>NC_139155.1:64832026-65432026 GCF_964270905.1 Leucopleurus acutus | reverse complement strand
GACTGGGTTGGGTCTTTGCTGCTGCAAGCGGGCTTTCTCTAATTGCAGCGAGCGTGGGCCATTCTTCATTGCAGAGCACGGGCTCTTGGCGTGTGGGCTTCAGTAGTTGTGGCACACGGGCTTAGTTGCTCTGCGGCATGTGAGATCTTTCTGGACCAGGGATCGAATCAGTGTCCCCTGCATTGGTAGGCAGATTCTTAACCACTGTGCCATCAGGGAAGTCCCGTGATCTGGATTTTGATGTCACATTCCTATGATGTCCTTGATTTTATTCTTTTATTCTCTCTGTTTACTATAAATGTCATTGAATTTAGAGCCTTGATGGGACAGACTCAGGTTCCTTCCTCTTACCCCCGCCAATTCCTTCCTAGGTAATAGTTGTCTGTCCGTCAGGAGGCCCATTGTTTCTGGCCGTGTCCCGTTCCACGTTGTTAGCAGCCTCTGATGGTTGATGCCTAGATCCATTCATTCCAGTCCTACCATTCTTTCTTCCTTCATTAGCAGCAGTTTGTTTCTACATCTCAATTTTTTTTTTTTTTCTTTTTGCTGTACACGGGCATCTCACTGTTGTGGCCTCTCCTGTTGCGGAGCACAGGCTCCGGACGCGCAGGCCCAGCGGCCACGGCTCACGGGCCCAGCCGCATCCACGGCACGCGGACCGGGGCACGAACCTGCATCCCCTGCATCGGCAGGCGGACTCTCAACCACTGCGCCACCAGGGAAGCCCTCATGTAGACCTGTTACTCCCCGTTACCTGGTTAGCCTGGTGCCTGCCACATAAAGAACCAGTTGGTTCTTTAAAAATATTTATTGGTCAGGTCTAGGACTTATTTTTCAAAGTAAAAAATAGTCTAATGATTTCCTTAAGTGTTTGTGGGTATTTAAACATACTCCTGTTCTTTTTATATTAAATACATGATCATGTCAATTGTTTGCACAGGTTTAAAATTTTAGCAGTTAAGTAATGGTGTGCCTTGTGCAGCATATTTGACGAACGTGCTGTTATAACTTGGCAGTGATGCATCATCGTTTTCGAACACTTAGGGAGGCAGAGTGGCATACTGCTTAGACTGCCTGCCTGTGTGTAAATCTTGGCTCATCCATGTATTACCTGTGGGATGTCAGCAGATTATTTAACATCTCTTTTTGGGTTTCTTTGTCTGTAAAACAGGATGATGATAATGAAGCTTGTGTAAATGTGTATGAAGTGTTAATATGTGTGTGTAGTAAGTATAAGTGCATGTTGTCTATTCTAATAATTCTTGTTATTGGTACTATTTTGTGGCATTTTATGGTGTGAAAAATTTTTTGCATTTACTTTGATCATAGTTTTTGTGGTTATTGTAGGTAGCTTAGGTTTTTTGTTTGTCCACAGGCTGCCTCTCACTTCTGGTCATCTGTAATCTTCCTTCACTGTCTGTTTCTGCAGTTAGTTTACTACCTGACTGGCTATCCTAGAGTCACCTTCATCTGGCTTGCCCTAGATACTATGTCCCTGGCCACCTGTTGAAAGTCATGGTTTGGGATTCAAGTTCATGTGTATAGCCTTTTTTTAATGTGAAAGCTTTATTGAGATATAATTCACATTCCATAAAACTCACCCCTTTGCGGTATTCAACTCAGTAATAGCTTCATTTAATTGATAGTTAAAAGATGATTGATTTTCCAGTTTGGAGGAAACAACTTTACAGTAACTAGACTCTCAGGCAGAATTAGTGTAGGTCAGAATCACTGTGTGATTATGATTATAGATCCTTAGATTATATCTCATTCAACCTGGGGCATAACTATGTGCCTTTCTTTTATTTATTTATTTATTTTTGGCTGCGTTGGGTCTTTGTTGCTGCACGTATGCTTTCTCTAGTTACGGCGAGCAGGGGCTACTCTTTGTTTCAGTGCATGGGCTTCTCATTGTGGTGGCTTCTCTTGTTGCAGAGTATGGGCTCTAGGTGCATGGGCTTCAGTAGTTGTGGCTCATGGGCTCTAGAGCGCAGGCTCAGTAGTTGTGGTGCACAGGCTTAGTTGCTCTGCGGCATGTGGGATCTTCCTGGACCAGGGATCGAACCTGTGTCCCCTTCATTGGCAGGCTTATTCTTAACCACTGCGTCACCAGGGAAGTCCCACTATGTGCCTTTCTATTGCTAAGTTTTTGCCTTATATTCTTTGTCTTAAACATGTAGGCACAAGTTCTTCAACCAAGCGGAGCACTTCCACAGGTAATAAAGAATCCAGTTCTACTAGAGAAAGATTACGTGAACGTACCCGACTAAACCAGAGCAAAAAACTACCTTCTGCAGGTCAGGGGGCTAATGACATGGCGTTGGCTAAACGTTCCCGCAGTCGCACGGCTACGGAATGCGACATTCGTATGAGCAAGTCCAAATCGGACAATCAGATCAGTGACAAAGCTGCTCTGGAAGCCAAAGTGAAGGATCTTCTCACATTGGCAAAAACCAAAGACGTGGAGATTTTACATTTGAGAAATGAACTCCGAGACATGCGTGCTCAGCTGGGCATTAACGAGGACCCTCCTGAGGGGGATGAGAAGTCCGAGAAGGAAGCCATCATTGTTCACCAGCCCACTGACGTCGAGTCCACTTTATTGCAGTTACAGGAACAGAATACTGCCATCCGCGAGGAGCTCAACCAGCTGAAAAATGAAAACAGAATGCTAAAGGACAGGTTGAACGCACTGGGCTTCTCCCTGGAGCAGAGGCTAGACCATTCTGAAAAACTGTTTGGCTATCAGTCCCTGAGCCCAGAGATCACCCCTGGTAACCAGAGCGATGGAGGGGGCACTCTGACTTCCTCGGTGGAGGGCTCTGCCCCTGGGTCAGTGGAGGATCTCCTGAGCCAGGATGAAAACACCCTCATGGACCATCAGCACAGTAACTCTATGGACAACCTGGACAGCGAGTGCAGCGAGGTGTACCAGCCCCTCACATCCAGCGATGACGCCCTGGACGCACCATCGTCCTCGGAGTCAGAAGGCATTCCGAGCATAGAGCGCTCTCGGAAGGGGAGCAGCGGGAACGCCAGCGAAGTGTCCGTCGCTTGTTTGACGGAACGGATACACCAGATGGAGGAGAACCAACACAGTACGAGTGAGGAACTTCAGGCGACTCTGCAAGAGCTCGCTGATCTACAGCAGATCACCCAGGAGCTGAACAGCGAAAACGAAAGGCTCGGAGAGGAGAAGGTGATTCTCATGGAGTCGTTATGTCAGCAAAGCGATAAGTTGGAACACTTCGGCCGACAGATCGAATATTTCCGCTCCCTTCTAGATGAGCATCACATTTCCTATGTCATAGACGAAGATGTAAAAAGTGGACGCTACATGGAACTGGAGCAACGCTACATGGATCTAGCTGAGAACACCCGTTTTGAACGGGAGCAGCTTCTTGGCGTCCAGCAGCATTTAAGCAATACTTTGAAGATGGCTGAGCAAGACAACAAGGAAGCTCAGGAGATGATCGGGGCACTCAAGGAGCGCAACCACCACATGGAGCGAATCGTTGAGTCTGAGCAGAAGGGCAAGGCAGCCTTGGCAGCCACACTGGAGGAGTTCAAAGCCACAGTGGCCAGTGACCAGATCGAGATGAATCGCCTGAAGGCCCAGCTGGAGAACGAGAAGCAGAAAGTGGCGGAGCTGTATTCCATCCATAACTCCGGAGACAAGTCTGACATTCAGGATCTCCTGGAGAGTGTCAGGCTGGACAAAGAAAAAGCAGAGACTCTGGCCAGTAGCCTGCAGGAAGATCTGGCTCACACCCGGAACGATGCCAATCGATTGCAGGACGCCATCGCAAAGGTACTGTTTAAGTAGATAGAATGTTCTGGACCAGTGTTATGCGGCTGCAGTACATGGCATGCTTACTGAGAGCCAGCAGCCCTGGTGGTGTGTCATTAGCTTTTGTTAATCAGATATTTTTTTAAGCTTCAGAATGGTTTTCTTGTATTGGGATGGAGTGAAAAGTATTCTTATAATAACGTCACTTCCACTCACTGGTACTTTGTTACTGTTTTCCTGCCTGTGAGAGGATGGGGCTGGAGTTACAACTAACTGAAGTTGTAACAGAAGTTGTCCCTAGTTCTGGGTATGCCCAGGGGAGTGTGTCATGCAGTTTTACATCCTCCTCTGTAGTGTAGTTTGGCATAAGAAAAACAGAGAGCCAGTATTCCAGTCTGTGGGACCAGCAATGTCTGCCTCTTCTTATCCTTTTGTGGTTGTAGTTTTTCAAGTAGAGTTCTGTTGTGATTTAAAATTACTTTTGGAGTGTGAAGGCTCCTATTTCTTAGAGGCCCATGGTTTGTTGCTGGTGGGGACCTTAGTGATCATTGGTCCAGCCCCCTTTTTTTTACACGCAGTGTGATAGTGAGGACTCAGTCAGAACTGCAGCCCAGGGTTGCTGGCAGTCGCCAGCCCCACGCGGTTGCTGATGTAGTGTTTATTATTTTTTTTTAAATAAATGTATTTATTTTTTTGGCTGCATTGGGTCTTTGTTGCTGTGTGCAGGCTTTCTCTTGCTGCGGCGAGCAGGGGCTGCTCTTTGTTGCAGTGCGAAGGCTTCTCGTTGCGGTGGCTTCTCTTGTTGCGGAGCACAGGCTCTAGGCGTGCAGGCTTCAGTAGTTGTGGCACGTGGGCTCAGTAGTTGTGGCCTGCGGGCTCTAGAGCGCAGGCTCAGTTGCTCTGACACATGTGGGATCTTCCCAGACCAGGGATCAAACCCGTGTCCCCTGCATTGGCAGGTGGATTCTTAACCTCTGCACCACCGGGGAAGTCCCCGATGTAGTGTTTATTTGCATGGCTTATCTAATTATCCTAGCTTACATTTTATTTCCTGTTTCAGTGCAAAAATTTTTTAAAGTAGGAAACAGTATATCTTTGCTCAAAATTTGAATAATATAAACCTTAATTTTTTAAGTGACAACTTTCATAGATACAGTTTAGTAGATGTGGTATTTGTCGGAGCGTGTATATTGGGGGCCACTATGAACTAACGCTGACTATATTAGAGAACTTTTTTGTTTCCATTTTTAATTTGATTTTGAAACTGTCACAAATCAGACATCATTTTTGTGGGAAAGCATGTTAATCATTAATCAGATGCATGCCTTCAGTCCAAACTTTGGAGAAGGGAAAATTTCCAAAATTTCCTCATAAATAATGTAGTGAAGTTCAGTGAGATGTCAGTGTAATTTCAGTCAGTGATGTGGCAGCAGATCATGCTTAAGCATACTGTGTGAAGTCCATGTTACTGGAGAGCGCCTTCCACCCAGTTATTACACAGGTCGTTCTTGCTCACGCAGAGCAGCTCACGCTCAGCTCCCTGCTGAGACAAGGTGTGCCTCTGTCCTAGGACTTATCTTAGAACAACTCTTACTTTTCTGATCTGCACTATCAATTTTGCACAGGTAGAAGATGAATACAGAGCCTTCCAAGAAGAAGCTAAGAAGCAAATAGAAGATCTGAATATGACATTAGAAAAATTAAGATCAGAGCTGGAAGAAAAAGAGACAGAAAGGAGTGACATGAAAGAAACGATCTTTGAACTTGAAGACGAAGTAGAACAGCACCGGGCGGTGAAGCTTCATGACAACCTCATCATCTCCGACTTAGAGAGTAAGTGAGGTCCCACCTGTCTTAACGTGTGGGAAGAGTTTGCGTTCTAAGTAGCAAAGTGACGGGGTGGGGGTGGGGGCGTGGCTCTGCCTGGGGGGCAGGGGTTCAAAGGCAGGAGCACAGTGGCCGGCAGATACGCGTGTGGGCAAGAGCTTCCCATGGCCATTGGCAGTCTTCCGGCTGCTATTTGGCTCCTAAAGGACTGTTAAGTGGAAGCATCTCTTTAAAACTGCTTAATTATGGAAAATCATTTAAGTGAGAAGCTAATGGGGTTGTTAACTTTCTAGATCTTAGGAAAAGCCATTTGTTTTCGATGTCTAGTGGTTGCAAGTATACTGAGACCAAAAAATATTTATCCTTTATAATCTTACGCCTGAGGCACAGGTTTTTGTTTATTTAATATTCCTCCCTTTCACGGAGATTTTATGATCAGGTAGACTTGAAACTCAGATTTTGAGTTGCTTTGTTTGCTTTTTAAAAGATTCTAAAAAACTGTTTTGTAAGTATTTCAGACTTTAAAAAAAGTTGCAAAAATAGTACAAAGCATTTCTGTGTGGAAAATTTGATGAGGAACAGAAATTTGCATGATCTTAAAATGTCTTCCCACAGACTGTTTATTATGTTACAAGTGAGGAAAAAGAAACAACCAGAAATTACACAGTGGAACAATTGGGCAACACTGTGACCTGGTGATTGGGTGATCATGTAAGTGACAGAGGCACATGGATATCGCTAGGCTGTATTCTGGCTGAGGCATAGCTTCAGTTAATCATAAAGAAACATTAAACAGACAAAAAATGAGGAATGTTGTACTAAAAGCGCAGGATCGAATGGTGCTGTATCCTCAAAAATGCCAGTGTCATAAAAGACAAAGGCTGAGGGAAAATTCCAGGCTGTGGGAGGCTGAGGAGGACAACCCATGCACTCCCTGTGCCTGCACTGGCTCCAGGGCTGTCGGGAGCTGCTGTAAAGGTGTGGTGATGGAACTGGAATGTGTGTGAGATTAGGTAAACGTATTGTGTCAGTATAAATTTATGAAGTTGATAACCCAGCTGTGTCTGTGTATTCTTGGGAACCACACACTGAATATTCAGGGGTGAAGGACTGTGATGTATATCCTTAAGGGTTCAGGAAAAAGGGACAATTAGAGGCAGACGGACAGGGATAGGAGATAGCAAATAATAAAACCAATGGTAAACTATTAACAGTAGGCGAATCTGAGAAGGAGGTAAATGGGTGTTTGGTTCTTTGTGTTACTTCTTGCACCTTTTCGTAAGTTTGAAATTATTTCCAAATAATACATTTAAGAAATTCTTATGTGTTCTTCATCTAGATTCCTCAAATTTAACAGATTTTAAGTTGTAATACACTTTAATGATGGCCTGGTGGGGACAGGGAGAATGGAGGTAACCTTTTTGGATGCCTTGGTTAAAGCTCTTAAAATTTCTGGTTCATGATGCTGCTCCTTTGAGCACTGACGGTTTACTATTTATTCCCTGACAGCGGATTGACAGGCAGATACAGCGTGTCAATACAGTAGCCAGAGCCCCTGGGCTGTGGATACAGAGGTGGGGTGGAGGGGAGGTTTGAACTATTGATATTTCCAGGTAAGAGACGGTCATTTGCAGGAGCCCTAAATGTGTCTGGTGGCAGTTCTGAGCTCTGGCTAGTTGACCCAGCATCTGTAGGTTGACCTCAGGGTCATTTGGAATATTCCAGGGTATCTGGATACTGAAGTAGTGGATTGTGGGATTGTACTTCTTACATAGTGATGAACTTTTTCATCTAAAGTTTAAAAAAACTTTTAGTTTAACATGTATATCTAGTCTGTATTTCATTGTCACTGAACTGAGAAAGTTATCTAATTTTACTTCCTAAATATAAGAGGTTCTAAAGTTTTTCAGATTAACTTGGGAGTTCAGTGTGTTTTCCATTTTGTACTGATAAGAATAGCCTTTTCCCTTGCAAACCCTTTGATTTGAATGTGGAAAGAGTGACACCTTGTGGTAATTCGGGTAATAGCTAGAAAACTGTTAGGTGATAAGGATTCCTGGGACAAAATTTTCCTTATCATTGCCAAAATAAAAGTTACATTGACATTGTATGAATTTTAACCATAAAATGGCTGAAAAGGGCTTCCCTGGTGGCGCAGTGGTTTAGAGTCCGCCTGCCGATGTAGGGGACGCGGGTTCGTGCCCTGGTCCGGGAAGATCCCACATGCCGCGGAGCGGCTGGGCACGTGAGCCATGGCCGCTGAGCCTGCGCGTCCAGAGCCTGTGCTCCGCAGTGGGAGAGGCCACAATAGTGAGAGGCCCGAGTACCGCAAAAAAAAAAAAGGCTGAAAAACCTTAATAAATTTTTTTTTAGCCATGCAGTTTCTCTCCCCAGTTTTTTGAAATGAAAAGTTGAAATGTATAGAAATACTGTGAGAGTAGTGTGGTAGTTAGCACCTCCTGCCTGGATGTGACAGTGGGTAGCATTTTGCAGTGTTTGCCTTCTGTATGTGTGTGTTTAACTGAATCAGTTGGCAGTAAGCTGTGGACTTCACGATACTTAACTTCTAAATATTTCAGCATGCACCTTCTAAACATCCTCCTCGAAACCACAATGCCGTTATCACATCTAGTAAAATTAGTCGTAATTTCGTAGCATCATCTAATACCCCATGTGAAGATTTTCCCAGCTGTCCCCAAAATGTCCTTTATAGTTTTTTATAGGGACTGGGATCCAAACAAGTTTCATGCATTATAATTTGTTGTTACATCTCCATAGTCTGATAGGAGTTAATTTTCTTCCTAGAGAATTCTAGCATTTGGGATTGATGCTAAGTCAGCACTTGGTATAAGGGACTCGATGACAGGGAATGCTATTAATTGGGAAATTGAGATATTCTTCTGTGGATGAAACCATCACCATAGTCAATTTTAGAACTTTTTTATCACCCCCAAAAGAAATCCTGCACCCATTGGCAGTCACTCCTCATTTACCCCAAAGCGATTCTGACTTTGGTATTAATGGACAGGATTTTAAAACAGCTACTGTAACTGTACTCAGGGTGTAGAGGAAAATATGCTCATCATGACAAACAAATAGCAGATCTCCACAGAGAAATAAAAACTGTAAAAAAAAAAGAACCTAGTATGTATTCTGGAACTAGAAAATTAAACAGCTAATATAACAAGTTACAGAGTCATTTAAACAACAAATTAGAGATACAGAAGAGCCAGTGAACTTGAAAACCAATCAGTAGACATTATCCAGAGAGACAAAAGATTGGAAAAAATGAGTAGAGTATCAGTGATATCTGTGGGACAGTATCACAGGTGTATCATGTAGTTGGGAGTCCAGGCGGCCTCCCAGAGAACATCAGTGCTGTACTGCGTAGACCTGGCCTGCGGTACTTCTCAACAGCATCTGAGCTGGAAAGATTTGATATAAAAAGTCACTCAGTAACTACTGTTAAGACTTCCAGTTCAAGATGATGGCCTGAGATCATACATACTTCCTTTCCCTTCCAAAGTCCAAGTGACATGGCAGGAGAGATATAAAAATTACAATGAGCTTGAGCAAAGATAGAAAACAGGGGAAGGGTCCTATCAGTAGGTCAGCAATTTGGGGTAATTTCTGGAACACTTTATATAAAGCTGACGGAATTGGCTGTGGAGAAATCAATCAGAATAGAACATTCTGCAGTTTAGGAGAACACTAAAGCTCTGAGTAATAATGTTCCCAGCAGAGCCCTGGGGATGGGGGCACTGAAACCTCCACATCAGGGATCGTAGGGCCCCGGGGCCAGCAGCGGTCTCAGGCCAAAGTGTAAGGGATTGCTACACTGTACCGCCCCCTCCTCTGTCGGGGCTGTCTCTGGTGTTTGCCCCCAGGCTGCTGCTGCGCTCACCTCTAAGTAAGGTGGGAGTATGGTGCCAGGGACTCCCAGCACGACCTTCACACTGTGCCAGAAGTAACTGCAGCCTGCCCTGTTGTCTTAAAGAGAAGACCACCTAGAGGGAAAGGCAACTTGGCCCTGCAGTGAAACTGATACACACACACATACACCTGTTGCCTCAGCAGAAGCCGCCCGTTCCATCTTGTACATCCAGAGGGCCCCACCCACCCTGCAGGCTCGTGTCATCAGCAGAGCCTTTAGCCGTTTGTTCTGTTGAGAAGCATGCAGGAGTCACTGATCTAATCATTCTTTACAAGTAAGAAAGACCAGCCAGGACTTATTAGACACTTAACACCTTAGAAGAGCTTAAGGGAGAGACAGCATAAAGAAGCAGCTCAACTGAATCCCCAAAAATAAAGGTAATAACTTGCCCAGCAAACCAAAGCTGACTAGTATTACGAGTAGTGACACCAGCGAGACCTCAGGTCTGGCTGCGACCTTATCAACCACTTAGTGTCTGCATAGTAATGCTCTGTGCATGCTTGCAGTTAAGTCCTGCCCTTTTCCTGCCCTCTGTAGTTCCCAAGATTGGGGCTAGTGCCTGACATCCTGATACATGGAACATTAGCGACAGTGGTGAACAAGGGTGGCTTGAGATTAGAGAAGGAGCAGAAGGAAATAGAGGAAAGCTGTGTAATTCTGTGATGAGAAAAGCCTGGAAGGTAGAATACTTGGAAGCCTTAATGGAAAAAAGTCTCATATTTGACTATGTATAATTGAAATTTTCAATTCAGCAAAGTGCCAGAAATAAATGACATTGAGAGAAATATTTATAATGCATGTCAAATATGTAAAGAGATTCTGTACATCAATAAGACTAGAATAACCCATTAGCTAAATCAAGTATATGAATGGATAAGTCAGAAAAAGACACAAAAAGATGCTTGACTTTTAAAAAAGCAAAGAAACTCAAAACAAGATGCAGGTGTGAAAAATTGAAAAGATTGCTAAGGTGTAAGAGAGGAGAAAGGGTCCTCTCATATACTGCAGCTTTTTTGGAGTATTGATCATCATTTTTCAAGTACAACAGTAATTTAGCAATTCACTTCCAGAAACCTGCTCTTCAGAAACATTCTTACAAGTTTGCAAATGTATACATAGATGTGGATGCTTGCTGCAGAGTTGCTGGTTACCACAGAAACTTGGAAGCTACCTGTATTTTCAGAAGTCGAGATCTAGTTAATAACCCATGTGCCTAGCACATCCCTACTGTGGCTGCTCTTTCATCAGCCAAAGTAAACAAGGCACGGAGAAATGTGTGCACAAAATAAGGCAAGTCGCGTAGAGGATGAGCTGAGTATATTACTTCTGTAATTAAAACCATAAAAGTTTTAAATACAACATTACACTGAAATTGTAGCCAGGCATAATGGTGTTCCCTAAGAAATACCGATTTCAGTGTATTCTGTACCATAAATGCTCTAATGTGGTGACTTCTCAAAAAAAAATTCTGTATTCTTGAGCTAGAACCTTCTAATGGATTGACTTGGATCCTGTTGATAGTTTCAAATGGTCCTTCACTTCTTCTACTTCTAGAAATGTGTCTTCAAGTAACATCTGAAAAACTGTAAAGACACTTGTAGTGTTTATAACAAAAATTGGAACCCTTCTGGCTGTTCATTAATGGGAGGTTGCTGAGACAAATCATGATATATCCAATTGATAGACATTGATGGCCAGCCAATCGATGGCCATCTATCATGGCCGTCAAAATGGTGCTGTAGGTCTGTATTTATTGATAAAGGTGTCCAGTATCTACTGCTTAATGGAAGGGCTTGTGAAGCAGTATAAATAGTATAATTTCATTTTTCTTTAAAAATAATACACACATATATGGAATCTGGAAAGATATATGCCAAATGTAAATGCTAGGTAATCTTATTTTTGTCACCATTTTCTGTTTTCCAGACTTGTTACTGTGAGCGTGCATTACTTTTAGAATCAAGGGGTAAAAGTTATATTTACTTTTTTGGAGGGGGATAAAAATGAGTAAAATAAAAATTAAAAAACAGAGACAGAGACTTCCCTGGCGGTCCAGTGGTTAAGACTCTGCTTCCACTGCAGGGGGCACAGGTTTGATCCCTGGTCGGGGAACTAAGATCCCGCATGCCACGTGGTGTGGCCAAAACATTTTAAAAAAAGAAAAAAGACAAATAAAAATAATAAATGGTTTATTTGAAACTCATGTGTGTCCTCTTCCTGCATCAGGAGTTCTGGTTTGGGAGTAAAGCTGTGGTCTGGTAGTTAGATACACCACCTGCCCTGTTCCCCTGCCCCTGAGGTGTGGAGCTTTAACTGATAGGTTCCTCTGGTCCTTTCCCTTCCTCTAAAAATTGCACCTGATGGCAGTTGGAGGTTCTTGACCAGATGCAGGAGTCTGACTTGAGTACTCGGGTATCTGTACCCTAAGGGTTTTCTGGGACTCAGAGGGCAGGAAAGGTTGGTGGAACTTTCATTACTTTACACCCCAAGGGTCGTAGGTAGATCCTGTGCCGTGGTAGCTGCCCAGTGACACCCTCAAGAGTGATTGACCTGTAACTGGAACCAGCATGGAGGCCTGGTTGATGGATCTGGTTTTGTTGGTGATGATAGGTCTTGGTGGTGAAAAAGATTATGAACCCCTTTATTAAATGGGCAGGGCAGTACCCAGAATTGTTCAGAGCAAAGTTGGACTAATAACAATGAGAATAGAAATTTACCTGATTTCTAGAATAAAGATAACATTGTAAAATTGAGTTATAATTTTAAAAATGAGATCATAGTAGTTCTTCTGTTCTTTGATAGAATTTAATGTTACATTTGAGTTGAAGACAATAGATGGCAGTGTCTCTCACACTTAAAGCTTTGAGGAAGGAAACTGCGTTTAGAGGCCCCAGAGTTGCAGGCTAAGCTGCCCTGTGTGACTGGTCACTGGGAGAGGCGGCCGTTTGCTAATAAGCCTCTTCACAGCGAGAACTGGAGCATAGACGTCTTTGTTTCCAGGGAGGAAAAGCTTGTTGTCACTTTTAATGCTTTTGTAAAGTTTAAATCAAATTCCCTGGAGACACTTGAAGTGCACTTTATTCGGTCTGAATATGTCCACTGGCTGCCAGCTTCCCTTCTGTTTAAAAGAAGACATGCCAACAATAAATAACGTAGTGCTGAGGGTAAAAGAATGTCCTTTAAGAGTAGTGATCATGTGAATTCTGTGGCCATGAATGTAGAGGTTGGTGAGAAAAGGATAAGAACAAAATAAATGAATGAAATTTGAGATTTTATGATCAGTCTAAGATGGCCACGTGGCTTAAAGTGTCACCTGGGAATCAAGGCACCAGATGTTAAAGTGGGCTGCAGCAAGATTTGCTGTCATCTGTCTCATGTAAGTTACCTAGATAGATCCTTTGTGACCAAAAGAAAAGACAAAGGATTTGCAGCAGAGGAGAAATTACACATTTTTTTGTTTGCTTGTTTTAATTATAAAATATTTTTTGTACATAAATATAGTGTAAATGAAAGGTGTAACCCCTAGTGTTTTCCACACTAGAAATATTTTAGCTTCTGTCCTTATTCCTTGTCTATGTCTGGTAATATCACCAAGACCCTGATTTCATCTACATGTAGGTCATACGGAGCCAAGTTCCCTGCTGGTTCCAGAGTCATCCTTTCCTCTGGAGGTTCGGGTCAGGGTATTGGACTCACTCACTCACCTGCTTGTCCACTTTGCCCTCAGCCAAATTGGGTGGCCCGTTTGCTCATTAAGTTTCCAGGTTAAATGAGGTCTGAAGCAGCTTGTATAGAGACAGACTTTTTTTTTTTTTTTTTTTTTTTTGCGGTACATGGGCCTCTCACTGTTGTGGCCTCTCCCGTTGCGGAGCACAGGCTCCGGACGCGCAGGCCCAGCGGCCATGGCTCACGGGCCCAGCTGCTCCGAGGCATGTGGGATCTTCCTGGACCGGGGCACAAACCCGTGTCCCCTGCATCGGCAGGCGGACTCTCAACCACTGCGCCACCAGGGAAGCCCGAGACAGACTTTTAAAGTTTAATCCTTTGCATATGAAAACATCCTCTTTTCTGTCTCTAAAAGGGTAGAAACTGTACCTTTCTTCCTTTCCCTTATATCTCATGCACCTTGTAAAAAAGTCTGATACAAAGTAGGTACTTATGAGCAGTTTGTTGAATTACTGAGTAAAAGTAATTAATTAACTTTTTATTTCATAGGCCCTAACTTTTTGGAATAATTTTGGGGTGATGAATGGGAGGAAATTGATTACTAGCTACCAAAAATGGCCATTTTTTTCCACCCATGTTTTATCTCATTTTTTAATTAAAAAATTTAATCTTTTTAAAATTTAGGTATTATTATTTTATTTTTGGCTGCTTTGGGTCTTGGTTGTTGCGTGCGGGCTTTCTCTAGCTGCAGTGAGTGGGGGCTACTCTTCATCGTGGTGTGCGGGCTTCTCATTGCGGTGGCTTCTCTTGTTGCGGAGCACGGGCTCTAGGCGCATGGGCTTCAGTAGCTGCAGCACGCGGGCTCAGTAGTTGTGGCTCGTGGGCTCTAGAGCGCAGGCTCAGTAGTTGTGGCACAGGGGCTTAGTTGCTCCGCGGCATGTGGGATCTTCCTGGACCAGGGCTCAAACCCGTGTCCCCTGCATTGGCAGGCGAATTCTTAACCACTGTGCCACCAGGGAAGTCCTCATTTATTTATTTTTTAATTTTATTTATTATTTATCTTATTTTTGGCTGCTTTTGGGTCTTCGTTGCTGCACGCGAGCTCTCAAGTTGCAGCGAGCAGAGGCTACTCTTCATTGCAGTGCTCAGGCTTCTCATCGTGGTGGCCTCTCTTGTTGCGGAGCACGGGCTCTAGGCTCGCAGGCTCCCGTAGTTGCAGCACTCGGGCTCAGTAGCTGTGAGTCATGGGCTCTAGAGTGCAGGCTCAGTAGTTGTGGCACACGGGCTTAGTTGCTCCGCGCATGTGGGATCTTCCTGGACCAGGGATCGAACCTGTGTCCCCAGCATTGGCAGGTGGATTCTTAACCACTGCACCACCAAGGAAGCCCCTCATTTATTTTTTTATTCAGCTTTAGAAAACATCATTATTATGTATTTATATCATTACACATATAATTGTTATAAATATTCTAGACTTTATATTGTTACTGAAGTGAATTCATGCCTTTTAAAAATGTCAGAACACAAATGTATCAACATTGAATTAAGGTTTCAGCAGAGCAGGTTCCTCGTGGAATTCGGAGAAGGAAGACGTGGAGCAGTCTCAGAAAAAGCATCAGCCTGCTCATACTTCAGGGTCTTGATTGGAAGCTAACAGCCTAGGAGGTGTTTTGGGTACATGTTGTTGCACACAGGTG
This sequence comes from Leucopleurus acutus, assembly GCF_964270905.1. Lineage (NCBI taxonomy): Eukaryota > Metazoa > Chordata > Mammalia > Artiodactyla > Delphinidae > Leucopleurus > Leucopleurus acutus. The sequence goes on along the minus strand of NC_139155.1, from coordinate 65,417,112 downwards.
TTGGCAGTGCCTGGGTTCCCTCTGCTACGTGTAAGGAGTAGGGGGAATGTTTACTCAGAAACACCAGTGTCCATGGTTTGACATCCCTGACAATAAACAGTTAAGTTCTGGCAATGAAATATTGAAACACTTGATGCTAGGTAATGACCTTAGGATTGCTTTCTCTTCTGCTTCCATTAGCTTGTGTACTTATACACTTGCTCTACTCTACAGGCCTACCTGTGCTGGGGCTGCAACCTCGGCATGTGGCTCCTGGCTCTGAGGTGTGCTCAGCCTCTGTGTGAAGAAACGCACCCCTGTTGGCAGTGGCAGCAACGAGGCTGTGTAAGGCAGAGTCGGAACACAGAAAGGACAGGGCTCTGCTGCAGGGGGGCGTCGGTGAAGTAAGAGTGTTTGTCACCAGGTGTAAGTGCCTGCTCTGGTGCTTAACCAGAGAGACAGTGATGGGCTCCTGAGCTGTCGGAGTGACCAGCCGTGGGGAGGCGCTGGGCAGCAGCACCAGCATGGCGCCCTCCCCAGGCATTTCCCCTGACGCAGGGGTTTTTGAGCAGAACCTCCAAATAGAAGGGGACTTCCTTGTACATTTCTGGATCCCAGGGGACTGGCCTTGGCTGTGTCTTCATCTTTGCAGCCCCACTCTGTCTAGATCGGCCTTTGCATAGTAGTGGTGCTCATCAGATGTTCACAGTGCATGACATTGTTGGAAGGAAATTCATATTATGCTAGAAATAATTTGAGAAATTGATTTACTTAATCCTTTATTTTGTGAAAGACTTTGCATAGAATTAAATAGCACCTCCCCCAAGTTACAAAATAATTAAGTTTGTAAACATCTTACTAATTCACCACTTTTCTGGAATTTATTCCAGCATGTAAAGTAAGTGATGCTTGCAAAAATACTTTAGATTAATAACCCTATTGATTAAAATCTCCCATTTTAATTGCAGTCAGTGTTGTTTTGATTGGTTATGAGCCAACAATGTGTGTGTGTTTCTAACAATTGATTTTACTTAACTTTTTGTTTCAGAATTAAGAGGCTGAGGAAGGAAGTCATCCAGAAGTTGTGATTTAAATTTGATATTTTCCTTACAAAGTAATACTGGTTTATACTTGGATTGGACATTCCTTTTTCCTTTTAAAGTTTTGTATTAAAAATAAAAAGTCTTTGGGCAGGATGACTTTCTGAATGTCATATTTAAGTACCTCCTCCCTTTATATTATTCCTTTCGAACACAGTTGTAAGAATAAATATTTAAACTTTTGTGGTCTTTTCAGATACAGTTAAAAAACTCCAGGACCAAAAACATGACATGGAAAGAGAAATCAAGACACTCCACAGGCGACTTCGGGTAGGATAAATCTTCACATACTATCTTATTAGAAAGCACAGTTTTCTGAAAGTTGAGCACTTTGGTGTCGTTGACCCCACTCCTTCGTCTGAAGCTTCAGATACTGTTACAATACTGAGCCCACTGGGCTTTGGGCAGAAAGCTACTGCTGTCACTTCAGAGTGGGACTGGTGCTAGATTCTGGTTGCAAGATTGTACTAGTAATTGATGAGTGGTAACTTTAGAAAGAGGGATTTAGGAAGCGAGTGTTATATTTTGGAAAGAAAGTTTATTAGCTCTGGATTATGAAGCGTCCCAAACTAAACTGCTTTTCTTATGAGTTTTCTGTCTTCTGTGGATTTGGTCAGCCTGCCGACGGCAGCAATGCTCTGCTCTGATACAGAGGGTCAGGGAAGCTGGACTCGTAGTTTGGGTTGTGCCTCAGTTGCTCAGGCTGCCTTGGGGTGGTGGGCACTGGGCCCAGTCAGCAGCTGTAGCTCTGGGAGAGGGGCTGCCCTGGGGAGCACGCCCGGCCACGGAGGCTGCGGGAAGCAGCAGGCTGTACAGGTCCTCAGCTCCTCTCTTTGTGTGATTTTTTGTCTGCCTAGATTAAATTCAGTGTTTTTCTTCTGGCTTCCTCTTCCTTTTCCTTTACTTTTGATTTTTTTTTTTCCTGTTAGTTTTTGGTGTCAGGATATTTATAGTTTTTCCCTGTAAAATCTTTCAGTGTGGTTCACACACCATTTATCTACCTTCTAGAGCTTTTCAGAGGTACATTTTGGATGCTGTGTTTATTTTCGTAAGACTAACTTTGATACCTGCCATGAGGAAGGGAGGCTTGACATTATCATTGTTAATACTGAGCACCCTGAGTGCCTGATGCCTCAGTAGGCAGATCAGCTGGAAACTCTTTTCCTCACTAAGAACACATTCACCAAAAATAATTACGTTTTCTGTTAGAAATAGGTAATAGCAATTCTCTGGGATTTAAAAGAAATTAGTCATCATTTGAGATAGTGCATTACAGCAATCTAATCATAAACACATTTTATTGCTTTAAAATAAGTCTTTACTGCTCTCTTTTGGAAATAAAAGTTTAGTTTTTTAATGTAGGAAGAATCAGCAGAATGGCGGCAGTTTCAGGCTGATCTCCAGACAGCGGTGGTCATCGCAAATGACATTAAATCTGAAGCCCAAGAGGAGATTGGTGATCTGAAGCGCCGATTACATGAGGCTCAAGAAAAAAATGAGAAACTCACAAAAGAATTGGAGGAAATAAAGTCACGCAAGTATGTTTTGAGAAACCAGCTCTGTACTTATGTTTCAATAGGGAGCACTTGAGTCATGGTTCTGTGATGTGGTTTTATGGAAAGAACATAGGCTTGACACTGGTGTGATTGAGTTTGGGTCCAGTGGAAGTTACTCACCTTTTCTGGCCTCACTCTGTGACCCCTGTAAAGTAGTGTGGTCTCTGTGGCCTTTCAGAGCTGTTGTCAGTGTCCATAGTCAACAACTCTGGAGGGGTTGGAGTGGCCGCTGGCATGTGGTCCATTGTGGTTCCCGCCAGTCCTCTGTCCCCTGTCCCAGCCCGTTGCTCTTCTTTGGATTGTACTCCTCACGGAGGGCGTGGACCCTGGAGGCAGACAGACTCGGCCCCGTGCAGCTCTGCCTCTGCTGGGTGTGAGGGCTCGCTCAGGCCCTCAGTTTGCTTGTCTCTGCAGTGGACACAGTCCTGCTTGTGTCACAGAGTTGTTGTAGGGCTGAAATGAGACACCCCTGGATGGCGCTCAGGGCCACGGCCAGTGTCCATTAGCAGGTATTTTAGAGACCCGGGTGAAGGATGCAGGCTGATTTCTCTCCACCGCTTGCTTGAGGAGTTGTCTTATGCTTAATACACACAGGTATTTTCCCATTTAACATAGAGCTCTTTGGAAACCCGTAAAAAGTCTTAGATGATGTGCTCTGAGTTCCTAGTGAGATTCTATCTGTGAGCGGGGGAGAGTGGTTTTTGAGATTTTTATTAAGTATCAGTAGAGTTTAAGGTTATTGTGAAGAATTTGATTATTCATTACTTTGAACAATTCTTAAGCAGCCCTAGGTAAAAAATTTAGAAAAATATTTAACAGGCCAACTTGGAAAAGCTGTCTTATTTTATTGTTGCCTAGGTCTAGTGGATGCCCAGTGGGAAGTATTGTTAAACCATTTTTCTTTGGCTTCTTTAATAAGCAGAACACGGAGGAATGAGTTGGAAGATTATTAATTCTCCACTAGTACATTACCCTTCCTCCTTTGTACCACTGAATGAATAGAAATGCTCCATTCGAAAGGTAGCCCAAGTGACTGAAATTCTACTCTGAGAGACTTGTTCCACTGGCTCCCGAGAGCCTGTCAGTGTTTGAGACACATACTTAAAGGATGTGCCCCCAAGAGAAGTAGCATTGTGTAGAGCAGCAGTTCTCAGAGTGAGGTCTACAGACCCAGGGGTCCCCAGGGCCCTTTCAGGGGCTCTTCGAGGTCAAACTGTTTTCATAATAATGGTGGCGTGCTGTTTGCCCTCTTCACTGTGTTGACTTTTTGCACAGATGGTGGACAGCAGTTGTTGATGGATCAAGGCCTTGGCACCAAATTGTACTCGTGGTCATTGTGCTCTTCCCCACCAGCCACTCTCATTTTCAAAATGCAGGTTTCACTTACAGATGTCCTTGGTGTAGCAGTAAATTAGTAATATCACTCTGTCTTGGTCCTTGAGTATATTCTCTTTTTTTTAATATTTCTTTTTGATGTGGACCATTTGTTTTTTGAAAGTCTTTATCAAATTTGTTACAATATTGCTTCTGTTTTATGTTTTGGTTTTTTGGCCGTGAGGCATGTGGGATCTTAACTCCCTGACCAGGGATTGAACCCTCACCCCCTGCATTGGAAGGCGAAATCTTAACCACTGGACTGCCAGGGAAGTCCCCTATTGTATTCTTTTTTTTGGGGGGGGGCTGTGTTGGGTCTTTGTTGCTGCGCGCGGGCTTTCCTCTGGTTGTGGCGAGCAGGGGCTACTGTTCGCTGCGGTGCGCGGGCTTCTCATTGCGGTGGCTTCTCTTGTTGCAGAGCACGGGCTGTAGGCGTGCGGGCTTCAGTAGTTGTGGCACGTGGGCTGTAGAGCGCAGGCTCAGTAGTTGTGGCGCACGGGCTTCGTTGCTCCGCGGCATGTGGGATCTTCCCGGACCAGGGCTCGAACCGGTGTGCCCTGCCTTGGCAGGCGGATTCTTAACCACTGCGCCACCAGGGAATCCCCCCCATTGTATTCTTTTTAAGGTCCTATGAGATGGGTGGGAAGTCGCGTAAGGAGCTGCTGCTGCATCTGCTGCTGTGTGCCCAGGTGTGCAGCAGTCTGGAAGAGAGCACTGTGTGTCACTGTAGTTTGTGCTGTTTTCATTTTTCATGGAGTGAGGATTTTTACTTAAGAATGACTGACACAAGCTATTGGTATTCAGACTTTAGTGTTTGGTGGATATTTCTTGAAAATGATTAAGGGAGCCTGTCACTTCAAGGAAAGCAACTAACAGTGTTTGGTACCCATGATAAAACATGGGCTTTTAAGTGAATGTTAGGGTTTTGGAAAACTTGTATCTGCCATTGCAAGCTCAGCAGCTTCCCATAAAGAGTTTCCTGATGAGATCCCTAGTGATATTAACAAGAGACTTGTAAAGAATAAATTGTTTGTTTGTTTTGCTGTACGCGGGCCTCTCACTGTTGTGGCCTCTCCCGTTGTGGAGCACAGGCTCCGGACGCGCAGGCTCAGCGGTCATGGCTCACGGGCCCAGCCGCTCCGCGGCATGTGGGATCTTCCCGGACCAGGGCACGAACCCGTGTCCCCTGCATCGGCAGGCAGACTCTCAACCACTGCGCCTCCAGGCAAGCCCTAAAGAGTAAATTGTTTAATGACAGGCACCGACACTTGGAAAATCCATGTAACTCTGTGAACCAGTATTTTCCGTATGACCAGGGCATGATGTCAGCCAATCCTGGGTGGGTAAAGAATCCATATGCGTTAAAAGTGCAAGATGGACAGAGTAGGAAAATTTCATTCATTCATATGGTTTCAGGTTCCACATTTTAACTAACTTATAAGTTACTACCACTTATTGTGTTTTAATGTTTATCAAAGAAGAATAGCCATAGTTATGTTTTAATATCATTAAAATATTCTTCCCTGGACTTCCTTGGTGGTGCGGTGGTTAGGAGTCCACCTGCCGATGCAGGAGACACGGGTTTGATCCTTGGTCCGGGAAGATCCCACATGCCGCAACTAAGACCTGGTGTAGCCAAATAAGTAAATAAATTTTTTTTTAAAAAATTAAAAAAAATAAAAACATTGCTATTCTTCTTATTAATTTTTTTGATTTGGAAAACATAGTTGTATTTCATAAAAATATGTTAATTATGTTAATAAGCCCTGAGTTTATTTTTAGATGAGTTAAATATTTAAAATATTTAATATGGTAAATGTCAATCTCTGTAACCCACATAAACAAAAGCTCTTTGGGGTCCTCAGTAGTTTTTAAGAGTGGAAAAGGGCTCTAAGACCAAAAAGTTGGATAATGGCTATTGTACATTCTTTATTAAAACTTCCAAGCATGAGGCATTTTGGCAAAAAAACTCTGTCATAAGAGCCAAATGGCCACCAAAGACAAATTTTCCTACGGACTGGCTTAATTTTTGTACAGTATGAACTGGCTTGTAGTTATATAACACATGCAAACTCTGCAGCTGAAATCTCTTTCCAGATGTAAACGTCAGTGTTTGCTCAGTGAATGAGAGCTTTCCAGAAATGAAGTGGAATTGATTTTTTTAGTTGACTCACACTGAACATGTAGGAGATTCATGTTACCAATACGTGTCCAGGCTTTCCCCCCTCCCCCTTTGTAGAAATTCTATTTGGTGACTATACCATTTTTAAAAAATAATTTAAGAGTATGGGCTTTGATTTCATTTCTTTGTATTTCCACGCCTATGCATGGCATGTTAGATAGAGCAGGTATCAGTTGTCTGCATGTGCTGTGAATTCCCAGACTCACTGTCCTGGGAAGGGCCTTCTTCACAGCACAGAACCTTACAATCCCTAGTTCTGAGCCCACCTCCCATTTTACTGCTAATTGGTTACTGATGTTCTCACCTTACACTTACACAAATGAAAATGGAAACTAATGGTTACTTAACCTAGTTAGGATAACCTGATATAAAAATTTTAGTATCATTTCCTGGAATTCACCAAGCAAATAAGAATATTAGACCAGGTAATTTACTCAGCTCAACTGATACTATTTTCTTGTTTTTAACTGATACTTTTTAATACTTCTCAGTTGGGAAGGGGAAATGTGTATTTTCTAGTATGTATACAAAAATGCCCTGATTTCAGTACTGTTTTCAGGCAAGAGGAGGAGCGTGGCCGGGTGTATAACTACATGAATGCTGTTGAGAGAGACTTGGCAGCCCTGAGGCAGGGGATGGGGCTGAGTAGAAGGTCCTCGACTTCCTCCGAGCCGACCCCTACGGTGAAAACCCTCATCAAGTCGTTCGACAGTGCGTCTCAAGGTAACATCCATCGTGCCCTAGCGGGCGGTCGTGTTCATGTACCACATGTTCTCTGTTCTAGTTGATGTTCTTTACCATCTTACTCTGAGTCTCATCACATTTCATATGATGTTAGTGAGTTAGTCTTCCTGCAAGGTGGATTTTAACAGGAGATTTGGGATCTGTTCAGCCTCAGAGATCTCGGAGTCAGGCTTGGGCCTTACCCCATGCATGTGTGTCTTCTCCATGCCTGAGAACTTCCAGATGTGGGACTTCAGCCCTCTCCCTTGCTCTGAACTCCTCAGGCCCAGTGTATTCAGATGCTACTTAACACTGACACCCAGGTGTCTCCCAGACATCTTCTCACGTCCGAAACCAGATCTTGTCCCTTAACTTCCATCTTTCCCCATGTGAATGGCAGCACCATTCCACACAGTCACGTAAGCCAGAAATCTCGGAATCTTCCTTCTTCCTTCAATCCTCCTTCCTCACCTTGACATTGACCCATTAGCGAGGCCTCTTGGTCTGGCCTCCCGCACCCACACCTGCTCTGCTCTCCATCACTAGGGGCGCACCATCCAGTGCTCATTCAGTGGCCTCCTCTTTATTTTTTAATTTAATTTTTTTTTCTGGCTGCGCCGTGCGGCTTGCGGGGTCTTAGTTCCCTAACCAGGGATTGAATCCGGGCCCCAGCAGCGAAGGTGCTGAGTCCTAACCACTGGACCGCCAGGGAATTCCCAGGATCCTACTTTTGAACAGTTCAGTCTAGAGAGGGAGACTGACATGTGAGCAGACAGTTACACACATTTAATTGCACTAAATGAAGTACGTGTGAAAATCTGTGTGGAGGGAAGTGACGAGCTCCTTAGGAGGAGGTGAGGGAAGATGAGCAGAGCCCGGTGTTCCTTCATTTAATATGCCGCGAACTGCACGCCAGGCTTCTCATCTGATGCAGTTGCAGAAACACTCATCCTGGAGCTTTTGTACTTTGATTTCCTTGGTTTATGGAACACTTAACCACGTAATTAAATAACAAAAGTGAAATGACTGGCATAGTCAGGGTTGGAAATAAACACAAGTAGTCTCAGGAACAGACAGTCCGCCTGACGGCAGGACGGCTGCACGGAGCAGCCGTGAGTGTTGAGGAGGTGAGGTGTCTCCCGTTCCCAGGGGAGCCGCGAGCGCTGGTTCATGGGGTGAACCCTTAAGGAGAGAGCAGTTATGAAAGCTTGTACTGCACCTTGTTGTGTTCATTATTTACTTGTGTGTGTGTTGTTTTTCTAGTCCCCAGCCCTGCTACAGCTGCAATTCCTCGAACGCCTCTGAGTCCAAGTCCCATGAAAACACCCCCTGCGGCAGCCGTCTCCCCCATGCAGGTAAGTGCCTATGACCATGGAGGCTCTGGGGGTCCCAGCTTCTGAAAGCTTGTCCTTTTCAAAGTCACCTACACTATGGCACGGGGGGCAAATGACTGCCTCTTAAGGGATACAGTTGCGATTGTTTTCCTAGGTTGCTGTGAAATTCCCTAGTTAAGATAAATTATGTTAATGTCAAGTATGTTATTCTTCTGAAATCCTCTAATAATAGTGATAGCTAACAACTAGTGAACACTTATTATATGTTCTACACTGTTCCCAATGCTTTATAATGTTAACTCATTTAATCCTCATGACACCTCTATTGGCTATTAGGTATTATTCTTATCCCTAGTTTTCATATCTGGAAACTGAGGCCCAGAATGGCTAAGCAGCTTGCTGAGGGTCATACAATGAAGTGTTCGAGCTGGGATTTGAGCCTGGGTGGCATGACTTCAGACACGATGTTTTTAACCCCTACATTAAGATAACTTTCTAAGTAGAATATACAGTCAACCCTCGAACAACGGGGGGTTAGGGGCACTTACCCTCTGCGTAGGTAGAAATCCACTTATAATGTATGGTCAGCCCTCTGTGTCTGCGCTTCCACGTCTGCGGATTCCCAGCTGCGAGTTGTGTAGTACCTCGAGTATTTACTATTGAAAAAACACACATGTAGGTTGACCTGCACAGTTCAAACCCGTGTTGCTTAAGGGTCAGCTGTATAGTTGGCATGTCTCATCCCCTGCTGCACTGCAGATCACCCAAAACTTTGTGGCTTAAAACAGCAATTTTACTATTTTTCTTATTTCTCTGGCTTTGCCTGGGCTCACCCCTGCAGCTGCACTTAGCTGGAGGGTGGGCTGGGCTTGGGCTCAGCAGGGTGGCTGGGCCGCCCTCTCCACGTGGTCTTCCTCTCAGGCTCCTTCATGGCCTGGTGTCTCAGGCTCCAAGAGACTAGAAGCAGGAGTTAGCAAAGCCCTTTAAGACCTGGCTGGGGACCTGGACTGTGTCACTTCCATCCCATTATTTTGGTCTGAGCAAGTTGTAGGCCAGCCCAGATTCAGAGTCAGAGTGGGAGGGGTCTGCACAGGCGTGAATCCAGAGCAGTGTGGCTCTTTCTGGGCCACTTTGTAGCAGGCTGGCCCAGGGGCATTGCTGACTCATCATGAACAAGTGTCTCAGGTGCCCTTCTTGCCACTGTGGGAGTGCAGACCAGAAGCAGGGCAGGTGGCATGACTGTCGAGCTCAGGAGGCCCTCTCACTATGCCCTTGCTGTGAGCCACTTTGGGGACAGTAGCTGAGGTGGAGTTTCTCCACGTAGGTGCGAGTAGCCTAAAACCCAGTCCCCTGTGATCTAGGGTAGCCTTGGCTGCACCTCTTCCCTAAAAGATTGGGTTTGAGAACATTTTGTCTGAGCAGAGACTTTTGTAGGTGTTAACTACTGGCTGTGTATTTTGTGAGTGAACTTTTTAACCTTTTCCTTTGTAAAGTTTAGGGTAGAAGTGCTCTCCCTCTGCATTTGTAATGTTGCAAGTTGTGGCTTTGCATTTATGTTTATGTAGAAGATGTTATACTCTTAATTTGAAAGGAAGGCAAAGGGAATTCCATATTCTGTCTATAATGAGCTTTTTATATACTCGATTAATCAAACTTTCTAAAGACATGAAGAGGGACTTCCCTGCTGGCGCAGTGGTTAGAATCCGCCTGTCAATGCAGGGGACACAGCTTCGATGCCTGGTCTGGGAAGATCCTACATGCCGTGGAGCACCTAAGCACGTGAGCCACAACTACTGAGCCCATGTGCCACAAGTACGGAAGCCCACTTACCTAGAGCCCATACTCCTCAACAAGAGAAGCCACCACAGTGAGAAGCCCATGCACCGCAACGAAGAGTAGCCCCTGCTCGACGCAGCTAGAGAAAGCCCACACACAGCAATGAAGACCCAACGCAGCCTAATTAATTAATTAATTAATTAATTAATTTAAAAAAATAGGGACTTCCCTGGTGGTGCAGTGGATAAGGCTCCACGCTCCCAGTGCAGGGGGCCCGGGTTCAATCCCTGGTCAGGGAACTAGATACCACATGCATGTTGCAACTAAGGAGCCTGCCTGCCGCAACTAAGACCCGGCACAACCAAATAAATAAATAAATATTTAATAAAAGAAAGAAAAACAGAATCAAAAATAACATTTAAAAAAAAGTTGAAGATATAAATGAAAGCAGATGAAGGTGCAAGATATAAGGTGAAGTTTCTCTAAATAGTGTTTGTCAGTTGAAATTTAATGTTCATGGCGTCACTCTGTAAACTTTTGTAAAGATAAGAGGTAAAAAATATCATTTCTCTAACTTGGAAAAAAACTAGTAATTATAAGCCACATTCAGTAGCTTTTTAGTACTTGATTAGTTAGCACAGTGCTTCTCAAACCTAATTGCGCACAGAAGTCATGTGGAATTTTTAAACACGTAGATTCCCAGGCTTCATCCCAGTGAACAAGAATCCCTGGGGAATGGGGCCTAAGATTAGGATTGTTAGTTTTTCAAAACTCCCTGAGTGGGAATTCCACTTCTGGCTGTGAGGGAGTCAAGGGCTGGATCATTCTGCCACCACAGACTGCTATAAGGCTGGACAAAATGTAGGAAGCAGTTACATTCATACGTGGTAGGACAGGTGGTGCAGGACTGAAATCTTTGGAGAAAAGTTAAGAAAGCTGAGCCTTACTGTGGCCCACGCTTTTCCAGATGGTGAGCAGGGAGGATGAACCCACATGGAGCAGGGAAGGGAATGCCAGCTGGATCCGAGGAGACACAGATCAATGTACAGGGAGAACAAGGGCTGGGATTTGGGGGCAGGGTGCCTGGGAGGAGAGAGCCACGCAGAAAAGGTCTAGAGCTCTGCATAGGCCTCCCTTTGAGTCCTTGCTGAGTGCCAGTCTGCACATGTGTAGACATGGGTTGAACCCCGCAAGGCTGAGCAAGAACGATTTTGCAGCAAAGATCAGTTACCGGGAATCTGGCAGACAGATGCTTCCCATAGTTTACACAGAGCAGGGATCATTTGAGTTCCTACTGGCCACCGTGGAAAAACCTCTTTGAATACTTGGAGCATTCATTAGAGACCTCAGTGACCACTCTGTGAAGTGGAGCTAAATAGCCCTAGAGTAAACACTATTCTAGATCTGCCCTAAATGACCTTAAAAACAACCTCAGAAGGTCCAAGGAGATCCATTAGTAACAGGATAGGCAGTCTCTGAACTGCTTACCAGTGATCCATGCCTCCTGCGGCTGTGCTCTTGTGTCATCTGCTCCTTCTGAGGGTTGGCTGGGCTTCGTGACTTGCTTCTCATGAACAGAATGTGGCAAAAGTGATGAGCTGTCCCTTACAAGATAAGGTGGTGAGAAAACTCACTTCTGTCTGAGGACTTCTCTTGCTATCTCCTAGATTCAGTCACTCCAGTGAACAATTGGAAATTGAAATACTTAGCGATACATTGAATAAAATATTGTGCAAGACCTTGTAGTGAAAACTATAAAATAATGCTGAGAGAAGTTAAAGGCGTAATAAATGGGAAGATACATCATGTTCATGCGTTGGAAGACTCAGTCTTGTTAGGATCTTGCAATTCTCCTTCACATCGAGCTGTAGATTCAACTCATCCAACTTAGAATCCCAGCATGCTGTTTTGTAGAAATTGATAGTATAATTTAAAATTTATGTGGAAATTTATAAGACCCTGAATGTCCAAAGCATCTGGGGGGGAAAAAAGGAACAAATTTGGAGGACTTCCACTACTTGATGTTAGCACGTAGAGTAATCAAGACAGTGTGGTTCTGACATAAGTTTAGATCAGTAGAATAGGTAGAGAATCCAGAAATAGGTCAGCTGATTTTCAACAAAGGTGCCAGGGTAATTCAGTGGGAGAGGGATAATCTTTTCAACAGGATTCCAGAACAACTAGATATCCATATGGAAAAAAAAAGAAAAAAAAATACCTTTACCTCATGGCATTCATAAAAATTGAAATTGACTATAGACTTAAATGTAAAAGCTAAAACTACAGAACTTCTACATGAAAACATTAGAGAAAGTCTTCGTGACCTTCGACAAGGCAAAAATTTACTTAGGACACACAAAAAAATGAACTATAAAAGAAAATTAATAGCTTGGGCATCAAAATTTAAAACTTCTCTGAAAGATATTAAGAACATGACAGACAAGACTGGGGAGAATATATTTGCAATTTATTTATCTGTCAAAATCTTGTATTCAGAGAAGACTCGTTTGTCATCTTGGTTCAAGACAACCCAATAAATAACGGACAAAAGAGTTTGAAAGTCCCTTCCCAAGAGAAGATACACAAATGGCCAATAAACACATGAGAAGTTGCTCAACATCGTAGTCATCAGGGAAATGCAAGTTAAATCCATTATGATATCTCAGTACGCACCTTCGGGATGGCTAAAATGAAGACTGCCAGTGTCGAGTGTTGGTGAGGGTGTGGGGAGGCTGGCCCTCTCACATGTTGCTGCTGGGACTATGGAATGAGTAGTCAGAATTCAGCTGGATAAAAAAGGGCTGGGAGAGCTGAGGAAAGAAGCATGAGAACAAGCCCAGAGCTGGTGAACAGCGTGTCCTTGTGGACAGGAGTGAGTAGTTGGTGGTGTTGGGGCATCACACAGAGGTGGCGGGAGGTGGCTCAGGAGAGCCGAGAGGGTTCAAGTATTTGGTAGGTACGTGTATGTATGAGACCGGAGGGGAGGAGGCCGGTGACCAAGCTGGTGCTGAGTTAAGGTGCCAGGTTGTGCCTGGCAGCAGTGCTGGAAACTTAGTGAGGAGGTGACAGAGTGAGATCCATTTGGTACTGGGGCATGAATGGCCAATCCAAGTACTAAAGGAGCACATCCGGATTTTGCTGATTGGTGAGTGGGGGGCATGTGGGATCTTTCTGTGTTCATTTTAAAATAGTATACTGATCACATTATATGCCTCTGGGAGTGTGTGTGTTTTTTTCAGTCTTACTGTAATAGTGTGGAAGGAATTATGCAAATTCGTAACTAAATATTTACTCTCTGCAACATTTACTCTGTGAAACCCAGCTCTGATTTAACCTAATATGGACACTATTTGTCTTATGATTTCAGAGACATTCCATAAGTGGACCAATCTCTACATCTAAACCCCTGACAGCCCTGTCAGATAAGAGACCAAACTACGGGGAAATTCCTGTTCAAGGTACATCTCGTGTGCAGTATTTCACTTTTGTTGTTAATTTTTTTATTCATCTGACTTTTGGGGCTAACTAACTTGTTTTTCTTTTATTCTTGACATTATTTCTACCAGTCTGATATACATCTTTATCACAGGTTTACTAATAACACGTCTTAATTACAGATGAGAAGACTGTTTGTTAATAGATGCATCTTGGAAGATGACTTCATAGTGTCACGAGGGTGACAGGGAGTCCACACTGTTGCCAGGCCCTGTTTTTACAGTTCTTCATGGGGCGTGTATAGTTATCCCCATTTTATAGATGCGAAAAATGAGGCTTCAAACAGTTAAATAACTCATAAACACAGGTTGACATTTAAGTTAAGGAACAGTCGACCTGGACAGCCTGGCTCCAGAGCCCATTCCTTTGGTCTTTGTGCTCTGCGTCACTTGTGAAAGAAAAGCCTCTGATACCTGGGGTTCAGCGAGTGCCATTTCCACGCGGCTCTTTATGGCGGCCCCAGCACCCGAGCCCAAGGCTTCTGCCTTTTGAGGTCAGGGGTCCTTCTCCCCAACTGCCTCCCTACGTGTGGTGCTGAAGTGCTTTGGAAAAACGGTTTTGGGCATTGGACCAGGTGCTGGGAAAGGCACACTTGGTTGGGGTGGGTGTGGAGACGCCCGGCAGGTGTGACACCTTCTGGAGCCCAGGCCCCTCCTGGCTGGGCAGGCTGGGCCCCTCCTGCGCTCCTGGTGTGGGAGTCAGGCTCTGGGGCTGAGACTGTGCAGTTTGGATGGGTGTGGGGGAGAGAGAAGCAGAGGACTGGCTCTGTGGGCTCCGGGGGGCTGCCAGGCATGGGGTTCAGTGGGCAGTTTGCGTACAAGGGGGATGGCGGAGCCCAGGACAGTGCTGTTGCCACTGCCCCTGCAGACTTGCCTTCCATCCCGGCTTCAGCTTCTGGTTCCTGTGTTAGCTGTGGCCTGAGCTCTCTTCTCCCCTCGGAAGGTCCTCCTGCTAAGGGAACAAGTGTGGTTGGTTTAAAGTCTCCCTTTACATCTGTGCTGAGTTCCCACCCTGGCCCCCAGATGGATCCGGGGATTGTGTGTGTGGTCACGGGTCCTGCTGCTGACCTCTTGGATGCTGTTTCCTTGTGTAAGTCGGAGTCATCGTGAACATCTAGCTCAGGGCCTTGGCTCCCTCTCCCAAGGCTCTCTTACCCCTGTGGTCAGCTTTGTACCCTCTCCTGTCCACCCGAGCTGCTGTGGTCCACGGTGTCAGTGGCTGTGGGCAGCATCTGGCCGTGTTGAGCCCGCCCACCCCTGGATGTTCTTTCTGGTGTCCTTCACGCCCACTCTGCATCTCCTCCTCCGTCTCCTGTGCTCAGTCCTCCTGCCTGGCCTGTGAGGGGTGCTGTGCCCAGGGCCTCTCTCTCCTGTCTGTACTCACTCTGTTACTGCGTCCGAAGGGGGCTTCTCCCCTTTCAAGGCTACCTTCCCCACTCATCTTGATTGGCCCACAGCAGCACAAGGTTTACTGGGGAAACCTTGCCAGCACCAGTGGTGTTTCTCAAACTTACCTGTTGATAAGATTTACCTGAGTCACTTGGTAAAATGTGGAATCCGGGGCCTCGTCTCAGATCTGCTGACATGGACTCTCCAGGAAAGGAGCTTGGAAACTTCATTTTCACAAGCACCCCAAGTGATTCTTAGGAAGGGACAAGTTTGGGAAACTGGGCAGAGATTACCATTTAGTTTTGCTCTTAGCCTGGCTTTATAGGTGGAAAGTGGGTGTGGAAGGTCTGCGGGCTAAGGTTATTGAAGACGCAGACAAAATGTGTTAGGTGTCTCTGAGGCTCTGCCGAGTTAAACCTCTTCTTGGCTCTCTTCTTTTTATTACTGGTAATGGTCATATGATAACACCATTGGGCACATTGTGTGTGCAGTCTGCCTGCAAGTGCCGGCCACATTCTCCACTTCTGTCTGTTCTGGTGCCTTAACTGGACTTAGTTGAAACTGCAAATACAAGAGAGAGGGAAATACACTTGGGTGAATTTGTATCTGAGAATTTGTTGATAGTGTAACCTTTTATCTTAAACAGTCACTAGGGAAAGAAACCACTTACAAAACTAAGAACAACCAAATGATTCTAGGTCATAAAAAACCACCGTGGTTCTCCATGCCAGTTAAGAGAGTAGTTCTGAGCTCTGCTGGAGGTGCTTTTCTCCCCTGATTGTCTCTTCTGTCCTGGCCGAAGTCACACAACACAGCCTGTGATTTTCAGGTTGAAAATTTCAATGGCTTCATTCCTGAAAACTTGAAAAGTGCTGCCTCTTGTTCTACTATACTTAAATTGGATAATTTGTTGGTTTTTCCAGTTAAGTATTTTATAAAAGGTGTGGGTTTTTTTCTGTTTTTCATCATGCTTGTATGTCAGTTGCAGGAAAATGTTTTAGACCAGAGATCTTATTATAAATGGACTAATCAAATGCTCTTTTGTTGGTATTATTGGCAGTTGAATTCTGTGGTCTGGGTCATGACAGGTGAATCTTTGTAGATAAGATATGAGTTGGTGTTTGTAGCCTAAGCAGGTACATGGATACAGGCAGTTGGGAGGGTCTTCACTGTCCCCACTGTCCCCTTGCACAGTGATCTTAGAAGGCCCAGTGCAAGCAGAGACCTCAGCTGGGCGATGCAGATGGTTAGGGAGCCTGGGGTTGCCCAGCGTCAGTGGGACCTGAGTGTGGTGCTGGTGTCATCAGCTCAGATGTACAAGGATCCGAGAAAGCTGATTAGTCCAAGGATAGTCATGTTCTGTAAAGAGATTCTTGCTGTGATCATCTGTCTAAACTGTGTTGAGGATAGAGATGTAAACCTTTTTAAAAATTCATTATTTTGAAAAAATTGATTTATGGTGAAGGTACATGTAATGAATGTGATACAAAGTTAGGAGGTTTTACTAGAAAGCCAAATCTTTGTTTTAAATTAAAATAAAAAGAACCTTTTATTTAAAAGTTTCACAGCAATTTGCATTCTCCAAAGGGTAGATCTAAGTCAGATTCTGGCCCAGCCCTAGATCCAGCCCTAGCTGGGAAATTTCGAGCAGAAATTCAGATAGAAATCCTACCCTCCTGTATTTACAGCCTAATGGGTATCTGTTCACTTCCAAAGGTCTTTCCTTCCCTGTAGTTCTTAGTATTTGTCTTGATAAACCAAACCATCTAGGCTCCCATATTTTCTCCATATTATTATGTAAAATTTCAAGCATACAGAAAAGTGGAAAGAAGTCACGTATCCACATCTCACTACCTCGATTCTATGGCACTTTGCTATATTCGCTTTATCACATATTTATCCATCCTTCTATCTTTCCTTCAGTTCATCTTTTTTAAATGTGTTTCAAGGTAAGTTGCAGTCAGTACCTTGTTGCAATAAGCATGCATTGCACTATTTGTTTAAGGTGTTCTGTCTGTCTCTCAACTCTTTGTTTTGAGATAAGTTTAGACTTGCAGAAGAGTTACAGAAGTATTGGACTTCTCTTAAATCCTTCACGCATGGACTTCCCTGGCGGTCCAGTGGTTAAGACTCCACACTTCCATTGCAGGGGGCACAAGTTCGATCCCTGGTCAGGGAACTAAGATCCCACAAGCCACAAGGCCAAAAAAATCCTTCACCCAGCTTCCCTTATGTGGACAAACTACATAACCATAGCACAGTTATCAAAAGTAGGAAAGCAAGGGCTTCCCTGGTGGCGCAGTGGTTGAGAGTCCACCTGCCGATGCAGGGGACATGGGTTCATGCCCCAGTCTGGGAAGATCCCACATGCCATGGAGTGGCTAGGCCCGTGAGCCATGGCCGCTGAGCCTGCGTGTCGGGAGCCTGTGCTCCGCAATGGGAGAGGCCACAACAGTGAGACGCCCGTGTACAGCAAAAAAAAAAAAAAAAAAGTAGGAAAGCAATATCGTGGAAATGTTATTAACTGAAGTGCAGTCTCTGAATCTCACCGACTGTTCCACTGCTGTCCCTTTTCTGTTCCAGGATCAAACACAGGACCCCAGTTTGCACTGAGTTGTCTTACCTCCTTGAGTCTCCACCGTTCTGCAGCAGCTTGTCCCTCTCCCTGTCTTTTAGAACCTTGACACTTTAAAGAGTACTGGTCAGTTATTTTTTAGAATGTCTCTCAAGATGGGCTTGTCTGATGTTTTCTCCTGCTTAGGCTGAGGTTACGTACTGCTGGGAAGGGCAGCACAAGGTGATGTGCCTGTCTACGTGCATCACGTCAGGGGCACGTGATGTTGATGTGTCCTGTTACTGGTGACGTGACCTGGATCACTTGGTTGAAGCGGTTGTCTGCTAGTGAATAATAAATATCCTATTCCTGCTTAAACTTCCTCTCACTGATTTTAGCATCTGTTTGTGCATTTTGCCTGCAGCAGTTAGTACTGTGCTCTAGCGGTGATTTTCTGTTTCCTCATTCTTCCTGTAAGGAATCATTTGTGTTATATTATTGTACTTATTGTTATATTTATAGCCCTTATTTGTATTAGTATGGACTCGTGGATATTTATTTTATTCTTTGGGTTAGTCTATTACTATTATTTATTTTGCTGCTCATGTTATTCCAACGTTGATCATTGGGAGCTCTTTTCATCCCCCACCCCACCAAAGTGCCAAAGCACTTTCTTTCTTTGGGGCACCACAGATGATCCAGGCTTGTTTTTTCCCCTGCACTAGCTGTGGAATCAGTAGTATTTAGAAAACGAGATCTGGGTGCGAGGCGTACCCATTACTACTGAGGTTTCACCTCCTCCAGCTCCTCTCTGGACAGAGCCAGGAAGACTATAGGTATGTGCACCAGCCCATACGTACACACGTGATGATTATTTCTCTATCAAAAATCATGAGTTTATACATGTACAGTAGTTTCAAAATTGCTAAACCGTACCCTGTGAGAAGCAAATGTACCAGAGTGCAGTGTTTGTGTACAGTTCTTTTTTTTTTTTTTTTTTTTTTGCGGTACGCAGGCCTCTCACTGTTGTGGCCTCTCCCGTTGCGGAGCGCAGGCTCCGGACGTGCAGGCTCAGCGGCCATGGCTCACGGGCCCAGCTGCTCCGCGGCATGTGGGATCTTCCCGGACTGGGGCACGAACCCGTGTCCCCTGCATCGGCAGGCAGACTCTCAACCACCGCGCCACCAGGGAAACCCTGTACAGTTCTTTTTGTGTTTAGCCTGAGAGTCTCCACTCGAAACAACATTCTTCTCACAGTTACTTAGGTCAGCTCCTTTTTTCACCTCTCTCTCATTGTGGTTAGGTCATGCTTTTGTAATACAGTTAGATTAGTTTTATCACAGTTTGCATTTCATTCCCCCCCACCCACAATTCCGGTTGATTTTTTTTTTTAAGTATATGCATAAAATTCATTCTCTGTTTGCTGCATTGTAGGATGTTTGGCAGCATCCCTGGCCTCTACCCACTAGCTGGTAAGGTCCTAGTAGCACCCCACTCGCCTAGTTGTGACAACCAAAAATGCCTCAAGACCTTGGTATGTTGTCAAAACGGCCCCAGTTGAGAATCAGAGATGTGGTTCTCACAGTTTTATTTGTCTAATTTCATCAGAGAGGTGGAAACTATAAGTGAAAATCAAATAGGAAATTGTAACTGTTGCATGTTGTCTGCTATTTCCACCAAGGCTTTAACATAATTAATCATAGTTATTTTAAATGACCTGTCAGATAGTTGCGGCATCTGTGCCATGTCCAAGTCTGGTTTATTGATTACTTGCTGTCTTGATGCAGTGAGCTGGATGTATTGTTTTTTCTTGCTTTTTGTATATTTTATAATTGTTGAAAGCTGGGAATCTTGTGTAGGACAGCAGTTTTATGCCTTGACATGGGCACCTCTTTCCTTCTAGGTGTTTAATGTCGGAGTTTGAGTTAATCTGCTCAGGAGCTGGGCTGGGTTTGAGTTTTGTTGTTGCTGTGATGTCCTCAGTGCACAGCAGGCTTCCAGTTGCTCTGGTGATACTTTGTGTTTAGAGTGGGGCGGGTGCTCCAGAGGATTTTTCTGTGTCTGCCCTAATTTCAGCTTTAGGCTGTCTTTTGCATTGCGTCTCAGGAAGGGCATGTCTCATACTGTCTCAGCAGTTTCAGCTGAGATTTCCTATTCATTTGTTGAGAACATATTTTCCTTTATAATGTTGAACATATTTGCAGTAGCTGCTTTAAATGCTTTTCTGCTAATTCCAACATATAAGTCATCTTTGGGTGGGTTTCCATTTCTTTTTTGAGTATGAGTCACTTTTTCTTTTTCTTTGTATGTCTAGTAATTTTGGATTGTATTCTGGGCAGTGTGAATCACACATTGTAGAGATTCTGAATTCTGTCTTGCTCCTCTGCAGAAAATTGGTTTTTGTTAGCAAGCAGTTAACTTGGTTCACCTCACACTCTAACCTCTTTCCTTCAGTTGAAATAACTGTTCAGCTATTTTTCCTTAATTCAACTCCTTGGAATCTGAGTGCTTGTGGATTTCAGAGGTCAGTGGGATACGAGCAGAGTTTATATACAAAATTTGTGATTCTTTCCTTTCTGGTATTTCCCCAACCCCCTTGCTTTCCAGCAACTTTGGTTGTCCTGAGGTATCTCCTCTGCTTCTTCGAGGCAATGATAAGACCCTGGGTTTTCTACCAAATTTCAGCTGCCCTGTATGGCCTCAGGTGGGGCCTACACTCACACCTATAGTCATAAAACTAGGAAACTCACCCAGTGCCAGTTCCTTCCAAATGCAGATTTCTTTCATTTTCTGCCTGCTTTTAGTTTCTCTTCAGTGCTTTTAAGTAGTTGATGTTTGTATGTTTTCAAGATGTAACAGTTATTTTCAGCAGGAACATTAGTGTGTTTGGAACTACTCCTCAATGAGCAGAAGTTGGGTATTTAGGCTCCTATTTTTATTTTTTTTAAGAGTCTTTTTTTTTTTTTTAATTTTTTATTGGCCACACCACGCAGCTTGCAGGATCTTAGTTCCCCGACCGGGGATCAAACCCATGCACCTTGTGGTGGAAGCTCAGAGTCCTAACCACTGAACCGCCAGGGAAATCCTTAGGCTCCTATTTTTATTTTTATTTATTTATAAAAGATTTTTTGATGTGGACCATTTTTAAAGTCTTTATTTGTTACAATATTGCTTCCATTTTATGCTTTGGTTTTTTGGCCCCGAGACATGTGGAATCTTAGCTCCCCAACCAGGAATCAAACCTGCACTCCACATCTTTCCCTGGATATCTTATCGGGTCCTCAAATTGCATGTGTCCTCATCTCTTTCCCTCCCAGAGTCCTCTTCTTCTCTCTTATCTCTGTATGTGGAACCTCCTTTCTATCTCCACCATTTCCAGGTGGTCAGCAAGTCTGTTGATTCTGCCTCATTGAAGAGCCCTTGAATCTGTGTACTTCTCCCATCTCCCCTGGTACCACCTGGGTCCAGGCTCTCTGCTCTCTGCTCTGGGTATAACTCATCACCCTGCATGCACTGTTGCCCTCCCACCCCCTGCAGCTGGAAGGATGTCCACCCGAGACACCATCACTGGCTCCATGTTGCCAGTGGGTGAAGGCCACACTCTTCAGCCTGGCCTGCTTTGGCCTTCCAGCCTCGCCAGCCCTCACAGCACTGCTGTCCTAGATTTCCTTTGGTGTCTGCTGAACACTGTGCTGGGAACACACTCTCCTTTGCCTGTATAAAAGCTATTAATTATCCTTCTAGTCTTAACTGAGATGTCGTTTCCCGAGGAGGCCTTTCCGGACCTCCTCTCAAGAGCAGGTCACGTCCCCTGCTGTGTTCCCAGAGCCCCTTGTACTGCTTCTTTCCTGCATCCCTCACGCGCAGAGATTTTTTAAATGTCTGGCTTCCACTGTAGACTCTGAGTTCCAGGAGGGCAAGTTGCTGCCTTCTTTCCTCCTTTCTCTGACCTTTGCATCATGCCCAGTGCCTGGCAAGTCATGGACACCCAAGTGGTTTTTGTTTAATGAATGGATTAAAGACAAGAATAGCTCCATATGGCAATAGAGTAGACCTGATTACTGTAACGTCAGCTCTCTTCTGCCTGCCACATCTGATTGTGACACACTAATCTTATTTCCCAAAGAGGGATTCTCCGGCAGTTTGACGTGAAGCTGTAATCTAGCCGCTGCTGCAGCAGCAGAGGGGCCTGTGCTCGTTCCGTGGCTGGTGTCGCAAGCAGCAGTGAGAACACCACCCGGAGCGGCAGGCAGCGCTGTGCCCATTGGAAGGTGCCTCCGAACAGTGCCTTTTTGTACCTTCTCAGAAGGGCAGCGTTGGCCTGTGCCAGGGACTGTCTACTGAGTTGAGACGGATTTGGATCCTTAGACATGTAGTGAGAGCAGGCTGCACTGGGTGGGCGGCAGGTCTGTGCACCGTGCCTCAGTCGCGCACCTTCCATGTGCCCAGTGGCAGAGATGGAGATGGGGTGCCTCCCGCTTGCTCTCGGCTGGCACCCTCCTTGTTCTGACCTGTGTGTCTCTATAATCTGTCCTCACTTTCCTCATGTGCTGTGTTCTTTGGGAGATGAAGGCTTCAGGGGCATGACCAGTCTCGTAACTGTGAAGTGGACATTTGGACTAAATTTAAAATGTTGACTCCTATTTCCTACTCTTGCCATGTTCCACGAACTTTGCTTTGTCTGTCAGTCTTTGTGCATAATGTGCTCTTCCTGTGAAGACAAGTGCAGGCACCACAGAGTTCAGAATTTTGACCGATGCTTGCTGGTGGGCTCTGCCCCGAGGCTTTGTTGGTTCAGGATAAGAAAGGCGTAGTGGCTGTGGGCTGTGTGAGTCCTGTCTTCTGGAGCCTCCCTCCAGAGTGCTGTGAGATCACAACCACATAGTCCTCACACGCTTAGAAAACACATTTGGCATGAAAGATGTGCTCTCCTTGAAAGATACTGTGATAGGCCATTACTTTTGACATCATGATATTCTGAGAGGGAGTAGTTTTTAAATTGTTAATTCTTAAAACGAAGTGCTGATGGGGCTGTTTGACTGGTGTCTGGTTGATCCCGCCTTTCCCCGTCCAGTGTGTTTGTTCTCAGACAGGACTAACTGTCTTCACTTAGCCCAGCCCCATCACATGTCCCTGACACACCGGACCAGGCGGGACACATCCAGCCTTCCTTGCTTGTTGTCCTGGCCTGGTGACAGCCTCGCTGGGCTTGTCACCGAGGTCAGAGGCGGGCCAGCCTGTGTCTGGGGCACCCATTGTGGGGAGCAGGTGCTGAGGAAGGGGTGTCAGACTGGACCCAAAGGCTGGTGAATTTGGCCGGGCTGAGGGGGCAAGGGAACCAGTGTGCCAGGGCTCGGGGAACTTCAGAGACTCCAACCCAGCCTGTGTTCAGCGAGAACAGGCGGAGCTGTGCCCTTGACGGGGAGGCAGGATCTGGTTGTGTCCCTCCTGAGGGTCCTCGCTGCCCTCAGACTGAAGTCCACATGCCAGGCAGTGAGGCTCTTGTCAGTTAGCCACATCCCCGCTTTAGAGCTATCCCCCTGCTGCCCTCTCTGTTCCCCCCCTGCCCTGTGGTTCAGCCATGTTGGGATTTATTGTCCTCTAACTTGAATGTCCTTCTACCTCTGCTCTGAATGTCATCTGGCTGAATACTGTTCCCCAGTCCTGTTCTCCATTAGTGAAGCCAGCCGTCTGACAGACTAATTCATGTCATTATGCTGCTGAAGGCTTCCTGATGCCTGAAGTCGAAGCAAATGGCTTCTACCTCTGTGGCTTGATAGATCTTTTTATTTATTTATTTATTTGGTTGGTTGAACCGGGTCTTAGTTGCAGCTTGCCGGCTCCTTAGTTGTGAACTCTTAGTTGCGGCATGCAACTGGGCCAAGGATCGAACCTGGGCCCCTTGCATTGGGAGCGCAGAGTCTTAACCACTGTGCCACCAGGGAAATCCCTCTTTGTGGCTTGATAGTGCTTTATCATTCTCTTATTCCAGTTTCCATCCTGACTTGTCTCTGGTTGTAGACACGTATGGCTCCTCCACTAACTGTAGGTACACAGGGCAAGGCTTTGATTTAGTTTGTACTTTTAGACCTAGATGCAGTGGGGGATCTTGGAATTTTGGTTGAATTGCATCAGAGGTAAGTAGCAGTCGGTGGTTTAGAAGTGTTCATCTGTGTTGCATGTCTCATCCCTAGAAATAAAAGTTGAATGAGATGTTTTCCCTTGGTCCTTGTCTATGGGAGTTGTTTTGTATAGGGGACTCTGTGGGGAGCCGTTGAGGTGCCCTGGATGGGAAGGAGGGACAGACGAGCCTCAGGGGCAAAGGGAGCAAAACTCACCTTCCTGCTGCCTTTGCCTCTTGAAATTCAGGGTCAGGTCTCTTTACTGTGACACTTTCCACCCTGTGCAGAGCATCTACTAAGAACATCTTCAACCAGCCGACCTGCTTCTCTGCCGAGAGTACCTGCCATGGAAAGTGCCAAGACCATCTCAGGTAATACTTTTTATCTGAAATTTCTTTTAAAAAGATTCTTCCAGAAGTTTTAGTGATGGTACCGAGTACTTTCTCTTTAGGTTTATTTAACCTTACTTGCCTCTTTAGTTGATTGTTTTTCACTCTGACTTTCCCCTATTGTATCTTACACATTTCATAGAAATCACATTTCGTGGCCCTGATTTCAAAAATAAAAAATAAAAGCTAGATAGTTCCATTCACTTAACAAGTATTCATTAAGTGCCTAGAGTGGGTTAGAAGATATACTGAAAATATAGGTTCATACAAAGTTGGGTAGCTGTGAAAGGTTAAAATATTTATCACAAGATGTGTCATGACTGTTTTTGAAGGGTTATTTCAGAGCACACCAAAAATTCTCCAGAAGCCAGATTTTTCCAGTGTTATAGCCATTTTACAATGATGAATTTGATGGGCTTACTTTTTCGGTCTCCTAGAGCTAACTCTTCAGTTTATCAGTGTTCATATTATTTTCCCCTTGTGGCCTTTTTTTAACCCTTAATAGCTCAACTAGAAATTGGACCAGGAAAGGAGAGATTCCTATAACCCTGCCTCCTATGGTTAATGTCCCACTTGTATGTGGATTTAAGTTAGTACAGTTTTTGTACATCTTAGCTGGGTCTTTAAATCAGTGGGAAGTCCAGCCAAAATCACCACCCCCAAAGCCCAGATCCAGAGCCTTTTCCTGTAACAGAGTTCTTCTGATTCTTCTCAGTCTGTTTCCTCTGTTTGATATAAAATTATCAAAGGTGTTCTCATCCAATTTCCTAGCATACCACTTAAAAGAAACTGCCGATTTAAGGCATACAGAGATCTGACATTGAAAGGAAAAGGCAGAATAATTATAAAATTATGTCAAATACGCAAGTGGATCATTCTGATAAGATCTTGTAATAGGAGAAAGCATGTCTCCTCTCGATCTTTAAACACACCTCTTAGCTTTTGCCGAGTTATAGTCTGCTGTGGCCATCCTAAAATCATCAGGAGAAGTTTAGCCAATGAAAGGGTGCAGTTCCAGTCATCCGGGGGAAATTACTGGTGTTTGGCATGATTGCATTACAGCCAGCCCGGGATGATGCAGTAATGGCTCCCTCGCTTCCAGCATCATCTGAGGTGAGAGACTCTGAGGTCAGGAGCCTAGTCTCGCATCTCACGTCATCGTGGCCAGAAAGCCGCTTCTGTCGTGGCTCCGTTTTCAAGGGCTGCAGTGGCTGCTTCCACCTCCCAGTTCTCAGGACTTTCGTAATTCCAACAAGGCGTAGTGCCTTACGCTTTCAAAATAGGACTTTCCTGATTGTTCTTATCTCTCGGTAGTTGACTTGACACGACACCTTTTGCTTTTCTGTTTTGTTGATTCATGTTTTTTAAAACGTGGCTTGGGACTTCCCTGGTGGCGCAGTGGTTAAGAATCTGCCTGCTAATGCAGGGGACATGGGTTCGATCCCTGTTCCGGGAAGATCCCACATGCCGTGGAGCAACTAAGCCCATGCGCCTCAACTACTGAAGCCCGCATGCCTAGAGCCCTTGCTCTGCAACAAGAGAAGCCGTTGCAATGAGAAGCCCGTGCACCACAACAAAGAGTAGTCCCCGCTCACCACAACTAGAGAGAGCCCACGTGCAGCAATGAAGACCCAAGGCAGCCAAAAAAAAAAAAATCTTGACCCAGAATTAAGTGTGGCCCTGTAACAGAGCATCTTTCCTTTCTGTCTCTTCAGCAGTGTTTTTGGCCACGTTCAGAAGGGTTGTGTTGATTTTGGTTGAGAGTGAATGTTGCTTTAGTTAGCCTTTGGCTTTGGTCATGTTTGTAGTTGAACGCAGGTTTGCGGGGGACTTCACTGTGGGCCAGGTGGGTGCTTTGAGTGTTAAGGGTGGATGAGACACGCTCCTTGCCTTCAGGGAATGTGGGCTTCTGTGCATATTTCAACAACTGTACCTTTTTCACAGTTTTTTTTGTTTTGTTTGTTTTAATTTATTTTTATTTTTGGCTGTGTTGGGTCTTGGTTTCTGTGCGAGGGCTTTCTCTAGTTGTGGCAAGCGGGGCCCACTCTTCGTTGCGGTGCGCGGGCCTCTCACTATCGCGGCCTCTCTTGTTGCGGAGCACAGGCTCCAGATGCGTAGGCTCAGTAGTGGCTCACAGGCCTAGTTGCTCCGCGGCATGTGGGATCTTCCCAGACCAGGGCTCGAACGCGTGTCCTCTGCATAGGCAGGCAGATTCTCAACCACTGCACCGCCAGAGAAGCCCCCTACAGTTTTTTAAAATGGCAAAAAAAAAAAAATCCTTTCAAGTTATCAGTAAGTTAAAGAGAATGTTAGTTTTTCCTCCTGTATGATAATTTCTGCTCTTTTGGGGACCTGCTGAAGAAGATGTCTCAAGAACTCAGCTTAAAATGTTTTTGCTATAAATTGCATAATGGCTGTTTCTTACACTCAGTGTCCAGACGAAGCAGTGAAGAGATGAAGCGAGATGTCTCTGCACCTGAGGGCGCGTCTCCTGCCTCGCTCATGGCCATTGGTGCCACGTCGCCACAGCTGTCCCTGTCCTCCTCCCCCACAGCCTCCGTGACCCCCACCACTCGAAGCCGGATAAGGTAGAGGACAGTAGTTAGTATTGGTGCATTTCATGCCTGCCGTTCCTGGCCTTTTGAAATTAAATGATCAGGTTATAAAGTAATGGCATTCGAGCACTGATGTATTTTCATTCTTTATGTGTTATTTAGTGTTTTCTGATCTAGTCTTCTATGCCTAGAATTGGGAAAGATGATATGAAAGTGAAAAAGTAAAGCAAAGTAAAAGAGATAATTATTTTCCCCAAGCAGCTGGTGTTTTTGTTTTTTGTGGGGTTTTTTGGTTTTGGTTTTTTCAAGTAGAGAACAGCTGAGTACAAAAGTAAGTTTAGTGAAAACGGGGTGTGGATGGAGTGTTGGGGAGGCTGGAAGAGGGGAACTCGAGCAAGGCCTTGAGGGTGGTGGACCGGGAGGAAGGTGAGTGTTACTGGCAGGGTCAGTGACTCCAGTGAGTGTGCAGGAAGGCTGAACACGAACTGAAGGAGGGATGGAAGTGGGTTTCAGAACTTTACCGTACACTGACTTACAAGTTTGAGTAAAAGTGGGATATTTGGTGTCTCAAACTCAAATTATATGCTCACTTATAAAACCCAGCCTCTCGGGGACCGACCTCTTAGAAGAGTGATCCTGTACTCAGTGCGGGTCAGGCAGGTCGGGTGCAGTGGAGAGTGCAGCTCATGCTGCCCTGGCCAAGCCCGGGGGAGCACTGTCCGCACCGGTGGGCAGGGCCCCCACTCTTCCTGGTGCCCCGCTTAGAAGTTGTGAGCCTCCACAAGGTGTCTCCTGGCCTTAGCTTCCTTATCTTACAGTGAAGATGTTACAGGAGAGCACCCTCTGCTCTAGGAGGCTCTTTGCTTCAGCTTCTCATTGTGCCCATAGACTTTACTCGTCTTTGATGCTTTTTAAGCTGTTTCTATAACAAAATGGCCTGTGTGAACTAGAGGAAACCTTTCACAAGTGATTGTAGTAGTTACTTTTATTTTGAGCATAATAGAGGTTTTTATTTTTCTTTTGGCTTGCCCTTTTGTTTTCATTCACATATCTCACCTTTATCTTCATTCTCATTTCCTGTGATCAGTAGTGTTATAACAAACTTCTTTGAACCCTTTAAATCAGGGCAGCAATCGGTGGGCAGGTACACGAACATAAAAGTATATTTCTTCAAGACAGCAGTCTAACTGCGAGTTGAAATATTTTCATATTTTACTTTTGGTTCTAAATAAAAATTGGTGCTATTTCAGTGCACCTCTCACTTGGAAAAGCTTCAGTTCTACATGTGTGCTCTTTGATTTCCTACCATACTTTGTAGGATGAATATGGACAGAATAATAGTAAGCCACCTGTAACATCATAACCTCTAGGACAGTTACTGGACTGTTAAGTGTATGGGTCATAGGGCTAGAATCTCCACTTGTGCAGTCATCACTAAAAATTAGACCAGGCTTTTAAGAGTGTGCTGCTTGTCAAGGAACAGGTTGTTTTACAGAGTGCTCCTTGGTATTCTGTTCTGCTTATAGTTTCTGGAAGGAAGGATTGGGTACTGGAGGAGTGGGTTGTATGCCTCCCCTGCTCCATCGCCAGGGTGATCACAAAATCTTTTTTGATTCAGTGTCTGGTCTGGGGCAGGATATTTATTCTGCCTCCAAGGCAGTTGACAGTGCCCTAAAGTACCCTCCCTATAATTTTAAGAAATGAGTAAGGTATAGCCATTGATTTTTTCCCCCCCAAGCTTCTGTAGTTGGTCTGTCCTGTAGTAAACTCTGAAGCTCCTTGAGAGGCAGGGTCTGTGTGTTGCTCACTGCACCCTGCCCAGCACATGCACATGGCCTGGCACAGTGGTGCTGTGCCAAGAGAGGGTCCTTCCTTTCTTCCCTAAGTGAAAATGAGGAACCCAAGATGCAGTGGTGCTGAATCTTTGCCAGTTTCCGTGTGGGTAATGAGTAGAGCCCCCTAGAGATGGCAGAGCCCCCTACAGATGGCAGAGCCCCCTGATGGTGGTGGGTCTGTGGGACCCATAAAAACTGACAGGAAAAATCCAACGGGTGAAGGTACATCTTGCCATTGGATGCCTCTGAGTGTGCGTTTGTTCTGTTCAGATGTTCTGTTGTGTTGGATTTCTGGTTTAGAAGGGTGCTCAAATAAGAAATATTTCAACTTGGGTTCCTTATTTTCACTTATCAGGGAAGAAAGGAAGGACCCTCTCTCGGCATTGGCGAGAGAATATGGAGGATCCAAGAGGAACGCCTTGCTGAAGTGGTGTCAGAAGAAAACTGAAGGCTATCAGGTAGCCCCGTGGTTCTTTTGCCCCAGGGGAGCAGCTGCCACGCCAGGTGTTGCCGGCGCAGCTCACCTGAGCAGTGACGAGTCCTGCACTGGGTTCCAAGTCTACCCTGAACGTGGCAGAGTATCCCTTGGATGAAATAAGTTTCTTACCTTTCCAGAGTAGCTAACCTTTACAATACTCTTGTTCAGCTGTTGTAGCACTTTATCATTTAAGTCCCAGTTAATTGCTTTTGTTAAGGCCTCATCTGGACTAAGAGTGAAAATATATTTATTTTACTTTAAATTAAGATTTTACTTATCATTGATATGTTTAAAGTTTTCTCTTAGCTTTTTCCCCTTCCCACTGGGCTGTCTTTGTGCCCTGTCATTTCACATCTGGACTGTTTTATAGCCTCTCCTTTCTTGCCCTGTCAGTCTCTCTCTCTTTTTTTTATTAACCTTTTTTTAAAAACTGAAGTGTAGTTAATTTATGATGTGTTAGTTTCAGGTATATAACAAAGTGATTCATTTATACATATATATATTTCTATTCTTTTTCAGATTCTTTTCTATTATAGGTCACTACGAGACATTGAATATGGTTCCCCTTGCTATGTAGCAGGACCTTGTTGTTTATCTATTTTATATATAGTAGTTAGTAACTGCTAATCCCAAACTCCTAATTTATCCCCCCCCCAACACACACACACAGACAGTATCCCCTCTGGTAACAGTAAGTTTGTTTTTCTGTCTGTGAGTCTGTTTCTGTTTTGTAAATAAGTTCATTTGTATCATTTTTTTAGATTCCACACATAAGTGATATCATATGATACTTGTCTCTGACGTACTTCACTTAATATGATAATCTCTATGTCCATGTTGCTGCAAATAGCATTATTTCATTCTTTTTTATGGCTGAGTAGTATTCTATCATATATATGTACTGCATCGTTATCCATTCATCTGTTGATGGACATTTAGGTTGCTTCCATGACATTATGCTAAATGAAATGGGCCATACACAGAAGTACAAATATTTTAGGATTCCACTTAAATGAACTCCGTAGAATAGTCACATTCATCAAGACTGAAAGTAGAATGGTGGTTGCCAGGGGCTAGGGGCTGGGGGCAGGGGGTAATGGGGATTTATTGTTTAAAGGGTACAGAGTTACAGTTTGCAAGACGAAGAAAGTTCTGGAAATGGATTCTGGTGATGGTTATACAACCATGTGAATGTACTTAATGCCACTGAACTGTACACTTATAAAATAATTGCTTAGGCCAAAAAAAAAAAAAAAAAAGTAAATGATTGGGATATAGCTAGATAGAAAAACCTAGCAAGGACATAGAAGATTTGAACCATATACTATATACATGAACTATATACTAATTAGACCTGTGAGACATCTGTTGAACACTCTATCCGACAACAGCAAAGTATGTATTCTTCTCAGGTGCACATAGAACATTCAGGATAGGCTGTATGTTGAGTAATAAAACAAATCTTCATCAATTTTAAAAGATTGAAATTGCACAAAGTCTCTTTTCTGATCACAATGGAGTGAAATTAGAAATTAATAACTGAAGGAAAATTCACAACATAACATAACAAAACTATGGGAGGTGCTGAAAAGCAGCTCTCAGGGAAATTTATAGCTGTGAACACCTATCTTTATAAAGAAGAAGAATCTCAGGACTTCCCTCGCGGTCCAGTGGTTAAGACCCCGCTCTTCCAATGCAGGGGGTGTGGGTTTGATCCCTGGTCGGGGTACTAAGATCCCACATGCTGTGCGGTGTGGCCAAAAGATAAAAGAAGAAGAAGAAAAATCTCAAATCAATGATCTAACCGTCAACCTGAAGAAAGTAGAAAAAGAAGAGCAGACTAAGCCTAAAGCAGTCAGAGGAAGGAAGTAATAAAGGTCAGAGCAGAAGTAAAGGAGATAGAAGAATCAGTAGAGAACATCAGTGACACCAGAAGTTTGTTCTTTGAAAAGATCAGCAAATCTACAGATCTTTACCTAGATTGACAAAGGAAAAAAAAAAGAGGAGACTAAAATTACTAGAATCAGGAATAAAGGAGAGGACATTACTAATGACCTTACAGAAATGAAAGGGATTAAAAGGGAATACTGTGAACAGTATACCAACAAATTGTTTAACGTAGATGAATTTGACAAATACCTCAAAATACACAAACTATAAAAATTAACTCAAAGACCTGCCTGGTGGCACAGTAGTTAAGAATCTGCGTGCCAATGCAGGGGACACGGGTTCGAGCCCTGGTCCGGAAGATCCCATGTGCCGTGGAGCAACTAAGCCCGTGCGCCACAACTACTGAGCCCACGCGCCGCAACTACTGAAGCCCATGTGCCTAGAGCCTGTGCTCTGCAACAAGAGAAGCCACTGAAATGAGAAACCGGCGCACCACAACGAAGGTAGCCCCCACTTGCCGCAACTAGAGAAAGCACGTGCGCAGCAACGAAGACCCAATACAGCCAAAAATATTAATTAATTAATTTAAAAAAATTAACTCAAGAAGAAAGAAAATCTGGGACTTCCCTGGTGGTCCAGTGGTTAAAGACTTCACCTTCCAGCGCAGGGGGTACGGTTTCGATCCCTGATCAGGGAGCTAAGATCCCATATGCCTCACCACCAAAAAAACAAAACATAAAACAGAAGCAATATTGTAACCAAAAAATTCAATAAAGACTTTAAAAATGGTCCACATCAAAAAATATATATATATTTTAAAAAAAGAAAGAAAGAAAATCTGAGTAGACATATAGCAACTAAAGAAACAGAATTAGTGATCAAAAAACTTTCAACAAAGAAAAGCCCAGGGCCTGATGGCTTCACTGGTAAATTCTACCAAACGTTTAAAAGAAGAATTAACAGCAGTCTTTCTCAAACTCTTCCAAAAATAGAATAGAGAACATTTCCTAATTCATTCTGTGAGTCCAGTATTACCCTGATAACAAAGCCAGAAAAAGACATCACAAGAAAACTACAGACCAATATTTCTTATGCAAAAATCCTCAATAAAATATACGGACAAACAGAATCCAGAAGCAAATAAAAGGAATTGTGCACCATGACCAAGTTGGATTTATCCCAGGAATGCAAAGTTGGTTCAACATATGAAAATTAAAGTAATACACCATGTTGTGGAATAAAGGGGAAAAACCACAAAATCATCTCAGTGGATGCAGAAAAAGTATTTGACAAAATTCAAAACCCATTCATGATAAAAAAAAAACACTCAACAAACTAGGAATAGAAGGGAACTTTCTCAACCTGATAAAGGGTATCTGTGAAAACCCACAGCTACCATCGTACTTAATGGTAAAAGACTAGGTGCTTGCCCCGCAAGATCAGGAACAGGAAAGGATGCCCACTCTCACCATTTCTATTGACATTTTATTGGAAGTTCTCGCTAGGGCAGCTGGGCAAGAGAAAGAAAAAAAGGCATTGAAAAGGAAGAAGTAAAACTGTCTGTTTGCAGGTGACATGACTGCTATCTAGAAAACCTTCAAGAATTCACATAAAAACCTTTGGAGCTGCTAAACAAACCAGCGGAGTTACAGGATACAAGGTCAATATAAAAATCAGTTGAATTTCTCTATACCAGCAATGAAACTCTGAAAATGAAATTAAGACAACATTTCCATTTATAATAGCATCATAAAGAATAATATATCCGGGGGAATTCCCTGGTGGTCCAGTGGTTAAGACTCCTCACTTCCACTGCAGGGGGCATGGGTTTGATCCCTGGTCCCTGGTGGGGGAACTAAGATCCTGTGTTCTGCGAGGTGCGGCCAAAAATAATAATAATAACATATCCGGAAAAAAGCATGGTTCGAAAGGATACATGCACCCCAGTGTTCATTGCAGCGCTGTTTACAGTTGCTGAGACATGGAGGCAACCTAGGTGTCCATCAACAAATGAGTGGGTAAAGAAGATGTGGTACGTATGTACAATTGCATGTTACTCAGCCATTAAAAAGAGTGAAATAATGCTGTTTGCAGCAACATGGATGGACCTGGAGGTTATCATACTTAGTGAAGTAAGTCAGAGAAAGACAAATATATGGTGTCGCTTATATGTGGAATCTTAAAAAATGATACAAATGAACTTACTACAAAACAGAAACAGACTCACAGACTTAGAAAACAAACCTACGTTAACAAAACACAAACAGACTCACAGACTTAGAAAACAAACCTACGTTACCGGGGGGAAGGGTGGGAGGGAGAGATAGACTGGGAGTTTGGGATTGACATGTAAACACTGCTATATTTAAAATAGATAACCAGCAAGGACCTACTGTATAGCACAGGGAACCCTGCTCAATATTCTGTAATAACCTAAATGGGAAAACAATTTGAAAAAGAATAGGTACATGTATATGTATAACTGAATCACTTTACACTGGAACTAACACAACATTGTTAACTATACTCCAATATAAAATAAAAATTAAAAAAAAGAATAAAAGACTTAGAAATAAATTTAACCAAGGGGGTACAAGGCTTGTACACTGGAAACTACAAACATTATGAAAGAAATTAAAATCTAAGTAAATGGAAAGATCCTTTGTTCATGGATTAGAAGTTTTGATACATGCTACAACGTGGATGAATCTTAAAAATATTATGCTAAGTGAAAGATGCCAGACATAAAACTCCATCCTAAAAGACTTCAGTCCTCCATACCTGAAAGTGGGGGTAAAACTGATGCTCTCAGCTTCGCCAAGTGGCAAGAACATCAATGCCGTGGCTCCTAATTTGATCGAGGACTGAAATCTTGAGCATAAATCAGTATTGCCCAACCCTTTACATTTTTTTCTTTAACATCATTTTTTATTGGGCTATACTTCACATAAGGTACAGTTCACCCATTTAAAAATATACATTTTAGTGTCTTCACAGAGTTGTGCAGCCATCACCACAATTAGTTTTAGAGAATTTTCATCAATCTGAAAAGAAACCTTGTGCCTGTTAGCAGTCCCTCCCCATTTGCTGTAGGCAACCACGGATCTACTTCCTGTCTCCATAGACGTGCCTGTTCTGGGCATTTCATGGCACTGGAATTACACAGCGTGTGGTCCTCTGTGGCTGCCTCTTTCATTGAGCATAATGTTTTCACGGTTCACCCATGTTGTAGCATGTTCTCCACGTGTCACTCCTTTTACGACTGAACAGTATTCCACCTTGTGGACCACCTGTTGTCATCCCATCATCTGCTGACGCTGTCTGGTCGTCGTGGCCGGTACATAAGATGCTGCTGTGCACACTGCGTATGAAGGCTTTGCATGGACATAAGTAATTTTCTCACCCTCCTGGCTGTCTTTTACTTGGCTGCCAAAGTGGTTTGAAATTGTGATCTGGTTATTTCTCTTTAAGATGCTTCTCCTTTGCCGTTTGGTTAAAGCCTCAAATCCTTGGTGTGGAGAACAAGACCCCTTACAGTTGATCTGGCCCCTGTGTAGTCTTATCGGCTTCTCCACAATCACACCTTGGCCACTGGTGCCCCCCCATCCTGTCACTTCACCCACTCCATCTGGGGAGTGTCTGCTCCTTCAGCTTCGAAGTCAGCATCTGTGCAATGTTGCCTTTGCCCTGCTCCACCCCCGCAAGGGTTCATCCCTGATGTGCACCCCCTCCTCCCAGAGCCCTGGGAGCCTAGTTCTTCCTTGACTTGAACCCAGTCCAGGGCAGAGTGCTTTCTGTATATCAGGGCATGTTCTTTTTTGGTGGGGGGCTGTCTTTGTGTCTGTAATTCATTTTCCCTGTGATACAGAACCCCGCATGGTATATCCCAAGGATACTGAAGTTGTCAGTTTGTGTGTGTGTCTTCCTTTCTAGACTGTGAGCTCCTTAGAAGGGCCTGTCTTTGCCGCCCAGCGTCCAGCAGAAGGCCCGGTACATGGCAGAGCTGAATGACTGTCTGAACCTATATGTTGAATGTCATGGGTTACCTTGGAGGTTCATTTTTAGAACAGTGGTTCACAGGCATGTATGCAAAAACCTGTGAAGATTGTGGGAAAAGTGCAGATTCCTGAGAACCAACCCTCAAGATTTATAATTTGAGAGGTGCGTTGGGAGACTCTGGAATCTGCATTTTTACAGGCATTGCACTTGATCCATAGACCATGCTGTGAGAATCACACATAGAGTCGTGATTAAGACCTTGGACTTGAGTGTCAGGTAAGGTTTGAATGTCAGTTCTGCCTCTTACTGTGTGACCTTTTGCAAATTACTTAGCCTCTCTGGGCCTCAGTTTCCTCCTCTGTAAAATGGAAGCTTAAGTGAGACAGTTGTGCACATTTCTAGCATATGCTATGCGTTTAATAGATTTTAAAAGCATTATTTTTCTATGTTATTGCATGTCATCTTGTAACATAAGCTTTAAATTTTCCTAGACCATTACCCTTAAATTGA
The DNA here is from genome assembly GCF_964270905.1 of Leucopleurus acutus. Taxonomy (NCBI): domain Eukaryota; kingdom Metazoa; phylum Chordata; class Mammalia; order Artiodactyla; family Delphinidae; genus Leucopleurus; species Leucopleurus acutus. The sequence continues at coordinate 65,381,873 of NC_139155.1, read as the reverse complement.
GTAATTTTAGATAATTAGAAAGTACCTCCCCCTTGATTATGGAATTTTGCCATGTAGCAAGTTGATTAAAAATTAAGTAACCAAGTTGATTGAGGTAATTCAAGCATTAAATCAATGATTTAACTAATGTCTCTTGGTTCCCTCCACTTAAATTCTCTGATTCTGTGATTTTAAGGTACATTGTATTAAGTTAAAAAACACACACACAAATCAATTCCTTAAGATCCTCAATTAATAATTTTAATTTTTTTTGTTTACTGAGTTCTTAAAATGCAAGAGGAAATATAATGCAAAACAGAAAGGTTAGCCATACATAAGAAAAACCTTTTTATACATTGGGCAGTCTGTGCTACAAACCTGTTTCCCCCCTTCCTTACTTCCTGTGGACACTTTTGTAATGATGTCTATGTATGGCTTTTTTGTTTGTCTGGCTTTTGTTTCCTGTGAGACTGGTATCTGTTTTGCTGTTTAAAAGTAGATAGAATGCTGGTTCTTTTATTTCAAGGTCTGTGAGTTAAAATTGGACATAATTTTATATGCATAATCTTTTTAAGCTGAAAGATATATCTGATAGAGCTCTTAATTTGTCAAGAGCCACGTAAGAAGTGCCAGAGCCCTTTCCTTATCTAGCTGTACGTATGGATGAACGCACCCCCTCCTTGAAGCCAGCAGTGTGGGACCAGTCTTTGGTCTCTGACTTCCCACAGTCAGCAGGAGAGGGCAGGCTGTGACACTGGACTGGCTCACTAGAGCAGGAGCTGTTACGTGACACTTAGCACATTCTGCACTCTCAGGCCCCAAATGCATCATTAGTGCTGGGACTGCACGTGCTTTATGTCGTAGGAACTGTCTAATCAACAGAGATAGATTCCCTAATACTCATATCATCTTCTGCTAACTCTCTTAAGAGTCATCCTAAAATAATTGTACTAATCACTGTAATTTCATTAACCGTCCATTACAAAACAAGCCCTTGTGAGTTGGCCTTTTATCTGACAAATACATTTTTCTCTTTTAAATTGCGCCCTGCCACCAATTATTCACTGAAGTTTTAGAATACTAGAATATTACCTTTGAAGGGGACTTGACGATCTAAGTTAACTGTCAGGTTTACAGATGTGGGCCTGAACCCCTACCAGGATCAATGACTCCCTCAAGGCTGAGCCATGAGTCTGTGGCATCACAGACAGCCTTCAGAACTATTGCTTTAAGGATTGAGTCTTTCTTCTTTTTTAATCAGTGCCTCAGCTTGTATACAATTGTGGGTTTTTTTATTTTTAAATTTTTTTTTAATTTGTCTATTTTTGGCTGCATTGGGTCTTCGTTGCTGCACGCGGGCATTCTCTAGTTGTGGCGAGTGGGGCCTACTCTTCGTTGCGGTGTGTGGGCTTCTCATTGTTGTGGCTTCTCTTGTTGCAGAGCATGGGCTCTAAGTGCACGGGCTTCAGTAGTTGTGGCACGCGGGCTCAGTAGTTGTGGCTCACGGGCTCTAGAGCACAGGCTCAGTAGTTGTGGCGTGTGGGCTTAGTTGCTCCGCAGCATGTGAGATCTTCCCAGACCAGGGCTCGAATCCATGTCCCCTGCATTGGCAGGCGGATTCTTAACCACTGAGCCACCAGGGAAGCCCTACAATTGTGTTTTTAAATTAATTTAAATATATAGGTACCTCTAATAGTTCTTTAGTGCTTATGGAGAGAAGTGATGCTCCGCTGCCCTATACCGTCACCTCTGTAAATTCTGGTTCCCAGAGGCAGCTACTACTCCAGTTCTTTGACTGTTGCTTTAGGGATTAACAATGTAATGGTATGAGACTAACCAGGTAATAAGGAAAATAGCTCGTACTTTCAGTATACTTTTCTTTGGTTCTAGATTTTATATTTAACAGCTTCTGTTGTACTGTTGTTTTCTTGTTCTGGGAAAACCTAATTGAATACAATCAAGGAGCCTCTAAAGGTTAATTTAAGAGAGCTTTACTTTGAAATCTCATTGTTTTCTGATGAAATACCAGGCCTAGAGATGGATTAGTTAATCCAAAGGATAATGAAATCACTTAATCTAGTACAAAATAGTTTTAATAAATGGGCAAAAGCTTTTAGTACTGCCTGAGGTAATGTAATCTCAAATAAACATTAAGAATGCACAGTTTTATTGAGGGATTTTCTCATTAGTGCTTGGGCCAAAGAAGGAAAGATTGTACATTTCTTAGTGGACGTTAATGGAATCAGAAGAATTGATGGACTTGATTGGTTTAAAAGTGATGTTTTTATGTGCTATGCTTTACTTGCTTTCTAGCAATATTTCCTAATATAGAAATTAACTTATCAAATACATACTAAGCTCTGTGCCAGGTAGTGTGCTGGGCATTGAAGCAGAAATCAGGAAATAGGAAGGTAGTTCCTGTTTCTGGAAGCTTGTGGACTAGTCAGTGAAATATGCATTAGTAATTAAAACTCAATATGGACTTCCGTGTATGGTTATGATAGGTTATCAGATCAAACTCTGCTGAGAACTATTTTGTTTAAAATGCAAATATATATATATATGTCTGTGAAGGCACTGGGGACGAATGAAGGCAGCTGGGACAAATTTGGCAGGAGCCAAGACTGCAGGGAGAAAGACATCACACTGAGTTGAGCTTCTGTTTGCACTGCCTTTTTCAACCCTTGGAGCATTTGCCAGCTCCTGGCATGGGTCAGAGACCAAACGGAAAGCAGTGGTCCAGAGCTTGTTTCAGAGTCACTGAGGAGGGAAACTAAAATCTGAATTTGGAGCTACTAAGGCAACAGAGATTTGAGGGTTCTAAAGCCCAGGGAGAAGACAGTCTCAGAGTAGTGAACTCAACATTTGACTTAGCTCTTGTCCTCAAGGTATTTGTCGCATGCTAAGATGCGTGGAGGTGGACCTGGAGAACTTCAGCAGAAGTCTGCTGCTGAGAGGATAGATAATTCAGCACAGCTTTTGTTCTCCTGGTACCAGGAAGATAAAAACCAAGAGTTCAAGACCAGCCAAGGAGGAGTGACCCTGGCAAACATCCTGGGAGTTCAGTAGAGCCCTCAAAAGAACAGTGCCTTACAGATAAAGGTTGACTGGAAAAGGCCAGCTTGAAATTCAGCATCAGAACTTCACCTGCTACATCGAGGTCTTCAGCTGCCGGAAGAAACTTAAAACCTTTCTGCAGGGCGATGGCACCATCCAGCCCCTTATATTCTGATACCCAGTGTCTTGCAGTCCATCAGAAATACGTCGTGCCAGTAAACATGATCAAATGACTGAAAATCAAGGGAAATAATAAGTAATATAGGGAAAAGCTTCAGGTGATCCACATACTTAGATTAGGCCTTTAAAATAACTGATTAATGTGTGTTCAAGAAAATAGATGAAGAAAAAGAAAATTTTACCAGAGAAATGGAATCTATAAAATAGAATCAGATGGAAATTTTAGAATTAAAAAAATACAATAGCTGAAATTAGGAATTCCAATACATGCATTTAACAGCACACTAGATACAATACAAATTTGTGAATTGTAGGGTTGATCAGTTAAAAATATCCACAGTGAAACTGAGAGATGAAAGGTTGAAAAATACGTAAGAAGGTGTCATAGATGTGGGACACAGTAGAAGATTTAACACGTGTGTAGTTGGAGTCCTAGGAGGAGAGGGAAGGACAGGAGTGTCCTACTAAAACTGCCAAAAATGAAAGTCAATGAGAAAAATCATAAAATAGAAAATGTATTAGCTTCAGAAGAGACTGATAAGACTGGCAACTTCTCCATAGATGGACAAAAACATAATTTATCACCAACAGTCCCACTCTGAAAGAAAAAAGGAAATTCTTTCAGCAAAAAGAAAATAATCCCATAGGGAAACAAAATTATAGGAAGGAATAAAGAGCAATGGGAGAAATAAGTATATGGGTAAATATAAATGAATATTGACTCTGCAGTATAATAAAAATGTCTTGTTTAATGATGTATTTAGGTTTAAAATATAAAACAAAAATGGCTCAAGAGGTTGGTAGAAAAGTAAATGTCATTAACATGTTGTAAAGTCCTTGTATTGTCCAGAAAGTTATAAAATTCTGAATTTATGGTAGATATTAGTGAGTTAAGGGTCATATACCATAAGTCTCTAGGGCTGCACTGTCTGATACAGTGGCCATTGGCTGCATGTGATTATCAAGCACTTCAAATGTGGCCAGTCCAAATTGAGATGTGCTGTGATTATAAAACACACATCAGATTTTGAAGGCTTAGTATGGGGGAAAAAGGATGTAAAACAACCCATTTAAAAATATTGATACATATTGAAATGATCATATTTTAATATATTAGATTGATTAAAATATATTAATATTATGTCTTTGTACTGTTTCAATGTGACTGCTAGAAATTATATATTGGTAACAACTAAAACAATAATAAAAAATGGAAAATTAAGAGGCTAATAGAGGGGGAAATGGAGTAATAATAAATAATTAATCCAAAAGAAGGCAGGAAAGGAGAGAAAAGGAACAAAGCATAAGGGTACAGAAGTAAATTTAAACCCAAGTATATTACAATTGCATTATACATACATGGACTGAGTATTACAGTTAAAAGACCAAGATTTTCAGACTATAAAAAACAAACCCAATGCTGTTTTGCATATAAGAATCATCCTTTAACTAGAAAGACTGAAGAAGATAAAAGAATGGGAAAGATACTATGCAAGCACTAATCAAAAGTTGGGAGATCTATACTAACATCAGACAAAGTACTTGTCACAGAAAGAAATACTACTAGGGATTTCCCAGGTGGTGCAGTGGTTAAGAATCCGCCTGCCAATGCAGCAGACATGGGTTTGAGCCCTGGTCCGGGAAGGTCCCACATGCCACGGAGCAACTAAGCCTGTGCACCACAACTACTGAGCCTGCACTCTAGAGCCTGCCAGCCACAACTATTGAGCCCGCATGCTACAACTACTGAAGCCTGTGCACCTAGAACCCATGCTCCGCAACAAGAGAAGCCACCGCAGTGAGAAGCCATGCACCGCAACGAAGAGAGTAGCTCCCGCTCGCTGCAACTAGAGAAAGCCCGTGTGCAGCAACAAAGACCCAACGCAGCCAAAAGTAAATAAATTAATTAAATTTTTTTTTAATCTTTTTTTTTTTTTTTTTTTTTTTTTGTGGCACGCGGGCCTCTCACCATTGCGGCCTCTCCCACTGCGGAGCACAGGCTCCGGACACACAGGCTTAGCGGCCATGGCTCACGGGCCCAGCCGCTCTGCAGCATGTGGGATCTTCCCAGACCAGGGCACAAACCCACGTCCCCTGCATTGGCAGGTGGACTGTCAACCACTGCGCCACCAGGGAAGCCCTAATTAATTTTTTTTTAAAAAGGAAGTATTACTAAAAAAAAAAAAAAAAAAAAAAGGAAGTATTACTAAAGATAAAAATGGCACTTCATTATGATAAAAGGATCAAAACAAAAATAGCAACAACTGCAGTAGTCAAGGCAGTCTTGGGAAACAGAGTGGGAAGACTTACATTTACATTGCCCAGTAAGAAGATTTCACGGGCACTTATATCCTAAACTCATATGCACCTGGTAACATAGCCCCAAAGAACATAAAGCAAAACTGACAGAACTGAAAGGAGAAAAAGACAGTCTCTCAGTCATATTTGGAGGTTTTAACACACCTCTCTCAGTAACTAGTAGAAGAACCAAACAGAAATTTAGTAAAGCTATAGAAGATTGGAGTAACACAGTTAACCAATTTGTCCTGACTGACAGCTATAACATGCTACGCCAGACAACTGCAGATTGCCCATTCCTTCCAGTTGGCCACAGAATGTTGATCAAAATGGGCCATATCCTGAGCCTTACGTAGCAAGTCTCAAAATATTTCAAAGAATTAAAATCCTTCAGAGTAAGTTCTCAAAATGAAAGGATAGATATGATCAGTAGATGCAGAAAAAGCATTTGATAAAATTCAGCTGTTTCACTGTTTAATTTTTTTTTAAAGGAACAAATTTCTAACAAATTAGGAATAGAAGCTGCTTTCCTTAGTCTGATAAAAGGTATCTAGAAAAAAATAGTAGACAAGACATCAATCTTAATTGTGACATCAAGAGCTTTCTGCCAGAGATGAGGAAAGCAAGAAGACTGCTCTCACTTCTCTTCAATTTTGTATTGAAAGTCCTAGCTAGGGCAGTAAGGCAGAAAAAGAAAAAGTGTAGTGATTGGAAAGAAAGATATAAAACTGTTTATTTACAGACACAATTATGATATAGAAAATCTAACAAAGATGCAGATAAAAACATACGAAACAAATTTTTTAAAGATTTCATTTTTATTAGCATTTTAAAATTCAAGTACATAGGAATGAATCTAATGCAAGATGTATAGAACAGAAGAATATAAAATATCATTGTAAGAAGTTAAAGAAGACCTAAGTAAATGGCATGATGTGCTAATAAGTTCATTGATTGGAAGAGCAGATAATCTGTAACGTAAACATAATTCCAATCAGAATATCAGCAGGGTTTTCTTTATTTTTTTAATGGAAATTGACCAGCTGATTAACATTTATATGGAAACCCACTTGGATAGATAGCCCGGGCAGTCTTGGAAAACAAAGCTGGAGGACTTGTACTACCCAATAGGAAGACTTCATAAGCACTTCATAAAAAAGGATATCCAATGGCTGGTAATAAACAGCTGAAAAAATGCCCAGCGTCATTAATCATCAGGGAAATACAAATTAAAACCACAATGAGGTGATGCTACAGCAGATTAGACACAGAATGCCTAATTCAAAAAGCTGATAATGCCTAGTGTTGGGAAAGAAGCAGAATAAAAACACTTAGACATTGCTGATGGGGTTGGAAAATGTTCCAGCCATTTTGGAGAACTATTTGGAAGTATCTGCTGAAGTTGAATATTCATATATCATATGAGCAAGCAGTTTCACTCTCAGGTATATCTCAACCAGAGTGTGTACGTGCATTCATCAAAAGATATGTGTGAGGTTGTTAACAATCTTGGGTTGCTTGAAACCCCAGAAGTTGGCAAGATTAGTCTAATATGTGTCACAATAATGGTTAACCTTTAGGAGGTCACAGGAGGCTTTCTGGGTTATAAGCGCTAGGTAACTAGTACTTATGAAAAATGGAAAAAATATGAATTCCATCATATTTTCTACATAGACAATTTTGCCATCTGCGACTAAAGACAGTTTTAATTCTTCCTTTATAATCTAGATGCCTTTTATTCCTTTTTCTTTCCTTATTGTACTGGCTAGAAACTACAGTACAATATTGAATAGAAGAAGATATCCCTGTCTTGTTACTGGTCTTAGGGCAGGGGTCAGTAGAGTTTTACTTAAAGGCCTAGTGGTAAATATTTTAGACTCTGTGGGTCATAGGTCTCTGTTGCAACTATTCAACTCTGCCATTGTACCTTGAAATTAGCCATAAGTCAACACATAAATAAATAGGCGTGCCTATATTTTAGTCAAAATAGGTAAGAGGGTCATAGTTTGTTGATACCTATCTTAGGGGGAAGGCATTCAGGCTTTTACCATTAAGTGTACCATTAGCTCCAGGTTTTGTTGATGGCCTTAATCAGGTTGAGAAAGCTCCCTTCTATTCCTAGGTTGCTGAGAGGTTTTTTTGTTTGTTTTTGTTTTTTAGTCAGGATTAGATGCCAGATTTTGTCAAATGCCATTTCTGCATCAATTGAGATGATCATGTGTTTTTTTTCCTTCATTCTGTCCATGTGGTATATTTCATTCATTGATTTTCATGTGTTGAACTATCCTTGAATTCCAAAAATAAATCCCACTTGGTCATGGCGTATGATCCTTTTATATGCTACTGAATTTGGTTTGCTAGTATTTTGTTGAGGATTTTTACATCATTGTTCATAAGGGATATTTCTCTGTAGTTTTGTTTTCTTACAGTGTCTCTGTCTGGCTTTGGTATCAGAGTAGTGTTGGCCCCATAGAATGAGTTAGGAAGTGTTTCCTCCTCTTCAATTTTTGGAAAAGTTTTGAGGAGGATTGGTGTTATTTCTTCTTTAAATGTTTGGTAGAATTCACCCGTGAAGCCATCCATTCCAGGGCTTTTTTTGTTGGGGGGTTTTTGATTACTGATTCAATCTTCTTACTAGTTAAAGGTCTGTTCATATTTCCTATTCCTTCATAATTCAGTCTTAATAGGTTTTGTGTTTCTAGGAGTTTGTCTATTTCATCTGGGTTATCCAATTTACTGGTGAACAGTTATTCATAGTACTCTCTTATAATCCTTTTTATTTTTGTAGAATCAGTAGTAATGCGCCTACTTTCTCATGTTAGTAATTTGAGTTTTCTCTCCTTTTCTTAGTCTTTCTAGCTAAAGGTTTATCAATTTTGTTCATCTTTTCAAAGAACCAACTTTTGGATTTACTGATTTTTCTGTTTTCTACTCTTTATTTTGTTTATCTCTGTTCTAATCTTTATTATTTCCTTCCTTCTGTTAGCTTTTGGGTTTAATTTGTTCTTTTTCTAGTTCCTTAAGATGTAAAGTTAGTTAGTTTGTTGATTTGAGTTCTTTCTTATTTCTGAACATTTAAGAGTTTATAGCTATAAATTTCCCCCCAACACTGCTTTTGCTGTGTCCCATAAGTTTTAGTATGTTGTGTTTTAATTTTCAATTGTCTTTTTTTTTTTTATCTAATCTGGGGGCCAGAGTTTCCTTTTTTTTTTAACTGAGTATTTTAATTAATTTATTTATTTAGTTGCACTGGGTCTTAGTTGTGGCGGGCAGGCTCCTTAGTTGCAGCTCACAGGCTCCTTAGTTGTGGCATGTGATCTCTTAGTTGCGCATGCATGTGGGGTCTAGTTCCCTGACCAGGGATCGAACCCAGGCCCCCTGCATTGGGAGCGTGGAGTCTTATCCACTGCACCACCAGGGAAGTCCCTCAATTGTCTTTAATTATTTTCTGATTTTCCTTGTGACTTCTTTGATCTTCCAGTTGTTTAAGGTGATTTATTTTTTAAAAAGTAGTAAACCAACCCTGTATTCCTGGGATAGACTCCACTTGGTTATGATGTATTATCCTTTTTCTGTCTTGTTAATTTGTTAAAAATTTGTTTAGAATTTTTGCATCTATGTTTATGAGGATATTGGTCTGCAGTTTTCTTTATGTCTTTAGCAGGATTTGGTATCAGGGTAATGTTGACCTCACGGAATGAGTTGGTAAGAAGTCTCTCTTCTTTATTTTTCTGGAAAAGTTTATGTACAATTGGTATTATTTCCTACTGAAATATTTGGTAGAATTCCCCAGTGAAGCCACCTGGGTCTGGGGTTTTCTTCGTGGGAAAGTTTTTAATGACAAATCCAATTTCTTTAGTAACTCTAGGGTTATTCAGGTTATCTGTTTCTTCTTGAATGAGCTTTGGTTGTTTGAGTCTTTCAAGGACTCTGTCCATTTCATCTGAGTTGTTGAATTTATTGCCATAAAGTTGATCATAATATTCACTTATTATCTTTTAGATATTTGTAGAATCTGAAGTGTTGTCTCTGCTCTGACCTCTGATATTGCAGTTTGTATATTCTCTCTTGTTTCCTGATTAATTTAGCTAAAGGTTTATCAAATTTACCTTCTTGGGCTTCCCTGGTGGCGCAGTGGTTGGGAGTCCGCCTGCCAATGCAGGGGACATGGGTTCATGCCCCGGTCCGGGAGGATCCCGCATGCCATGGGGCGGCTGGGCCCGTGAGCCGTGGCCGCTGGGCCTGCGCGTCCGGGCCCTGTGCTCCGCAGTGGGAGGGGCCACAGCAGTAAGAGGCCCGCGTACCGCAAAAAAAAAAAAAAAAAGGGCAAAAATTTACCTTCTCAATGAACCAGTTTTTTATTTTATTTAGGTATTTATTTTTGGCTGCATTGGGTCTTCATTGCTGCACACAGGCTTTCTCTAGTTGTGGCGAGCAGGGGCTACTCTTTGTTGCGGTGTGCAGGCTTCTCATTGTGGCGGCTTCTCTTGTTGCAGAGCACGTGCTCTAGGCACGCAGTCTCAGTAGTTGTGGCACATGGGCTCAGTAGTTGTGGCTCACAGACTCTAGAGCACAGGCTCAGTAGCTGTGGTGCACAGGCTTAGTTGCTCCACAGCATGTCGGATCTTTCCAGACTAGGGCTTGAACCCATGTCCCCCGCTCTGGCAGGCAGATTCTTAACCACTGCACCACCAGAGAAGTCCCTAATTTTATTTATTTTCTGTATTGTTTTTGTTTTTCTGTTTCATTGATCTGTACTCTGGTCTTTTTATTTTCTTTCTTCTGCTTACCTTGGGTTTTATTTGCTCTTCTTTAGTTTCTTAAGGTAGAAGTTGTCTTGATTTGAAGGTTTTTTCTGCTATAGATGCTTATTGCTAGAAATTTCCACCAAAGTACTTACTACTTTAGTGGTATCCCACAAACTTTGATATATGGTATATTCTTTTTCATTCAGTTCAAAATACTTAGTAATTTAATTTCCCTTTTGATTTCTTCTTTGACCCATGGGTTATATAGGAGTATGTTATTTAGTTTCCAAACACTTAAGGATTTTCCAGAGATCTTTCTATTATTGATTTCTGACTTCAATCCATTGTGGTCAGAGAACGTACTCTCTGTAACTTGAATCTCTTTTAAATTTTTCGAGACTCATTTTGTGGCCCAGAACATGGTATATAGTTTTTAAAAATACTCTTCTGCTGTTATTGGAAAAAATGTTCACTTAGAGCCTGTTGGTTGAGAGTGTTGTCGACATGTTCTGTATCTTCAGCTACTTTGTGTCCTTGCTCTGTCAGCTGTTGAGTGAGGGGTATTGGAATGTCTTGACTTGAAGTTGTGGATTTTCTGTCTCCTTGCAGTGCTAATAGTTTCTGCTTTGTGTATTTTGAAACTGTTATTAGGTACATAAATGTTAAGGATGAGAAATTGACCTCTGTCATTATGAAATGACCTTCTTTATCCCCGATAATATTCTTTGCTCCGAAGTCTCCTTTGTCTGATACACCCACTCTGGCTTTATTTTGTTTACAAAATATTATTATTTTGATTATTTTGATTACAGTTTAGCATGGTGTATATTTTTCTAGTGTGTTTCTGATAGGTAGCATATAGCTGAGTATTACCATATTGCTATTTTTTAAGTTATTTTCCTAACGATTACTCTAGGGATTACAATGTACATCTTACCAGAGTTTACTTAAGGTTTTTCTGACTTAATTTGGTAAAATATAGCTCCAGTGTAGCCCCATTTCCTCGCTCTTCCTTTGTGCTGTGATTGTCAATATATGTTAGATTTGTGTTATAAACCCAATAGTACAGTGTTATAATTATTCCTTTATACAATGCTATTTTTTAAAAAACCTAAAAGAAGAACAGTAATGAGGGCAGCTTCTGGTGAGAGAGCCACAGACTTTCTGTTCTTACCGGAAGTTTTAGTCCCTTTTCATGAATAATGCTTCTTAATTTATTTCCTTTGATTGATTTCCAGAGTCCTGAAATGATTATTTTTGACCAGTTTGTCCAGTTTCATGTTTTTTTTAGGAGAGGATTTGTCGGCCTCTGCCCCACCACAGCTGGAAGTCTCCTAGCGTGCTTCCTTTTGGGATTCTTCTTTATTTCCTGACCCTTTTTCAGTAAGCAGCAACAAATTCTCCCAGAATTGTGTGTCCCTGTGGGTTGAAGAGAGTAGAGTGAGAATGAATGGCCAGATAAAAATAGCTTGGTCCTTCCCAGCTCCTTTGAAATAGTAGACGGTCTGTAGAAAGTAGGAGAAAGGAAGTTCCCTCCTTGGGCCATGTGCCGTGTCCACGGGGAGCGTGCTGGTGTCTGCCTATACGGCCGGGCGCTGGTGCTGCACCCTCCCCAGGCCACTGCTTGGAAGCTGTAAAGGCAGCTTTCACGCCCGGAAGAGATTGGCCCCAGAGACCCAGGTTCCTTTTGATGCTTCTTGGTCACTGCATGCTGGGAGGGGCCGGGGAAGAGAGCAGCTCCTCTACATACAACCCCTCCTCCCCTGGTCTGTCTGAGGGTGCGGATGGAACGTTACTGCTGTGGATACTCCCCTCCCTTTTTAAGGAGGTCTTCAGTCTCTCTCAGGAAGACGCTACAAGTGCCACTTTCCCCATCCTCCCTTCTCTCTCTCCCCTTCCACCTTCCTAGCATCCTCTCTTTGTGATTAGAGTTAGTGCTCAGGTGGGGGAGGGCAGAACGGGAAGGTTAGGAAAGCTAGGGGCTCTGCCAGTGGATAGGGTACAGTTGAACAAATGCGTTCAGGATCCCTGAAGCTCAGAGCAAAGCTTAGAGTTGGTTTGATTTCCTCTGCTGTATCTGGAGTCTCAGGCCACAGGGACGGCTTCCCAGAGTTAAAAATAAAAAAGGTGCAGGCAGCAGATAAGGGTTTTGATCTGAATCAGATCTAGGTTGGAAGTCTAAATTTTTTTGTTTTACATTGTCACTTTGCATGGAAACTAAATTCCCATACAGAAAGATCTTATTGTTTGTAAATATCACTGCGTTCCAGGGGTTTAAAATACTTGAACAAAGGGAAAAAGAATGGCCAGATTTGTGGTCCCACCCGTTCTTTATGTGGACTTGCATACACTCACAGGTTCTTTCCAGTGAAGCTATTAAAGCTGCTAGTCTAATTGTCCTCTGACCTGATGACACGCCGTCTCCATCCAGAAAGCTTGCAGCAGCTGAGCAAGGTCCCTTGCCCACCAGGCGCCCCTGGGAGCAGAGCGCGCGCGGCTTGGGCTGTGCTCCGCACGGGAGTCACAGTGGAGTGAGAGGACTGCTTCCTGTTTTTAGGGATTCCTCTTAGTGCCAAACATAGCAGCTGGGAAACAAAGTTTTCCCAGAATCACGATGTACTTCTTGTGTTCTGTTTAAACATGATTTGACAGCAACTGTTAACCTCTATTTCCAGAAATGTCAGGGCTATAATTTTTAAATTAATTGCTTAGTAACATTGAGATAAATTAGTTTGATCATTGTTTTAGTGTGAGGTAGGTAACACTACTCAGTCAGGTTTCCCCCTGTGACACCAGTTAGGTTTTCCTACGCAGGTGAGAGGGTGTGCAAATCGCACACGGCGCTGGTTCTTAAACACTGATTCTCGTCTTTCTGATTGGGAGCGTCTTTCAGAGCCACATTCGGGGTCCACACATTCAGGAAGATGTTCAGTAGAGCTGACCTTCCAGCTGCCGGGCGGAGCCATGGTCAGTACACAGAAGCAGCAGACTCTCAGATATGCCTGCTGTGACCTCACCAACAGGATGGGCTTGTGCAAGTGCAGAGGTGGGAGGGGTCCACGGAGTTTCCACAGTTTCCGCGGAGTCACAGACTCCGTGACTTGGGGTCCTGCTCCTCTGCCCTTCCTTCTTCCCGTGTAACTCCCATGAGGACACAGAGAAGCCTGCTGTGTGTGGTCGACGGTTTGGTCACCAGCGCTCTTAGTTAGCTTTAAGATACTTGTCTCAGGAGTGCATTTGCTTAGATAAAGTTTGAAGTGCTTCATCGGAATCAGCATCCAAAATTCCATCCTCCGAAGTTGGAGAAAGTCAGACATGAGACGGCCCCTAGAAATCGTGAAGATGGGGCTTCCATTCCATAGGGAGGAAGCTGCAAGCCAGCGGGGTGCTTGCAGCCTGAGCTCTCGCTGCAGGGTCTCCTGACACCCAGCCCCAGACTCTTCCTACCAAGCTGTTCTGCTTCCCCAGCAGTGCCCCAGACTCCAGTAAGTTTCCAGTAAGTAGGTCTTTTTATTTTATGAGTAATGCTAAGAAATAGAAGATAAATCAGGAAAGTAACATTTTCAAGAGCTGCTTAATTATTTTGCTAAAAGCAGAATCACTAAATTGTCTGGGTCACGTAATCTTTATGTATCATCTCTGGTAGCATGCATAGTCCTTACTCGCTTACATCGTGAGAAGCCTTTTTTTTCTTCTTGTGCTTCATTGACTTTGGGTGGGGTGCCAGCATAACGATGTGAAGTCCACAGAGGAGTTGAGATTTGACGGGTTAATTTCATTACCTACGTGATGCTCTGGGTTTTCACAAATGAGTTTAGCCTGAGGTCATTCGGGGAATTTAGGGTACCTCTTCATTTGTAGAAGCAGATTATTTGAGAAGATGCTCCATTGCTGCCTCATGGTACACATATAACTATGGAAAGGGTAATTAACCATTAGATTCTGTAGGGCAGAGGAAAGAGAACCTGGTTTCCTTTCCAGTTGGGCTCTTCAGACCCAGGAGAAAGTAGGCTGGTCTGTAATCTCCTGCCTTGTAACAGGCACCACGCCAAGAGTGGGTGACTTACAGTAAGCATGGCGTTGACTTGGCTCATACAGGTACGGTGGATAGGGCACAGTAGGCGCAGTTCACCTCTGCTCCATCGCAGACTCCCGCCCTCACGCCTCTAGTGGTTGAGACTTTCACTGGGGCTGTGACCGGAAACCTCCATGCAGCCTCTCCCTGTGGCCAGGGCTTCCTCACAGCGTGCTGGCCGCGATCCAAGGGCAAATGTCCCAAGAGAGGGACAGGTAACGGCCCCTCGCCTTTCATGACCTGGGGGCAGAGGCCTGCCTGGCTCCAGGGGAGGGAAGTAGACCCCACCTCCTGATGGGCTGTGAGGCTTTGAAGAGGATGCAGGGGAGAAATACCATCAGGCTGTTTCTCAAGAGTCCAGGCTGCCACAGAGATGGCTTTGTCTTATTTAAGGAAGTAGAGACGCTAATAATGTGACATGAACCTGGCAGAACCTGGTAATGATTTTTAAAAACACTGGCTCACAGGTGAGAGGCAGCCTGGGTGGAGCAGTGACAGTCGGTGAAGAGGTGAAGGATTCCTGCTGTGCAAGCAGAGGTGCCCTGGGGTTCACTGGAGCCCACCCTGGGTGTCCAGCAGACAGCACCTCCCGTAAGTCGCTGGCCTGGGGCAGGTTCTGCCATGGTTTAACCCTGCACTGCATTCAGTCATAAAACTCCAAAACAGGGCTTCCCTGGTGGCGCAGTCGTTGAGAGTCCGCCTGCCGATGCAGGGGACACGGGTTCGTGCCCCGGTCCGGGAAGATCCCACATGCCACGGAGCGGCTGGGCCCCGTGAGCCACGGCCGCTGAGCCTGCACGTCCGGAGCCTGTGCTCCGCAACGGGAGAGGCCACAACAGTGAGAGGCCCGCGTACCGCAAAAACAAAAACTCCAAAACACCAGGAATAAGAGGAAAAGATTAAAAACTGAGAGAGCCTGTGTAGTACCTAAATCTGAATGTGTTTGTGGCTTTGGGATGCCCTTTTTTTTTAAACAAATGTATTGAGGTAGAATTGACATATGTTATTACTACATATATTTTTTTCTTCCAGTTTTATTGAGGTAGAATTGACATACAGCACTGTATAGATTTAAGTTGTAGAGCATAATGATTTTTTTTTTTCCCCTGCGGTACGCGGGCCTCTCACTGTTGTGGCCTCTCTCGTTGCGGAGCACAGGCTCCAGACGTGCAGGCTCAGCGGCCATGGCTCACGGGCCCAGCCGCTCCGCGGCATGTGGGATCTTCCTGGACCGGGGATCGAACGCATGTCCCCTGCATCGGCAGGCGGACTCAACCACTACGCCACCAGGGAAGCCTGAGCATAATGATTTGACTTACATACATCATGAAACGATGACCACAATAAATTTAGTGAACATCCATCATCTTGTATAGATATAAAAAAGAAAAATATTTTTGTGTTGAGAACTCTTAGGACTCACTCTCTCAACTTTCATGTTTAACATACGGCAATATTAATTCTATTTATCATGTTTATGTTCCGTCCCTAGTATTTATTTATCTTGAAACTGGAAGTTTGTACCCTCCAATTCCCCCTCCCCCACCCTTACCTCTGGTGACCACAGATCTGATCTGCTTTTTTGTGTGTTTGTGTGTTCGTTCATTTTTGAAGTCTAGTAGACCCACAGCACTGTGATGCATAACACAGTGGTTTGGAGTTTCTGTACAGTACAAAATGAACACTACTGCTGCACAGATTTACATTTTACAACTTGATGAAACACACCTGTGAAACCGTCCCCACGTGAGATGAGCATCTCCACCTCCTCGGAAGCCTCTTCAGGCACCTTTGCATGCCGGTCGTCCTGCCCCACCCCCGCCACTGTCCCTAGGCAACCACTCATCTGCTGTCCCTGCAGGGTTTGCATTTTTTCTAATTTTGTATAAATGGAATCATAGTGTGTGCAATTTGGGGAGGGGTCTGGCTTCTCTCACTGAGCATAATTATTTTGAGATTCATTTATATTGTTGTATATATCAATAATTCATTTCCTTTTATTCCTGAAGAGTAGTCCGTTTTATGAATATGTCATAATTTGTTATCCATTTGGCTGTTGGTGGACATTTGTCTGGTTCCAGTTGTTGCTTGTTGTGAGGAAAGCTCCCGTGAACATTTGGTGCAGGCGTTTGTAGAGGCATCTGAAAGTGGTTGGCTGGATCATGCGGTCAGTATAGGTTTAACTCTTTAAAAAGCTGCCAGATTGTCTTCCCAAGTGGCTGCACCCCCTCTGCTCCCCCACGTGCACAAGGGCCCTCATTCCTTCCTGTCCTGGCCGTGACTGGGCACGGTCGGCCTCTGTCCTCTCGTAGGTGTATGGTTTTGGTTTTGGTTTAGTTCACAGGTGCCTGTGAACTAATGGTGTTGAGTGTCTTTCCATGTGCTTGTTTGTGATACATTCATGTACCTTCTTGGTGAAGTGTCCATCACAAGGTCATTGAATACAAGGAGGGATGTAATGCCATCTAGAGCATGACCTTTGCCCTCAAGGAACTTCCAACATTATTTTTGAAACATAATATTTCCAGGCCTTTTAAAATTACGCCTTTTCCTAGGCGTCAGACCGCCTTTTGTATGACTCAGATCTGTGATCACAAGTGTGCACTACTGTGCCACGAAGGCTCCAGGTGTGAGCGACCATCAGACTTCTACTGACACCGTCTCCCTCCTCATGGCCCTCAACTCTCTCTCTCTCTGACTGCATCCTAACATGTTTTATACCAAGAAACCAACTTGTATGCAAAAGAAAACCAGAAAAGTAAGGAGCCGGGAGTTCAGGAGCCCAGCGCTACGCACAGGGCCCCAGCAGGACGGACAAGGGGGAGTCACGCTCCACCACAGGGTCCAGAGAGAAGCGTTTTCCCACTTCCCTCTGCTTGTTGCCCTCAAGGGCAGGTAAGTAAACCATCGAGCTGGGGCTTTGGAGAGAAGTACAAGAGGGTGGTGCCACAGCTGTCTGTGTTCCCTATTTTAGATGTTTTGCCATTTTCCCTCTGCCAGAACGGTACCTGGTAGGTGTAGAAACAAATCCACTGACAGATTTGAAAGCAGCAGTTCCTGCTGGAGGCAGTGAAGTGAGTTCTTCTTGAGGTGAGCGTGCTGTGTTGAGCGGCTCTGTCCTGGGATCATTTCCTCCCCTCACGGCCCCTTCACGTGCGGGCTGCCTGGCCCCTGGGCGTCCTGGTGTCCTGGGTCAGACAGACGAGTTCCCTGCGATTTCAGAAACGGGAAGACTTGTCCGTGGTCCTCCCAGGCTAGGCTCTCCTTCTGTCTCAGCGCCTCCGAAGGTGTTCTGAGGGCTGGGAGGGTGGCTGTGCGTCCCCATGAGCATCCTCCCTGCCGGGGTCCCAGCAGGGCTGTGTCCACGCCTTTGCTCTGATGGATTAATACTGTGCTGCAGTCTCTGTGTGGTAGTTTCCTTTTCTGCATGAATTATATTTTTCAAGTGTAAGGTGTTTGAACGAGTCTAGGTGCACTCTGTGTCTGTCCTTTATGCTTTATAAAGTGTTGTCTTACTTTCAGCAGCCCTCATGTTTAGAAGCTGAAACTTTTTTTTCAAAGCCCATTGCTACACTGAAGCTTTCAGATCCTCAGGCCTTTTTTCCTGGATTTTCTGTCCCTCCCTTCAGACTGCTCTTAAGCCAGCTCTGGAGCAGCCTCTGCGGAGGGCCTTGCGAGCAGCCCAGGGTTCTGCTCGGTGCTTGGTGGAGAACAGCCGCTCGCGGAGCTGCAGCCTGAGCGGAAAACCTTTGCTTGGTGCTGTTCGGGCCATAGGTGCTGTGGTCCCACGACAGAGACGGGCCGCTCACGGAGCCGTCAGTTTTCATGTCCGGCCCAAATAAGGGTCCCCAGGGGCTGGGTGTTGACTAGAGGAGAGGGACTCGGACCCAGCGGGGCCTCCCTGGCCTGCGCCCGTCTGTGTCACAGAAGGCGGTCAGCACTGCCTCAGGAGGCCGGATGAGGGGCCGAGCGAGACCTGCGAGCGCTAGCCGGCACTTTATTAAATCCTCGTAATTGGGTCTTTTCCCCATTTTGTGTATGAGAAAGTTGAGACTCCTCCAAGTTAAACTGTGTGCCCACAGCCCTGTAGCTTGTAAGGAGTGGCCCCAGGTCCCTGGGACGCTAAACCCACGATGCCTCCTACTCTGCAGAGAGGGAGCCTTCAGCTCGGTAGAAGGCATCAACTGAGACATAAGCCAGGGGAGAGTGAGCCTTGAGAGCTGCCCCAGGAGCTCCAGCTAGACTGAGGGCCCTTCCTCGGAGAAGGCATTTGAACAGCGGCTCCCACGAGTCGGAGCTGCTCATGCTGGGCAGCCCTCAAGGCTGCAGCACCCAGAGTGCACTGCATCCATGTTTCAGAGCCTGAGTACAAGATTGGTGACCTCTGTCCCAAGAATACCCTGAAAGAGGCCGTCCTGGGAAGTTCAGGAGTGCTCCTTCTCCTCCTCAAACACTTCCCTGGGCCGCTGGGGCTGGGACCAGCCACCCTTCTCCCTCTATGCCCACGCCTCCCCAGAGCACACACAGGAAAGGTACAGCTGGGAGTACTGTGTCTCCTTCGGTTGAAATTGCATTTTAGTGAGTAATAACCCTGTCAGAGCTAGACGCAGTCTAGAAAAGAGTTAGTTCCTACGCTGCTAATAAAACTGCTCAGACTTGCCCCGTGCTCGTGACTTAACTGACCTCACCAGGGACTCTTGCCAACCATCCCTGCCTGGTGGCTGTTTCCTGAATTTTCAGACAGCAGACCTCATGGGTCCTGTGTGCTCCAACACAAAAAGTTTCCTTTGGGAGGGGTTTGTGGGAAATATGGGGACATCAATCCGGTCCCTTAGGGTGACATGAAGTGTCCCCTCAAAATAGGTTCATTTGACTAAAAAGAGTTATTACAGCACATTAAGCCTGTGGTGCATGGTTCTACGTTGGACTCTGGAGCTTCAGCATAGTTAGAGCTGCTTCCTGGATGTGTGCTCGCACCCTGAGCACATCAGGCAGCGTCACTGCAGGTCAGTGCGGCCCCTTCCCTCCCAGGACACTGGACAGCCATCCCCAGGGTGGGCGGTGGGTCAGGTCCCTTTTGAGTTGGCAGAGTGCTTGGTGTATCCTGGTGGTAAAGGAAGCAGACTGATACCCTGCTTCTACCTTTAACTGTTTGTTTTTAAGAAATTAAAAAATTTTAGAGCAGGGCCAGGGCCATAGTAAATTCCCATAAAATGCACTCGTGAGTCATTGCCTGTGAGCCGTAACTTCTTCAGTAAACACTTGCGGGTAAGTTAGTTGCTTTTGAGGCCTACCTTGTGTACAGACTTACTGAGCATAAGCTACTTCTGAACATCAGACAATTTTTTAAATTGTAGTAAAATACACATCATATAAAACGTACCATCTTAGCCATTTTTACGTCTACAGTTGAGTGGCATCAAGTACATTCACATTGTTGTGTGTCCGTCAGCACCGTCTAGTTCCAGAACTTCTCATCTGGAACTGTTTCCCGGCCCCAGCCCCTGACAGCCACACATCTGCTTTCTGTCTCTGGGTTTCACTATTTTGGGTGTTTCATATAAATGGAGTCATGTAATTTGTGGGCTTTGTGTCTCACTTTCACTCAGCGTAACGTTTCCAGATTCATCCACTTTGTACCATGTATCGTTCCTTTCTGTGGCTCGAAAACGCCCCACCGTGGGGATGCTCCCCGTTTTGTTTATCCATTTTCCGGTTGGTAGACGTTTGTGTTGCTTTCACCTTTGGACTTCTGTGCTGCTGTGGACACTCGTGTGGGGGATTTGTGTCCACGCCATCTTCAGGTCTTCTTGGTTTGTCCCCAAGGAGTGGCCTCACTGGGGCGCATAGTGATTCTACGTGTAAGTGACCAGGAATCGTCACATTGCTCCGCAGCAGCTGCGCTGTCTTACGTTCCCAGCAGCAAGTACAGGGCCTCTGGTTTCTCCACATCCTCACCAGCATCTGTTGTTTCCAGTTTTCCAAGTACTGTGCATCCTGGCGGCCTGAGGTGGTGGCTCAGCCTCGTTCTGATTTGCAATTCCCTGGTGACCAACAGCCTTGAGCATCTTCTCTTGTGCTGCTGGCCATTGTCCGTCGACTTTGGAGAAATGTCTGTTCAGATCCTCTGCCCATTTTCATATTTGGGCCTTTGGGTTTGTCTGTCATTGTCTGTCTGTCATTGAGTTGTAGGTTTGTTTGGTTTTCATGGAAATTTTCAAATACACACGAAAGCTGTGAGAATATTAAAGGACACTCAGTACACCGCCCAGGCCCGGGTGGTCAGCGCACAGTCCTTGCTCTCCCACCCCTGCCTGGTGATTCCGAAGCAGGTCCCAGCCATTTAATGTCACCACATATTTGGACAGAGGTCAGACTTCCCAATCGAATCATGGTCAGTTTTACCGTTGATTTGCTTGACTTAAGATCCAAATAAGGTTCACACATTGCATTTGGATAATATGCCTCTTTTAAGTCTGTTTTAATCTTAAAACTCCCATCCCTCTTTTTGTTTCCTTTCAGTTTGTCTTTGGAAGGAATTGGACTGTGTCCTGTGGAGCGTCTGCATTTTAGGTTTGTTGTTGACAGCCCTGCAGTGCTGTCCCTGATATAAACTGGTAGTTGATTCGAGGCTGGATCTGATTCCAGCTCAGATTTCCGGCAGAAGCCCCTCAGGTGGAGTTGTGTCCGTCCGACCAGGTAGAGGGGAGGGAGGCCGGCTCGCTACCGCTGCTGATTGCGGTCGCCCAACAGTGCTGGTCTCGCTCCGTCTGTCCCAGGAATTCCTCTTTTCAGACAGGCTCCTCCATCGGCTGTTTGGTTGCCTTATGTCGAGTCTGGTCAGGAAGGTTCCGTCCAGTGCTTGATCCTGGCCTGGTTCCCCAGCGCACAGGATCCTGAGTGTGAGGTCCAGCTGGCCCGGCCAGGCCTCATGCTGGAATGTCCCGTCCATGTTTCCAGCTGCCTTTGGTCGTCGGGTCGGTGGTCCTGCCTCCTGGCTGCACACTCAGGGCATCTGGGGAACTTTACGGAGAATGGTGACCAGACCGGCCGGATCAGCCTCTCCGGCGGATGGCTGAGAGGTGTCACCTTGAAAAGGTTTTGCCCGTGATTCTGAGGCCTTTATTGGAACCCCTTCCCCCACAGGGCACAAGATGCAGGCCTGTCTCCGGGGTCGCTGGCCCCTGGGCTGCCTGCCCTGGCATCTTTCCTTCCTTCCTCCCACTTTACACACGTCCCGACATGGACATTGTGACGAGTGGGCCTCAGACTCCCCAGACCCCTGCCACCTCCCCCCTCCTCTCCTCTCCCCTCCCCTGACCTGGAGCAGAGCCTGGCTCAACTTCAAACAGGAGACAGCATGGAGGCCCCAGGCAGCACCTCAGATGTGCAGCCAGCGCAGGCACCCCAGCACCAGCAGGCTGCTGCGTGTTCCTCCCGGGGCCTCTGGGGCCTCCCGCTAACAGTAGCTCCCGGAGTGCTAAAACCCGCCTCCTGGTGGCTTTTCCCTCTCTTCTAGGCACTGCACCCCCCACCCTCCTCACCCAGATTCCCTAACACCCTCCAAACCCTGTCCCTCGGCCCAGGGCTGAGGCCTCGAGGCCCCGTGGACAGGGTTTGTCTGTGGCTCTGTCCTGCCTCCCAAAGGCAGGCGGTGTACTCGGTCATGGTCACGGTCACGGGGGGATCCCACCACGGCGGCTGAGACGGCGGAGGAAGTGCTGCCATGAGTGTTGCAGAGATTAATCATGGGTTTTGGCCCTTTGCCTTGTGCCCCCAAAATGGCATTTCCTTAAATAGATCAGAACCTTAACAACTATGTGGTATTTGGGGTGCATTTTATGGCCCTTAATTAAACTTCAGACACATTAAAACATTTTAAGATGTTTTATGACCTATTCTTAATCTTTTTTTGTGGCCATTTGTGTAACTTCTTGGCTCTCAGACTCCAGCCCTCAACCCTCGATGCACAGAGGTGGGACTCACCTGCTGCCACAGGTGGGGGCAGGCCGCATCTAAGGGTGCAGGAGCGGGGAGGGCACATGTCCCAGCTCGGGGAGTTGCCCGCCAAGGGCAGCGGGGGCCAGGGGAGTCTGAGCTCTGGTGAGATGAAGAGGGCAGCTGAGGGCCCTGCACACAGGCCACAGCCATCTGCCTACAGATCACCGTCGGCCCTTCCTGGATGGAAGGAAAATGGGGTGAAGCACCTCATTTGAGTCTGTGCTCAAAGCTTTTTTTTAATATAAATTTATTTATTATTTTTTTTTTTTGGCTGCGTTGGGTCTTCGTTGCTGTGCACGGGCTTTCTCTAGTTGCGGCGAGAGGGGGCTACTCTTTGTTGCAGTGAGCAGGCTTCTCATTGTGGTGGCTTCTCTTTATTGCGGAGCACAGATCCTAGGCACGTGGGCTCAGTAGTTGTGGCTCGTGGGCTCTAGAGCACAGGCTCAGTAGTTGTGGCGCACAGGCTTAGTTGCTCCGCGGCATGTGGGATCTTTATGGACCAGGGCTCGAACCCGTGTCCCCTACGTTGGGAGGTGGATTCTTAACCACTGCGCCACCAGGGAAGTCCCTCAAGGCTTTTTTGAACTCCCGTAACCCTCTTGTTTTTGTCCAAACTTATACTTATCTTGTGCAGTAGGAGAGCCCTGAAGACACCTGAAAGCTAAATGCGAAATCTGAATTCATTAATTAGCAACTTGTATTATAATTACTATGTGTCTCTATTTTAAAAGAAAACTGTTTCATTCTTAGAGAGCTTGGCATTGCCTGTGAATAGTGCGAAGAAAGTCCTCCCGTTAGTGTGCATGTTCCCCTCAAAAAGCACCATTTTTGGCTCTATGAGTATTATTTTTTGTAAAGGGATCAGCTGGCCACCTGCAGAGCTGCGGTGTCAGGGCCCGTAGGGCGGAAGGTCCTTGACCCTGCAGCTGCTTCAGAGAGAAACGCACTGGAACACGGGTCTCATAGTCAAGGACCTTCCTCTTCACTGGAAGTACCACTTTCTGAAAACAAAAATTCCATTTCTGGACAACTTTGTGAAGGAAATACGTGACGAAGTCTGTGTGTGAGAGCTGCGAGGCTGTGCAGATGACGTGCCCTGTGCTGTGGTTTGTGGGACTCCTCTGGTGACCTGCTCACTGGGACCAGTGGCACCCTGAGTGCTGCCTTGTTCAGCGGGCTTTCTGGCAGCACTGATGCTGTTGACCCCTCCCAGTTCTGACGCTTCTTCCTTTGGCTTCTGGTTTGTCCCGCCTGTCGGGCCTTCCCCTGTGTCCCGTTGAAGGCGGTTCTCCTCTGCCTGGCCCTTATACTGAGGGGCTTGGTCTGAGGCCTCCCTCCTGCGCACTGTCCGCTCCGGCCACCCCCGGCGCCCCCCCTACACTGCGTCCCCAGCTGCGGACCCTCGTGTCAGCACCAGGCACCTCCCTGGGTGCCACAGGCATAATTGTCGGGAGTACCTCCCCGCAGTGAGCCGTGCGTCACTGGAGGACCCTGCTGTCCAGTTCTGCCGGCACAGACTGCGGGCTCTCTCCTTCCTCACGGCCAGTCAGTCCCCAAGTCCAGTTTGCTTTTCTCCGGAGCCTCTGTAGCCCTCACTTCCCCTCCCTGCTCGCCACCCTGTTGTCCCCTGCTCCCAGCTCAGCCCCAGACGACTCATACCCAGGCCCCTGCCTGCAGGCCTGAGGGTGTCTCGCTGGGGGTCAGCACTCTGGCTCCCTCCAAGGCCAAGGTCTCCTGCACCACCCTGGAGGGCTGCGGCTCTGGTGTCCTCACAGGCCTGCAGAGACGGTCCGTGCACGTCCCTGTGGCATTTGAGTTGCTTTGCGATGAGCGGTCATAGCGTCGCCATCCCTCCGGCCTTGGGTGTTGAATGATTTTATGAGAGCTTGTTACCTGCGCTCTTCTTCAGGAAACCGGGTGGGGTGGGGCCCGGGTCCCCGGCCCACTGCTCACCTCGGGGGCCTGGAGCTCCCTGTGGTCCCTGCTTGGGCACAGCCGGTAGTGGGAGGGGGTGGCTCCCGTGGGAACGGCCATTCCTCTGGCAATTTCATACAGTTTTTGTACCTTTCCGCGCATTTATTTCTTTCTATGGATCCTGTCCTTTTATTAATACTCTGTGACAGCCGTGGGGCCCAGAGCACAGACAGGAGGCTGGGAACGTCCCAGCTTCCCTGTGCTTTTCAGCTTTGGAGACAGCCTTGCTGTCTCCATGCTTTTCTGTGTTCTGTCTGTGTTATTTCATAGTATCAATAGTTTGATTTTTCAGCCCCGAACATGAAAAACACTGAAGTAGATGGTGAGATGGGAGCAGAGGGTGCAGGCCTCCCCACCTCCCCGCCCACCCCTGTGTCAGGGCCTGTCTGCTTGTCCAGCGTCTTTGGATGGGCCGGGGCCACACTGGCCGGGCCCCCTCCATCTCGCAGGGGGCAGGGCAGTGGTCTGGGTTTCGGTTGTTTTGATTTAGAAATTGGTCGTCGTTGCCCTGGGGCCCCAGGCCCGCTGTCTCCTCGGGGTGCCTCATTCACGAGGTGCTGCTCTGACTGCGGGGTCCAGGCTGGGGGTCTGGTCTGTTTGGAGGAAGCTGGATGGCCAGGTTCCCACAGCTGGGAGCTGGGGCACAGCTGCTTTCTCTGGTGCTGGGGCCTTTGCCTCAGGCCGGTGAGGCCAGGCACGTAGGCTCCGCCACATCAGGCCTAGCGGCAGGAAGTAGAGATTTGTTTTCCTCCGGGCGTGCATGTGACCCACGGGCAGGGGTCGGAGCCTCTGGCTGCTGTAAGCTACACTCAGCCCCGTGCAGAGCTGGGACACGTTGTGAAGAAGCTCATTCCCTGCTGCCCATGCGATGGCGACCAGTGTCCTGGCTCTTTTGTCAGGGCGTTTGGCCCTGACGACTGGGAGGAATAATCCCACAGGAATCATCTGTGACCTGAGCCTCATGGAAAAACGCTTCTGGGGTTTATGAGAATTAAAGTGAGACACGGCCCGGAGGATGCTGGGGACCAGGGTTGCCAGCCCTGTCCTCCCACCCACCAGCCCCACACCTTGGACAGGTGACTTCCTTCCCTGGTCCTAGCTTAGTCCCAGGTGGGGCTGAAGCGCCCCTGCTGGCTGCTTCCTGAGATCCCGATGACATCAAAGGGACAGGTTGGCCATGGCCATAACTGTGGTTGTTGCGGAGCAGAGGCCTGTGAGGGCAGCCAGCCTGTCGGGGCAGCGTCTTCATGGTCACAAGTGTGGGGACCAGTGAGGCAGGGGCTGCCCAGGCCTCATCTTAGGGGGGCGGTGATGTCACTGAGTGGCTGGCACTGCCCTTAGATGGCCGCATCAGATGGCCCACGGCCACCACACCTTACCACCGCCTTTCCCTGGGGCTGTCAGCAGATTTGCGCCCCTTTGCACCTTAACCTGATCACTTTCCTCACCACAGTTTATGGACAAGTCCTCCAGGCCGGATTGGCGGCCACTGAGGGAGTGACCTCTGGGATCACTGCCCCCAGAGCTGCTGCCCTTCAGAGGGTCATGGTTGAGCAGTCCCCAGAGGGCAGCGTCCTGGGTGCCTGCAGTCAGGGCTGGACGCTTCCTTTTGGTGACAGAGTTTGTTTCCACACTACCTGCTGCTTTTGTCAGGAGAGCCCCACCCTCCCCACCCGCCCTTTGTCCCTGGGCCCTACTTGGTGTCAGGACCTAACGGTTTGTAAGGGGGTCGGGCGGCAGACTTTGTAGAACACTCCCTACAGAGGTGAATAGCATTGTTGTTCTTCGGCCGCTGCTCCCGGGGAGTGAGGACTGCCGCCTCGAGCACAGTCACCCAGGAAGCGGACTCATGCATTTGAAGGCTGCATGAAACAGTAAGACATGAAGCAGGAGGTGCTGGGCGTTGGGGTGCTCTCTTTTTCAGTTTGTGGCATTTTCATAAAGCGTGTGAATTTCCAAATTTCATTGTGGAGTTTCAGCTTCAAAAGGGTTCTTGCAAATAAAGGTAAAGGCTACTTTCTAGCTGAATTGCTTTATCATATAATAAAATACTCTGAATGACGTGTTTCTTCTGTAGTTGTTAACAATTTAATTTGAATATGGAGTAGGTACCCCTTCAAAGAGTCGAGGTGGTTCTCGGAGATGCACTGTGGGAGCCCCACGCACCCCCCCACCCCCCCACCCCCCGGTCATTGGCGCCGAGTGCAGGCTGGTGGCTGGTCCTCAGAGTGCAGGGGTTGTGATGTCCTGTAAATGATGGGGAGGAGGCTGGACCACAGCTCTTCCTAACAGCGCTGCTGCTCCCCGGTGCCCCGGAGGCGGAGCCCCTGGCCCCCAGGGCTGTGTCCTCTCAGGCCAGGGTTTGGGTGGCTCAAATTTCTGCTGCTGTGGTTGCAGCGATCTGGTGTGCAGGGTGGGGGCCGGTCACGGACACCAGCTGGTCCTGGGCTCGGCCCCCAGCCCCCCATCCTGCCGTGCTTCCTGCAGAAGCTCAGCCTGCTGGGCCTGGGGGCCTCCGCCCCCCTCGGCCATCTCCTGAGAAGCCCGCAGTGTGTGTTGCTCACATGTTTTCTTTCTTTTCCTGCAGAATATCGACATCACCAACTTTAGCAGCAGCTGGAACGACGGGCTGGCCTTCTGTGCTCTCCTGCACACGTACCTGCCCGCTCACATTCCCTACCAGGAGCTCAACAGTCAGGATAAGGTGAGGCCATGGAGGGCAGGCGGCGAGGGGAGAGAGCCCTCCATGGCGGTGCGGGGGGCAAGCTGCTGGCTCCTCGCACACCCCGGTGGCCTCTCTGGGAACGACATTGAGGGTCAGGGCTTCTTGAGGAGAGTGGGCTGGGCAGCGCCACCCACACCAGGCCACCTTCCCCACGTCCAGCCCTGCCCAGACGGGCACTGGGAGAGGACCCAGGCCCAAGCCCTCTAGTGTGCACCCCCATTGGCCCCTCCTGCCCTTCAGATGACCTTTGAAAACCCCCACGGGGAGGAAACAATTTCACAGGTGTTGCTTATTAGCTTTGGGGGTGCTGGGCAGCTCAGAGCTGATGTGTGAAAAGTGACCCTCCTGTGCGGAGAGGAAAGAACAAGTGTGTGGGTGTCACTCCGCAGCTTGTCACCAGAGGGGCGGGGCGTCGGGCATGGGTGTGGACCGGGCTGGTCAGGCTGCCCTCCCCGGCCCTGCTCATGCACCTGTCACACGGTTTCTTTTCCAGCGGAGGAATTTCACCCTGGCCTTCCAGGCTGCCGAGAGTGTCGGCATCAAGTCCACACTGGTGAGCCCCCGTCCCCTGAGGAGAGACCCCTGGGAGGCCTGGTGACCAGGAGGCTTCTGGGTGGGGACTGGGGCCCCGGCGGGCCCTGCACCAGCCACAAGGACATCCTGCGGGTGGGGTGCAGATGGTCCCCTGCCCGGCGCTCTTTATGCCTCCCGTCAAGTGTCCCAAGGAAGCGCCCTGAGTGGGGGGTGGTCACGTTTCGCTGTCAAAAGCACATTCCAGCAGATCTGCCTCGGGTGTCAAAGTAGAGGCAGGGGAGGGGAGGGCAAGGCCCCAGAGCGCTTCTCAAGGGCGGGAAGAGAGGCGGAGGAGCCCTGGGGTCAGGGCTGTGCTCTGGGCTACAGTAGCTCAGGACAGACGTGTTTCCGTGGGGGCTCCTGCCTCGTCACCAAGTCTGACTTCCAGGGAGAAAATACCTCGTCCAAATGCAAAGCCAGAGACTTCCACACCCAGAGATGCTGATGAAATTAACGTGACAGGGGTGTTGCACAGCTCGGGGGTCCACAGAGTGAAGGACCCCACAGGGCCAGGTCAGGAACCCCCAGTGCCACCTCCCACCCTGAGGGTACCCATCACCCTGCCTTGTGACAGCCGATAGCTTTGAAGACATATTTGCACTCATCTTTACCCGGCAGGGGTGTTTGTGTAGAGTTCCATAAATATGTCTTCTGAGTTCACAGAAATACGTGTTTCTGGGTGGCTTCTATTCAATCATATATAGAGAGAGAGAGAAATTACAGTTGAAATATTTCTCATTACCTGGATGTTTTACACCATGTGTAAATGCTGATATATAAGCAGGCAGTTCCCCAGCCTAAAAACTTTCCATTGAGATTCTTACACTGAACATACATGTGTTCTTTCTCCCCATCCCATTGACTCTGGTCCTCATTTGTGTCTCGCACCCATGGGACCCCTGGGAGCAGTGCCCTGCAAGGACAGCGGGTCTTTCTTGGGGGCCTCCCGGGCACGTCTCAGAGCCCAGGGTCCCCCGCCCGCTTCCCAGCAGCATCAGCTGATGTCTCCCCAACCACGGGGGCCACACAGGACACAGAGAACTGTGGCTTCCAGGGCTTCAGGGGGTCTCCCACCGTGGGGCAGGCAGTGCCTGGTGGGAAGGACACTCAGAGGTGACGCCGGAGGGGTTAGCGAGGAGAGGCAGGTGGGGAGGAGGGCCCAACTCCCCCTCCCCCAGAGGAGACCAGCCCCTTCCAGCCTTGAGGGGCAGCCCTGGGCAGGGCAGGAGGCTTGGACATTGCCTACGCCCCGGGCGAGGAGTTTCCTGGGTACTAGGCTGCTGACCTGTGCAGTGAGACTCGGACAAAAGTCCCATGAGGGAGGCCCCCACCCCCAGAGCCCTTGGTGCTGTGGCTGGGAGGCAACCCGGGCTCTAACTAGCCTCTTCTCCTCTGTCAGGACATTAACGAGATGGTCGGGACCGAGCGGCCGGACTGGCAGAACGTGATGCTCTACGTGACGGCCATCTACAAGTACTTTGAGACCTGAGCACCTGAGGCCCCACGGTCACCCCGAACGCAGCTCCCTACACTCTGCCCCTGGCCGCCCCGCAGCGTGTGAGCCCCGCCCCCGGCGGGCAGGGGACTCGGCCTGTGTGGCCCGCCCTTGGGCCAGGCTCTTCCACCTGGCCTCCGCGGCCAGGGCCCCGCGCACACGCTGACCTGCTGGAGAGATTGGGGAACCATTAGCACTGGGGTGGGAGGAAAGGCTCACTCACGGTCCGACCTAGGGAAGGGGATTCATGTGCGGGCAGCTCCCTAGGTTGTGAAAGCTTCCTGCAGCACCTCAACTGCTCGCCCCTGAGAACCGGGGCGGGGTGGGGGGAATGGGTATCTTATAGGCCCCTGTTCCCCTCCTGTGTGACAGGGCATCCTCGCCGGCGATACGGACCGTGCCCCCCGCCCTCAGGCTCTGCCAATCTCCAGCTCCAGGGGCTCGGAAACCCAACACCAACCTCAGGGTTCCAGACAAAGGAATCTTTCCTAAGGAGTTCTCTTTTTTTCTTATGAGCAATACTGGGGGGAAATGGCTTTTGTTTTCTTAGTACCAAAGTTAAATTGTTTTGGTAAGTGTAGCGATAAAACACAAAATCTGGACATAAGGTGATGAAAGCCAGAACCAACGTCGCAAGAAACAGGAGGAAAAGCTGAACAAGTCAAGGGGCCCAGATGGTGCGATTTCAGTCCCTGAGTCGCTCGGAAGTGACCCTCCTGGCTGGGGTGGAAGAAAGTGCCTTAGCTCTGCAGGCGAGGCTGCCGCCGCTATCCAGACGACAACCCTCAGCAGCCCTTCTTGGGAACGGGGAGCCGCTGTTGGTTCAAACAGTTTCGAGACCTGCACTTCCAGAACACAGATAAGCAGGAGGAAGAGCAGCCATTGCCCCACAGAATGCAAGGCGGGGGCCTGGGGAGGCCGCCCAGCCAGCCTGGGGGCTGCGGCTCCATGTGTGAGCAGGAGGTTCAAGACCAGGGGTCGGACGAGTCAACAGCCCAGGGCAGAGGGCGGCTGTGAGATGGGCTGTACATGCAGCCCGCTGGCCCAGGTCACCGGCTGCCACCCCCCGGGAGGCTCCTGGTGAAACGCCTGTTTTCAGCTGCAGAGCAGCGCCCAGCCCAGAGCACACAGGAGACCCCTCCTCCCTGACAGGCTCTGTCCTCGCATCTGCTGCCCTGCTGGGCACCTGTGCTGTCAGCTGAGTGACTGTCAGGGGAGAGTTGTTGCTTTTCAGTGTCTCTCCACTTGGTTCTTCTCTCATCTGCCCTTATGGTGGCCTGTGTGCCTGATCTGCGGCCACATTTTTGCCTATTTATTATGTGAGGCGGCTGTTTTGGCCAATGGAGACTTTCCTGGGTCTGCAGTTCACACCGCTGTCCCTGGCAGCTCCTGCTGCAGGGCCTGTGGGGGGGGTGTCGCCGGTGTCCTCTGGAGGAGCGTGGCCACTGCTGATGGGCTGGTGTTGCCCGGCCTCAGCTCCCGGGGTTGGTGACGGGGCAGAGGGGGCTGCAGGGAGGGCTTCCTGGGTGCCCAGCTGCCTCTCTGACAACAGGCTGTGTGGCCAAGCCGCCCACGATTTCCACATGGATCCACGGCTGAGAAGGTTCCAGAAGCAAGACATTTCGCTTTTCCTGGTAGGATCCTTGTACTGTTGGCTTTAAGGGGTGACCCTGGACGGTCCTGTGTTCCTAGAAGTGGTGCTGTGAGGTGCTTTGGGTCCAGTGGCAGTTGCTGCGAAGTCTCCAGGAGGACATCCTGCCTCCTCCCTTTAAGCACAAGCTTTACTGCAAAAGGACCAGTGTTGGTTTTCTCTCGACCACAAGCTTCTGCTGACTGATGATACTGTTAAGTTTTTGTTCTATTAAATGTTCTTGAATGTCCTAAAATTGTCGTGACACATCAGGCTTGGGCTTTTCTGGGTCGCTGTGAACAGGACCCTCGCCACCTCCGGAGACGGGCTGTGGCAGGGAGGGCACCTGAGCCCACAGGCCAGGAGATGTCGCCAGGGGGCCTGAGTGGGGTGGGGCAGGGGAGGCTTTGGCCATCTGCCTGCATCTGGGGTGGGATGGCCCAGGTGAGCCATGCAGCCTGGGCGGCCTTGTGACCGCGGAGGTTCTGTAACGGGCATCAGGCCCCAGAAGCACCGCCTGAGCTGCCCCCACACCCCCCACCTGTGGCCCAGACATGTGCTGCTCTGGGTTGGGGAGGGTGCCTTGAGGTTTTCTGGGTTTTTTTAGAAATGTGTCTTCTTGGAGATAATTTTGAGAATGTATAAAATTATAGAGAAAAAAATCAATAATTATACCACTCGCAGGCACCCAACCAATCAAGCCTTTCTTCCTGGGCATCTTGTGTGGAATGACAGTGACTCCACAGAGCACAGCCGGGAACAGCACTGCACCTCGTCACGTTGCACATGACACAGGTCACGTGCAGAGGCCGTGGCGTCCCCTCCTGTTCACACTGGCAGACCTGGGCGCCCCTCCCAGGCCTGCGACCCCCTCCCCAGGGTCAGGGTTTCATATGGTAACTGATTCGCTCCCTGGGAGGCCCAGAGCCGCCAGCTGAGTGGAGGTGTGTGTGTCAGAGCGGTGGCCCGGCTTCTCCCCACTCAGCAGCTGTGTGGCCAGGGTTACGTGGCCGGGGCCGAAGACGCTGAGCTCCCTCCCTTGGCTGCTGCAGGGAGGTCGTCCAGCCAAGGCCACAGGCTCTGAGACACGGGCCTGTGGGCCCTGCATGTGGCGGCAGGAGTGGGGGACCCCACCCGGGACCCTGGGCAGTGGGGGAAGCTCTGCTGTCTTAGCTGCTGCCCCACAGTGTGGGGTCCCTCCCCAGAACACTCCTGCCTGCTGTGCCAGCTGCCTCAGTAGCAGACCGACTCCATCTCCAGAGCCTCTCCGGCGCGGCTGGGCAGACTGGGGAGCGTCCTCTTGGGCTTGGGGAGGCCTGGCTTCCCTCCCACGGCACAGCACTCCTGCGGCCCAGGGTTGGCCAGGTTTTGTCTAAGGTGGTCCCTTAGGGGGGGACAGGGACAGACATCAGGGCTCTGGTGCCTGCAGGTCCCGTGCTATGTCGGGGTGAGGGGCGGGTTCTCGTCAGGCCCCAGGTTGCTGGGAAAGTGCTGGCCAGAGTGCCAGCCCCAGCAGGCCAGGACTTCGCTGGGCTGCCCTGGTCATTGGTGCAGGAGGCAGCATGGGTGCACAGAGGACAGGGCTCCACGCTCCCTGGGCTCAACCCGCTCCCTTGGCGGGGAGCACTTGGGAGAGCAGGCTGGGTGTGCAGGAAGGGCCAGGAGCTGGGGGACTTGTGGAGAAGGGCAGAGGGTGACTGGACATGGCCTGCAGTCTGTGCCACCCCAGCTGTGCCAGGCCCAGGGCAAGGGCAGGCCCCAGGAGCCCTTGGATGGTGATGTCTGCATTATTGGGGGGTGGGGTGGGCGGGGATCCAGGGTTCCAAGGAGGGAGACACCACAAGGTCTGGAATCTTAGGTGGCAGAACCAGAAGGGCTGGGTAGGAGTACGGGGTGGACCATTATCAGCACCTGTCAGGCAGGAAGCAGGGACACCCAGGTCTGCCACCAACACCTGTGAGGGGCTGGGGCTCTTCCCACCTCTGCAATGTGGTCACCCCAGGAAGGGTCCCCCTTGGACCGTGCTCCCAGGCTCTCTGTGAAGTGGGGCGGGAGGTACCCGGGGAGGTCTGAGGCGGGGGTCCTGGGAGAGTGGCGAGGGGTGGCTTCCATGTTCAGGCAGCTGCTGCTGTGTGGGTGCCTGGGGCCCTGGCTTAGGGCCATTCTTAGGTTTGTGAGTGACAAGCCTCGCATGCCAGGGGCTGTCCCTGCCACCATTGTCCAGGACAAGGCCCCACTCCCATCTGGGCCTCAGTTTCCATATCCAAGGGATGCACCCAGGTCAGCTCAGAGGCACAGGGTTCCCAGCAGGGTTGCCGTGTGACGCCAGAAGTCATCGTGGGCTGAAGCATCCTCCCAGGACTGGGCTGGAGAATGGGGTGGTCCTGCAGCTGCTTGGCTACGGGCGGCTGGAGAGCTTCCTCATGTGATTCTGCTTTTTGGGGGCCTTAGTCTGAGTATAAACTGGAGTCCCGTGAGGTCCCCCCACTTCCTCAATCCCAGAACCCCAGGAAGTGTGTGGTGCCTGCTCCTTTAGAGGAGAAGTTGGTGAGCACCTCAGGGTGGCCTGGTGGTTCCTGGGGACACTGGCCCCGGCACCCACTGGGTGCTTCACCCTGGGGCTGGCCGCCTTTCTCTGGCCCAGCTGGCCCCAGAGCAAACAATCGGGCCAGAGGCCACCCAGGTGCATCCTGGATAGGAACAAAGAGCCCGCGGGAGTAGGTTGGGGGTGGGAGTCTGAGAACGGAATTCTGGAGCGGGAGAGCCCAGCTGGCCCCCTGCCTCGCCTGCCGAGCCGGGCCTTGAGGGAAGGAAGGGTGGGTGCCCACAGCCTTCACGGCTTGTCTTGAGGCTGGGCAGGGAAACCAAGGGCCCGGAGGTAGTAGATGGGGCCGGCCAGGGCATCCCTGAGCCCATCACCCTCGGTGCTGCCTCAGGCCTGCAGGGCTCCCAGAGCCTGGCACCTGAGGAGGACTCTCAAGGCCAAGGGCAAGGGGCTCGCTGGCCTGTGGGGTGGGGCAGCAGAGGGTTCCCCAGGAGGGCCTGGAGGCGCACATCCGCTCCATGGGGGAGGCAGAGTTCGTGAACAGCCCTCCCATGTGCCTGCTTCCTGTCATGTGCTCTCTGGGCAATGGCTTCACTGGGGACCTGGACAAAGGCACCTGGCAAATGACACAAGAACATTGGAGCAACCCCCCCTCACCCCCTCCCATCTCTAACAGGGGCTGCTGGAGAGCAAGGCTGGGGACCATGCTGCTTCAAGGCCATGTGGGTTCCAGGGCCTAGGGAGCTGGCTCCAGGCCTGGAGCCAAGCCAGGCCCTGCTGACCACCCTAGGCCTGGGGCACCCACACCGAGGAGGGGCTTCCCACTGGGCCCCACGAGTGAACTCTAAGGGCTTTGGCACCCTGGCCCTGAGGGCCAGCTACAGAAATGAAGCCTTCAGCCCCTGGGCACTGGATGTAGCCAGTGTGGGGGCAGGCCACACCTGGGGAGGTCTCGGCAGGACGGCCATTGGGCCCCAGAATGGAAATGGCAGGGGAGAGCTTCATGGGGACCCATGCTGGGGACTAGGGGACAAGAGTGACCCCAGTATTGGCTGAGTGTTGGTCTCTGCCCTATGAACCCCATAGTCCTCTCTGGGCCCCAGGTGGCTCTCAAGCTCTTCCCTGCATGTCTGTTGAGTGAGGACTTGAGTGAATACGGGCCCAACAGATGTTGGCAGGAGGGTTTTGTCCCAGCTGTAGGAGTTTGTCCCATGTAATGGCCCAGAAGCAAGGGAGGGAAGCCAAGGGCCTGGGGGGAGGGTCCCCCAGTGGGACAGCACCTCCCCAGGTTCCTCATGGTCTGACTGGCACAGCTAAGGAGGAGGCAGGGCAGGAAGGCGATAGTCCCATTTTACAGGTGAGGCAACCAAGGCAACCCCAGCCGAGGTCTTGATTCCCCTCAGTGGAGGTGAGTGCGGGGGAGGATGGCAGAGCCAGCTGGGGCTGGACCACAGCCTGGACTGGGGGGTGGGGGCAAGGCAGCTGACGAGGTTGGAAATAAGGACGGGAGGTTCCCAATTTGAACATTCTCACGTGCCTCTTCCCATGAGGTCTCAGGTTTTTCTCTCATGTTGGAGTCCCAGCCCCTCCCAGCATGCCCTATTCTGCCTCCCTGTGCCTGGAGACAGGGGCCCACTGGACATCAGGGGAAACGGGGAGCAGGGGATCCAAGCTGGCTGAATGGGGCCGGCAACAAGCTGGGGAGGCTGCCAGGCAGTGGAGGCTGGTACCTTGGGCTCTGCTCCTGGGATGGAGGAGCTGGCCAAGTGCCTGTGCAGGCTCCCACTTCCCACCCGCCCTTCCCTCCGGCCTCTGCTCCCACTGGCCTCCACCCTGGGGGCCAGCAACACCCCCTCTCTGCCCCACCCCACCCCACCGTGACCCTGCTGGTCCCAGGAGGTTTGAGAATGCAAGGTTCCTGCAAACCCTTGGCCACCAACACCCTGGCCTCTGAGCAGCTCGTCCTGCTGTGCACAGGACTGGGGTTACTCCACTTCTGTCCAGATTCAAGGGTCTGAAGGTGGACTGGGGCTGGATGGATGTGAGGTCGTTTCCAATTTGGAATCACCACAACATGGATCTGTGGGGTGGGAGGAAGATGAAATCCCAGCGCAAGGGTCTGAGATTCCAGGTTAGTCAGGGATGCAGAAGGTGACTCCTCTCTTTGCTCAGAGCAGTTGGGGAGGGGGAAGGACCTGACCAGGCACCGGAGCTGAGGAGTTCTTGGAGGGATCACTGGAATTGGGGCTGACTTCTTAGAGGCATCTTTGAGCTGAGGTACCAACCCTCCACCCCCAGCAGCGCAGGACCAGACTTAGGGAGGGAGAGCAAGGCTGTGGACCGGACTAGCAGGCGTGTCCCTGAGGTCCCTGGTATGAGGCCGAATTTTCTCCTTCAGGAACTGGGGGATCCATGGAAAGATTTGAGGAGAAGCAGGCACAGGACGCTTCCCGGGATGACACAGGGGTACCGACCACTCAGCTCCGATGATGAGGGACAGCAGGGCTCCGGGAGGACCCAAGCGGCAGGGGCAGCCTGGGGCTTCTTGGAGGAGGGGAGGGAGTGTGGCTCTGGGACCCAGGGGTGAGAGAATCATCGAAGGGGAGGGGGTGTGGTCCGGAGGGAAGTGGCCTGAACGGACGCGAGAGCTGCGAGGGCGCGCCGGAGCGGGAGGCGGGCATCAGCCGGACTTGTGGGCTGGCCGCCCTGGCGGGGCCACCTGGCCTCGGTTTCCCCACGCAGCGGGGCGGAGCGAGAACCGCGCGGGTCTGGAAGCCGCCCTGCAGGGGGCGCCCGCGGGCGGCGCGGCCGGAGCTGGAGACCCAGCGGCCGCCGAGACGGCGGGAGCCGGCGCGCTAGCAGCAGGTCAGTGGGGTCCCGCGTCCGGGGTCCCCAGGGTCCCGGGCGGGCGGCCGGGCAGCGTGGGGCCGTCGGAGGCTGCTGGACTGGGGGGCGGGAGGCGCGGGTCCCCTCCTCAGGTGCCCCGCCGCTCCGTCTCTTCCCGCCGACCTGAGAGCGAGTTCGTGGGCCGGGGTCCGAGCCCTGCCCGCGGCGGCGGCGGGAACAGCGGGTGCAGGGGCGGCTCGAGTGCGGCTGTCGCCCTAAGCCCGGTCGGGGGACGGTGCGCAGACCCTCTGGGCCACCCTGAAATGGACCGGAAGGTGCGCAGGGTAAGCGGGGAGGGGAAGGGGCGAGAGAGCGCGGCCCCAGCGGCAGGGGCGGGAACCTCGCCGGTGCGTTCTGGGCCACGGGCCGCCCGGGTACTCTATGAGCCCTCGGGGCGCGCCCTGGCCTGGCTGGGCTCGAGGCAGAGGCCGGCCTGAGCAGGGCGGGCCGTACCCCGCAGACGAGAACTTCCACAGGTGGAGCTGCCGAACGTCCAGGTGTTCCCGGGAAGCTGGGTGAGCAGACGGCGTCCGAGCGCCTGGGGCGCAGCGAGAAAGGGGGAGTCGAACGCCGGCCGAGCGCGGGCGCGTCCAGTGGGCATTGGTGGCGGGAACCGGACTTAGGGGTCCCAGGAGAGGCCGGGTTGGGGGCGCGCCTCGGACTGTCCTGGCCGTCCGCCGGGCTGCCCTGAGCCGACGTAGGAATTGCGGGAATGGTGGCGGCCCCCGAGGGACTTGGCGCGGGATGCCCAGGGGATCAAGGAGGGGCCGGGGCCAGCGGAGCAGAGATGTCTGCGTTGCGGGCGCGGCCACCGCGCTTTAGACTTCAATTTCCCCGACTGTACAATGGGAGGAAGGCGGAGGCCGAGGGCTCCGCAGGAGAGAAAAGAGAAGAGAGAAGTCCCCACCCCCTTTTCTCTGGACTGGAGCTGACCCCTGGGGGAGGACTAGGGCGGCCCCTTGTGCCGGTTCTCCCTCCCCATCTCAGGCGGCACCTAGGCCCGCTTCCACCCACAGGCCTGTGCTCCTTTCCCACCTGGAGCTCAGGCTGCCCTCTCCTTGGCCTCTGCTATCCAGCTTCCATCGACTCCCAGCCTCTGCACCCTCAGAAGACAATCCATATCACCTCTATGCCGCTAGGGCTGCCCCTGCGTGTCCTGGCCCTGGGGCCCATGATGGAGAGTTCTTGGGAGCACAGTGGGCTAGGGAGGCTGTGTGGCATCAGGGGCTGCCTCCTTAGTCCTGCGGGGTCTGGTCCTAGATGCCTTGGATGGGCTGGAAAGCCTCTGTCCTATGGGCCAGGCCCCCTCCCAGGTTCTGGTCCATGGCGGGAGCTCCTCGCTGAGGCTTGTCCACACCTCCTTGCTCTACTCTTGCCCTTTAGGGTTTCCCTGGCTCTCCCAGGTCCTGGTGTCTCTTGGGCCACTGCCCCTCCTTCCCTATCCCCTCATTGCAGACCAGATTGTGGGCTAAGCTGGCTTCTCTGTTCATCGCCTCAGGGAGGCTGAGGGCAGCCCAGACATGGCTGGCAGGAGACAGGCTTTGGGCCAGGTGGGTTTTGGTGGACGTGTGTGTTGCCTTCCTCACACTGGCCTGGGAAGTGCAGGTCTCTGACCACACACTGGTCCTGCCCCCAGGAATCCACAGCCTAAGAGGGCAATGGCTGGCTTCAGAGGCAACCCAACGGCCCAGAGACTTCCATGCCCAAACCTGGGTTCTAGTCTTGATTCACTTGCTGAGCAGCCCTGGGCCAGTCATTGCCCCAGCAAACCTGCCTTCTCATCTGTAAAATAAGCCTGATGGTGCAAGCAATGCTTAACGAGGGTTGCGGTGGAGAGTAAATGAGAGACAGGCATTGGTTGTGGGGGACAGATTGGGATCTGTGCTTGAGCTTGGGAACCTGGGAGGGAGGCTCTTAGCCTTATGGGGTTGGGGGGGACACCACAAGAGATCGCTGTTGGCCGAGGGACATGTGGACTGGAGGTGGATTGGGAGTAAGCACCTGGCATCACACCCTGCAAAATGTAGGGCCTCTAGGTCTGCTGTGTAGGACCACAGCGCCTGGTGGCCCTCAGCAGTGACCTGAAATCCCTCAGCAACTCCTGCTCCCGTTTAACCTGCCTGACTCCTGAGCCACCTGACTCTGAGTGAGCTGGAACTGCCACCCCAAGTGTCTTGTGGGGGTCCTACACAGTCCTGTCTGCTGAAAGATGTGTACACATGAGAGCCAAGGCGAGCACGGCCTGAGGGAAGGCAAGGGCTTGAAGGATGGGCTGAGAAGTTGTTTTGGTGTGTGTGTCAGGGGACCCTGAGGAGATCACTGGTGTCAGGTGCTAAGTTGACAAAAGGATGAGCTCCGGCCCCTAGGGAAGGATCTGGGCCTGGGAAATGTTGGCGGCCACAGAAGGGAGGGTTTGCCCCATGGTCTGGAGGCTGAAGGGAGCAGTGGGTGTGCGGTGCTAAGGGTGGGCCCCTGGAAGTCTGTGCTGGGCCCAGATGGGGGAAGGGAAGTGAGGAATGGCAGGACTTCAGAGCTGGGATGCAGGGAGCCCTCCCAAGAGACTGCTCACCTCCTGGACAGGGCTGGGAGCTCTGGGTGGTGGGAAGGAGCAGTTTAGTGGCAGAGGTCCCCCAGCCCTTGCCCACAGAATCATGCAAGGGGCCCCTACAGTGTGGAAGCCATGGGATCCTGACTCCTGATGGGGACTGGAGAAGCTCAGCTGCCCTCACTCTAGCTGGGGGAGCAGGATGGTGGATGGGGGAGATGGGGGAGGGAAGGCAGGAGGCTTCAGCTTTCCAGGACCCCCGCAGGCCTTCTCTGGCATGCCTCTGGGCCTTGCACAGACTGTTGCCTTTGCCTGGAATCTCCTTTCCTCTCTTCCCTGACCCTTCAAATCCAGCATGAACACCCCCTCCTCTGAGAGCCCTTCCAGACTCCTCTGGCCCACAACCCCTTCCACAGGACAAGCTTGTTTCAGAAGTTGCTGGGCAGGGTCTTTCTGCGGTTCCCACCTCTGCTGCTGCTCGCGTCAGCCCAGCTGTCACCTGGAAGAAAGGCTGCCTTGGTGCGCCATGGAGAGGCAGTCAGTGCCACTCTGGTGCCTCCCTGCTGTCAGGGTAATGGTTTCTGCCCAGAGGCCCCCAGGGCTGGTATGTGTCTGCCCATCTGTCACAGAGCATTCACCCCTGGCCCCTCAGTGGCCTCTGCAAACCGTAAGCCAGGTACCAGAGGCCACTGAGTGGCCAGGGAGCAGTGGCAGGGCCGTGCTGGAGTTGGTCTGGCTGACCCTCTTGCTCTCTCCTTTCAGCCTCCAGGGCTGCATCATCACATCTTCATCCCAGGGACCCCAGAAGTGGGTCTGCCTGCCTCCCATCCTCAGCATACCCACCCTCTGGGAGCTCCTGAGGCTGTGCACCTGGCACTGCCCCTTCAGCAGGCCAGCCTTCTGTCAGGGTCCCACCCCAGGCCCACTAGGGTCTATGTTCTCAGGGCCATTTAGAAGCCCCCCCCCATCTTGACCTCTTCAGGCATGGTAGTGCCTGTCGTCATGCCAGTAGATTCACTTGAGAGGTGTGGGTGCTGAGCCATGTGGGTGAGCAGGTTGTCTCACTGTGGCCTGCTGTACCAGAGGGGAAGCCTCTTGCTCAGGGTCTCAGGGAGTGTGGGATGGAGCAGGAGTGGGACCCCATCTGGGTTCCTTGCAACACAGGGTGGGCACGTAGCACTTTGTGTGTGGAGTGGCCCCTTGGAGGGGGGAGTCAGGTGAGGCAGCCCATGGGGGTGAGTGGCCACGTCAGGCTGGGAAGAGGCAGGGCCTGTGGCCTCTCTGGCATCTGGCCTGGACACGAGGGGGTGGAAGGGGGATTCTGGGCCCCCAGCAGGGAGAAAGGCCCTGCGGCTCCAGGCGTTGCTGATGTGGAGGCTGCTCTGGGGGCTGGGCTCAGTGCAGGGAGTAGGCTCTCAGCCCCAGTCCTGCCCACATCCTGCCCCCAGGCTCTGAAAGCAGCAGCTGCACACCCCAGGGGCCATGGGGGAAGGGACACCACTGGTGCCTGCCAGGGTACCTGGGGCCCAGCCCTCACAAGGTTCCTGAAGTTGGAGCTGCTAGCAACCCTGCAGGGAGGGAGAGAGGGAGGGAAGATGTGCCATGACACAGAGGATGCTCACCTCCAGGCAACACTGGAGATGGCCCTGCTCTCATTGATGGGTTCGGAGAGGGGCCTGGCCGGTCCCAGGGTCCTGGGGTTTGGGAGTCTTGTGCCCAGGCCTGGGCCACTCTAAAGGCCACTGGAGGGCTTGTGGTTGGGGCAGAGCTGAGCTGCCTGTCCAGCTAGTTCTCCTTTGCTTGTTGACCTCTCCACTCTTCCACTGAGTTCCCTTCCCACTGAGGTGCTGCTGCTCAGTCTACCTTCCATTTCTTTCAACTACCTGCTCTGAGGTTTGGGTGAGAATTCCACAGTGCGGTCTTCAGATCCCCAACTGTCTCCTCAAACTGTATGCACATGACAACACATCAATTGTGTTCTCCTCAATCCTTCTGTTTTTCATTTCCAGGATTTTTATATTATTTCTCGTTCATATTTGCCTGTTCTTGCTTTGGTTCTGCCAATAATTCTCATTCTTGTTTATGGATACTACCCCTTTATCTCTTTGAAGATCCTAAATGTCTTTGAAAATTATTAGATTACTATATTATCTTCATCTCTGGAATGAATTAATCTCTATATTGAGGTCTTGGAAGTGGGGAGTGACCTGCACACCTGGGTAGTAGCCAGCTCTCAGGACAGTCTCCTGGGACAACTCTGCCTTAAGGCCCCCCACTGTGGGCTCAGGGCCTGTTGGGGTCAGGCTTAGCAGCAGGTGGCACAAAGCTCCCTGTGCTGTAGCAGCTGGGATGCTGCCTGGCACAGAGTAGGTACTTGGAAACATCTGCTGTGAGAAAGTAGTGGAGGATTCTCAGGCTGGGATTCTGGAACCCAGGAACAGGCCCAGTGTGGCTGCAACAGGCACAAGGCGCTAGGCTGGCCTTGGTACATTGCCCTTAGCTGCACTCAGGAGCAGGTGTGCAGGGGTCCTGCCTGGAAGTTGGCGGGCACTTCTATCCACCGGGCTCTGGGGGGTACAGCCACCATGTGGGCATGTGTACAGAAAGCCTTGCTAGTCTGATGTACAAGGAGCCAGGAAATGTGCGGGTTTGATTAAATGGAGTTTTAATTAAAGTGGCCAGACTGGTGAGGGTAAGGAGAAAGGCGGGAAGCAGCAGCAGTTTTGAGTCTAACTGCTGGGGAATCCTGTGGGTTTGTCCTTTTGAGGCTTATCATGCACCTTCCCCAGCATGTAACTCTGATCTGTATGGGATGGCTTCTGCCCTCTGCCCTGTCCCCAATAAGGGACAATCACAAGGAAATATTACATTATTAATATTTCATTTCCTCT
This sequence comes from Leucopleurus acutus, assembly GCF_964270905.1. NCBI lineage: Eukaryota > Metazoa > Chordata > Mammalia > Artiodactyla > Delphinidae > Leucopleurus > Leucopleurus acutus. The sequence continues at coordinate 65,340,271 of NC_139155.1, read as the reverse complement.
CTTGGCTAGCAACAGATGACTCAAGGATTAATTAGAGCCAACAGAGAGGAACAGGAAATTGCCAGATCCTGGCCCCGCCCCCAGCCCCCTCCCCCTGGGCCTCCAACCTTCCTGTCACTCTTGCTCTAGGAGGCCTCTGAAGGGAGGAAAGCAGAGAGGGGCCAGGAGGCCCTAGGAAATCTTGCTGCTGCTGTTTTTCATGGGCATTCTCCCAGCTCTGTTCCACCCTTTTATGCTCATGGTAAAGCTGGGAGGGCATTAGCCTGTTTGAGCCTTAGCTTCCTCATCTGTAGAGTGAAGTTCATGGGGCCAGCCAGTGAGAACACAGATGACCCACAGACCTCTGCACCCTCATTTCCTGAGCTCCCAAGCAGGCCGTGCAAACTATTGTAGAGGGTCTGGAGTGGAGTCCGGGCAGGTGGGCCCTGGGAGAGCACAGGGCTTGGTGGCTCAGTGGTGGCTGGAGCCTTGTTTTCCCCAGCTGACTGTGTACATTGATTCCCAGTTCCTGTCAGTGACTCATTAGTACCTTAAAACAGGCCATCATGGGAGCATTTTACTACAAAACTCTGGCAAAGGCCCCAAGTTAGGGCACCCCCAACCCTGGGCTGATTTGCGGTCTGACAGCTGGGAAGCTCCAACCTCCTCCCAGCTACCTCCGTGCCCTGCTCACCCCGCAGTGCCCTGGGCGCCACTGATGTGCTCTGCTTGGGGCTGGGAGATTCTAGTCTGGCAGATAACCAGGTTGCCTGTGTGGCCAGGCAAGCTTCAACCCGGGATGTGCTGGCAGCTGCTGGAGGGCCTGCAGGAAAGCTGTAGAGGCTGATGGGGAGCCCAGTGTGCAGGGAGGCAGCCTTCCAGACCCAGCTGGCAGGGGTGTGTCTGGCTCCTTGCAGGGCTGACCTGGGCTGGAGGGTCTGTTGTATCCAGTGAGACTGGGAAGGTACCCAAGGCTTGCTGGACAGTAGGAAGGTGCCTTCAGCTTAGTCAGGAAGGGTGCTGGTACCAGGTGCTGTGAGGCCTGAGAGCCCACAGTACAGAAGGTGATGGGGAAGCCCCAAGGATTTAGGGGTCCCGAGTCTGCCAGGAGAACCTCACCAAACAGAGGGCTTGGGTTAGGGTCCCCAAACACCCTTCTATGCTGGGCATCCCAGCCCACATGGAGTCAGCCCAACATCCAGAGCAGATGCTAATGATGTGACCCCATCAGTAGGGCTCCAGGCAGTGGGGCCAGACAGCCCACGTTCAGCTCCACAAAAACGTGGTACTTATCTGGGTCAGGTGGATCACTGGTGGCCCCACCTTATCTGACCCTGGGAAGCACCCTCTGAATCTGGATGATGGCCTAGGGCCAAGTCAGGTTTCTAGCCTGGGCTGGTTGGACTGGCAGAGGCTGTGTCTCTGTCAATGCAGATTCCCCAGGAGAGGCTGAGGCCAGGGTAAGAAGGATGGCGGGGGGTTGTCCGGAGGCCAGGAAGGTGGATGGGTGGCTCACTGGTGGTAGGAGGCAGGGTCCCTGGGGCTTGCTGGCCCTGACTGGACAGTGGCCCGCTGCTGGTGGTGCTGAACCTGGGAGGCCCCCAGATGGGAGGCAGCTCTGGGGCTGTCACTTCACTCCTGCAGAACGAGGACGAGACACTGGACACATAGCCTCTGCAGTCAGGGTGCCCCTGGTGAATGCTACTCTGGGCTGCAGGCCGGGAACACCAAGGGACACTGTGTGGCCAGAGTTGGCACCAGGAGACTTGGTCTGCCCTACCTCCGCCAGTGACATGCTTTGTAAGTAGCTGGCTGGCAAATGCCCTGTGCACAGCAGGGGCTCGGTGGGACTTGTCCATGGCCCCTTGGAGGCAGGCTCCTGCCAGGCCTGGGAGAAGACGTGGGCTGCAGGAACCCCTTGGGTTCTCAGGAGCTCGGCCTCCTCTTCTCTCTCCGGCTTCCTGGGGCTGGGCACTCCCCTCCAAGCCTCCCAGTGGGCATGGGGGACGCCTCTCTGTTGTACCTCTCCGTGCCCACCCAGCTCCTGCCACCTGAGGTAGATCGGAGTTAGAAGGAAACTTGGGGTCATTTATTGCAGCTCTAAATCACCTCCTGGACAGGGTGGGGGGAGCCTGGCCCTTGGAATACAGGCAGGGACAATAAGCAAACTTCTCCCAAGGTTGCCAGTCCTCTTGATCCCTCGTATCCTGGAAGAGAGAGGGGGGATGCAACCCCGAGCCCACATGTGGGCCTGAAAGGCAGCTTCAGGCTTTTTGTTCCCAGGCAGGCGGCAGCCACTATCCATGTGCACCTGGACCATGAAAGCCCAGGACTGCAGGAGGGGGTGGATTTGGCATGGAGGACACTGCTGGGCAGCACACGTGAGTGTGACAAGGGGGAGGTAGAGGTGATGGGGAGAGGCCCCTGGACTGGCAGGGGCGATAGAGACTGTTTCACAAGCTCAAGGGGGATCCCTGGGGGTTTGCTTCTACTGGGTGTCACTAATTCTTTACATTTCTATGACATTTTGACTGGGGGAGCCCTTTCAAATGTGTTCACTCCCTTCTCATAGAATCATGAGTGAGAGCTGAAATGGCCCCCAGAGGCTACTGGGGTCCAACCTCCCCACTGTATCAGTGGGGAAACTGAGGCCCAGAAAGGAAAAACATTGTTGCCCGCAGTCCCCAGGCAAGCCTGGCTGAGCGCACCAGCCAGGCTGGGGAGCAGGTGTGGGAGGAGGGAGTGAGGGGGGAGGCGAGGCGGCCGCCCCTCCCAGATGTGCAGTCAGCTGGCGGGGGCTGCTGAGGGGCGGGCTCCCTTTGTGCCTGCTCCAACACTCTGTGCAGCACCACCAGTGAGGGCAAGAGGGCTTACCTGCCAGCAGTGGGAGACAGGACCAGAGGGCCACCAGATCCTCCCAGATCAGAGCTCTGGGGTCTCTGGGCCTGTTCCTTATGCGGGCAGCATAGGTAGGTGCTGGTAGTCCCCGGGGAGCGCTCTCAGGGGGATGGAGCAGACTGAAGCTGGCTGAGAGAGAAGGTGGGTGGCCCTGGGAGATCCAGGGGTTAAGGAGGCCTTTCCAGGAGGGAGGGTCATGGGGTAGTGGTGAGCTCAGGGACCCAGGAAACTGGCAGAGCTGCCCCAGAAGGCTTGAGAAGCTAAGCCTAGGGGCCAACACAAGTGACTCAACTCTGAAAGTTCTCGGCTCCTCTGGAAGAAAAACAGACTGGGGTTGATCCCTGGCCCTCTGTTTCAGGTGGGAGAGGCAGGGCACGGTAGGTCGTCCTCAGGCTGATGCCTGGCCTGTGGGGAGGGCGTTGGGGAACCGGGGCTGAGGGCTGCCCCTGGGAATCTTCAGCTGTGCCCCTGCCAGTGGTCCACCTCCTCACGCGGCTTCTCCCTTGGCAGGTACCACAGGAACTCTGAAGCTGAGCTGAGCCAAGATGCCGCCAGAGCCCCTGGAGAGGGCCTGGTTTCTGAAGACTCGGAGTTGGCTGTGAAAAGCCCTTGGGGGGCCCCCCCAACGGCAGGGACGCTCCTGGCTCCTGTGAAGGGGCTCAGGGCCTGGGCAGGCCAGCTGTGCTGCAGCTATGGACCGTGAGCTGGCCTGGCCTGCGTCCTTGCTGACCCTGCCCATCTGCAGCTGTGCCCAACATGGGCTCCTCGGTGTACATCATGGTGGAGCTGGCCATTGCCGTGCTGGCCATCCTGGGCAACGTGCTGGTGTGCTGGGCTGTGTGGCTGAACAGCAATCTGCAGAACGTCACCAACTACTTTGTGGTATCCCTGGCGGCAGCCGACATCGCCGTGGGGGTCCTTGCCATCCCTTTTGCCATAACCATCAGCACGGGGTTCTGTGCCGCCTGCCACAGCTGCCTCTTCTTCGCCTGCTTCGTGCTAGTCCTCACGCAGAGTTCCATCTTCAGCCTCCTGGCCATCGCCATTGACCGCTACATCGCCATCCGCATCCCACTCCGGTGAGCCACGTTCTCTTCCCTGGTACACCTCATGCTGGGGGCCACATCTGTGAAAAAGCTCCCTGTGTCAGGGTCTGGTCTGTGCCAGGATCAGAGTGAACCAGGGGTCAGGGTGAACTTGGGGTCAGGATTTGGTCTGGGGTCAGTGTGTTGAGCTGAGGACAGGGCCATGGGGCTCAGTCTGGGGCTGCCCAGGGCTTGGCACATGGCCAGCACTTGTGCCACACCAGCTGATCCCTGTGGGCACAGGGCAGGCTGGTCCTTCCCAGGCTCCCCGGGCTACATGGGTGAGGCTGCCGTGTTTTGGCTATTGGCAGATATGTGCAGCCCAGGCCTGGGTGGGTGCATCTGGGGCGTTCTTCACACAGCATGACAGTGGGGCAGGGTGGGCACCACGGGAAACCACAGGACCTGAGAGCTAGAAGCCCACCCACCTACCCTCCTGCCTTCCTCCAGCTCCTCCAGGCTGCCCTGCAGCTTGCACATTAGGAAAATGACCCAGAGAGGGGAAGTGACTTGGTCAAATGCCTTCGTGAGTCACTTGGACCTCTATGCAAATTCTGTGCTGCTCAGTCACCAAGTGTTCATGGGGGACGGGAGCTGGCTGGTGGATGGGGGTTTTTATGGTGAAACTTTTGTGAAATGACTTCAGCCATGTATTGTGTAAACAAAGACTTTCCCTGAGGCTGAGTTCACTTAAAGACAGCCTCCACCTACCACCACCGACCCATGGACAGGGCTAGGAAGTGTGTCCCTCCCCACCTGGGGGCCAGCCTGGGGGCCTTCTGCCCCACCTCCTCGCCCCTCCACCCTGGAGCTGGGTTCCACAGCCTAGATGGCTGCAGGCCCTGAGGGAGGTCTCAGAGGATGGTGTGCCCCCATCCAGTGGCGAATTCTCTGAACCAGAGTAGTCCCACCAGCCCCACGCTGGGCTGAGGGTGCCCCAGCCAGGACAGGGAACAGGCTCAATGAGCAAATGGAAATATAGAGTGTCAAACCCAGGGGCACCCTTAGAGGTCATTTCCTCTCATCTTATGGATGGAAAAATGAGGCTCAGAGAAGGGAGTCAGCCCCCAGGGCTACGCAATGAGTTGGTAGCACAGTCAGGACTGGGCCTGGGAAGAAACATGACTGCCACCCTCGGTGACTTCAGTCTTTTGGGAGCTGGTCATAGGGTGGCCCCTGTCTCCCAGAACCTGGGCCACCTGGGCTCTAAGGGAAAAGCAGACACCCTCATCATGCTGCTTAAATAAAGGAAGGAGCCTGGGCCCCGTGTGGCCCTCCCAGAATACTTTGTCTCGGGACAGCCTAGGACCCTTGTCAAAAGAAAAGGGGACTCTGGCTGGTCCTAATAGAGGACCAGCCTAAACAGGCAGAGCCAGAGTCCAGGCTCGACCAGGACACAGAGGCCTCAGGGCTCCCAGGCTGATTGATTGGTGTCCACTTCGGGGCCAGGCCAGTGTGGGCTGGGCCGGGCCGGCCCTGGCAGAATGTTCAGTGGGGAGCAGAGGTGTCGTTCTCAATTTCTTCCCTGATTCAAGGAGCAGTAGATTCGAGGGAGAGATCAGAGCTGCTGGTCTCAATCTAAAGGGCCTTCCTTGGCTTCTTTTTCTTGTCTCTGTTTTTCAAAAGTCCCATCCTCCCTGATGCAAGAGGATGGGACGTGCTGTGTGACTGTGGAAAGTCAGCTGCCTCTCTCTGGGCCCATTTTTCATCTATAAAAGGGGCCAGGTCTCTATCCCTCTGAGCTCACAAAGGTGTTCTGAGGGCCCAGTGAGTGGACTGGAGTGATGGGTCCCTGAGGAAGGATGGCAGGGTGGGGTGGATGGAGATTCAGGTCTTTCTGAAGCTGCTGGAGGTTCAGAGCTATGGACCTGGCCCCCCCTCCCAACCCCATCTGCCTGCCCAATTCCCACAGTCTTCCAGAGCAGGACCTAGTTCCACCCAGACCTTGGCCATTTGAGCTCCACTTGATAGGGCTTAGAAGGGTCAGCCTGGCTGTCTTGGGTTAGGGAGCCAATGGGATGATGGTGGTGATGATGCTCAACCCTGCTTGGGGCAGAGAGCTCCACGTTTGCCAGAGGATGTTGGCTCAGCGTCTCCTTTGATCTTCTCGGCCGGCATTGTGGCCAGGAGGATGTTATGACCCTCCTGTTACTCGTGGGGAGGCCAGAGCCAGAGAAGGAAAAGTGTCTCCAGACGCAGGGACTCCAGGGCCCTTCACCCTGCTCCAGGTCCCCTTGGGTCCCTCCACTTTCCTCTTCCTCAAGGGTACTGGGCTGGCGAGGGCTGGGAGAACGAGGTGTGTAAAGTTGTCCGTGTGGGGCTCCTGAGAGCAAGCTGGGCATGAGTGGGGACTAGATGGAGGCAGATGGTAACCCGGGGCAGCTCTGGGACTGCTGCCTGGCTCAGGGTGCCCATTCCTGCCCCCCTTCCTCTGTCCCCTTCCAGCTGGAATCCAGTCTCTCCTGTGTGCTGTTTCCTGATCCACTCAGTAAGTCCATTTGGCTAACCTGAAGTCCAGCCTCTGACCGATGCTCTGGATGCCTAGCTCCAGGCCTGCACCGTTCACCATTAATTTTTCTTTTTTTTTAAAAAGAATTCAGTTTCAGAAAAATCTTATGTGCTCCTTCCCAAGTGCACGGACCCTACTGGGCTAGGGCAGGGCCTGGACAGAGGCAGGGATGGGAGCTCTCCATGTCCCCAGAGGACAGAATTCCCAGGGTGACAAAGGCTTTCTTTTCCCAGGGGAATTCCACACCCCTTGTCTCCCATCTCTCACTTTAGCCCCTTCTGACTGCTCTCTCCCTTCGGGAAACAGGCCTTCTTATGGGGCAGCAGAGTCCTGTGTGGTGAACTGCTCCAGGGAACAAAACCTGAGTACCCTGGCTTCTAAGGGGGCAGGACTGGGAGAGAGGACTCCCTGCAGGAGGTGACGCCATGGGTTGCTGGGGATGCGTTGGAATGGGCATTGGCGTGTGTGGGGAAAGGGGTAACAGAAGGGGGCCAAGCCTGGACAAAGGCCACAGGGAAGGAATAAGCATGTGGGCTCTGGGCCAGGGAGAGGTGACAGAGAGGAGAACAGGCCTACAGGGAGGCTGTGAGGCTGGCTCAGGCCTTCCCATGCTTGGGAGGGAGTTTGGGTTTTAGCTGTAGGTCAGTGGCTCCTTTGGACAACTTAGGAAAGCTCCGCCTTCTCCTGACTGAAGGCCAAATGCACGGGAAGCCCTAACCTGAATTGTGGGGCGTACTATTGGATCATAGGGTAAGCCCCCAATGTAAGTAATGGGGAGCCCCCAGGAAGGGGCAGCCTGTGAGCTGGAGGACATAGGGATGCAGAAACACCTCTAAACGCGGGGGATGTGGTTCTGGCACTGGCTTCCTATGACACTTCTGGGCTCCCCAGAACAGCAGAGCATGACCCTGGATGGCCTTGGCACCCCCCCCCCCCACCAGGCAGGCAGTCTATGTCTGAGGCCCAGGAGGGCAAGATGTGACTGCCTTAGTCACAGACACAGCTCAGGGGATGGGAGATGCTGCTGGGCCAGGCTGTGGCTTGGCCATGGTTCCATCTGGGCCCTAATGTTGATCCAGTCCCCTGGGAGCCTGGGTCCAGGGCTCTAAGCCTAAGAGGCTTTCTTTCGAATAACAAAATTAATCTGTTTGGTATCTTTTTAAAATAAATAATACCTGCATGTATTACAACATCAAAAAAGAACAAAAGCATATATGGTAAAGAACTGTCCCCCTTGCCCCACCTCAGCTCCCTTCCTGGAAGGCAGTGTTGGGAATCCTTCCAGACATCCTTTGCATACAGAGACAAGTGCTATCAATGTGTTTCTGTTTCTGCCCCCAGGACAGGAGGAGCTTTCTTTTCGGAATGCAGTGGCAGACTTCCTCTCCTAGGTTTCCTCATCTAAATGTAGACAAGTGGACAAAACAGGAATTTTCAAACCGTGTCCCCAGAAGCCTTCAGGCTGGGCCCTGGCTTCCCCCCCAGTTCATTCATTCAGTGAATATTATTAAGCCTCCTCTCTTCCTCGGCAGCTCCAATTCTGTGATTGCCTGAGAATGCAGGTGAGAAGGGTTGCTGCTGGAGAACAATTTGAAAATCCCCAAAGCAGGTGGCCTCCAGGATCTTCTACACCATCCCTATTACTGCTTGCTTCTGCTTGACTGCCTCAAATGACAGGAGCTTCACCACTGCCTGAGGCAGTCCATTTCTCCTGTGAATAGCTCATTTACCCTGAGCCACAATCCATCTCCCTATAATTTTCACCCAACAATTCTACAATCTGCCCTCATGGGACAGTGCTCACAAGCCCCAGATTCTTAGTCCCATTTTACAGATAGGGAAACTGAGGCTCAGAGAGGCAGTGACAACATGGCTAAACAAGAATGCACCATCGCTAGAACCCAGAGGGAATATGCTTTTCTTCAGAAAAGTATCAACATTAAAATAGCCTCCTGGGACTTCCCTGGTGCCCAGCGGTTAAGACTCCGAGCTCACAATGCAGGGGGCCCAGGTTCGATCCCTGGTCAGGGAACTAGATCCCACATGCCACAACTAAGGGCCCACGTGCCACGATGAAGATGCCACATGCTGCAACTAAGACCCAGTGCAGCCAAACACATAAATATTTAAAAAATTAAAATAACCTCTTATTCAATCAGATCATATAAATTACTATTTGTACAGTACTAAAAACAGTGCCTGGCACAGAGCAAGTGCTATGTAAGTAATATATGGAAAAAAAAAAAACCTGTGACCTCACGTTTGAAGCTCCAGAACAGGAAATAGGGCAGTATAGGCTCTCTGTGGCTTGACAGAAATGGGCAAGTCCATGACCCTCTTCCTGCTGCAGGCACCCAAGCCCCCAGTGAATGGGGCTGCAGAGCTCGGGAGAACGGTCCTGCTAGGTTACTGTTTGGGTTCAGAAATGAGGAAGTTACCTTGGCCCGAGTTGCCTCTGGATTCCTGGAATGTCCAGGCAAGTCCATTCCTCTCCTTGGGCCTCAGTTTCTTTACCTATAAAACGAGAGGGTTGGAATAGACTAGAGGTCAGAGGCCACCGTGGGTTTTTTTCCCTTAATTTGAATCAGTTGACAAAATTTAAACCATGGGAGGTTTTACCCAGAAAAATCAGCTCCCAGACCCTCCTGAGATCTGGCAGCACTGGGCAAGTTTAAATGGTGGGGGTGGGGGAGGGGGTGGCTGAGTGGTATCAGCTGCCTCCTGCATACAGGGTAAATACCCACCAGCCTGCCTGCCTCACACATTTGTAACCTCTAGGCCCCTGTGTTTGCTACCCCATGGGCTAGTTTCTATGGATACTTCCAGCTCCAGAATTAAGCATGTTTTTCCTTGACACCTACTATGTCCTGTCTCAGTGATGGTAATGCAGCGATGGATATAGGGACCCAAGGGGCCCCCAGCCTTGGGAGCCCAGATTGGGTAGGGATTAGTTGAGCTTGGGTAGTAAACTTCTCTGAGATCTATCTAACCTGAACTTAGAAAGGATGGGTAGGGTTTACTAGGTACAGAGGAAGGCAGTCTGTGTTGCCGGAATCAAAACCGTTAAATGCAAAGTCATCCCTCAGAGATAACTGAGGTCACCTTCCTCAGTCAGGGAGATGATTTTTTGATTGCCCTTTCTTTTAATAAAAACGATACCACCCTTTTTTGTTGGCCTGAGGTCAGCTTCTGAGCCAGCAGATCAGGCCACTCCCCGAGTCTGGAACTGAGTCTGGTGCTCTAGAGTACTGAGTGATTTGGGGCAGACTACTTCTCCTCTCTGGACCTTAGAATCTCATGCAACTCTTTCCTCTTGAATGTTAAGGCTTATATAAATGTTAAGACATACTGATCTCATCTCTCTCCAGAGGGCTGTGGGTGAATTTGGAAGGGAGAGGGGGTATCTCATTGGGCCCGGGACCTCCACCCCTCCTTTTCCCACCTGTACCACCTCTCCTTAGGGGCTTCTGGAGACCCTAAGTCAAGTGGGGAAGGAAGAGCATAAGCACAAGAGATGTGAACCACCTACAGGTTTGATCTGGCTGGTTTGGTTCCCAGCCAGCGAGTACCCTCCTGACCCGTTCCCACTCTAAATAAAGGGACACCCACTGTAGCATCGACTGAGATCAACATGGAGGTTATAACTTCTCCCCTCCTCACCCCCCCCAGAATCACTTACTAATTCCTTCAAACCAAACTAATTAAGTCCCAGGACTACTCGTAATACTATTCAAAAATCATCTGGACGTCCGTGCAGTGGTCTCCCTTTCCAGGGTGCCTGCTCTCCTGTTACCTCCTGTGAGAAAAGGCCAGGCTTGGCCCTCCTCTGAACGGAAGAGGATACTGAGGCTAGGAGGCAGGAAGTGACTGGTGCAAGACCTCACAGCCAGTGGATGAGGTACAGGTTGCTGCTCTGGGTTTCTGACTCTTGGCCCTTCCTAAGCCCTGGTTTCCCAGGCCTCTGATGCTGGTCTCCTCTCCCCAGGTACAATGGCTTGGTGACAGGCACGAGGGCCAAGGGCATCATTGCAGTCTGCTGGGTGCTATCGTTTGCCATCGGCCTGACTCCCATGCTAGGCTGGAACAACTGCAGTCAGCAGGAGGGCAGAAACCACTCGCAGGGCTGCAGGGCGGGCCAGGTGGCCTGTCTCTTCGAGGACGTGGTCCCCATGAACTACATGGTGTACTACAACTTCTTTGCTTGTGTCCTGGTGCCCCTGCTGCTCATGCTGGGTGTCTACTTGCGGATCTTCCTGGCAGCCCGGCGACAGCTGAAGCAGATGGAGAGCCAGCCTCTGCCGGGGGAGCGAGCCCGGTCCACGCTGCAGAAGGAGGTCCACGCTGCCAAGTCACTGGCCATCATTGTGGGGCTCTTCGCCCTCTGCTGGCTGCCACTGCACATCATCAACTGCTTCACCTTCTTCTGTCCCAAGTGCAGCCACGCCCCACCCTGGCTCATGTACCTGACCATCATCCTCTCCCACACCAATTCCGTGGTGAATCCCTTCATCTATGCCTACCGCATCCGCGAGTTCCGCCAGACCTTCCGCAAGATCATTCGCAGCCACATCCTGAGGCAGCGGGAGCCCTTCAAAGCAGGTGGCACCAGTGCCCGGGCCCTGGCAGCTCACAGTAGCGACGCGGAGCAGATCAGCCTCCGCCTCAATGGCCACCCTCCTGGGGTGTGGGCCAACGGCAGTGCCCCCCAGCCTGAGCGGCGACCCAATGGCTACACCCTGGGGCTGTTGAGTGGAGGGAGTGCCCGTGAGTCCCACCGGGACATGGGCCTCCCAGACGTGGAGCTCCTCAGACAGGAGCTCAAGGGAGAGTGCCCAGAGTCCCTGGGCCTCGAGGGTCCCCAAGCCCAGGATGGAGCAGGAGTGTCCTGATGAACCACTGAGTCTGCCCCTTCCTAAGGGAAGGAAATCTTTCTCTTCCTGGTTGGTGGAACCAGTCACGTTGAGAGAAGAGTGCATGTGCCGGAGACCCTTCTCATGGCCGGTTTCCACTTTGGACTGAGGAGGGAGCCCCGGCTGGAGCAGCATGAGGCCCAGAAGGAAGGGTTTGGAGTCCGAGGAAGTGGACGTTTCATGCTGGGAGGCCCTGCATCAGGCCAGAGCCCCAGCACGAGAGCATCTTGGCTGGCCAGGGCTGGTCCCCAACTCCAGAAGCACCTAGAAGTGCCACCTTGTCTCCGCAGAGCAGCTGTGGCAGAGCAGGTTGGCTGGCCTGAGGCTGGGGAGTGGTTCCAAAAGGCCCCCCTGCCACACACACACCACCCTCCCCAGACTTTCCAAGGATTCAGGAGCTATTGTGCTCAGAGGTGGCGTTTGACTATTTTTTCCAGGAGAAAATGTAAGTGTGAGGAAACCCTTTTAATCTTCCCTGCCTGGTTGCTGGCTCTGTTTCAGCTCTGCTGCTAACCTGGCACCAGGAGTTGGCCCAGGGAGACCCAGGCAGCCCTCTCCCGCTGCCATGAGCTGTCATGCACGTCTCCTTCGAGGACAGCGAGTTGTAATGGAGCCGTGCCAGAGCGTGGGCGCAGGGGAGGATGTCGGGGCTGGCCAGCATGGGTTAGCCTGGGGAGCTCAGAGCTGCCCAGGTAGAGGCCCTATCTAACTGCCTTTCCTTCTGAAGGGAATGTTTTTTTTTTCTGAGATACAATAAAAATGAGCCACGTTGTGTTTTAAGCTTGTCCAATGAGAATGGTGTCTGAGTTCCTTTCCCTACTCCACAGCCAGGCCTGGCACACACATATGGGTATGTGTTGCAGGTGTGAGAGAGTGTGCACATATGTGCAGACAGCCTGCCTGCCTGGGGCCGTGATGGGGCTCCCAGGCTCCCATCTTCCTAGGGAAGAGGCTGCCTGGATGCACCAAAATGCAAATGCCCATGTGCAGCCCCAAACCTGCATTCCTGTGAGAAGAGGATGTGAAAGGAGGGGACCCTTTCTCTAGCTGCTCTCCCTCCAGAAGCCACAGACCCATCCAGCCCTAGGCATTCCCTCAGTGTGGGGACCAGGCTCCTCCCTCCCTCATTACCTTCCTAATGTCCTATGTAGGTCTCCTTCTCAGAGCTGTTTCCTTCACTCCCCACTGCCCTGCTCCACCCCTCAGCTGAGAGGGGATCTAGAAATGATGAGGGGGTGGGGCGGGGGGCTAAACTGCCTTCCCCTGGAGTCATCCCTCCTCCTACTCCCACAAAGAAACGTACAAGGAACAGGTGTTTCATGCTCTAACGCTGTCTCTGGGGCCCCCTGCCTAAGGAGAGGGTGCCACCCTTCTGTGCTGGAGAAGTCTGAGGCCCAGGGGAAGTGAGCAGTGTGCCCCAGCCGGAGGGCCAGTCTTGGTCTGAAGTCTCGCAGGCACACTCAGGGCGAAGACGGGCAGGAATGTTAGAACTTCACAGGTAATCCTCACGCAGCCCTGGGAGCCCCATTTTACAGATGACTAAACAACAGAGAGACTAAACCACCTCTCCTGAACAGAGAGGTTAAGTACTTGCCCCAGTCACACAGCTAGTAAATGGCAGAAGTGAACTTAAAACCCAAGGTTTATCTGACCAAAAAATCCATGATTTTTTTTCCCATTAACTTAACGATGAACTATTTCAACCAAACCGAAAAATATGAAATAATACCATGTTCCCACTACTCTGCTCAAGAAACGAAACATGACAACCAACCCCTCCCCATATTATCACCCTGCTTCGTGCACCTCGAAACAACCGCTTTCCTGGGTTTCATTTTGTTCCACTGCACATCTTAATACTTCTACTAGACAGACGTATATGTAAGTATTCCCTAAACCAACACAGGTTTATTTTAGCAATATTTCACTGTCATATCTATCAGAGGTCCTCTGGACTGGCTGCACAGAAGAGACCTAGGACGCTCTAAAGAGTGCCGACGCCTGAGCCCTTACCCCAGAGATGCTGGGTCGACCCAGGCAGCAGCAATTCCCCAGGGGTTCTCATGGACAGTCAGAGTCAGAACCACTGACACAACCGCATAGCCCACCCCATCCATCCACGCCAGCTCCCTCCACTCTCCTACACACTTTGGCCTGGGCTTGCTGCAGGCTGAGGGCAGAACAGTGGCCTGTTTTGTGCCTGAGGCGGCCAAGAGCACAGATGCTGTCAGTCCTCATGACCAATTGGTGGGAAGAGGCCACTAAGAGAACCACAAAGGTAGGTAAAGAAGAAATATCGTCTCTCCATCCTTTTTGAGGCCTCTTGGGAACAGAGCTTTGAGTGCTGGGCTACATGGTGCAGGCTTTGGGTTGGGGAAGAACAGGGACAGGGTCTTAGGAAACACTTTGGATACAGCTGAGCCCTAGACCCTCGCAGGACCAGCCCGTAGGCCAGCTCTGGAGTCCAGGCCCACGTGATCATGCTTCCTCGGGTCCCCAGGGGGCCCAGTGTCCCATCACCACACACACCCTGTACAAGCTCCCACTGTGAGCCAGGCTCATGTGTAAGCGCACATACACAGACACAAACAGATGCATGTGTCATTCCCTGACCATGAGAGAATACACGTGTATGCACGCAAACATACAGAGCCCACCTCAACAGCAGCAGCAGCAGTGAGACATAAGGCCTGGCCCAGCCCTGGGGCTGCAGATGCGTGTCTGCCCTGGGCCAAGCTGCCGGGGGCAATACCAGGGCTGCTCTAACCCCTAAAGCTCTGTCCTAGGGCCCCTCTGCTCTCTCCTTGCTCTTCCCAAAGGGCTGGGGATGGACCGCATGCCTCATGCAAGCCTGTTCCAAGCACAAGAGTTCCATCACAGGGCTTCCCTGGTGGCGCAGTGGTTGAGAGTCCGCTTGCCGATGCAGGGGACACGGGTTCGTGCCCCGGTCTGGGAAGATCTCACATGCCGCGGAGCGGCTGGGCCTGTGAGCCATGGCTGCTGAGCCTGCGCATCCGGAGCCTGTGCTCTGCAGCGGGAGAGGCCACAAAGTGAGAGGCCCACGTACCGCAAAAAAAAAAAAAAAAAAAAAAAAGAGTTCCATCACAGAACCTGTCCGTGTGGTGGTCCCAGCCCCGCTCCATGGCGGTTGTGGCCAGGGTCCCCAGGGAAGCCTGTGAGCAGAGGCCTGGCTCAGGCCGCGTCCTGGCTCATCACTCGCCCCATAAGAGACAGGACCCCTACCTTTGCAAGCCTCCCCATTTGTGTTAAGGTCCTTTCCTCTGGGAGGACTTACATAAAACACTTTGGGCTCCTGGTGGGTGGGGTGGGCCAGCCTCAGTTTTGCACATACTGACCAGGGGACAAGCTCTGGAGACAAATCAAGGCAGCTCAGAGATGAAGGGCAGCCTGGGAAGTAAGAGGAAATGAGATGCTGCCCCCTGGATCTACTGGGCTGGGTCTTGATAACCCAGAGCTGGAAGTGGGCCTTCTTTGCAACTGTGGTAGAGAAACAGGAACCCGGGGGCTCGCAGAAGCCAACTGCTTAGGGAGTAGGAATGGTTCCGTGCAGCCTGCCCTGATGCCCAGGGCCTAAATAAAGGCACGTCAGGATGGCACTCTGTGCCTAGAACGCACCCCTATCCTGTCATGTCACACAGGCTCCCGGCCAGTCCTGTGGGCTGCTGCCATGGTGAACACTCTTCCCCTACACTCCCAAAGCGCTTCCTGAGCATGCTGGGACACCCCTCTGCTGATGGGAGGTTACATTAGGGGGATAGGAACTTGGGGAGACCTGAGATCTGCTGTGAGGCAAGTCACTCCCTCAGGGAATGAAAAAGTGCTCTGAAAAGTGGAGAGCACTCTATCAGAATGTCTGATTACCACAGCCCTCTCCTCCCCTCCTCTGTTCTAAGGCACCCCTCACTGCACTGTAACTCATCATTAGCAGTAACTGTCACTGTTGGGATGGCCCCTGTCAGGCTGCAGAGCCAGGAGTGGGGCGGGAGAATGTCAGGTGACTCACAGCCCTAAAGGAGAAGGCTGGACACACAAAACACAGAGCCTGGGTGCAGAGTCACCTTCGTAGGTGCTCTGGCTCCACCCTTTCTTTTGCCAGAGGAGAAAGGGCAACTCAGCAGAGCTTCCCCACAAGCCCCCCTGCCCTGCCACTAGTCAGGCTTAGAGAGGGGCTGGGCTCAGGGAGAGGCCAGGCCAGGGTGTCAGCACAAGGCTAGGCAGGTGACAGGTGTGATGACCCAGTGTCCTCTGAGCGAAGAATTCTTTCCCACCAGTAGGAAAGGCTTGGTGCAGAACCATCCACACTTCTCTGCCTTGCCCAGGGAAGCGTGTGTGTATGTGTGGCGGGGGGGTGGGGGGAGAAAGAGGGATTGATTTTGCAGAATCAGCCTCTGGACTGGCACCTAATGACCAGTAAGCTCTCAGAGAGGGCTTGGGTAGGAAGGAGCAGACTAGAACTGGAGTCCCATCTCCTGACTTTTTGTTCCTCTCAACCACTTAATGAGAACCTGCTGGTGATGCTGGGCCTGGGGCAGCAGGGAGGGGGGTGCACAGGGTGTACAGGTGCCACCAATAGGGGCAGCAGGAGGTGAGGCCACCAGCATGACACAGGCTCTGGTAGTGCAGTGGAGGAGCAGGTCTCACCCAACTGGGGAATCAGGCAGGTTGAAGTGAGTTAGTCTTCCGAAGGCCAACGGTCAAGTCCAGGGCTGTGTTTTCCAGGTATTTGTTAGGAGATGTGAAGGAGAAGGAGCTGAGTAGACGTGCACCTGATTTACATCTGCCCACACAGGATTATGCCACCCATTTGCAGGCAATTTTCAAGTTAAAATGTTGTCAGAGAGTTGTCACAGTTTTGATCTTTCTTTTCTGTTCTTTCTCAATCCACCCACATTTTCTAGTTGGTATAGAAAGGAGAGTGAGGGGGATAAAACCTGGTTTAGATTCAGATTTTTGGAAATGTTAGATGGGACTTTAAAAATTATGTAGTTTAAAAAAAAAAAAAATTATGTAGTTTTCTCTTGGGAAAATTTAGGCCCAGAACCCAACATACATCACAACTGTTGTCTGCTGCAGAATCTTTAGGGGGACTAGAGAGACCAGGCCAGGCCTTCTGCAGTCATCCTCAGATGACTACCTCTGGGGTTTCAGCTTGACTCTTTCTTGCCTCATTCAGAGATGCCAAAAAATCCCTCTGCTTGCTCCTAAAACCACCATCCTGCTTCGCCGAACTCTGAATGGGGGTCAGTACCAGGTTCAAACTGCCTTGCCACTGACTTCTTCTCGGACTGTGGGCAAGCCCCTCTTTGAACTGCCATGCCTGCTTTTAGATAAAGCAGATAATAAATGTGAAAGCACTTTGGAAGGTATATGAGATAAAGAAACATGGCAAGTGTGAATTTAAACCAGGCACCTGGAAGCCTCTGGTGTCTGTGGGGCCGGGAGCTGGGTGTGGACACTGGCTGAAAACTGAGGCAAGGGACACAGACTATGGATCACTTGCTGTCTGCAGCCCAATCCTGTCCCATACATTTAACACCTCAAGTCCAGGGGAGTTAAGGCTTATCAAAGATGCAACAGAGAAGATATTATAAATGTCTGAGCTGACAGAATCAGGATTCAAAATGACCTCAGGGGCACCGGACAGAGAAAACTGAGCAAAGATCAGTGTAAAGTCCTGTACTGAGTTTGAAAAAGCAAATGTGCAGGGAGAAGTGGGAAGAGAGAACCCAGCTACCATCAGTTCATGTCATGACAATGAACACTTCAGTTGCTAAGGTCAGCAGAGGCCAACTTTGTGCAAAATGCCAGAGAAAGAAATGGCTGCAGCCGCAAGCTGCATTGCACTGCCGTTAACAGGAGCCCCAGGCGGGAAGAGCTCACGGGGTCCAGGTCCTGGCTCAAGGCAGGAGGCTGGTGTTCAGTTCCCAACACCACAGCTGATCATCAACAAACTGAAGTACCCTGTGAAGACGTGCCCACCCAGAGAAGGTAGTCTCTCAGGGACACCTGGCAGGATTAACAAGTAACCAAAGGAAGGCACTCAAGACAGGGGGAGGAGGCGGGGTGTGTCTGCAAACCGGAAACTGAGAACGGTTGGAGGAAAGAAGGCTGGAGATGACTGAGGGAGAGCCATGACACCAGGTGAGCAGACCAGAAGAGGGAAGCAGCTTGTCATGTGCTGTCCCAAAGGGCACAACTAGGCTTAGTAGGACAACCTACAGGAGTTCTGGGGCTCACAGCAACTCTGGTGGAACAACTATAGTTCATGTTTGAGGCTACCGGGCTGCAGCAAATGGAGACCCCTCCAAGGGCACTCAGGCCTCACTGGCCTGCAAGGGGCATGGGTATCGTTGTGAGCCTTTGAGGAGCCTCCCCTGAACCACGAGGGCATAAGGCCAGATAAGGATGGCTCTTCTTTCTTGCCCAGAATTGTCTCAGGATCCTGGAAGCCCGAATCAGGAATGGGGGATAAGATAGGCGATAAGGAAGAGGGAATGACAAAGTATAAACAAAATAAAACCATCACCTGACTCAAGTTTATAGGTATAGGTGAGGGGTGATGACCAGGTGTGAACTGAAAGGAATCAAAAGGGCCCAGTGCCCTATATCGACGGAATATACCCAAGAGCTAAAATTCTTCCCACCAGAACCACCTGCAGTGACAGCAGGTGGTGACAGCTGAAGTGCACTGCTGTCTGGTGGGGGCAACATGTAATTTATCGGGTTAGCATGTGGACATCTGGTGGAGAAGCTTGAGGAGCTGGGACATGGGGTAGATAAGGTTTCACGCAGCACAGGGTTAAGCAAACTTTGCCAGTTTATGAAGTACTCTACCCAATGAGTGCCCGAGGGTGACGTATGGGAGGGTCCTCACCCACCTCCTCCCTACCCCATACTTCCCACTGCCACTCCTAACTGCCCTAATCCTTTCCTTATCTCCCCAAGTCCAATCTATTGTATCCTGCTAATTCCTCTTTCCAGATGTCTTCTGAATCTGTTCAATCTATCCTACTCCCAGGAACCCCCCAAAAGTCATGGTGTTAGCTGAGGCCTCACCATCTCTCACCCACCTGGATAAGCTCCAAACCAACCTCTCTGCATTTCTCTTTTTACCGTAATCGATTCAGCCCCTGCAGTCATATTAGCCTTCCCACAGCACCTCCAATCATGCCCCTCCTTGCTCAGAAGTTCAGTGTATATCACATCAAGCCTCCCTCTAGAATGGCAGTCAGGCCACAGCTCTGCTCTCCAGCCTTGCCTCCACCCACACCCCCAGCTTCCCCAGCTGAGCCAAACTGAACAGCTCCCACCCTCCTCCCTCCTAACCCATTCCCTGCCTCTCCCTTTCAGGGAGGCCTCTGCTAGGAATGCTGACTCTCTGAATCTCTCCTATTTTCAACACATCCCATGCTTCACAACCAGCTGAAGAGCCACCTCCTCCAGGAGGCCCTCCTGAACCCTCTGCTGGAAGCCTCATCTCCCTCTTCCCAGTTCCTTTAGCACTTAGTGCCTGTCCTCTGCACTGGAAGTTTGTCACCTACTTCTGGTAACATCTCTTCTGCTAAGGTATGACTTAGCTCCTGGATAATGTGCTGGTTTCAACAGTGTGTGTTCTGTCTCCCTACCTAGACCATAAGTTCTAATCCTAACCATAAACTTCCAGAGAGTGGAGTGGGAATGGCATCTCCTCCAACCCAGGGCTAAGCATAGTGAGCATTTGATAAGGCATGGTGACCAGACATGGTGGGAAAAAGCATGGCCATGAAGTTGAGAGACCTGGCTCTTAGCCCTTTGCAGTCCTAACGGGTCACATGACTTTAAGTATGGTGGCAAGCTTCTTTCCCTGCAAAATGATGCAGAGGGACAATGCAAAACGTCCCTTCCAGCTCTGGTGCTCCCCAAGTCTGTGTGACTGCGGACTGACCCAGCCCTAGGCCTGGCTAGGGAAGGAGCAAGGGGAGCTATGGAACAGCCCCTGGAGGGAGCAAGGGAGAGGGAGATGCAGAGCTAATAGCTCTGGAGGAAGGAAGGACATGCTGGGCTAATGGGATAATTGGATAATCCTCAGAGCGAGGGGCTGCCAGGCTGGGGCCAGCTGTTAGAAGCAGACACAAACAGCACAAGCAAAACAAGGGTGCTGGTGCAGGAAGCAGCTTGCTGAGAGATATGGGGGAGGGGTTGTGGTGGTTAGGGGTGGGGGAGGGGGATCGAAGGGAAACTGAAGCCCCCATTCTGTGGGGGACATTAAGGACAGGCCCTTAGGGACCCTGTGCTCTGAATCTGTAACAAAGATTCCATTTAGGGGCCTTGGACCCATTTCCACTTTAGGAGACATTCTTAGAGACCCTGGACTTACTCTGGCCTTGAGGGTATCCCTCCACCAAGATCACCCTTAGGGATCATGAAGCCCTCATCCCTGCCCACTGAGGTTTATCTGCAGATGGGCCATTTGTTTGACATGCCTGTGAAAATACTGCTGGACTCTTATAAAATAATAATTTTGGATGCAGGTCTCAGGGTTCCCTTCTTTCAGGCTAAAAAGTGGATCTGTCCGGGGGTTGGGCACAGAACAAAAGAAACTTGGGAGGGGGCTCTGGTCTAGAGTCAGATGCCTGGCTTCTAGTCTCAGCTCTACTGGGTCACATAATTCATGATATGATTTCTCTGGTCCTCAGCCCATCCATAAATGGGGGCAATAAGCAATACTCTCCCTGCAAGGCTGTTGTGAAGATAAAGTAAGATCATGAATGGGAAAGTAACTGGAAATCTGTAAGTGGTCTGCCAAGTACTTTAGTCCTAACTCTGTTTCTAACAAACTCTGTTTGATTTTGGAAAGGCTATTTCCTTTCTCTGGGTTCCAGTTTTTCCTACTATAAAGTAATAAGATCAAATGGGACACCCTTTAAATTCCCTTCTAATCCTAATGATTCTAATCCTTATAAAAATAGTTGGCTTACACTGGTATACACTGTAAGTAAAGCATGAGAAAGGAAAATCTGAGGCCAATATTATTCATGAATTTAGGTATAAAATACTCAATATTAGCAAACCATATACAGCAATGTATCAAAATAATATAAATCATGACCCATTAGAGTTTATCCCAGGAATGCAACGGTGGCTTAACATTAGATAATCAATCAATATTATTCATATTAATAAACATATCTCAATAGACACAGAAAATGATTATGATTAAAAAAATTCAACATCCATTCATATTAAAAACTCTTAGCAAACTAGAAATATAAAGGTATTTTCTTAACCCAATAAACAGTATTTTTCAAAAACCTACAGCAGACATCATACTCAGTGGTGAAATGTTAGAAGCCTTCTCTTTCTAGTAAAGACCAAACCCACTATGCTATTCAATATTGTACTAAAGGTCTGAGAGATCACAGTAAGACACGAAAAAGATACAAGACTGGGAAAGGAAATAAAGTGATATTTTCATTAATTGTCTGTATTGAAAAATTCAAAAAAATTTCTTTAGAGATTATTGTACTAATGAGAGTTCATCAAGGCTGCTGGGTATATGGTCAATATAAAAAATCAATAGCATTCCTATATATCAACAAAAACTATTATAAGAAGTAATTTACAAATACATTATTTACAATAGCAACAAAAACTAGAGGGTATCTAAGAATAAATCTAACAAATATGCACAAAAGAGAAGACTCAAACTGATGAAGAGACGTGCCATGTTCATGGATGGGAAGAGTTGATATTATAAAACTGGAAATTATCCCCAAATTAATTTGATATCAAGTACAATTCCCTTAAAACTCCCAAAAGGGTTTTCATGAAATTTGACAATTTGGATCCAAAAAAAATCATGTGGAAAAAAAAAGACAGGGTGAAGAAGAGCTAAAATATTTGTATTCCTTTTGAAGAAGGTGAAAATTTGCCTCAACATATCTAAAGTTCAAGTCATTACAATAGGCAAACAGGCAAATAGACAAAGTGAATGGGATATAAAGGTTAGAAGCAAATTTATCTTGTATGGGCATGTGTTATATGGTAGAGGTCACATTACAAATCACAGAAAAAGGACAGAGTGTTCCTTAAATGGTTCTGAGACAACAGAGTTTCTTCATGGAAAAATAAAATTGAAAACAAAATAAAGGTGGTAAAACAAAAAAACTAACTCTTCTAAAAGCAAACGTAAGAAAATATCTTTATGATCTCTGAAGAAAGATGGATTTTTTAAAACACAAAGCAAAAGCTTTAAGAGAAAATGCTGCTAAATCGACTTATTAAAATTTTTAAACGTTTTTTTCACACAAAAACACATTCAAAAAGTACAAAGAAAAGCCACAAACTAGGAGAAAGTAACTATAGTGCATATAATCAATAATCAATAAAGGCTTAGTGTCCATAATATATAACTCCTATGAAAATAAACAACCTATTAGAGGGCTTCCCTGGTGGCGCAGTGGTTAAGAATCCACCTGTCAATGCAGGGGACACAGGTTCGAGCCCTGGTCCGGGAAGATCCCACATGCCACGGAGCAACTAAGCCCATGTGCCACAACTACTGAGCCTGCACTCTAGAGCCCGCGAGCCACAACTACTGAGCCCGTGTGCCACAACTACTGAAGCCCGCGCACCTAGAGCATGTGCTCTGCAACAAGAGAAGCCACCGCAATGAGAAGCCCGTGCACCACAACGGAGAGTAGCCCCCCACTCGCCACAACTAGAGAAAGCCACGCACAGCAACAAAGAACAAAAGCAGCCAAAAGTAAACAAATAAATTTATAATAAATAAATAACAACCTATTAGATAAATGGGTGAAGTTATAACCAATTTATATGAAGAAGTCTAAATGATCAATAAACATGTGAAAATAAGTTCAATCTCCTTATACATTATTGGTGGGAATGTAAATTGGTCCGACCTCTATGGAAAACAATATGGGAAAACAATATGGAGGTTCCTCAAAAAAGTAAAAATAGATTTACCATATGACCCAGCAATCCCACTCCGGGGTATATACCCAAAGGAAATGAAAACAGGATTTCAACAAGATATCTGCACTCCCATGTTATCACAGCTTTATTCACAATAGCCAAGATATGGAAACAACTCAAATGCCCATCAATGGATGAATGGATAAAAAAGATGTGGTACATATACACAATGGAAAAGGAGAATATCCTGCCATTTGCAATACAGGTGGACCTTGAGTTAAGTGAGATAAGTCACACAGAGAAAGACAAACACTGTATGATATCACTTACACGTGGAATCTAAAAAAGTTTGACCTGTAAAAAAACAGTAAAACGGCGGTACCAGGGGATGGGTGTGTGTGCGTGTGTGTGTGTGTGTGTGTGTGTGTGTGTGTGTGTGTGTTTGTGTGTGTGTGGGGGGGTAAGATTGATGGTGTTTAAGGGTACAAACTTGTAATGAGTAGTAAATAAGCCATAGAGTTCTAATGCACAATATGATGAATATAGACAATAATTTGCCTTAACAAATATAATTATGTAATGTGATAAATATTGTTGCATTGGCAATCATATTACAATATATAAATGTATCAAAGTAACACTGTATACCCTAAACTTACACGTTACATGTCAACTTTATTCGATTTTTTGAAGTTTTAAAAATTAAAAAAAAATTCAATCTCACTAGTAATTAGGGAAAGGCAAATTAAAATATATTTTCTGGCCATTCACGGTCAGCCAATTGGCAACAATTTGAAAGTGTCAATGGGGCCCATTCATGTGATTAGAGGGTTGGGGCTTTAAGGGACCTTCAGGGAGGGGAGAGGACTAGAGATTGAATTCAACATCATGGCCAGTGATTCAATCAATCATGCCTATGTAATAAAACCCCAATAAAAGCAAAACTCTGGACAACAAAGTTCGGGTGAGCTTCCCTGGTTAACATACTCAGTGCATATTGTCATACACTGATGTGCCAGGAGAGTGGTGTGTCCTCACTCCACAGGGAGACAACACAGAAGCTTTGAATTTAGGACCCCCCCCCAGACCTTGCCCTATACATCTCTTCTTTTGGCTGGTCCTGATTTGTATTCATTTTGCTATTATAAAACTGTAAGTTTAAAAAAAAAGTGCTGGTGGGGATGTGAAAAGACAGAAATATGTAATACCTAGTACAGCTGGAGATGTGAATATCCTATCATTTTCCACTTCTAGGCCTCAATCTCCAATAAAGACACACACATATATATAAAACCATGCATACGGACATTCATTACAATGCAATACTAAAAAGCTGAAGCAATTCTCAGAGGTGAAATGGATACATAAACTGTGGTTTGTTCCTACAGGGAACTGTCATACAGAAGACAAAATGAATGAACTCGACATATTAACACTTATTCTGTACTCTAAGTTAAATTTATCTAGCAATTTCCAAACTAAGCCTTGAATTTCTGCCTTATGTGCCAGTGCTCATGGCTATTGTCCTTCCCCTCACTTTTAGCCCAGCAAATCCCTGAGTCCTTTAATCCTGACACTACAGATGGGAAAACCAAGGTCAACAGAGGCTGAGTCGTGCTAACTTCACATGTCAGATGAGCAGCAGAACCAGAAGCAGAACCAGAACTCTAGCCCTCTGACTCCTCATCTCAAGTAAGGCTGCAGAGAATCTCAGAGAATGGTAAAGGCAGAATCTATCCCACCTCCCAGCCTGGGGCACTCCATCCTTTCAACATCCCTGGATAGCCCTGGTCTCAGCTGCTACAACTTCTAGCTAATGAAGTGTTTAGATATAGCTTCACCTTTCAATCACCGTGTGACTCAGTTAAGTCAATCTCTCTGTGACTCAGTTTTCTCATGTTAGATGCCAATAATCTCTGCCTGGCTGTCACATGACCTCATTAACAGCATCAAGTTAAATAAAGGATAAGAAGCAATAAATGTGTGAAATAAATGAGAAATTATTAACTTTTTATTATTCTCAGGATGCATAAATGCCTGCCCTCTTGCTACAGAGATCATGGGATTTCCAATTTGTAGAGATTTGATGTAGAGCATTTTGCCATGAAGCATGGTGTGGAGTGGGGGGTGCTGGCCTTATACCAGAAGCAGGACTCTGGAAGCTCTACTCCTTTTCCCCACCTCATCTGGCTTGTCACCTCTGTGCCACTCAGCTCTCTGGCACAGGAAACTAGCAGGCAGTCTGGGGTTCCTGGAGGCAGGGCCAGCCAGTCCTGACAAAATACTGAAGTTAGCCAAGTTGGTCTTCAAAATCTCTTCCCTGTGCCCTTTCTCCTGGTCTAGGCTTCACTACATCTTTCCTGGGTTACTGAGGGAGGGCTTCTGGTTCCACCTCCTCCCCTTCTACCCACCACTGTTAGGTTTCCCACTATTTAGTAAGACGTATAAGGACCCTGAGGTTGGAAACTATGCCTGGCCCCATCTTGGCAGAGTCCGTATTCAGCAAATGCTGAATTGAGCCAAGGTACTGCCTGTGTATCCCTCCCTTACCAGGTGCATTGTGCTGAGCTGGGCCTCTTGCTCACAAGGAAGATGTCTGATGGGTCCCTTCCCACAGGCTTTTGGGAACCACTGCCTTTGCCCTCCCCTCCCAGGCTCTGTGCTTTTTCCAACAGGTCTGTGGGGAGCACTGGTAAACCTGGGAGATGGTCACATAGTGCAGTGGAGGGAGTGTATGGGCCGGGGACTTGGCTCCCTGCCCTGACTCCTCTGCTGCTGCCCATAGGTTTCACACCACCATGTTCCCTGGCAAGGGCAGTGGCCTGGGTTTCCCCACGGACAGGGCTGGCACTGAGAAATGCTTCGAAGTTGAGGTCACGCTACTTCTCTTCTCATTTTTAAAATGTAGAAATATTTCCCATTCTCCTCCCTTCTGTGAAGAACTAAATGTGAATTAATTAATAATTAAAGATTAAATGTGAAAACAAGTAAGAAGAGAAGTGAGACAGGCAAGGCATCTCCAGAGCCAGGCTGGTCTGCCAGGCCCTCCCGACTGCGATCCTCGGGCCACTGCCAGCTTAGACTTCGGTCTGGCTGCCCGTGGCCACTTCTGGTGGCCCTCCTCTCACCCAGACCAGAGACATAGGGATTAAACACAGGAACCCTGCCCTCCTGAGTGACCTTTTATCTACACAGGATTGTTTTCTCTGAGAAATAGACCAAAAGGAAGGAAGGCCAGCAAGACATTAGTTCTTTTCTTAGCCTCTCAATGGCTGACATTTCAGGAAACCAAAATTCTGAACGGGACCAGAGGGGATTTCAATTCACTCTGCCTGTCTGCAGGCAGGGTCAGTCTTACATTGGGATTCTATTACACAGGGTGCACTTCCAGAGGTTCAGGGGAGGCCTCTGTCCAAAAATCTCTTCCAAACTTATTTGCTCATGCTTGGAAATCCATCATTAGAGCTTTACTTCTTTGGCACAAGCCAAATGTGAGTTTTTGTCTTCTGTACAATCACACAAATCATACACATAAAATTGTGAATGAAATAAATTGGTCCTTTCCTGACAATAGGCTCGGATGGAGATTAGAAGGCTAGAAGATTGCCAGCGCAGCCCCTGGGGCTGTAAGAGGGAAGATGGGAAGCGTGCAGAAGAGAAAGGATGTAGAGGGGGTGGAGCTGCTGAAGCCTTTTGACCTAGACAGTCAGGTGCAGCCTCCAGAGCACACAGAAAAACTACATGTAAAAAACGTCAGGCAAAAAAAATAGATCACACTCTATGATTCCATTTATATCTAGCAAATGCAAAGTAACCTACAGTGACAGAAAGCATATCAGTGGTTGCCTGGGCAGGTTGCGGGGAGGCAGGAGGGAGGAATGACAAAGGGAATGGGGAAATCTGGGAAGTGATCAGTATCTTGATTATGATGATGGTTTCAGAAGTATACATATAGATAGATATATAGATAGATAGATCAAAATTTATCAAATCACACACTTCATATATGTGCAGTTTATTTATTATATGTCAGTTATACCTCAATAACACTTTTTGGAAAAGAGTAAAAAAAAAAAGCTACGTGAGTACAGTGTGCCTGCCAAATCACCCATCTCACACGCCTCTGGTAAGTTCTGACAGAAGCAAGTGTTTTCCAAGAAAGCACCTCATCTCTCTGAGAACTGGGTATTCTCTCTGTAAGTTGATAGGGATGAACTAGACAATCCCAAGGTTCTATCCAGATATCACATTCTAGGCTGTGAGGGTCAAATATATTAACTAATAGGAAACCATTATAAAAGCTTAAAGGATTTGATTCAAATAGAAGGCAGGAATTAATAGCCAATGTATATAGAGATACTGAGTAAAAATAGTGGATTAAACACATGTCTAATTTCAATATATCTAAAACTCCATTAAAAAGTATTCTTTTTTAGGGCAAAGTCTCCAGTGGGAGCTCTTGGAAAGGAAAAATATGACATCAGAAATAAAAATGTAATAAAAGCATTAGAAGACAGATTGAGGAAGTTTCCCAGAGAGTAGAATAAAAAGACAAAGATAGAAACTAGGAAAGAACAGATAAGAAATTAATCCCAATAGCTGAATCACAGGAGTTTTAGAAATACAACAAGGGATATAAAATAATTCAAGAAAACACTCCAGAATCAAAGGACATGAGCTTTCATGTCCTTTGAAAGGGCCACCAAGTGGCCAGCACAATAGGTATGTCCTCGTGACATTTCTTAATGCTGGGGACTAAGAAGTCCTACCAGGCCACATGCAAAGAAAGAATGGCCTCAACAGCAGTCCTGAAAGCTAGAAGACGGTGGAGCCACACTACCAAGTGACTCTTATCTAGGGCCCTACACTTAATCAACATGTAAGGTTTCAAAAAATTTCCCTTTCATGCACTCTCAGAAGTTCTAGAAAATATAAGTCATCAAAAAGAGGGAAGGAAGCAAAAAAATGAGAACACATGGGATCCAGAAACAGGTGATCCAAGACAGGAAAGAGGCAAGGGAATTCGGAATTCCCTGGATGACAGTATGGGGGAGGGGTTCCCAAGATGGCAGCAGTACCCCCAGAGCAGGTGAGAAGAAAGCCTCCAAGAGACTGTCTGGATCTGGATAGAGAGAGATCTGGATAACTGGCAGGGTTTAGGGTTAATTAGTGCTAAGATTTCAGAAACCTAAATGCATGAAAAAACAAGAAGAACAAAACAAAAAGATATGTTGGGAAGGAAAACCAATCATAGTTGACTACATTGCTTACCTGTGAACGGGATTTACATTGTCATAATGACAAGTGCACTAATTACTGATCTACCCAAAATTACACTATAACTATATTGGGAACTATATTGGGCATAGGAAGTCTAACATGTGTAGAGGGGGTGAGTGGAGAAAAGGGAGCTGAATCCTCATCTCCCATGGTGGGAAGTCAACAGATAATGCCTGAACTGAAAAATCAGGAAGTAGCAATACAAACATGTTATTTATAGATAGGTAAAAGAATGAGGTAAACAAGTTGAAAATAGTCCCTCTAGAGAAGGAAAAGTGGCGGTAGGGTGGTGGAGGGAAGCTGAGGACCACTCTTTGTCTTAATAAACCTTGTAGCACTGTAGAAGTTGACTTTTTAAATTATGTGCCTGCAGGGAATCCCCTGGAGGTCCAGTGGTTAGGACTCCACGCTTCCACTGCAGGGGGCTCAGGTTTGATCCCTGGTTGGGGAACTAAGATCCCACACTGCCTCGCAGTGCAGCCAAAATATAAAATAATAAAAATAAAAAAACATAAATTACATGCCTGTATAACTTTGATAAAATAACATAACTTAAAAAATGAGTGTGGTGAAATTCACACTTATTGAGGGCCTGCAGTGCAAACAGGTGTTCCACATGTAGGCACCATGGTTTTATTAAAAACACATGGAAGAGGGTGCGTCCATTTGGAAAGTAACACGGGGGTTAATCCCACAGTGCTTACTGCCTCCTCAGTAAGTTACTTGGCCTAAATCTCAGGGTGTCTCCTTGAGAAACCAGATGCAAGGAGTGGTGAAGGCTTTTTTAAGCAAATGTCTAGAGAATACAGAGTGAGCAGAGCCTAGATCTACAGCCAGCTGCTTCAGGTCCTAATTTGGAGAAGAGCAGGGGGTAGAAATGTGGTGAGTGGGACAGAAAAACGTGCCATCCTCTAGTAGCTAGCAGACTGGCCCTAGCAGCATGAAAAGAACAAGAAGGAAGCCCTGTTTATGAGTTGTCTCATACCCTGAGCATCAGGCTTTGTTTGTTACACTCTTGTGTCTTAAATTTCAGTGGAAACTGGAGAGTTTCTCCTTTATGATGCTGAAATGGTGACCCCATGAGTCCTGTTGTCAGCTACCACCATCAGCAGCAGCACAGGGCCAGATCTCCGGCAAAAACACCCATCAGAGAGGCCACAGTCTCATTAGCAAGCTGAGAAGGGAGAACTCACAATATGAGTGGAAGAAAAACACCCAAACTAGGAATGAAAAGACCCAGCTTCCCAGATTTCCTCTGCCACTTGTTGCTTTGTGCCCTTTCTTTGCTTTATAAGTCACTCATACACATGGCTCAACTTTTCTTTTCTGTAAAAGTACTTGACTAGATGCTTTCAAGGGGCAATACTGGCCCCCTACACACCCTGAGGCAGGGTCCGTGTCTGTCTTGTTCTGGTGGATTGTATGCTGCATTCTGTAAACCTGCTGTGGTCCCCAGGTCTACACATTCGCATGGTGGGGCAGGGGGAAGGGGGAGAGGGAAGAACTTGTTGCAGAAGTTTTTTTTCTTTATTTATTTTTTATTCTTTTGGGTTTTCTCTTTTGTTGCTGTTGTTTTCTGTTGGCAGGACACACCCAAAGATCCAAGTTTATTTTAAAAAGAAATGGAAAAAAGTATGTAGCACAATGCCTGACACATAGCAGATATTCGATAACTATAGAATGATGAAATGGAAGGTAAAGACAATCAGTTTATTAGAGTCTTAAAACTGGAAAATGACCCCAGTCAATGAAATTCATCACAGATGAAGAAACAAAAGCCTAGTGAGAAGGGAACACATGTGTTTGTGGTCACCCCAGCTAAGCAGGAATGGAGCTGAGTCTCAAGTCCCAACCCTGTGGGAGCTCAATAGAGGGTAGATCAGGACAGAATAGACAGGGAAGAGAAAGAGCCACATATTGGAATATTTAGAGGAAAACATCAGTGTAACAAAATACTATTCTGAACTAACTAGTAAAGTTGGGCAGTGAAGCAAGATAGAGTAAAAAGAGCACACAGTATCTGGTTCAAGTCCCACCTCTGCTACTCACCTGTGTGATTTAGGGCTAACTACCTTATCTGAGTCTAAAAAGTATGGATAATAATAGCATCTGCTTTAGAGAATTCTTGTTAGAGTGAAAGTAAGTTAGATATGGTATATGAAAAAAATATTTTACAAGCTATAAAGTATCATAGATTGTTAACCTGTTTGGCTAGGATCCCTCCTGAGTATCTCACACTAACAAATCAACATGGATTATTAATGACAGTTTTCTTCAGCCAGCTAATTGTCGCTTTGAAAATCAAATGTAAGGACCTTGAAGGGGGGTAAGTTCTGATGGAGGGGGCAGTAGGAAGAAGTGGGCAGTTAGACTCTAGGTGGCGGTGCTGCAGGGGCTGGTCCTGAGTGGTCAAGAGCAGATAACACCAAGGCAGGGCATAGGGAGAGCTGGCCCATGATCTGGAAACTGGTCTCTAGACTTCGTGACTGGGGGGACCTGTGAACCCTCCTGGTGGGTTCCTCTTCGGTAGAGGAGAGATAATACCACCTCTACTAACTTGGAGACTCCTGTAACATCATGTGAGATGGTGGCTGTGAAGAATCTTTAAGAATCATTGATCACCATCTCTGCAAATGGGAGATTATCATTCCTTTAGAAGAACATGGATGACAGGATATAAGGCACATGTATAATAAACCTTGCCCACTGTTATGGACTGAATTGTGTCCCCCCAGGTTCATATGAGGAAGCCCTAACCCCCAATGAGATTGTATTTGGAGATAGGGCCTTTAAAGAGGTTATTAAGGTTGAATGAGGTCATAAGGGTGGGGTACTAATCCAACAGGACTGCTGTCCTTGTAAGATGAGGAAAAGACACCAGGGATGTACGCACACAGAGAAACAGCCATGTGAGGACACAGCGGGAGGACAACCACCTGTAAGGCACAGAGAGAGGCCTCAGGAGAAACCAAACTTGCCGACACTTTGATCTTGGACTTCCAGCCTCCAGAACTATGAGAAATGAGTTTCTATTGTTTAAGCCCCTCAGGCTGTGGCATTTTATTATGGCAGCCTGAGCAAACTAACACTCCACCTAAGTTTTGCTGCCTTTACTCCTTTCCCCAGAACAGCTTCTCCCTTCACACTGAAGGGTAATACACAAAAGTGGTTCCCAGAGGCATTCCAGCAAGCCAGCAAAGGGAGGAGGCAGCATGGCAAGTGGTCAGGACCAGGTGTTAGGAGCTTGCCCAGTCTACTTGTGGGTTATGTCCCTGAACTGCTGAGTGAGTGAAACCATCTTTGTCTGCTCTTAGATACCAAGTTTGTCTTCTTCTGTCTATGTACCAAGATTCTGAGACTCAACAGAATAAGCTGTTTAAAGAGCTTTTAGTCCAAGGGAAGGATGTAGCACACGATTAAAGCTCAACTTTCCTCTTTGCTGTGTGCTATGCAATTTGAATAGTGGTACCTTAGAAATAAGGGACAATGTTTGAATCTTGATTGGGAGCTCCACAAGTAATTATGTTGAATCCTGTCAGAATGAAAATGACAAATCTGGCACTCTGTATTCTCCTTACACACTGACTTCATAGGTTTATTCATTCAACAAATGTTATTGATCACCTACTACATGCCAACTTCTACTGTAAATCTCAGAGATATACTAAGAATAAAATAGGGGCTTCCCTGGGGCGTAGTGGTTGAGAGTCCGCCTGCTGATGCAGGGTACACAGGTTCGTGCCCCGGTCCGGGAGGATCCCACATGCTGCGGAGTGGCTGGGCCTGTGAGCCATGGCCGCTGAGCCTGCGCGTCCGGAGCCTGTGCTCCGCTGTGGGAGAGGCCACAACAGTGAGAGGCCCGCGTACCGCAAAAAAAAAAAAAAAAAAGAATAAAATAGACATAGTCCCTGTACTTACAGAGCTTACAGTTGAGTGGGAGAATAGAGACAAGAGCCAGAGGACAGAAATAAAACTCTGTGGCCTGGCATTTGAAAACCCAGTTTAATTTGGGCCCAGACAACCTCTCCAGGTACCGCCTACACTCCTACTGAAATGCCTTGCTCCAACCAAATCACCCCAGTCAAACCTTTCTAACCTCTGTGCTTTCACGCTTATTCCCTACCTGGAATGCTTTCTATACCTTATTTAAATCCTATCCATCAAGCAAGGAGTGGTAGGCAGCCTCTAAGATGGCTCCCAATGACTTCTGCCTCTTGGTATTCACACCCTTGTATGTGGGCTGAACATAGTGACTTGCTTCCACTGAGTGAGCAAAAGTGATAGGATATCACTTCTGAGATTAGGTTACAAAAGGGCTGCGGTGTCTATCTTGGTCACTCTTGCTCTCTCTTAAATCTCTCACTCTGGGAGAAGCCAGCACCAAGGCTTGAAGAAGCGTGTGGAGAGGCTGTGTCACAAGGGACTGAGGCCTGCCAACGACCAATTCAGTGAGCTTGAAACTGGGTTCCCCTCTATGTCCTGTTGAGACTTTAGGCTGGGAGCTGGACCACAACCTCACAAAAGACCTTGAGCCAAAGTCACCCTGCTAAGCTGGACCCAATCCTTAACCCACAGAAACTGTTAGATAATATATGTTTTTGCTCTAAGCCACTAAGTTTTGAGGTAATTTGTTACACAGCAACAGACAACTAACACACAAAACCTGGTTCAAACTACCCGCCGAGGTTTCTTTCACCTAGCCTAGTCCAAAGCAACTTCTACCTCCTGTGAACTTGTAGAGCTGCTATCATTGGTCATTTTATACTTTTGCAACATTACTTACCTTCTATCCTCTGTGTCTCTGGTCCATTCCAAGTAACCCAAGATCACTAGCTGCTTAAATTTCTTGTGTGTCCCTGTTCAGAGCAAGTATTTGGCAAAGTAGAGAAAGAGGTTTTGGGAGGCTAGAATTTTGTGCAGAAATGGGCTTTTAGTTCATATTTGGTGGCTGACAGATAAATGATTTGGAGGTGGGAAACACGTGGAAGTTAGAAAAGGGACTACAGCTTGGGAAGAGCTAATTTCTGGACTTCACCCATGTGAGGCATCAGTGGCTAATACTAACAGTCAGTCCTCCTTGTAAATTCTTTCTGGCAATTTCCTTCTTATTGTGTGAGGAGCTTAGCCTTATGTTGGCAGTTGTGAGAGGCAACAGAGAGGGTGGCTCTGGGGCACTGGGGTCACTTCAGAGGAGGGAAGCTAATTGTTTTCTCAGGTCCCCTCTCTCACGTTTATTCTTTTCAGGGCCTCTGTAGCAGGACGGTGCTGAAGCCCATTTCCTACACGTAGCACATTTATTTAGAACACATACCACATATACACAAAAAACCAAATGCAAAGGAAAAAGGGGGAAAAGGCTGCTGAAGACCAGAGTCACTAAAAGTTCAGGCTAAGAATAGACAAGGAACTCTGAGAGCTGCTCGGCTATGTGACCTCCTACAGGGGCTTGGCAATAAGCCCGATCCAGCTTTGTTTTTTCTACGCCTTTACAAAGAAAGAGCACTAGCTTAGGAGTCAGGAGAACTGAGTTCTAGGCCTGGCTCTGCCGGTGCCTTCTTCTGTGACCTTGGGTGAGTCCTTCCCCTCTCTGGGCCTCAGTTTCCCATTTGGAAACAAAAGGGTTGGACTAGACTCCAATACTGACAGAATGCAAAGGAAAATATTAGGTCAGCCAAAAAGTTCATTTGGGTTTTCCCATCAGATGTTACAGAAAAACTCAAACGAACTTTTTGGCCGACCCAATAGAAAGGATGCTAACCCACTTGGGACGCAGGAGACCTGACTTCTTGTCCCAGTCTTGTCACTAAGAAGCCCAATCTCTTTGGGCCTCTGCTTCTTCATCTATAAAACAAGGTGATATATTCATTCATCCATTCCTTCAACAAATACTTTTTGAGCACCTACTACGTTACCAGGCTTGGTGCTAGAGATATGATGGTGAATCTAGACAGACGTGGTCCATGTTCTCATGGAATTTCAAGTCTATTGGTGGCAGTGGAAAAGAGGAAAAGATGAACTGTAATTAGTCATGTAAATAAGGGTGTCATTAATGCCAAGGTAAGTACGATAAAGGAAGGATCATACTTGGTTTTGGTGACTGAGGGACACTTGCAACCTCCATCAATTCCAATGTTCTGTGATCCAACAGGCGTCTCTGCTGGGCGGCAAAGAGAAACCCTTTGATGAACTCACATCTCATACCATAGCTTTTTTTTTTTTTCCATAACAGCACAGCTCAGTTAACCCAATCAACCATCACTCATCTACTGGGTACATATGACAGGGAATCAACCACCAATTCCTGGCTTCCTGGAGCTTACACTAGTGGGCAGAATAAAATCATAAACTGCCACAGCTACAAAATGTCTCACACCATTCTGACCGCTAATTATATGCTTTAAATAATAATGTTTATAAGAATTAAGAATCAAGTGGGGATTTGGATGTGCTAGGGCAATCAGAGACATTTTCTTAGAAGTAGAAATTGAGGTAGGCCCTGAAGGTTTGCTGCATAATTTTAGATAAACAGAAACACTATTATCAGGGTGCAATGGCCCCATTCCCTACTACTAGACAGAAAAGGTACATGGGACATACAAGAGAGATCTCAAGTGGGAGATTCCTTAATTCCCTTTGGGGCAGGAGGGATTCAAGTCCCACTTTTTGTCAAGGAGCAAGAGACCTCTTCTGTGACCTACTCTGAATACTGTCCCTTGGATTGGGACTGCTACAGATGAGCTGCCTGACTTGGGGTGGCCACCTCACCTCTGTGAGTCTGTTATCTCATTTGTAAAATGAAGGGGTTGGATGATATCCAACATCCCTTAGAGTACCCAGAAAGATGGCTAAAATTTGATTCTTTGTAAGTATTTTTATTATTTTATAATAAAACTGGTAGTTGCTGCCATGGAGTAGGAGCTGTGGGATCTTAGACAAGTTACTAAGTTTTCTAAACATGATTTACTTCTTTTTTCACATTAGTTTTTAGAATTAAAAGGTGATACATGCACATGTTTTTTTAAAATAAATTTATTTATTTTTGGCTATGTTGGGTCTTTGTTGCTGCACACAGGCTTTCTCTAGTTGTAGTGAGCGGGAGCTACTCTTTGTTGTGGTGCGCAGTCTTATTGTCGTGGCTTCTCTTGTTGTGGAGCACGGGCTCTAGGCACACAAGCTTCAGTAGTTGTGGCACAAGGGCTCAATAGTTGTGGCTTGCGGGCTCTAGAGAGCAGGCTCAGTAGTTGTGGTGCACGGGCTTAGATGCTCTGCGGCATGTGGGATCTTCCCGGACCAGGGCTCGAACCCATGTCCCCTGCATTGGCAGGCAGATTTTTAACCACTGCGCAACCAGGGAAGCCCATGCACATGATTTTAAACAATCAAATATTACATTCTTTTTTCTCAAGATTGCTTTGGCAATTTGGGGTCTTTTGTAGTTCCATATAAATTTTAGGATTATTTGTTCTGGTTTTATGAAAAATGTCATGAATATTCTGATAGGGACTGCATTAAATCTATAGCTTTAATGAGTACAGACATTTAAACTATAATAATTCTTCCAATCCAAGAACATGGGATATCTTTCCATTTCTTTGTATCATTTTCAAATTCCTTCATCAATGTTTTATAGTTTTCTGAGTATAGATCTTTCATCTCCTTGGTTAAGTTTATTCCTAGGTATTTTATTCTTTTGATGTAATTTTAAACAGAATTATTTTCTTGCTTTCTCTTTCTGATAGTTCATTATTAATGCATAGAAAAGCAACAGATTTCTGTATATTAATCTTGTATCCTGCAACTTTATTGAATTCATTTATATTAGTTCTAATAGTTTTCTGGTGGAGACTAAGATTTTCTATATATAGTATCATGTCATCTGCAAATAGTGATAGTTTTACTTCTTCCCTTCCAATTTGGATGCCCTTTATTTCTTTTTCTTGTCTGATTACTCTGGCTAGGACATCCAGGACAATGTTAAGTAGAAGTGGCAAGAGTGGGCATCCTTGTCTTATTCCTGATTTTAGAGGAAACACTTTCAGCTTTTCACTGTTGAGTATGATGTTAGCTGTAGGTTTGTCATAAATGGCCTTTATTATGTTGAGATATGTTCCCTCTATACCAACTCTGATGAGAGTTTTTATCATGAATGGATGTTGAATTTTATCAAATGGTTTTTCTGCATCTACTGAGATGATCAGGTGATTTTTATCTTTCCTTTTGTTAATGTGCTGTATCACACTAATTGATTTGCATACGTTGAAACCATCCTTAGGTCCCTGGGATAAATGCCACCTGATTATGGTGTGTGATCCTTTCTGTAATTTACTGAATTCAGTTTGCTGATATTTTGTTGAGGATTTTTGCATCCATGTTCATCAGAGAGTTTGGCCTATAATTTTCCTTTTTTGTGTTGTCTTTTTCGGGTTTTGGTATCAGAATAATGGTGACCTTGTAGAATGTATTTGGCAGTATTCCATCCTCTCCAATTTTTCGGAATAATTTGAGAAGGATAGGTATTAACTCTTCTTTATATGTTTGGTAGAATTCCCCTGTAAAGCTGTACAGTCCTGCACTTTTGTTTGCTGGGAGTTTTTTTTTTTTTTATTACAAATTCAATTTTACTACTAGTGAGAGAAAAAAGAACAAAGCTGGATGTAACACTCCCTGACTTCGGACTATATTACAAAGCTACAGTAATCAAAACAGCATGGTAATGGCACAAAAACATACACATGGATCAAGAGAACAGAATAGAGAGCCCAGAAATAAACCCACACAATTATGGTCAATTAATCTACAGCAGAGGAGGCAAAAATATATAATAGGGAAAAAGACAGTCTCTTCAATAAGTGGTGCTGGGAAAACTGGACAGCTACATGTAAAAGAATGAGGTTAGAACATTTCCTCACATCATATACAAAAATAAACTCAAAATGGATTAAAAACCTAAATATAAGATCTGAAACCATAGAAGTCCTAAAAGAGAACATAGGCAGACATAACTTTGACATAAATCATGGCAATATTTCTTTGGACCTGTCTCCTAAGGCAAAAGAAATAAAATTGAAAATAAATGACACCTAATTAAACTTAAGAGCTTTTGCACAGCAAAGGAAACCACTGACAAAATGAAAAGACAACTTACTAAATGGGAGAAAATATTTGCAAATTATATGACCAATTGGGGTTATTATCCAAAACACATAAACACTTCATACAATTCAATACCCAAAAAACAAACAACGTGATTAAGAAATGGGCAGAAGGGGCTTCCCTGGTGGGGAAGAATCTGCCTGCCAATGCAGGGGACACGGGTTTGAGCCCTGCTCCAGGAAGATCCCACATGCTGCAGAACAACTAAGCCCATGCACCACAACTACTGAGCCTGTGTTCCAGAGCCCAGGAGCCACAACTCCTAAAGCCCGGGCGCCTAGAGCCTGTGCTCTGCAACAAGAGAAGCCACTGCAACAGAAGCTCGTGCACTGCAACAAAGAGTAGCCCCCGCTCACCGCAACTAGAGTCGCGCACAGCAACAAAAACCCAACGTGGCCAAAAATAAATAAATAAAACAAATAAATTTAAAAAAAAAAGAAAAAAAGAAATGGGCAGAAGACCTGAAAAGACATTGTTCCAAAAAGGACATATAGAGGTCAACAGGCACATGAAAAGATGCTCAACATCGCTAATCATCAGAGAAATGCAAATCAAAGCCATAATGAAATATCATCTCATACCTGTCAGAACAGCTATCACCAAAAAGACCACAAATAACAAATGTTGGCAAGGACATAGAGAAAAGCGAGCCCTTATGCACTTTTTTTGGGAACGTAGTTTGGTGTAGCCACTATGAAAAACAGTATGGAGGTTCCTCAAAAAGCTAAAAATAGAAGTACCATATGATCCAGCAATTCCACTCCTGGGTATATATATATATATATATATATATATATATATATATATATAAAGAGAATGAAAACACTCACTGAAAAGATACATGCACCCCAATGTTCATAGCAGCATTATTTACAACAGCCAAGATATGGAAACAACATAAGTGTCCATCAACAGATGAATGGATAAAGAAGATATGCATGTGTGTGTATGTGTGTGTGTGTGTGTGTGTGTGTGTGTGTGTGTGTGTATAAAATGGAATATTATTCAGCCATAAAAAGAATGAAATTCTGCCATTTGCAACAATGTATACGAACCTAGAGAGCATTATGCTTGGTGAAATAACTCAGACAGAAAAAGATAAATACTCTTTTTTATCACTTATATGTGAAGTCTGAAAAATAAAGAAGTGTATATAACAGGGACTTCCCTAGGTGGCGCAGTGGTTAAGAATCCGCCTGGCAACACAAGGGACACAGGTTCAATCCCTGGTCCAGGAAGATCCCACACGCCGCAGAGCGACTAAGCCCGTGTGCCACAACTACTGAGCCTGTGCTCTAGAGCCTGCAAGCCACAACTACTGAGCCTGCACACCACAACTACTGAAGCCCGTGCACCCTAGAGCCTGCATGCCACAACTATTGAGCCCACGTGCCACAACTACTGAAGCCCACGCACTCTAGGGCCTGCGAGCCACAACTACTGAGCCCGCACGCTGCAACCACTGAAGCCCACGCACCTAGAGCCTGTGCTCTGCAACAAGTGAAGCCAAAGCCACTGCAATGAGAAGCCCACGCACCACAACAAGGAATAGCCAGCCCCCGCCTGCTGCAACTAGAGAAAGCCTGCACGCAGCAACAGAGACCCAACGCAGCAAAAAAAAAAAAAGACTATGCTATAAAGGTTACAGAGTTCCTATTTGAGGACTAAAAAAGCTGTGGAAATAGACAGTGGTGACGATTGCACAGTACTGTGAATGTAGTTAATACCACTGAATTGTATACTTAAAATGGTTAAAATGGCAAATTTTGTTATATATATTTACCACAATTTTAAAAATTAATAATGTAATATTACAAAACTCACTGAATTATACACTTTAAATGGGTGAATTGTATTTCAATAAAACTGCTAAAAAAAAAAAAAAAGAGTATACTACAAGAGTGAGAGACTGGAGAAGATACTCCAATCCAAGCCAGAATCTGGTCCCCTCCCCAGAGGCAACTATTTCTTGTTTCTCCTTCTAGAAACAGTCCAGACATAAGTATGTTTTGAAATCTATCATATATTTTTCTTTTAAGGCAAATGGGTGAAGTGATGTTCTGCTCTGGATTCTGCTTAATTTCACTTACTAACATATTTCAGGTTGTTGCATATCAGCACACGCAAATTTACTTCATTCTTTTCTGCTTCTGCACAGAATTCCACTATAGGGAGCTATCACAATTTACTTAATGAGTTCCCTCATTGACGAACGGTTTGATTGTTTCTAACCTTTTTCTATGGCAAACAGTATTGCAGGAAACATCCTTGCACTTATGGCTTTAAACACAGGCATGAATATATCATCAACAGAATAAATTCCTAGTTCTGGTATTATAGGTTCAAAAGGTTAATGCATGTTAAATATTAACATTTCTAAATCGATTTCTCTAGCGTCTACCAATATATACTCCTATCAAGAATTCATTCATTCATTTTTTCATTCAACCAATATTGGAATGCCTGTTGTGTGCCAGGCACTATTCTAGGCCCTGGGAACACAGCAAATAGATGACAACAACAACGACGACAAGACAAAATCCATTCCCTAATGGAGCTTACAGTCTTGTAGGGGGAGAGGGCAAACAAAAAAGTAAAATATGTAATATTTCAGGTGGTAATAAATGCTATGGCTAAAATAAAGCAGAGAAAGGCGTGTTGGTCAGGGGTGGGGACTGGCAATTGAAATAGGATGGCAGGGTATGAGAATTCCAAGCCTCAGTTTCCTTATCTGTAAAATGGGACAATAACAGTACCTATCTCATAGGACTATTGAAAGAATTCGATGAGGTTATGTCTGGTAGATAATAGTGAGCATTTCATAAATTGAGCTAATATTATTATAAACAACCTTACAGGTGAGGAAACTGTGCCCTAGGGAGGAACAATATGCCTAAGGTCCCAAGGAAAATTAGTGGCTGGGTAAGAATCAGAACCCAGGTCTCCTGACCTTCCCTGCAGTATTACTTCCAAATATACCCAGGGACCTAAAGCACTAAGAAGCCATCCGCCCGGGGCTGCTAACGGCACCATGATTTTAGGTTGAAGAGTTCTCTGAGAACGTGATTTTCAACATCAGCAAGAGGGGAGGGAAGATGTGGGAGTACACAAGGTCCTTCTTCAAGGAGAAGCAGTACAATTTCACTCGGGCCTAAGGCTGGGCCTGCTGGGGTTTACTCACAAGACGTTCGGATCCACGATGGTGCTCTCAGCCAAAGGCAACAAGCTTTCTGGCTGCTGCTGGCCCATCTGCTCTGATGAGACTCTCCCAAACCCTAATCTCCCATTGGTTTCATTCCAAGGAATCTCCTAGAGGAAAGATAAGCAGCAGCTAAATCACAGCTGTAGAAATAATAAGAACTGGACAGGCTGTTGTATCTGTTTGGCTGGGTGAGATTTTTCAAGCAGGCCAAGTGTGTGGTGGTGGTCTCCTAACTCTCTGTGCCCTTTTCTCAACCAGTGGCACCTCTGCTCCCCCTACAGCCAGGCACCCACAGCTTCCCTGGGCCTTCTGCCTACACAGTGCCCTACCCCTGCCTGGGTTCTAACCTCCTTCAGCCCTGTCCTTTCTTCATGGAGGGTCTTATCCCCTCCACTCATCCTAACCTCTCCTTTAAAAGAAGATGCCTGCTTGTTTAACACAGTCAGTATGGAGCAGGATTTAGAGAAGTCAGCATTCTGGGCTTGACCTCTGTTGATGAGTGCTTATATGAACCTGGGCAAATCAATTACCTTTTCTGGGCCTCAATTTCTTTACCTAAAAAATGTTGTAAATTATATGGCATTTCAAGCACCATGGAGTAGATTATTCTGCAAAGGGCAGGGACCCCAATGATCTACCTAAAGACAAAGAAGTATACAGAGAAGTAGTGAGGCCAAAGGCAGAAATTTTCAGGTTGGAGGTGCCAGAACCACTAAAATGCTATCAAGAAGTATGTTATGATAAACAATGTTATAACAATGTTGATGAATGGCACCCAGTGTCAAGTTTGAGGTTAGCCATAAAGGGAGTTCACACTTCGACAAGAGACCTAGGTTTCGAATTCTGTTCTATACTGAGTAGACCTCAATGCAAAGGAAAATCCAGGCTAGATTTGGACCTACCCTGTCTGCTCTTGAAAAGAGAACCATAAGAAATAAAAGGAGCTTTGGCCCAGATCACCAACTGTTACTTGAATATCATGATGAACATCATGCTAGGGCTAACTAAAGTTTCCTCTGCACGGGTAAAAGCACGAAGCTTGAGAAACATTCAATTCATAAAAGGAACACTGAACTCAAATTTGGGAAAGTGATCTGAGAAGATTTCAAAAGATGTCAGAACAATAAGCAGATGTGTAGATGCTTCCACTTTTGTGGAACTACGGCCAGTTACATAGAGAGGAAGCTTCTGTTGGGGTAATTTGAGAAAACGTGAAAATCTTTGTGACTATCACTAACGTATGTTATCTTATGAGGTAGCATCCATAATCTTAACTTTACCCATAGAGAGAGGCAGGGAATAGCATGGATCATGGAGACATGAGATTTTGAATTCCAAAATAACCTGACAGTTACTACATCACTGTTCCTGCCTAGGAAAATAATCTGGACCCCAAACTTTTCTTCTTTGATGCCCCACAGTTGGGTTGATAACAAACTCTCACAGGCTTGAGTCTTTCAGCATTG
Source organism: Leucopleurus acutus (assembly GCF_964270905.1). Lineage (NCBI taxonomy): Eukaryota > Metazoa > Chordata > Mammalia > Artiodactyla > Delphinidae > Leucopleurus > Leucopleurus acutus. Next base: position 65,298,854 of record NC_139155.1, on the reverse strand, counting down.
TTGATAAAGCAGAAGCAATGGCAGACATGAGTACTTTGGATGGTGAGTCTACCAGACCTGCTTAGATCCTCTCCCTGCTGGGATACCAACAGACTCAGACCTCCAGGGTTGGCGGTGCGTCCTAGAAGAGAAACACTGAAGGAGGGGTGGCACTGCTTTCACGGAGCCTTCAGTGACTTTCCACTGAGCTGTGGGAAAATTTGACAGTTGACTACAGCTGAATCATAACCCAGAGGTCCTGACTACTCAAATCCTTGAAGATTCCTTTCATTCCTTTCCCAAAGGGGAACCTGGCAAACTCCAACTGGTTAATTCCATTTACCTTCTGTTCCTTGCAAGATGTAGGTGCAGAGTAGTGTGCTCTCAGTGGCGGCAAAAAGGGTATCAGAATAACAGCATCTACAATCTACAATTACAATACTGTACATTAAACTCTGACTCCAGAGTCTGTGTTCCTAACCACTATGTCATACTGTATCCAACACCAGTACAGATATTCCGAACTCAAAAGCACTTTAGATATCACAGAACAACTCCCAAATTCTGCAGCTGAGAAAACAGACCTAGTGAGAAGGATGGGAATTGCCTAGTGACAGAGCCAGGATTCAAGGCTGGTCTCTCTACTCCAGGGTTCAATGCTCTCTCTGCTGTACAGAAGGCCTCGGGTTCTCTGATTCACCTTAAGGATGTGGAGTTCTTTGCTATCTTATTCCTTATTCTTTAGGGATTGGAACTATATATAAGTATAAAAATACTTTCACAGACTTTTTCTATAAATTATTGATCCCTCAATTCTTCCTACCCTTTTTTAGGGACTTTTTTTTTTTTTTCTTTAACTTGGCTCCTTTTTGCCTTCTCCTTTTTTTTAAATCCCAAGAAAGTGAAAGCAGTTTCAGACAGGATTTTTTTTTTTTTTTTGCAGTAAGCGGTCCTCTCACCGCTGCGGCCCCTCCCGTTGTGGAGCACTGGCTCCAGACGCGCAGGCCCAGCGGCCACGGCTCATGGGCCCAGCCGCCCCATGGCACATGGGATCCTCCCGGACCAGGACACGAACCCGCGCCCCCCTCATCGGCAGGCGCCACCAGGGAAGCCCAGACAGGATTTTTTTTAAATCTTTGAAATCTTTTAACCAAGTTTCCCTTCTTTTACCAAAGCATTTTAAACACTGCTACTCAGCTATGATTTCTAATTGTCAATCATCCGGTAAGTGCTTTTGATCTCCTCACTATCCTTCCCTGCCCCTCCCTCTTAAGAGATGACCACTAAGGCTCGTTATGTCCCCTCAGCTCCCGTGTGTCCATCTTCAGTTCCCGCTCTGCACAGGTTCTTCCTCACATCCTGCCTCCTGTCATGGAGAGGGTGTCCACACTGCACCCCAGGCAGTCTCAACACGATGACCGTGGCCCCATTCCTTCCCACTCCCTTCTTTATCCGGACCAACAGATCATAAACAGGTGGGTAAGAACCTAGAAAGAGCAACATGTGGTAGAAAGAGTTTGGTCTTTGTAGTCAAACAAATCTTCATCTCTCTGGTCAAGTTGGTTGACTGAGCTGACCCCATATGTCAAGTGGATAGGAGACCCCACTTCAAGGTGATTATGAGAATGGAACGAGAGAATATGTAAAGGGGTTAACAGACCGCCTAGCACACAACTGACACTGCCTTCTTCCTCTCCTCCGGTTCCTTCCCTTTTCACAAAAAAAATGTTCAAAGACCTTCGTTTTTCAAAAAGCCCTAACTCATCCTCAAACAATGAACTGTTCTTTCTCCTTCCTGTCATTCCAACCATATTCACAGTTTATCCTCACTGTCGGCCCTTCCTTCCCCCTATTCAATTCATTTTGGCCACTATATACTGAACCCTACTAGGGACCAGCTCAGCCCATTTCAATACTTTCCCAAACTCTGAATTCAATACACACTTGTGAACTGACGCCACTGCAGCATTAACTGCTGCCCAGCACTCTGACCTCGGGTGACCTGCTCATTTCTGCATCTCCTCCAAGTCCTCTGAACTTTCTGTCTCACCATTTTCTACCTCTCATCTTTCTGCATCCTGTCTCTGGGTGATCTCTTCCCATGGATTCAACAATCACTATTTGCTTAGATTTCCAACTCCTGCTCTCTCTAGTTCAAATTCCAATCCTTAGGCCCCAGACCTGAGTTCCCAACTGTTCACAGGAATCTCTCTTTGGAGGTTTCATGAGCACCTTAATCTCCAAATTTGCTTTTTCACTTACGGCTCCTGTTTCCTAAATGGCTTCACCACTAAGCCAATGCTCAAGAAAGAAGCCTGACTCATCTTGAACATCCCTATCTTCCATACGCCATACTCTGTGTTTGAGTGGTCACAAATCTCTTTGATTTTTATTTCCACAGTATCTCCTGAATTCACCCTCTCCATTTCCAGTGCCTTACTTAGATCAGGACTTTGTCATGTCTCAGCTTATACTGCAGTTACTTCCAGTTACTCACCCTGCTCACCCTCTGCACAGATCCGTGATTTATCTAATTAATAGATCTGAGCATATTAATCATCTTCTCTAAAACCTTCCATAGCCCTGACCAGGTGAAATCCTGAATATTTATATCTCTAGCTCCCCATTAGAATGAAGGCCCTCTTATTAATTACTGTATCCCATTGCCTAGTAGAGTACATTAAATATGCATCAAGAAAGCTTATTATATGAATATAAACCCAGAATCATGGCATGTAGAGAATATGAAAGAAATATGATGTGGTCCCTGTCCTCTAGGAGCTTATACTCTTTTTAGAGAGACAAAACAAACACAAGAAACTATTAAGTACCTAAACTGAGATACAAACTCTAAATACCAGAGGAGCTCAAAAGAGAGACAGGTCAGTATAAGGTGGAACTTCTGGTGAAGACCTCACAGAGAAGAGGCTTCCCGAGGATCTGAAAGAATGGGCCTAATGGGAGTGGGAAATTATGCTAGGGACCAATGCGACTAACCTGGAGAGAATAGGTGGGTCAGAAAACAGAGGCCCTTGGGACTTCCCTCGTGGCACAGTGGTTAAGAATCCGCCTGCCAATGCAGGGGACATGTGTTCAAACCCTGGTCCGCGAAGATCCCACGTGCCGCAGAGCAACTAAGCCTGTGCCCCACAACTACTGAGCCCGTGTGCCACAACTACTGAAGCCCACGCCCTGGAGCCTGTGCTCTACAACAAGAGAAGCCACCGCAATGAGAAAGAAACCTGCACACCGCAATGAAGAGTAGTCCCTGCTCAACGCAAATAGAGAAAGCCCGTGCACAGCAACAAAAACCCAACGCGGCCAAAAATAAATAAAATTAAAAAAAAAAATAAAAGAGGCCCTCAAAGGTCAAGGAAAAAGGAGTTTGCTCAGAGTAAGAAAGCAGTAACTTTTTTGAGTGCTCTAACAATAAAAAAAACTGTCGTATACAAAAACTATAATAATACAAAAGCTACTTTTGATATACATGCAAACACACTCTTTTAATGCAGCAATCCTTTGACAGACACTATTATCCCCATTTTGCAGATGAGGAAAATGAGACACAGAGCCATAAATAATTTGCTTGGGGCCACACAGCTGTGTGCAAGCCCCTAAGCGCTACAGGCAAAGATAAAGAAAATAACTCCTGCTTTCAAAGATCTCAAGTCCAAACAGAGACAGGGGCACAAATGATTACCTCATTAACAATTACTTATACATCAATGTGTTAGGTAATGTAACAAATATATACACAAGATGGGAGAGTTATTTTAGGAAAATTAATCTAAAAGTATTAGGTTAAAAGTAAAAGGCTCTACAGGAGACAAAAACACTGAAATTGGAGAAATTAGCTTCCTAGCTAATACAGTGATTCAGGCAAGATCCAGCAAGTGAGGTGATGATGGTGGATGCAGTAAGACTGGAAAAGAGGCAGAATGCAAACCATTCTAAAGCAGAAAAGGTTTAATGTAAGAAAAAGAGAATCAGACACATTTTTAAGTCTGGGAAACTGAGAGAAGGACATTAGTAAGAGAAAGATAAATTCATTTGAAGGTATACTGAGTTGAAGACAAAGTAGGACCATTCAGCTCTGGGAGAATGTAATAGGCCTTAATATAGTCAGATTTAGAAATTAGATTTTTTACATTGTTAGCACCCAGGCTTGAGTTGTACATAACGAAAGAATTTTAAAACATTTTAATGAACTCTGTGCCATTAGGTTGGCCTCTACGTATTTCCTGTGGTTTTATTTTCTCCTCACATTCTGCTAGTCTCTATTAACAATTCTGTCTTGCCTCATCCTTTCCACAGAAATGAAGTGTGATTATAACATAACAAAGCTGAAGTTTAAACACACAAGAACTTATCTGTCCAAAACTGATTCCAAAAATGCTGTTTTTGCTCAACACTTCTCTGGAACTTCTCTGTTGGAGCTGCTTTCAGGGTCAATCTACAATCCAAACTTTACCATCACACTCTGTTAACACCTCCAACCTCATCACTCAATAATTTAGCTCTTGTTTTTTCAAAAATAAAATCTACCCTCAAAAAAACAAAAACAAACGCTTAGCAGCAGTAAAGCTGTTCCAGAAGCTGTGCCACAGACTGTAGGCAACTTCCAGAGAGGCTTTCCAAATATTCTGAGAACTAGCTACATCACTGCAGGGAAGGGATGCCCCTACCAAGAGTGGGGCATCATACTGCTAATTATTTCACAGACCCACTTTTCATTTAATCCTTGAAGAAGCCACAGAAGCAAGTATTATCATCTTATGTTAAAGAAGAGTAAAAGAAGGTCCAGAAAAGTTAAGCAACTTGCTCAGGGTTATAAAATACATAGCAGAGTTGGAAAATTTAAAACTTATGATTTTACCACTGTATCACGTTGCTTTTGATAAAATAACTCAATGTATGGGAGCATTATTAAACAGTATCATTACTATATAATCTTATCTCATATGGCCATGATTTTAATACTCCTTTAATTTTTTTCCCAACCACTTTCTGTATCTACTAATTTAGGAAAATATGAACCAGCCATGAAAACTTGTCATAGATATTGAATTAAGTCTACCTTATAGAAACACAGAACATTAGAAATAGAAATGTCTTTAAATCATCAGGCCTGACTCCCCTGATTATATCATATGGTTTACGTTTGTTACAATCCACGTCAACAAGCAAATAGTAATTTCTTCTCCTCAGATAATGTGTTCAACTGAAGGTTCTCGTGTATTTGCCATCAGGGCTTTATTCAAGCACCCTCTGTTGAATACAGAAAGTTTTACTTATTCCTCCTTTAAATTCTACTCCTTCACCACTGGAACACCATCCACATTTATATATAACAGATGATTATACTATCTTAAGCTGGGTTGGAAGCCTGCAGGCTTGAATTATTTAAGAGAAAAACATTTCCACTTGTCCTGCCAAACACGTTGATCAATGTTCACTTAAGTGATGTAATCATCTCCCCTCATTTTTGTAAGGTCTACTCTCTCTCTTCAGGTGACTAAGCAGTCTGCAATCTTCCTTCCTTTAATTAGATAATTTTCAGGCTTGTCTTACCCTTCCGGTTTTTACAACTTCATGCAATCATTTTCTCCTGTGAATACAGTAAAAGGTTTCATGGCTAGAATCTGTCTTTAGCACACGTCTCTAGAACTCGAGCTATCTTCCTGTACACTGGTACAGTGCGACCATTTATCTACTCTGGTGCCCCAGACAGACTGGCTACTCTGCAACGGTCACCTTTTTCAGCTTGCAATCTTGCTTTTCCTCCTTCTTGGATTGACCTTCCTGTGTCCTCCACACATCCTTCTGGCTCAGATGCTTGTTCTCCCACCTCTGGATCTGTGTGGCACTTTTGGTAATGTTATCACCTAACATTGTAAACACAGCTACTGTTTATTAAGCACTAACCATGTGCTGTCCCTGGAGTCTTATGTCTGTAATACAAACTACCCAGCTTTTCCTCCTACCCCCTCACAACACACCTCCCATCCCCTATGAATTCTGTCACTTAGAGGCCTAGCAGTGTCTTGCACACAGCAGGTGCTCAAGAAATAGGAGCCATTATTATGATTATGAGAACGAGCACCATATGACTTATTCATGTTTGACCCCAGTGCCTGGTACAGTGTCTGGCTCACTCAATACACGTTTATAAAACTAACCAATGAAGAGAATAAATGTTAAATGGCTATACGAGCCTTGTGAAACAAGCTGTGCAGCTTGCCATGGACTGCTAAAACTAACTCTTCAGAGTCTAGACAGGAAAAGTACCCAGTTAAGTAAACAGAGATGGGGCTGGGGAGCATGGAAGCACCGCCTAGAGGTCCAGGAGGATGCATGGTACCACGTTCAGAAAGCTCTTGCTGGCTATTGAGTGCAGAGGTTGATTATAGAAGACAGCCTCCTGTGGACTGATCTGAGCACAGGCCAGGATCAGTTTGGCTCCCACATGTAGATGGCATGGTCAGACCAACTCCCTTGATCAGGGAGAAATTTGGGACTGTAGGAAAGGCTCCTGATGATGAAGGGGGTACCTCATTCTTAGAGAATGGAAGCCTATACCTGCAGCACCCACAGAGACCCAAAGGTGAGTCTCTGGGGTCCTGGGATTTGGCAGTGGCAGGAAGTAGTCTGTGTTGGAATCTGGCAACAGCTAGCAGGGCCCAGTGAGCAGAATGAGACTCAAAGTCCAGATGCAAGTCTTTGGCAGTGCTAAGTTTAAAAGGGGCAGTGCACTGGGATGCCAGAGAGAGACCTGGATTTAAGGAAACAAAACCCAGATTCAGTTACTGAACTATAGTGCAAACAGGTTTAATGCCGCAAACATGGCAGACTAGTTATTTGATTTGGGGCATTAATTATTCAGGCAGGGCTAGCAGCAAAGTTGAAATCTGAAGTGGAACTCAGATTCTGGGACTAAGGACAGGACTTGCTAGTGGTAAGGTTGTTGGTGGGGCAGAGAACCTGGCACCTTACTACGATACTGCACACCCTCCACAATGGATAATTAATACACAGTACAGTCTCTCAGAGCACAAATTCTACTTGGCTTCAGTGCTAAGGATTTTGAGACACCAGTTACCTATAGATGGTAGAGTACCACAAATCTGTTTGGTCTGGCTTAACAAATATCTAATTCTTTCTATACACTTGTTTCACCCCTGGGCTGTACCTGCCTAGTCTCTTAATTCCACTACAGTGTTTCTCCCCTAACTGATCCCCAGATACAACCACTTCCAAGTTGAAATTACTCTTTCCTACCACAAGATAGTTGTTTCATCCTCTGATTCTGGGACCAAAACTCCTGTCACTATTAGGTCCCAGAATCTAGGTCCACACTACTAGCAATAAAAGTGGTCCTTGGACTTCCCTGGTGGCACAGTGGTTAAGAATCTGCCTGCCAATGCAGGGGACATGGGTTCAAGCCCTGGTCCGGGAAGATCCCACATGCCACAGAGCAACTAAGCCCATGCACCACAACTACTGAGCCTGCGCTCTAGAGCCTGCAAGCCACAACTACTAAAGCCCGCGCACCTAGAGCCCGTGCTCCGCAGCAAGAGAAGCCACCACAATGAGAAGCCTGCGCACCACAATGAAGAGTAGCCCCTGCTCACCACAACTAGAGAAAGCCCACACACGGCAGCGAAGACCCAATGCAGCCAAAAATAAATGAATTTTTAAAAAATCGGTCCTTTTCCATTAAAACCAACCAAACCAAACAAATACACTACAACAAATACTACTAGTACTACTACTACTACTACTACTACTACTACTACTACTACTACTACTACTACAATCTTCCCATCACCTGGTTCTTCAGTAAGAGCACTCTTCTTGACTTTCACTTCTTCAGATACCAAACTATCTTGTATTGGTCTATGGTCTGTTTGTGGCTCTTTGGATTTAATATCCCTAAGGTTTTTTTGGTTCATGTTAAAACAATACATACAAATCATGGACTATCTGGTTCAACTACCCATCTGATGACTGACTTTCTTCTACAACACTCCCACCAAGTGGTCATCAGGACCATACTTGAATACTCAGAACGACTGAGAACTCACTGTCTGCAGAGGCAGCCAATTTCACCTTTGAATCACCTGCTGGAAATAACTGGGGCTGAAATATGCCTCCCTGAGTTTCTATCCATTGACTCCAGCTCCTCTCCTTAGGGCCATATGGAACAAATATAAACCTCTTACACATGGCCCCCTTCAGATATCTGAATAAAGTGACAATATCCTTCCTGAGTTTGTTTGCTTTGTTTTGCTAGTGCCTTCAACAATTTGTTGCTGTTAGATGTTCTCACCAACATCATCTCTTTCTTTTCTGGATGTATTCAAGATGATCTACATGCCTCGTATCTAGCCCAGAGCAAGACAGATTACAGGTGTGTTCTGGACACTATACCTCTCATAATGCAACCTAAGACTATATCATCTTTTTTGCAGCTACAACACACTGCTGACTCACACTGAGCTTATAATCCGCCAAATACCCCTAAATGCCACACATATTGCTACTAACCCCACTGCATATGTATACAATTGTTTTAGGGAGAGCAAGAAGTAGAGAGGAAGGTTCATTTAAGAAGGTTCATTTACCACATTGAAACTTCATGAAATCTGGGTCCCAAAAACTCAACCTGGGATTTTGCATTCCTAATGATACACCAGCCTGTGCTTACTTAGTTTGCTAGCCCAAATGATTAGACAAACTAGTGATGGGTCATGGACTAGATTTCAGCTTAGGCTAGTCAGCTTTGATTTATTTCATGGCTTCCCTCAGAACGCAGCCTTCTTTAAAATTACTCGTCTTTCAAATGTATGCTATTTATTACCAGAAGAACTGGCGGAAAGAGTATAAATGATTCAATGCAAACGCATTACCACCACTGGAAAAAATACCCCAAAGATAAGCATCCAGTACATTAAGGATGGTATAGTTATGATTTTCCATGGGAATATTATATCTAAATACCTTTTCCCTGATTAAAAATACCTTGTAGAAATAAAGATTTTCAAAGATATTTCCACTTAGCTTATTGGATTAGTTCAAAGAAAGTAGAGTGGGTATTATCCTCATTTATAGATGGAGAAACAGACCCAGAAAGGTCATGACTTGTCCTGGCATAGAACCAGGAGTGAACCCCAAGTCCTTGGATTTCTAGTCCAGTGCAATTCCCATGGCACTCGATAACAAAAGGGTGGCCCAGTCCTGGCCTTAAGGCACTAATATCCAAGGAGTTCTCCATTAGCTGTTAGCCACATGTGCTCTACTTGCCCTTGCCATACAGATAAAAAGAGGTCTCAGTGAAAAGATAAAAAGTTGTTACAACACTTAAGAGATGCCAAACTCTAGCAATCATAAAATCATAAAATTTATGAGAATTAGTCCAATACCTTTAACTTTATAGATTAGGAAGAGATATCAAGTAATTTATCTAAAGCTGCAGTTACCTAATACCAAAACCAGGATTAGAACTTATTTATATACCCAATTCAATGTTCTTTGTTATACTATATTGTTTCTCAAAATACATGTAGGCAGCTCTCTGTTACCTATAGCTAGGACATTTCTGAAAATGAGGTCTGATGTATGTTATCTACAACTCAAGAATGTGATGGCTAAAGATCCTGCCAAACTCCTAATCCAAGTGACTATGGGCCAGGAGATAATCAGAGAGGGATGAATCATGACATACTGAACTGGCAACTTCCGAGTAAACAGAGCTATGCTATATGAAGTAGCCCCTAAGGGTGGACTTCTTTCCCCCAACAGCAATACTGGTATTGGAACCACTCAAGGACTTGGACTACTTGTGTCCTAGATGACCAGGTTTTAAAGACAGCTGAGAGTCTTACTGAAAGGAAAGGATTATGAATCTGCCACAGCTAAGGGTGGTCTTTTTAAAAAGCAGGCTAAGGGACTTCCCTGGTGGTCCAGTGGGTAAGACTCCATGCTCCCAATGCAGGGGGCGTGGGTTCGATCCCAGGTCGGGGAACTAGATCCTGCATGCATGCCGCAACTAAAGAGTTCGCATGCCGCAACTAAAAGGTCCCACATGCCACATCAAGACCTGGCACAGCCAAAATAATTAATTAAAAAAAAAGTAGGCTAAATATACAGCTACAAAAGGACCCGGTAAATGACTATATAAACATTTATAAATATTGATGTGGTGTTCAATTTGCTTCAACAATCATTTGTCCAAAGACATGTCATACTTCTATCCTCAAGAAACTTAACAGATTCGATATTATGGAAACACAGAGGTGGGAACTCAAGCAAGCCTGAGGAGCCAGGAAAGGATTTATTGAAGAGAGACACCTGATGAATCTTAAGGTTTGGGTGAGAATTTTCTAGGTGAAGAAGCCAAGCAAAGACATAGGCATGAAAAGGTATGGAGGGTTTGTGCAACTAGAAACAGTCTGACAGTGCTGGAGCCCAAAGTATGGGCAGGGAAGAGTTATAGCATGAGATGAGGCCAAATCAGAGGGCCTGATGCCATGCCCTCTAGGACTTCGGCCTAAACTAATGAAGTGCCACTGAAGAACAGATCACCCTGGGAACCAAGGCTGAGGAGGAATTCGAAGTTGGGAGGCAGGAAGACTGATCATGTTGGTTGAAGTAATTTAAATGGTGAGAGCCTGTACACAGATGTATAAGTAGCAATAGGAATGTATACGATGTATCAGATAGGTCATATTCCAGAAAAAATGAGGCCATTGAATGTTTTCTGAGGGGTGGGGTCTCCTGACTTAAATATTTCTCTCAGGGCTTTTTCTCATGTCTGACACTTTCATCATCAGAGGTTCCTTCTGTAGGAGCTCCCCCACTAAAATGGAGGTGATCACTGCATTTTATTGTTGCTCAGCTAACATTAAGATGGATTATGAGGGACTTCCCTGGCAGTCCAGTGGTTAAGACTCCGCGCTTCCAATGCAGGGGCGCGCGAGTTCAATCTCTGGTCGGGGAGCTAAGATCCCACATTGCCACACAGCCAAAAAAACCAAAAAGAGATGGGCTATGAAAGTTTACTGGGAGTAAAGAAGGCCTTGCAGGGATGGGCAGGATTAGTGATGAGGGGAGAAGCAAGGGACTCAAAGCAAAAACAAGGGACAAAAGTTCAGACTGCTCAAAAGGAGACAATGAAATTCCATGTCACCATTTTGGCTGGGCTGGCCCTGTCCTGCTACAAAATCCATTTTCAGGCAGCTTGAGTGTGTTATTCCGAAACTCTTTCATGGGAGCCACTTAAAGTCTACACAAGGATAATAATATTAACAATAAAATACACTCTAGCAAAGAAAGAACTATGACTTCTGAGCTAAGGAACACCATATAGGGACAAGTTAACCCAGACATTGGACCTTTAGAAAGTTTCCTAGAAATCGGGTCACTTAAGATCTTTTCGCCCTTGACTATAAGTGAAACATTGGCGCCTGTATTTTCATTTCCAGTAAGTATCATGTTTAACTTGGAAATCTGACAAATACCAAGAACTCCTGCCCCATAGTTCACAGTATTACTGCGAGGATCAAATGGGACAAAAAGAGGCAAAAGCTTTTGTGTGCTGGAAAGCTAAATGAGGTCATAGGCAGTCCCTCTGGTTCACAGGAGAAAAGAGGAAGATGGGGTCTCCATGTCATGGCCCTTGCAAGGACTGCTCACAAACAACGATCATAAAATCGTTCAAATCTTCCAAATATTGATGAGCGGAGTCCACAGCACCTTAAGTACCTTCCCTAAGGATTAAAATTAACATACATTGTGAATTTAAAAGTAACACCTCGGCCTTCCCTGGTGGCGCAATGGTTAAGAATCCGCCTGCCAATGCAGGGGACATGGGTTCGAGCCCCGGTCCGGGAAGATACCACATGCCGCGGAGTGGCTGGGCCCATGAGCCATGGCCGCTGAGCCTGCACGTCCAGAGCCTCTGCTCCGCAATGGGAGAGGCCACAACAGTGAGAGGCCCGCGTACCGCAAAAAAAAAAAAAAAAAAAAAAAATGTTAGTTTTAGAGGGACAACTAAGGATAGACATCAGAGGTAAGGAGTAAAGTTAGAAGACTGGCAGCAATTCAAGCAAAAGATGACATACTGCAGGCATGAGGTGGGAGAAGGAAGGATTTTAGCAAAAGTCAGGAGACAAATTTAGCAGAAGTTGATTGCATGGGGGGAAAAAAGAACATGGAGGAGTTGGGGATGACTCCCAAAGGCTTAGCAAATGAGTGGGCAACAAGGCCATTAACTAAACTAGGAAATACCATACAGAAGACAAGAGCAGGGCGGAAGAAGGGGGGTTCAAATTCCCTCTGAGGCATTTTGAGTCGGCAATGAATCCTCTCCTTTGAGGCCTTAAACGATTTCCCCTTCTAAGCCAGAAATCACCCCTTCCTCTGAGCTCCACGGCACCTAGTATACCGTTTCCACACCGAATTATTTAAATCTGCAGTAATTACAAAGTTTGTCCCTACCTTAAATCACAGAGGAAAAGTACTAGGTCTTGCTGCTCTGTGCAATGCCCTTATCTCGGAGTCTCAGACACAGCAAGCCTTCAAAGGCTGCATTCTTGAAATGCGGCTCCATCAGATACTGGAAACTGCCCGTGAACATGCATTAAATCAATGACCCAAACCTGTGCGTGAGAGGCTTCTGTAACGTCTCCAAAGCCTTGGGCCCCACAGCACCTACTCTGAGCTCCCTGTGTGTTCATCTTATCTGATGTTTAAACAACCCCGCTCGGCAGCGGGATTCCGGTCCACAGAGAAGCAACAGAGGCCCCGCGCCTGGGGTATCAAGGCCTGCAGGTGGCTGACCAGGTTGTCCCTGCCAGCGCCTGCCCCGTCGGGCCGGGTGGGCCAGGCCTGGGGGCTCCTCGGGTTCTGGGGGGGCCCACCGTGGCCTCTGGGCGGCGGCCCCAACCCCCCCCAGGGGGCCATGAGGACACCTAGCCACCCGCCCGCCCGCCCCGCGCGGACCGCCCCTTGCTTGGTGGGATCAGCCCCATGACGGCGTGAGGGTCCCTGGGTGGGGGCACGCGGCCCGGCCCCTCAACTCTAGAAACCTGGCCCCGGAAGGCAGTAGTGAGGCCTCCGGTCCGGGGCTCAGCTCGTCCTGTACCTCCGTCTGCGTCCCGGGCGCTGCGCTGGAGCCTGAGGGCTTGACGGGAAGGCCCCGCAACGGTCCGTTCACCTCAGGCCCGCCGCAGTCCTGCAGGCCGCATCCTGGCCACTCTCGCCGCCTCTCTGCGTCCTCCGTCCCGACCCTCGGGGCGGGAACCTGAGGTGAGGAGAGCAAGAGACAAGCACGCGGCCGGGCACCTGAGCGAGGGCCTCCGAGGGCGGCTGGCGGACGGTCAGTCAGGCAGTCAGGCCAGCGGGAGCCACAGCGCTGACGCGCGAGACTCCAGCGTCCCTTGTGGACGGGGCGTGGCCGGCGCGTGCCGAAGGAGGCGGGAAGGGCAAGGGGCGGTGCCACCCGCGACGTCCTGGGGCGCTGATTGGAGGCGCGCTGCTGATGTGTGAGCAGGGGGCGTGTCCCCACGTGAGCTCTCGGGTGCCGAGGGCGCTGGAGTAGAGGGGGTGGCGCGTGCGCGGTTCTGGCTGTCCGCCGCAGCCTTGTCCGCCTGCTCCTCTTCCTGGGGGCAAAGGTCGTCAGGCAGTTTGCGTCTAAAGAAACGTGCGGACTTCAGCCATGGCCGGGGCTGGATTTGAGTCGCTGGAGCGGTGCTTGGAGAAGCATCTACCACCCGCAGACCTGCAGGAGGTCAAACGCATTCTCTATGGCAAAGAGACCAGGTGTGGGGCCTAGACTGGGAAGGTGGGGGACCTTGGGGCCAGCGGGTGTGGGTCTGGGGGACCAGGCAGAGTGCTTCAGAATCGGAAGGGCTCTACAAGGGCGCGGGTGAAGTACTGAATTGGCGAGCTGAGACCCTAGGAGGTCTAGATGTGACAGCTCTGGGAGCTCAGAGTTGCACAACCGAGAGTGAACTTTACAAGCCTAGAGGGAAAGAACGGTTTTTACTCTTTGTGCTTTCTCTGTGACCACCCAGCTCTCTTTCCCAGCTTCCAGTGACCAGCTTCTTCCCCAGAGCCAGGCCTGTCCTCTAGGTGTCTGTCTAGGTCATTACCTCCTGTCAGAGCCCCCACCTCCTCCTTCCTGCAGTGACCCAGCCTCTGGCGGACCCTTGGAGGGAGAGGCCTCTGAATCTGGTTGGCGAAGGAACTTTTCCCACTGGCAAGCCACAGGAGTTAGTTCCCATGCTCAGAGCAAATTTTTTCCACTCCCAGCCAGCTGTGTGCATCACTAGGACTTTCTGAGGGCAGTGCACTGCTGGACGCTGGGCATACAGAGCTGGAAGACACTTCCCCTTCCACTCTTGTTTCTCTTCAGTCCACTTTTCTCAAAGCAACCAGAAGATGTAAATCATATCCTGCTTAAAACTCTATCAGGGATTCCCACAGCCCTTAGAATGTAATGCAAACTCTGACCCCATGCAACTCCTGACTAAACGTCCTTCCACTTTCTTGCCCATTTGTGGGCTCCCCCAATCCAGCCAGACTGCGCACTCCCTGCCCTTGTGGCAGTGACCTTGAGGCAGGAACCTGATCAGCTCACCAGAAACGGGAGAGTGTTGATTGGATCAGAGATTCCCAGCCACCAGCTGATGTGGAGTTCCTGCAGGGAGGCCAGATCTCAGAGTCTCAGGTGTTTTCATAGCTAGTGGATGGTAAAGGTAGAACAGCTGCCTTTCGGGGTGGGCATGGTACAGAACTTTGTCCAAAATGGCTCTTAGTACCCAAAGAGGGGTGCCCGGGACTTCAAGTCCCCTCCAGTGTGCTCATGCTGGATTACTGCTTCCCACCACATGTGTAAAGGCTTGTCAGGGGGGAAGCCTCTTAGAATCGAGGCTCCTAAAGAAGGTGTCCTGAAGCAGGGGGTGTCTCAGGGTGTTTAAGGGTGAGGTGGGCATGTTCCCCTGGGAAAAGACAGAGCTCGTGGGTGTCAGGGAGAGTCTTAGGAAAATAGAAATAACTTTCCCACGTAGGGGACTTGCTGGGACCCATTCTAGAGCTCAGAGTAAGGACTGCCTTGTAAAAGGGACTTTGTATGCACATTTGGATCGCTCCAGGGTGGGGAGGGATTGGAATGGGAGGTAAAATGGGAGCCAAATTCCATTAATCAGTGACCACCAGGCCTCTTCCTGGGGCTTGGCTCACAATAACTGAGTAAGTGGTTCCCCTTTTCCATTCTTTCTCCTTTTCCCTTTTCTTGGTTCTGTTCCACCCAGAACTGAGCCCCTTCCAAGCTTCACCTCCAGGGTATAAACCTTTGTACTTGTGATTGAGTGGGATTTGGCTATGAACAGACTGCAAAGTGAAGGTAGAAAATTAGTCATTTAGGGACTTCCCTGGTGGCGCAGTGGTTAAGAATCTGCCTGCCAATGCAGGGGACACAGGTTTGAGCCCTGGTCCGGGAAGATCCCACATGCCGCAGAGCAACTAAGCCCGTGTGCCACAACTACTGAGCCTGCGCTCTAGAGCCCACGAGCCACAACTACTGAGCCCACATGCCTAGATCCAGTGCTCCGCAACAAGAGAAGCCACCACAATGAGAAGCGCGTGCAATGCAACGAAGAACAGCCCCCACTCACAGCAACTAGAGAAGGCCCGTGCGCAGCAACAGACCCAACACAGCCACAAATAAATAAATAAATTTATTAAAAAGAAAAGAAAAGAAAATTAGTCCTTTAAAAATTCTTCTGTTCACTTCTCATGGCCTGTCTCGGGCATGGCTGCCTCTATGAATGCCTGGTGGACCTGAATCCTCAGCCCCTCCCCTGGACTCCCCCTTTGCTCCACACAAGACCAGCTTCCCACCCCAATAATTGCTGCGCCCAACACAAAGATGATGCTTAGTAAATGTTTGCTAAGTGAATGAGCTAAATGGGCCTTTGCCTGTGCCAGACAGATGAAATCCTCAGAGAACATCAACTCTCAGTTTTAAGACAGCCAGAACCAAGAACATTTATTCATTCAACAAACATACATTGTTTATTTTTGTCTTGGGCACTAGAGGTACAAGGATGGGTTAGCCACGGTTCCTACTCTCGAGGGACTTTCTGTCTTTTGATGGTTGTCCTACATCATGGTTCTGAAGACCAGAAGTACAAAATCAAGGTGTTGGCAGGAATAGTCTTCCAAAGGTTCTGGGGGAGAATCCTTCCATGCCTTTTCTAGTTTCTGTGGCTTCTGGCGTTCCTTGGCTTGTGGCAGCATCACTCCAGTCTCTGCTTCTGTCTTCACTTGGTCTTTTCTCCCTGTGTCTCTTCTCTGGGCGTTTCTTAGCCCATCACTGGATTTAGGGCTCACCCGGGTAATACAGGATGATCTTATCTTGAGATCCTTAATTACATCCACAAAGACTCTTTTTCCAAATAAGGTCCCATTCACAGGTTCTGAGCATTAGGACGCTGGACATATCTTTTGGAGGGGCCACAGGTCAGCCCACTACAGAGATTCTGCAGAGGTGGGCATCAGGGTGGAGGGAGGCTGGGTTTGGGATTGTCCTAGAGATGGTCATTCCAGGTGGAGGAGTGGGTGCAGAGTAGGAATCTGGGGGTCCCAGTGTTAAAGGGGCAGAGGAGGTGGAGATTTTGTGCTAGACTCTAGAGGTAAGGATGCGGGGGGGACCCTAGGGCCAGTATCAAGGATGCTGATTGGGACAGGGACAGAGTGTCAGGTGGCTCAAGGAGGTCTGTAAGGATGGGGACAGCAGGGAGTCCACTGGCTTTAGCAACCAGTAGGCTGGTGGTTCCAGAACAAGAGAGGCCTGTGTAGAGCACGCTTTCCCTTTTTTCTTTTTTTCTGGTTTTTTAATGGGAGAGACTCAAACAGCTGTCATGGTGAATGTGGCAGGTCTGCAGGAGACAGGGAGAGATGTCCAAAGTGGGTATATCGTTAAGTGAAAAAGGCATGAAGGGACTTCCCTGGTGATCCAGTGGTTAAGACTCTGTGCTTT
Source organism: Leucopleurus acutus (assembly GCF_964270905.1). NCBI lineage: Eukaryota > Metazoa > Chordata > Mammalia > Artiodactyla > Delphinidae > Leucopleurus > Leucopleurus acutus. The sequence continues at coordinate 65,281,831 of NC_139155.1, read as the reverse complement.
CAATGCAGTGGGGCACAGATTCAATCCCTGGTCAGGGACCTAAGATCCCACATGCTGCTTGGCGCGGCCAATAAAAAAAATAAAGGCAGAGTAGAACATACAGAAGGACACCTTTGTATGTGTAACATACACGCATATCAAAAATATTGGAAAGATACATAAGACATTGTTAAGGGGGTTGTCTCTAGGTCCTGAGATGGAGGGGAACTCATTTTACATTTTCTACTGTTTGATTTTTTTCCCCCCATGAGCATGTGTTTCTTTTGTAACAAAGCTCTGGTTTAATTATTTAAAATGCTGATGGTAAAGAGCCATTAGAGGGGAAAGAGAAGTTCCAGAAGCGAGAGCTTGCCAAGGAAGCTGGGGCTGGGCTCCCTTGGGCAAGGTCTGCCTTGACCTCGCTGGAAAAGGGGGTGCCCCGGGGAAAGGCCAGGGGATGTGTGGAGCCAGGACAGGAAGTGATGGACTTTCCTCCTTGAAGTTGTAGGTGAGGCCCCCAGGGTGGGGGCCTTAGTATCAGGATGAGGGGCAGAGGGGCAAGAGCCAACTATGGGGACCAAGGGAGGGTTGGGGGCAGCACAGAGCCCCCTTTGTGAGGTTGTGGCCCATTTGCTGGTCTCCACCACGGCTGGTCGGTGCCACGCCACATCCTTGAGCCAAGCCTTTGGTGGACACAGCACATGGTTAGAGAATGGGGCTCGAGGGCCAGTTGGGTTCTCCAGGATGAAGCAGGCAGGATTGGGTGAAGGAATGCCAGGGTAACTGGAGGGCGGGGAAACCTTCAGGTAGTGGCCAGACAGTGGGGGGTGCTGGGGAGAGGTAGAGCCCAGAAGGTAGTGGAGGCCTGGCCTGCATGGCCTAGGGGACGGGTGTCTGCAGGGAGCTGTGGGCAGGGATGGGAATGGAGGCAGGGAGGTCGAGCATCGTGGAATGACGGGGCTGAGTGTTGAAGGTAGAAATGTGGGGAGAGCTGACAGCTGCAGTCAGTGGGTGGGGAGAGTTAGCCAGAGGATGAAGGACCCCTTCCAGGTGATGGTTACGGCTGGGCTTGCAAACCTGAGGCGAGCTTTTCCACCTGATGTCTTCCTGGTTGACAGTGCAGGCTGAGGACGGCCTACCAGGACCACTCCCAAGGGCAGCCGGCCCCCAGGCCCTCCTTCTTGTCCTGGCCACCATGGTGACTTGTCCGGGGGAGTGGGGGCGTCCGCCTGCAGGTGGGGGACTGTCTCTGAGGCAGTCATGGCAACAGGAGGCGCAGTGTGGGCACTGCTGCTATTTCTAACCTGCTGAAGCACACGGAACCCTGACTAGTTGAAAAGCAGGCTGATTGTCAGGGGTGGAACCCAACTCCGAGCTGTCAGGGCCATCACAGGGAAACTGCCTGGCAGGGGGCGGTGGCAGGGGGCTCAGGCTGACAGGGCTGTGATTTTGAAAGGAATGTCTTTAAGAAAGTGGTTTAAAGTACGAGAGAAATATTATTAGATAATGGTTGTCAGGTTATTTTTTGATGCATTCTCTGGGTATTTCATAACCACCGTGCCCCTAGGTGGTAAGGCCTTCCTGGCTGGGGGCCCTGTCCCATGCCCCTGCGGGTTTCACCCCTGGGCCAGGCACAAAACGGGCCATGTGGCCCATGGTCACTTTGGTGGGAGGTTTTATAAATAATCCACTTGCTTCTGTTAATAAATCACAAACAGGGATGAGCCCTTCAGCCTTTGGTCTAGACATCTGGGCCCCGCCACGCTCACCCAGCATCGGGCAAGGAGCTGCCCTCTCCCCTGGCGGGAAGCAGGACAGGATGGGGTGGGGGTGTCACCAAAGACTTGTAATCCTTAGTGGCAAATGGCCACGGGACCCTCCGTCCTGCTGTTGTCCTGGCCTCTCTTCCTAACCGGCTCCCAGCCTCCTTCTCGACAGCTCCTTTGTCTCATCATGACCTGCCGCAGCCCCCAGGCTCAGCACGGTCCTCTCACTCTAGTCCACAGACATTTTTGGGAATCTGTTCCCTCTCTCCTGTGCTGCCTGCTGAGACTTCAATTCCCGCCACCACCACCACCACCACCACCACCACCACCACCACCACCACCCCCCCTGATTTCAGCAGCTCCAGCATCAACCTCGTGACTAGTTTCCCTGCTGCCCCCTCCCCACTGCCCTCCTCCGCCCAGCCTGACCATGCCGTTCCCAGCTCCAGTCTCCCCAGGGAAGCCCGTTCTCCACCCACCGGGCCCAATTCTCCAGCCCCGCCTCAGCTTCCCACATGTGGCCGAGGCCCTGGCCCTGGCGGGCTGCTGGGCCTTCTTGCCGGGACGCTCCCACCTCTTCTCTGTCTGAGGAGTGACTCTGGAGGGTCATTAACTGCAGCAGACCTCAGGCAGATCATGTCCCCTCTTTCCTGCCTGTTTAGGAAGCTCGACCTGCCCAGCAGGGCTTTTGAAGCCGCCTCCAAAGGGGACTTTGAGCTGCAGGGCTATGCCTTTCAGGCTGTGACGGAGCAGCAGAGGAGGCCCCGGACCGTGCGCATGGGGCTTGTTCAGAACAGAACCCCCCTCCCCGCGGACACCCCTGTGGTGAAACAGGTTTGGCCTCTTTTGACTGTAAATACATAAACGGGCAGCGGGCCGCTCTGTGTTTTGAACTCGATCTTGTCCCCGGATGGTTGCCCAGTGGCTCTGCCCTGGCCCCCACTTCCTTCCAGCCGTGTCTCTTGCTTTTCTTTCTCTTCTGGCTCCTACCCTTTCTCTGCCTTCCTCTCGCTCCTCACTATTCTGTCCACCTTCCTTTCCACTTCCTCTCCTGTGATCGAGCTGAAGTTCCGTTTACCAGTTGGGAGGGTGCCCCTGTGACTCACGCGCTCTCCGTGGAACTGCCTCTCGGGCTCCTGCCGGCACACGCCAGTCAGGACCCATCTGTCCACCGTGTGTCCCTCTGCCTGGATCCTAAGATCCCCAGACGTTGGTCAGATTGTGAATATGTCTCCTCAGCCCAGGTTGTCAGGTCATCGGGGGGCAGGGATGCTGTCATCACCACCCCCCAGAGCCTAGAAGCACGCTTGGCACCCAGCAGTCATCCGCGGGGCCCCGTGCACGCAGTCCCTCGAGGGAGACCGAGCGTCCATCAGGAAGCATTTGTGGTCTCTGGGTTTTCAGCCTGGTTCCTCTGGTCTGTCTTTGAACAAACACTTCTGAATGTCTCCTGGGAGCCAGACGTCATGCTGAGCACAGAGAACTTGAGGACACTGCTCCCAAGGAGCTCGTGGGGTCATGGGAGTGTCAGTGGAGGAATGTGACAGCACAGTGGGAACAGCGCCACCATAGGGACACACACAGGCCGGGGAGAATGCAGGTACCCCAATTCTCGGCCCCTTGCTGGAAGAGCTACCCCTCTGTGGGCAACACGTGTTGTGGAAAACATATCCAGGGAATTTTGGGCGGGGAAAGGGAGCACATTCTGGCAGAGGGCACAGCTGGGAAAGGTGAGTCATTGGAAGACACCATACATATGGGAGAACAGAAGTGGCAGGACAAAGCGTCCCCGAAGCTGTGGATGCGCAGGAAGTCATAAGTGGACTGGGTCCTGGGGGGTAGGGGGCGAGGGAGCAGTTAACCCAGGGGATGGTTGTGGTGTGTGGTGGGCCCACTGAGTGTGGCCCCTCTCGCAGTAAGCTCACATCCTCACGTCCTCCTCTTAGCAACCCCCGAGGTGGGTAGTGTTCTCCCCATTCTCTAGTCAAGGAAACCGAGGCTTAGCGAGGCAACATTGAGTGTGTGTGGGACCCCAGAGCCTCTGCACCGCCACCTTTGACTGCAGAATTGGACCCAAGGACAGTCCAACATACCAGAACCTCCCACCCTCCTCGTCCTCTTGCAGCCGGTCACGTGGGTGTTGAGTTCTAAAGATGGTCTCAACCAACTAATCCTCGCTGTTTAAATTGCCAGGTCACTGCCCTGCACAGACGCATCGAGGCCATCGTAGAGGTGGCTGCCATGTGTGGAGTCAACATCATCTGTTTCCAGGAAGCATGGAGTAAGTCTCTCTCGGGGTGCTTTCTCTGCTGCCTTCAGTGCTGTCTTATCTCCACGTCGCCAAGAGTGTCTGCTGCTTGATTTCTTAAAATCTCCTTTTTTTTGTCATCCATAGAAAGGTTCTTTGTCAACAACACCAGCAGCCCCAGAACCCCAGCCTTCCTCCTCCTCGCGTGCCTCAGTCTCTCATCTGAGCCTCAGCCTTCCTCCCAAACTTGAATCCGTTTACTCCTTCCTCTCACCTCCTTACCTCTGCCCTGATCCAAGGCATGTCAGCATCTCCTCAGCTTCTGTAATCGCCTCCAGCTGGTCTTCTCCACTCTGGCCCCTTCTAACTGGCTGCCCACACCTTCTAGGAAAGATCTGTATGAAAACTCTGCTCTGCATCATCTGTTCCTCCCCATCTCTGCCGGGCTCTGCCCTGACCTTCTGATACTTTACTCCCCTCCCCCGAGGCCACTGCACCCACTGTTCCCTCCACCCAGAGCCAGAGCTGGAGCTGGAGCATTCCTCTCCCCTGGCCTGTAACCCTGCTCGACCTTTGGATCTCAGCTCAGAGCCTGCCTCCCTGTGTAAAGCTGCATCCCTATTAAATACTCCTGCTACCTTGTACCTCTTTATTTTATTTTTAGTCATAGTTATACACATTCATGGTTTAGATTCAAATGGGTCTACAAGGTCTGTTACCAAAAAATAGCTATCCTTCTCCCCAGAGGCACCTACTTCTTCTCTGAGCTGGTTCTTTTGGAATTTACCTTTGCTTGTGTTGCTGCTTCCTAATTTTTCAGTTTTGCATCATTTATTGACTTCCCATGATGGAAGGAGACAGTGTAGTCCTTTGCCCTCTCCTGCCCCCTCTACGCACATGTACCCTTCCTGGTCTGTCCCCAGTCCATTTGCTACCAAGATTCAGAGGAAATCGCTTTGATTTCTTTCCCTGAATAGCTTTCTGTTTTCCCTGCAGTTTGCTTTGTTTTGTACATGCTTACCACAAAGTCTACCCCAAACTTTCTGCTGGTTTCCTAAATCCCCCTAAGAGGTTTAGACACATGAACTAGTCTATCGGTTTCATCTCCTCACAGGAATCTGTCACAGAGCCTTCTGGCTGCTCTGCTCTGAATTGGTTTCCCCCTCTCTGCCATCCCAGGACTCCCTTAACCATCATCCAGGGGAGGGTCCCTCTGCCTTGCTCTTGTGTTTCTCCTATCTCACAGCTTCCTCTTTCTTGCTTTTCCCCCTCATTTTTGTTGAGTAGACCGTTTGAGACCTTGCACATCTGAAAATATTGCTGGAGAGTATGGTTGGGTATAGAATTCTGGGTTAGAAACAATTTTCCTTCAGAAGTTTGAACACTTTGCTCCATGTCTTCTGGCTTTGGGTGTTGTTGTCTTAAATCTAAGACTATTTTGATTTATGCCCCATTGTATATGGACTGTTTTTCTCTAGAAGGTTGTAGGATCTCTTCTTCTCCAGTACTTTGAAATTTCATAATGATGTGCCATGGAGTGTATCTATTTTAATCCATCCTTCTAGACACTTCAGTGAGTTCTAACAGTCTAGAAACTTGAGTCTTTCAGATCTAGGAGATGTTCTTAGATTGTTTCATTCGTGATTTTCTCCCCTTTTTTCTCTTCTCTTTTTTTGATACTCCTTGCTGTTAGGATGTTGGAACTCTGGACTGGATCCCTCATTTTCTTTTGTATTTGTGCCTATTTTTCATCTCTTTGTCTTTTTGTTCAATTTTCTGGTAGATTTTATCTAATTTGTCATTCAGCCTTCTAGTTAGTCTTTTGTTTTTGCTGTCATATTTTGAATTTATGAGAGTTCTTTTGGTCTGAAATTTTCTATTTTATCACATTCTGTTCTCGTTTTATAGTTACAATATCTTCTCTTATCTCTAAGGATATTAAGTAATATTTTTTTTTCTCCCTGCATGGTTCCTAGTTACTCCAAGTTGGTCTCCCCGCTGCTGCCCCAATTACTTATATTTTAAGAATTGGGGATTAAAAAGCTGATTGCAAGCTCTGAGTTTGTGGGAGGGGCTTCTCCACTGAGTTTCATTATAGGATGACCGGATTTAGCTGTTTGTTAGGAAATCGCCTATGGTAGTATCTTTGGGTCATTCTTTTCAGGCTGGTCAGATTCCCCAGAGAAAATTCATCTAATCTCCTGCCAAGAGGAAAGGACAGGAGTCCAGTATGCTTATGTTTAGTTAATCCCTTTGTTTTTATCACTCCACTCACCTTTGTCCTGGGTTCCCCAAGGCCAGAGACCCTCTGTTTAACTGTCTCTAGAGAGTGAGCCTCTAGCTGGGGTGGGAGAGGCTCAACCCAGCCTCTTGGAGCGGAGAAGGGTTCTAACTGCTTCTTAAGTAGACTTTTGACCATCCTACTTATTTGTCGCCCCTCCCTGCGTCCCCACCTTCAGAGCTGCATGGTGCCTCTGGCTCCTGAGCTTTCAAGGGGTCTGTGATGGAGAGTGGGGTGCTTCCTGGCCTCCTCCACTGCGGAGGGGACTCAGTGTTCTCAGATTCACTAAGATATCTCCCACCTCTCTCGGCTCTCCAGCCTCCCATGTTTTGTTGTTTTTGTCCCTGGCTCGTGCCCCATCCCTGTGGGTTTATACCTGTACACAAAAACCCTTTACTCTCATTTGGTGGGGTTTCAGGAAGGAGCAGAGGAGTGTGTCCCATCTGCCACCTGTACCCAGGAGTGCGTCACGTTCTTCACATGTCTCGTTGCACGTATGCTCTTGTGTGATGCTTTTGTCTGCCTCTTCCATTAGACCGTAAGCTCCATGTGATCAGTGCCTCGGTGGTGTTTATTTTTCCCACCCCAATCCCCACCTCTATTTTTTTAACATTAAAAAACTTTAATTGTAAAATATGCGTACTATTACTATTGGTAAGTGTACAATTCAGCGACATTAAATACATTTGCAAAATTATGTAACTGTCATCGCCATCTATACCCAGACCTTTCATCATTTCCAGCCAAAACTCTGTACTCCCCTTCCTCTTCCAGCCCTGATAACCTCTATTCTACTTTCTGTCTCTATGAATTTGACTACTCTAGGGGCCTCATGTAAGTGGAATCCTTTGGTATTTGGCCTTTTGTGTCTGGCGTATTTCACTGAGCATCATGGTTTCAAGGTCCGTCTGTGTTGTTGCATGTGTCAGTGTCCTTCCTTTTTATGGCTGAATAATATTCCATTGTTTGGATGGACCACATTCTGTTTATTCTTTCCCCTACCCAGATTTTATCTTTAGTGGCTTGAATAACCCTTGGTACATGACAGACACTAAAAAATATTGGATGGTTTAACCAACTTCTCTTTCTTGGATCTGGAAAACTCCTGCACATACATCAAGGCCTAGCATGGACACTCCCTCCTTTGGGGGGGCCCTGGGGACTCCCCTACACAGGTTCCCTTTCAGCTCCCGTCTTGGCTGGCAGCTCCTGAGGGCAGGGCCCGGTCCAAGTCTGAGCCTGCCTCATGGAGTGTTGGTTCAGTGAATGTGGAACCCCCTTCCCCTCTAATTTGGAAACTGTAGTTGGAACTTCACAGCCGACCTCCCCCAACCTCCCTTCCACATGCTTCTTTCGAAAGTTTGTTTACATTACAGCAGTTGTGAAAACAGGAAAAGAAGCCATTAAAATGGAAATGGAGAAATTTGGAGAGCTTAGCAAGCTGAAATGAAATCGGAAAGGGAGGTTTTATTCTCTTGGGGCATTTGAGTCTCTCCTAATGCTCTGAAAGCTGAGAGTGAACAACGGTCATTAAGGATTGTTCTTTGTTATCAACAGCTTTCTTGTTAGCTTCCTTAAAATAGCTCATCCATCTTCACCGATGGCACCTGGGGAATCTTGATCCTGGTGCCAGGGCCCCCTGGGCTGGTGCTGGCAGAGCCTGCTGCCCACTTAGCTGCCTCCATGGGCTACCGCCCTGGCAGCTGAGATGGTGGTGGTGCCATCATAGCACCAGGCTTCCAGGGACTGGAAGGAATCTGGAGGCTGATGCTTCTCTTCTCTGTGAAATGAGGAGTCACACCAACTTCGCAGGGGTATTGGGGACATGCTGCCTATTACCAGGCCTGGCACCTTAAAATTTTTTTGCAAAATTTGCAAAATTTTTTTGCAAAATTGGCATGCACATGGCTCATGTTTGGAAAAGGTTGGTTGCAATTATTACCCCCAAACAGGCCACACAACCCATGCAGCGGCCAGGTAGTCCTCGCCAGCCACATCACACAGCTTCCTACAAACCTTCCCTGCACTCTGAGTTTCAGAGTGACCGGAACAGTAGCAAGCACCTGGAAACATCCGTTAGGCTAATCCTCCTAAAAGAAATGGACTTGGGTTATTGGGAGGAGGAAGATCTAAAGAGTACAGTCGTCTCTCGGTATCTACAGAGATTGGTTCCAGGACCCCAAACCCTGCAGAGACCAAATTCCAGGGATGCTCAGGTCCTTTACATAAAATAGTGTATTTGCATGTTACTTACGCACATCCTCCCGTATACTTTAAATCATCTGGAGGTTACTTGTAATACATGATACAGTGTAAATGCCAATTAAATAGTTGCCCGTGTGTGGCAAATTCAAGTTCTGCTTTTCGGAACTTTGTGGATTTTTTTTTTCAAATATTTTCCGCCTGCTGTTGGGGGAACCCGCAGATGCAGAGGGCCAACTCTATGCGGAATTGGTCCAAACAAGGAATTCAGTACTCCAAATCAAGAAGAAAAAGACAAACAGCTCAGCAGGAAGTGGACAAAGGGTATGGACAAGATCATCTGGAGGATGAATCCAGAAAGGCCAGCAACCATGTGGCCAGGTGCTCCACCTCACTGGTGACACGGGGAACGCATATCTAATCCCAATGAGATCCCAGCTCACAGCATTAGACTGGCGGGTGTGGATGCACGTGGCCGAGGCTGTGGAGCAGTGGGACACACTCAGCCAGAAGTCCCTGGTGCCTACCCCCATCGCAGCCCCCTCCACCCCACAAAGGAAACTGCCCTTGAGAATCTGGTGTGCATGGCGTTCTTTGAATTGTTACTGCGTGTATATGTACCTGCTTTTTTTTTTTTAAGCAAACAAAAATCAGTGAGTTAATGAAATTTCCTATTGAATTAGCCCCCTAGATGGTGGCATCTAGCCAGAGGTCACAGAAATAATGCTTTTATCCTTGGGGAGTGCTCAGCCTACCCAGTGGTTCCCAAACTTCTGATGGTGTCATTAAATGAATGGCTTTTCTTGTTCCTGAGCAAGCCTCAGTCCCTGGGACGATGAACATTCCTATGGTGATGCGTGAGGGTCCCAGCGCCATCCTCAGTGGCCCTCTGACGCTGTCCCCAAGGAGCCTTGGTTGTGCTCTTAACCAACCAGCAGATTGGCCAGCAGCTCGGGATCTGCTGGTTGGGAACAGTTTCTGGCTGTACCTTTTGCAAAAAAATTTTAACATATATATGTATTGTTAAAATTGTGGTAAAATAGGCATAACGTAAAATTTACCATTTTAACCGCTTTCAAATGCACAGTTCTGTAGCATTAAGTACATTCACATTATTATGTAACCATCACCACCATCCATCTCCAGAACCTTTGCATCTTCCCAAACTTAAACATCTCCCCATTCTCCCCTCCCCCAGCCCCTGGCACCGACCATCTACTTTCTGTCTCTGTGAACGTGCCTATACTAGGTCCCCCATGTAAGTGGAACCATATAGCACTTGTCCTTCTGTGTCTGGCTTATTTCAATGTGCATAATGTCTTCAAGGTTCACCCATGCTGTAGCAAGTGTCAAACTTTCCTTCCTTTTTAAGGCTGAATAATATTCCATCTAACGGATGGACCACATTTTGTTAATCCATTTGTCCACTGATGGACATTTGGGTCATTTCCATCTTTTGGCTGTTGTGAATCATGCTGCTGTGAACGTGGGTGTGCGAGTATCTGTTCAGATTTCTGTTGCAAGTGTTTTTAAGACCATAGGAAGGACATTTGTCCTTGCCTCTTATTCTGCCATGAAGCCTAAAGGGGAGGCGTCCCCACAGCCAGGGATGGGCTTCAGAAGGCAGGCCAAGGCTCTTGGGGCTGGGATCTCCTGTGGAAACCCTCCCCCACCAGGCCAAGGACCCCCCTCAGAGGCCATGAGCTTGGATGTGATTCTGACCTTTCTCCTCTCCACAGCTATGCCCTTTGCTTTCTGTACGAGAGAGAAGCTTCCATGGACGGAATTTGCCGAGTCAGCAGAGGACGGGCCCACCACCAAGTTCTGTCAAGAGGTAGGATGTTAACCTACCTTTAACTGTTAACTAACCTCTGGCAGCAGCCAAACACGGGCAGGTCACAAAGAGAGGCCGCAGCTGCCAGGGGTGGCCCTTCTCCGTGGAAAACGCACCCATTTGGCTCTTGCTTTGCCAGGTGAGAATAGATAAGACTATTTACTGCCCCTGCCCCCCCTTTTTTAGTGTACTTTCTTTTTTATAAAATAAATTTATTTATTTATGTATTTATTTTTGGCAGTGTTGGGTCTTTGTTGCTGCGCGCAGAATTTTTCTAGTTGTGGCGAGCGGGGGCTACTCTTCGTTGCGGTGCACGGGCTTCTCATTGTGGTGGCTTCTCTTGTTGCAGAGAACAGGCTCTAGGAACCTGGGCTTCAGTAGTTGTGGCTCGTGGGCTCTAGAGCGCAGGCTCAGTAGTTGTGGCACACGGGCTTAGTTGCTCTGCGGCATGTGGGATCTTCCCAGACCAGGGCTTGAACCCATGTCCCCTGCGCTGGCAAGCGGACTCTTAACCACTGCACCACCAGGGAAGTCCCTAGTGTACTTTCACTTAAAATCAGAGTTTCAGAGCCAGAAGGGCCCTTAATGGCTTTTTAAGTGAGGGGGCTGCAGCCCACGGAGGGGGTCCTGGAGGTGACTCCCGTAGTAGGGTCTGCAGCTGGCAAGTGTGGCGCTGGCACTCGGGGACTGAGGTCAAGGTCGAGTCTGTGTCCACAGCTCTGCTACCCCACTTGCTGTTCGCCTGAGTTATGGAAGCATCTCTGCATGGCCCGTCTCATCAGTGTAGAAACTGGGCTTCCTTTTTCTTTATTAAAACCTCATAATACATGTTCTATGATCCCATTTATATGAAATGTCCCGGGTAGGCAAATGCTTGGAGGCAGAAAGCAGATTAGTGGTTGCCAGGGGCTGGGTGGGGAGAGGGGATGGGGAGTGACTGCTCATGGGGACAGGGTTTCCACTTGGGGTGTGGAAAATGTTCTAAAATTAGCTTGTGGTGTTGGTTGCACAACTCTGAATGTACTGAAAACCACTGAATGTCACACTTTGAAAGAATGGACTTTATGCTCCGTGAATTGTATCTTAATAAAGCGGTCATCCAGAAAACCCCAATGATATTCCAAGAGGTTACAAATGGTGACTTACGCTTATTCTCACCTCGAAAAAAATAACTCCTTTCATTTCTCCAATGTCCCATTTCAGACTTTCTACATATACTTAGGGGATTTTGGAGCAGAACTGTAATCATAGTGATTCTATCAATACTGAGTTGTGATTCCAAACATCCCTGTTCTCAGGCTGTAGGGAAAATTCTCTCAGCCACCAGATTGTTGATTCTGTGCTACGAGGCAGGAAGTGATTGCAGATGGCGTGCCTGAACCAGGGTGGGAGGAAGGAAGAGCAAAGGGAGGATGGGGATGAGCTGGTCCCAGGGGACCCCTGTCTGTATCGAGGGCCCCGGGACCACAGCTGCCCCCACGTGGCTCATAGCATCCCCTTCTGCCCGCCGTGCCATCCCTCTGTTCTGTCATTAAGGTCAGAAGTAGCAACGGGCTGGTAAGAGCTGATGACAAATGACCAGCTGGGGCTGCTCATCCTGGTCACCAGATCCTGAACTTCTTATTTGAGACAAAAGGAATTTGGTGCCAAGAGTTATGTTTGGTTTGGTTCTGGGTTTTTTTTGTATAGATTAGACATATGATTTATTTTATTTTATTTTATTTTATTTATTTATTTTGGCTGTGCCACATGGCATGTGGGATCCTAGTTCCCCAGCCAGGGATCAAACCCACACCCCCTGCCATGGAAGCGCAGAGTCTTAACCACTGGACCGCCAGGGAAATCCCTTTTTTCTTTGTTATTATGATAAAAAACACATAACATAAAATTAATCATCTTAACCATTTTGAAGTGTACAGGTCAGTCATGTTAAGTATCTTCACAGTGTTGTGAAGCAAACCTCTAGAACTTTGTCATCTTGTAAATCTGAAACCCTCCACCCATGGAACAACCCCCTCCACCCCCAGCTGCTGGTGCCTGACGTTCCACTTTGTTTCTGTGAACTTGCCTAGCTTAGATGCCTCACATGAGTGCACTCCTGCAGTGTTTGTCCTTTTGCGCCTGCCTGATTTCACTTGGCATAACGTCGTCAGGTTCATCCATGTCAGGGATGACAGCCATGTCATCCATAGGCCAGGATTTCCTTCCTTTTTAAGGCTGAATAATACTCCATTGCATGTATACACCACGATTTATTTAGATGCTTGTGTTGCTTCCACCTTTTGGCTGTTGTGAATAGCGCTGCTCAGAACATCGGTGTGAAAATCTACTTTCCTGCACGGTTGCTGCTCCTATGGTAGCTGTGTTTAACTCCGCCAGGAACGCGGCATCATTTACATTCCCACTGGCAGTTTATGAAGGTTCCTGTTTCCCCACATCTTGTCAACGCTTGTTACCTTCTTTTTTGTTTTGTCTTGTTATTGCCTCTGGATCTGAAGGTCTATGGGAAGTGGCTTTTAAGTCTTGCTTTTATTTTATTTGTACTGTAGGGTCTGTGATCTTTGTATAGGGCTCACAGCATTGGAAAACAAAAGACTTAGCTCTCTGTGCACCCTTTAGAATTAGGAAATCAGCCTTATCCACACTGAAAAGGTCCCCAGGGCTATTTTCAATATTTCAGAAATCCTGATATAACCCATACACCCTCTCATTAGGGTTGCTAGGCTAATTGAAATTTCAAGTGATTTAATTCTGACTAGAATTATTTAAGTTTAGACTGCTTAAGAATAGAGAATGCATTTCACCTATTAGCACACACGTGACATATAGTAAATGGTAAAGTGAATGAATAAATAGTTATTATTCTCACTTGTATCAGAAAGAGAAAAAAGACTAATTTCAGTTATTTTGGGTATATACCCAGAAGTGGCATTATGAGGTCATACGGTAGTTTTGTTTTTAATTTTTGAGGAATCGCCATACTGTTTTCCACAGCAGCTGCACCGTTTTTACACTCCCACCAACAGTGCACAAGGACGATGCTGGTTCCTGTTTAGCTAAGCTTGGGCGTCAGGACAACGCTGGCATTTAGTCTTCAAAGAACAGATGCAGGGAGAGCTCAGAACCCCGTCTAACTATCTAGGGGGACCATTAGAGTCTTCCATAAAAATGTATGACACTTGATTTGAAAATAGGACTGTGCCGTGCTCCTTTTTCCAGCTGGCGAGGAAGCATGACATGGTGGTGGTGTCCCCCATCCTGGAGCGAGACACGGAGCATGGGGACATCTTGTGGAACACAGCCGTGGTGATCTCCAACTCTGGAGCCGTCCTGGGCAAGACGAGGAAAAATCACATCCCCAGAGTGGGCGACTTCAATGAGGTGAGCTGCCCCTCGGATGACCAGCGCAGCTGCAGCACGGTGTGGCAGCAGCGCTGGGGGCCTCCCTGCACTGCACTGCATCACACAGGTGGATGAGATGCAGTGGGATTCCCGGTGAGTCCCAAACGCCTTTAGCGCAGAGGGCTACTTTTTAAAAAATATAACCTGATTTGGCTTCCTGGAATTTTTCTTTGAAGTAAGTCATATACAAATTAAAACCAAAATCAATAGTGCACAAGCGTGAAATGATTCCCGTGGCCCCTTTCAGGCCCTGAGCTCCGCGTCCGTCACAGTCTAGTTCTTGTTTGGTGGGGAGAGGTCCTTGTCCATGGCTCCCATGGGGTCTGAGTCAGCCACGTCCACGTGTCAGGTGACAGCGAGGAATGTGTGTCTGTGCACAGGTGTGTAAGCTGGGGCTTGGTGCCCATAATCAGGCTGTAAGTCAGGGGAGCTGTTCTGGTCAGTTAATGCCCATCATGGATGTGTAGGTGGAGGAAGGTGGATGTTTGAAGGAGGGAAATGAACTCCACCTAATGCCTAAGATATGAAGTCTGAACTTGATCTGCAGTAAGTACAGTTGTTCAGGATGTGATATCCCCATCCTTTGCCGCCCTCCCTGATTGTGGGGGTCCCAGCCACTCTCAGGCTGGTCAGGCAGACGAGAAAGGATGTGCAGAGCTAGCCAAGGCCCTCTGGGGAGAAAGAAGAAGCCAGCATTCCCCAGTGACAGCTGGAGGCGAGGGCGGGAAGACGTGCCCCTCACCTGTTTACCCTGGGATTAATCTTTAGCTCCCCACAGATAGTGACGGGCTTGTCTCAACACACAAGGATCTGCTCTGGCGTCCACCCTGTGTGCACATCCTGGTTGCTGCTCGACTCTGACGAATTTTGAAATTAATGGGAGGAGGCAGAAGGCAGGAAGCAGATCTGTGTGAGACCCTGACCAGCACCCCAAGGGGGCAGGCGGAGAGGCAGGGTTGGCAGGACCGTGTCCCACCTGCCTGCCGAACAGGGACGTCCTTGACCCCAGGCAGAGTGCCCAGGGAGCTTTGTGGAGAAGAGCACTTTCAGAGTGGGATTCTAGCCTCATATTGGCCTTCGTTAGCCAGGCAAGTCCTGTGTCCACTGGGCTACGCTGTTCCCCCCAAGCAGGGTAAGAGCTGCTCTGGATGAGCCCCCGTCCCTTCAGCTCTAACCTTCTTATGGGAACAGGTGGTTGGTGAGGACATTGACCAACTTGTGTTAACACTGACCATACACCTCAGCCTCTAGTTGTACCACGATTGAAACCTCACCAAGTTTATCTTTGAAATACTTTGGGAAGTTGCTTTGGGGACTTTTTAACATCCCACAAAAGAAATTGTGGGTAAGTGCTCAAGCCACGGTGATTTCCCCTTGGGTCAGCTTGTTGTTATTGTGTCTGGGTTTTCAGATTTTGGGTTTTTTTTTTAAGTGGATTGAAATTTTGGAACTTAAAGTAGAGTCATACCAGGAGCATCCCTTTTGGAGTATGGGTGACATCTCATTTTTCTGTCAAGTCTAAGGAAAGGGAAACTTGACAGCTCAGGGGCATCCATACATGACCCTTTGTCTTCCAGTCCACATACTACATGGAGGGAAACCTGGGCCACCCCGTGTTCCAGACTCAGTTCGGGAGGATCGCCGTGAACATTTGCTACGGGCGGCACCACCCCCTCAACTGGCTCATGTATAGCATCAACGGTGCTGAGGTCATCTTCAACCCCTCGGCCACCATCGGAGCGCTCAGGTCACTTGGCACAGGGGACTTGGGAGGGTTCTGGGGGCAGGCTGCAGGGCGCGGAGGCAGGTTTGGGAAACAGCAGGCAGGTGCGACCACCAGGTCATCTGAATCCTGGGATGGTGCCAACTTTTCTGGGAAAAAATACTGCAAGTGTCAATTACGATCCCTCCTAAAGAGCTGTGCTGTACTGCAAAATGCCATCCTTGGCTATGATGGTGTCTCAGGTAATAATAATCTCCCCCATCGCTGACAGAATTCAGAAAAGCTCCCCTTCTAAGGGGTCTGGAGCATCAGAGGTACCTGGCCAGCTTCAGCTCCCCCTCCTGTCACAGCTGTGCTCCTGGGGGGTTGGGAGGTGGGGTGACGAATGAGGAGTCCTAAGTCTCCTGTCTGCAGAGTCCGGAGCACGGAGGGCAGACACCCAGACGAGAGAAGGAGCAGACGATGGGTCGGAGCTGAGAGGGTCCTTAAGACATCAGTCAGGTGGCTCTGAAACCTGTTTTTAGCCGACCAAGTGTTTCCTTCTGATAACACAGAACCCGTGTTTGGGTGTTAACCTCACCCCTGAGTAGATAAAGCTGTTGTGACCAGGGTAGAGGGTGGGCCTGGCACCCCTGAGCTCCTGGGCAAGCCCTGGGCCCCTCACTGAATAAGAGCAGGCGGCTGAGATGACCCAGCACGACTGCGCTTCCGCTGCTTCTGTCTCCCCAAAGGCTGAGCTTCTGGGTGGTTTCCAGCTTTGCATCATGAACAAGTACCAAAGCTCTAGGAATTTGTGTGCAAATACCTCTCTCCCCAGCTCACTTCCTCCAAAGCAGCATTGCTGGGTCAGGAGGTACTGGCTTTCACTCTCTGTCAGCGGGACAGTGCCGGGAGGGGGAGTCCCGGTCCCCACGTGGGGTCAGCTGGGGGAGTTCTGGGGGGCAGCCCTGAGTTCCCTGTCAGCCCACCCCTGTCATTCTTGTCCTCGCTCTCCATGAAATTTCAGTCTAATTTCTTCTAAAAGTCAGGATGTGACATTCACTTTACCTTTCTCTTGAGCGTGATGCCCCCTCCACAGCATGACTTCCCTCAGTGCTCTGATCTGCACAGCAGGTCCCTCGCAGAACGCAGACCCCCCCTCTGCTACCCCAGACCTGCCACCCCATCCATGCACCCCATCTTGTCTAAGTCTAGGGGGGCACTGTCAGGCAGAAGGGGACACTCGAGTCTTGGATCTCCCCTCAGAGAATCTCTGGGGGCCTCCTGGCAGCATGGCCACTATGACAACATCCATTGGCAGTTGCGACAAAGGGTGATTCCTGGTCATCGGGCCACCAAGCCTGGGCAGAACCTCTGGGCCCTAGAGCAGCCCCTCCTGCTGGCCATGTGTAAGACATCCAGCAAGCTCCATCTCCCCAAAGGGGTCCCTGGTGGATCCTGAAGCCAGTTCCCCACCGGGTACAGCTGCTGTCAGGCTGGGCCGGGCACAGCTGTGGCCTGGAATCAGATGGTCACCTCTCCAACCAAGCGCCCCCAGGCTTTTATCAGCCCCAATTAAGCAAACAGAAGCACCTCAACGTAACACACACATGTCCTTGGCTTATTAAGTTATCGATCTTCCTTCCTTGGCCAACAGTGGTCCAACTGGTGCCCTCCAAGGATGTGGTTCTGCTGGCAGTTAAAACTCTGACAGGTCTTTCAGAAGCAGCATGTCTCACAAGTTCCCACAGTGTCCACACCTTGACCAGATAATTATAGTCTGAGAACCTTAGCCTGAGGATGCATCTGAGAGAGGAGGGGAAGGCTGCCTGCCTGAAGATGCTCATGGCAGCATGATTGATTACAAGAAAAGCTGGAAGGGAGAGAGAGGTCAGAGTCAGGTCAATGCCAGCCCGTCTTTTCCATGGGTTATCGTACAGCCACTAAAACAAATCTTCATGGAGGTACTGCAGCACCATGATGAAAGCCTGTGAGCAAAAAGATGTTTCCAGGCTGGGATCAGAACTCTGCAAAGACTGAGGATGGTCGTAGAGCGTGGGAAAATTACAACAGGTGGTTCACTAGGATGGTGCAACTCTGAGTTTCTTAAAATACTGAATGATTATTTGTAGAATTGATGGCAAGCACGATGCCAGGCAGATCCCCACAAGCTGCGCACAAGCATCGGCTCACAGCTTCTGGAAGCATCCATCCCCTTCTCCGGCATCTCCCACCTCCTGTATCAGAGCCCCCCAGACACACACACACGTGCACATGCACAGATTGGAAGGGTATCCTCATTTGTGGGTCCCACAGTTCCAAGCACCCAATGGAGGCAAAGTGCTTTTTTTTTTCTTTGCGACATGCGGGCCTCTCACTGTGGTGGCCTCTCCCGTTGCGGAGCACAGGCTCCGGACGCACAGCCTCAGCGGCCATGGCTCACGGGCCCAGCCGCTCCGCGGCAAGTGGGATTCTCCCAGACCGGGGCACGAACCCGTGTCCCTTGCGTCGGAGGGCGGACTCTCAACCACTGCGGCACCAGGGAAGCCCCGGCAAAGTGCTTTTTGACGAACTGAGTCATCCTGACAAACCGTGCAGCCCGTGTGGTCAAGGATTTCTACCACGTATGTGTGTTAATAGGAAAGCCGCCATCCCCACCCCTCGATGCCTTTCCCCTTCCCACTGTGATTATTTTTAGGGGCTTGTGTACACCGCGCTGGGAAAGTGGCAGATGTCCCCATACCCCCACCGGGCTCTCCACGATTCCCGCATGCCCTGGCTCTTACGAACCTCCGGCTTCCTTTCCCTTGCTTGTTTTGTTTGTTTGTTTGTTTGTTTGTTTTTTGCGGTACACGGGCCTCTCACTGCTGTGGCCCCTCCTGTCGCGGAGCACAGGCTCCGGATGTGCAGGCTCTGAATGCGCAGGCCCAGTGGCCATGGCTTACGGGCCCAGCCGCTCCGTAGCTCGCGGGATCCTCCCGGACCGGGGCATGAACCCGCGTCCCCTGCATCGGCAGGCGGACTCCCAACCACTGCGCCACCAGGGAAGCCCCCCCTTGCTTGTTTTGAGAGCCTCCGTTTTATTGCCAGCTGTGGTTTTGAGTCCTGCACTCCGCACCCTCCCTGGAGGACTGCAAGAATGATGTTTTATGGCACTCGCTCTGCAACTGTCTGTTTAATTCCCGAAAATGTCATTGACGGGTGTGTTTCTGTAAAAATCCTTTCTTAAAAGTTTTGTCAGCTCGGCTTAGCAGCTGGAGGGGGGAGAAAAGCGGCAAAATGAGTCCCCTCAATCAAGCCTGTGATTTTTTTTCTTCCAGACTCGTGAATCCTCCTGAGAATTAGGCTTGTGACAAGCACCCACCCACCCCTTCCACCTACTCTGTGGTTTAAACCAGGTGCATGCTGACAGGAAGGAAGATTCCAGGGCATCCCGCTCCCAGTCACTCAGCGTTTCTAAGTGGGCATTACATCTGTCAGTTCAGAATCCTAATCGCCTTGCTCCTCAGACAGATAATTAGTGACAAGGAGGCCCACTGAATCCCGCGGCACATTTTCTTTGGTGGGCTGGGGAAGGACCTGTCTGGTTGGGGCGAAGTTTCCCACCCTGTCCCCACTTCGCAGGTGCTGGACTGAGGGAGGCCTGCAGCTCAGCTGTGCCTGTGGGATGACTCCTTCCTGGGCCCGTAGGAGAACCAGGGGGCCTCGGCTGCGAGACTCAGGGTTCAGAAGAGGGAGATGGGGGGGCACCGGGAAATGGGAGCCAGCACAGGGGAGGCGATGCCCACCTACAACCTAAATTCCTTTCAGGTGTGCTCTGTTTGCTAGGCCTGAAATCTCCCCCTGTAGAGACTGCGTTGCAAGGCAGCACAGCAGGGTAGGGATTGGGGGATACGTTACACACAAGCCACCAGGGCCCCAGCTCCCTTCTGACATTTACCAGCCTGGGAGGTGGGTTCCTGACCCCCACCTGGGAGGAGGGAACGAGTGAGAAGCAGCAGTTAAGGGGTTCCTGCCACACAGCCTCCCACCCCCACCCCGCCCCCAGAAGCTTCATCTGTATGGTCTCTGAGGAAGTTTCAGAAAAGGAAACTGAGTCAGGATGAGGCTTTGATCCAGGGCTGCTTCTGCTGCATTGGGCCCTCTCCAAAAGGCCGCTTTGGCTTGAGCCGGGGACGAGCCGGCCTGTTTGTGGGTTTGGGATCACCCACGGATGCAGTGAGTCTCCCTGGCCATCTCCACTGCAGGCCTGGAAGGCTGGCACCCGGGCTGCAGCTCGGGGCCGAGCATCCTCTGAGCCTGGCTGGGAAGTCGGTAACCTGGTTCCTCTCCTTCCGCTCTCACAGTGAGTCCCTGTGGCCAATCGAGGCCAGAAACGCAGCCATCGCCAATCACTGCTTCACCTGCGCCATCAACCGGGTAGGCGAGGTAAGTGCCCGAGGCCTGGCCTCCAGAGAGCCCTCCTGCAGCTGCCGCGAAACCTGCCTGCCAGCGGGGCCCAGCCTCTTCAGAGCAGCAAAAGCCACAAGGGAAAGAATTGCTGTTGCTGTGGCCCTGCTGGGGACACCTGTTGTTACACCTCCTCTCTGCATGCAGGCACACCCCACATGCTAGGGTCCCAGCAGGGGGCAGACTGGCTTCTGTCACTTTGGAAGAAAGCACTGTCCCTCCCCTGTTTTTGTCTGTTTTGTCTTTAGCTGAAACCATTTTGAAAGGCTCTCACCTCAGTACCACCAAGTACCCAATTTCTCCCCACCCACCCTTGACCGCATGCACCAAAGGATTCTGACTACACACGCCATGTATTTATTGCAAAACACATCCTCTTCCTCATTCTTACTAATCAGATGTCAAACTCTAATCAGAGCATCTGATCAGTCAGAGAGAACACTAAGTCGGTCTAATTTCTGACAACGTAAAGAGACTTGGTGTTTTAATTAGCCCGCGTATCCCTGTCCCTGCTGGATATGCAGTTTCCATTAGGCTTCTGGAAGATATTGAGAGCCACGAGCAGACACCACCCCCACCCCCCACCGCTGCCTTCGCAGACCCCAGGCTGGACTTTATGACTCTAGCAGGCGAGCCTCAGACGCCCTCCACGGCCCTGGGAACCACTCTCTGCAATGACTTTCTCTTCTCCCAGCAGATGGCAAAATCTGGGTCTTCCCCTGGCTAGTCAGATGCCCCGCTGGCCGCCTGCTGGCCTGGGGCTGGGACTCAGCAGGGACCAGTTAAGTTCAGGCTGGTCCACATCACTTTAACTCCTAACTCCCTCACCCCAGCCTGACGTTGATGAACAACCCAGCAGCGCCCCCTATAGGTGTGTCTTACCTTGGTTTTATTTCCCAGGAGTTCTTTCCGAACGAGTTCACCTCTGGGGATGGCAAGAAAGGTATGTCCTGTAACTTTCCGTGGGACTGCATATGAGGGGTGGGCCTCACTGTTCCTTCCCCATCTGCCGCTTCCGGGCAGGGTCTACCCCACAGACTGTGTCAGCACAGCTGTGTTCCCATGTGGATCGGCATTCCTGGGCCTGTGACCACCTCATTCCCCGGATGAGGATGGAGTAGAGATTGGATCAGACTCCATCCCTCCCCCGGGACTAGGGTGAAGATGGACTGAGGTGTGGGGGAGCCCTTTGTGAGCGCCCTGAAATAGGGGTGCATCATCCACCCCACAGACCTCACTCTCCCCTCCCTTTGTCCTCGTCCACACCCCTCACTCCCCAGCTGTACAAATGCCCCAGAGCCCAGCATGGCTGCCTTGGGTTCCTAGAATCCACAGCTTGTTTTGATCTGAGGGCAGGTCTCACCTCACCTCTGCTAGGAATCTGCCACCACCCCCCCGCCTCACCTCTCTAGCCTGGAATGTGGGAGGGGGGCTGCCCCCTCACCAAGGAGGTGTCTGAACTCGCTCATGGTTCCCGCCCTGGGAAGCAGGGGGTGCTGAGGGGGTCTGTCTCCCAGAAAAGCATTTCCTGAAAGGGCTCCACATCCCCCCCAACGTGAGGCCTTGGAGACCTCATGAGTCTCTAGTCTCACTTAGCTCCCTGCAGGAAAGTGAGGCCAGCTGGGCCCTGCACTGCGCCCACGTGCTACCTACACACCTTCAGGGTGGCTGTTACCCTGCTTTACTGGTGAGGGGACCGAGGTGTGGAGGGAGGGTGGGGGTGACAGCTGGCACGGCTGGCGGCTGGCGAGGGCAGAGCTGCCAGCTCACCGTGCGGGGCCACGACGGGAGGCCCTGCAGAGCCATGCAACTCCCTTGGGCTATGGTGGCTGATGCTGGAGCCGGAAGCCAATACCTCTACTAGGGTGACCTGTAAAAGGTTCCTGGGGCAGAGGTGAGGGCTCTGAGGGTGACATGCAGCCACTTGCTGGGCCTCCAGGCACAAGGAGGGAGGCAGGTCCTTGGGACCTTGGCCACCACTGGGAAGGGAGGTGGGGACCCTTTGTCCTGGGAGTCTCTTGGTGCACCCGTCCCCCTGCCGAGTCCACCCATGTCTGCCTGAGCTCACCGGGGCCTTGCCTTTGCTCCTTCACAGCTCACCGGGACTTCGGCTACTTTTATGGCTCAAGCTACGTGGCGGCCCCTGATGGCAGCCGGACCCCCGGGCTCTCCCGCAACCGGGATGGGCTGCTGGTCACCGAGCTCGACCTCAACCTCTGCCGGCAGGTGAATGACATCTGGGGCTTCAAGGTGGGTTCTGAGTCCCCTGCTCCTCCACGTGGGCCTGTCCTGCCCCCAGCCCTGGGAACCGCGGCTGCTGTGGGCCTCAGGGACAGCCGCTTGAGGCTATGAGTTGAGCAGAAGGCCTGGTGTCTGACTCCTTGAAGGCCAGGGCCAGTGCTCAGGGGAGGAACCACTGGGTCATACGATGCCCAGGCAGCCGGCCTCAATAAATTCTCTGCTCATCTGATTTAGATTCTGGGCACCTTCAAGCAAATTAATCTCAATTTCATTTGTCCAGAGAATAGAGTGGATTGGCCTCGCTAATCCTGTTTTCCTTTCCAGGCATTTGCACTTATCACAAGGTAAATGTGGATGTCTGGCTCTGCCTGTGGCCATGCCCCGAGTCTAGGCCTTGACAATGGAGGGAAGTGGGTCAAGCAGAGAAATGGGATCCAGGCCTGGCTCTGCCATTGCCTCGCAAGCCCCTTCTGCTCCCAGCCTCAGTACTCCCATTTGTAAAACAAGAGGCTGAACTCGAAGGCCCCAGGTGGCCTTGGAGACCAATACCCTGTGACACCACAGGAGTATAAGTGCCCACCTCCTGGGGTAGGGTGCTTGCAGCCTGGGACCCCCCCAAAAATATGGCATCTCATCAAGGACACAGATGGAGTTTGCTGTGTTAGTGTCTAGCAGTATTTCCACCAACTCTGCACCCACTTATAAGAAAATCATCAGATGTAGAGAACAAACATATGCACACCAAGGTGGGAAAGAGGCGGGGGGGGGATGGGCGGGGGCGGGGGGGGGATGAATTGGGAGATTGGGATTGACATATATACACTAATATGTATAAAATAGATAACTAATAAGAACATACTGTATTAAAAAATTAAATTAAAAAAAGAAAGAAAATCATACACACAAATGAACATTGCATTGTCAGGACGGAATGACTTTGCCCAGCATGTCTGGAAGGGACCAGGACTTCGGATCCAGCCAGATGTGGGCTTTAGGCCTGACTCCCCTGTTTATGTGAGGGTGGGTCCTTGGGCATGTTTCCTGAGTCCCAAGTTCTCATTGGACAGAGAAGGCACTGCCCACATGAAAGTCTCCTGGCCTATCTCTCCTCCTCTGGAAGCTTAGATTAATGCAGGATTCCACACAAATTAGAAGTCGGAACCAATAAACAGAATGGTTTCTCATTAGTAACTTTTTTTTTTTTTTTATTTTTTTATTTTTGCGGTATGCAGGCCTCTCACTGTTGTGGCCTCTCCCGTTGCGGAGCACAGGCTCTGGACACGCAGGTTCAGCGGCCATGGCTCACGGGCCCAGCCGCTCCGCGGCATGTGGGATCTTCCCGGACCGGGGCACGAACCCGTGTCCCCTGCATCGGCAGGTGGACTCTCAACCACTGCGCCACCAGGGAAGCCCTCATTAGTAACTTTTTGAAAGCGGAAGCCTTCCCAAGCTGTGGTGATGGGCATGAGTTCCCGTCAAGGCTTTGGAAAGGAGGGAGGGAGGGAATGCTGGGGTGTGAGCACCCTGGGTGGGCTTTCCGGCCCCACCCCCAGCCTCTGTCTGTGTCCACGATGAGATGCCATGTGGAATGGATGGGCCTCCAGAGCCAGGGGACCAGGGTGCGAATCCCAGCAACTCCACTCCTGGCTCGTGACCGGGAGCAGGTCAAACCCTCCTCCCTCCTGACTTGGAGCCACCACACCTTCTGGCCAAAGATCACAGAGGTCTTTCAGCAGGAGGGGCTAGGGGGTGTGAGTCATCACCGGCATCCGTGATCTTCGCCACAGCCCCGGAATCGTTGCCAAAAGGTTACACGGGGGTTGTGCCTCTATATTATACTCTGAGACTGTCCTGTCAACCAGCCTTCCTAACGCATTTCTGTCCCATGGCTGCCCTCCAGTGGCAGCAGGTGGTGGCGAGCAAATGAGGGCGGTTATGAAACGGGAACCTCTAAAGTCTGTGTTTCGCTTTCAGATGACAGGCAGGTACGAGATGTACGCACGGGAGCTTGCCGAAGCTGTCCAACCCAACTACAGCCCCAAGATTGTGAAAGAGTAACAGGCTTCAGCCGCTGCCCGCCAAGGAGGGCACCTCTGCCCACAGCAGATCAGCCAGGGCTCTGGGCTCTAGTGTCCAAATTCTCCCTGCTTGATGCCCTGACAGCACTGCTGCCCAGATTGGTTTTAAAGTGCCTGGGTGGGGAGGGTCGAATGAGTACCAGGTTTCCTTCTGTGGTGATGGAAATGTTTGGGGACTGGATAGAGGTGATGGCTATACAACATTGTGAATGTACCAAATCCACGGAATTGTTCACTTTGAAATGATTAAACTTTGTTAAGTGAATTTTAGAAATTCAATGAAAGACAATCCCAGGGACTTCCCTGGTTGTCCTGTGGCTAAGACTCCCAATGCAGGGGGCCCGGGTTCAATCCCTGGTCAGGGAACTAGATCCCACATGCATGCTGCAACTAAGAGGCCCGCACGCTGCAACTAAAAAAATCTCGTGTGCCACAACGAAGACCCGGCACAGCCTAAATAAATAAATATTTAAAAAATAAATAAAGACATTCCCAGGCACCCATTGTGCAGGTTGGTTTGAAGTTACACAGGTGGGAGGCCCCAGTCCTGAGTTTCTCTGCTTCTCCGTTTAGACTGGCAGCAATTCGAGGGTCAGCGTGGGAGTGTATGCACTAGAGGGAGGTGAGGCTGACCAGAGTCACTGAGGCGCCTGGTGGCTGCGGGCAGGGGGAAAGTCATTGGAAGAGTCATCTTGGCTATAGTCTCCATTTATTCAATCAGACGCTAATCTGGGTGTTGCTGTGAAGGTATTTAGTCAATGTGATTAAAGCCCATAGCCAGTTAACCAAGCAAGTGAGATTATCCTAGATAATCTGGGTAGGCCTGATTTAATCCGTCAAAAGGCCCTGAGAGCAGGGCTGAGGTTCCCGGATGAGGAAGGGATTCAGGGATTCGCGTGTGTACAGCAGCCTCAGCCCAGGCCCAAGCATTCCAGTCTGCCCTTCCTGACAGCCTGCTCTCCACATTTCAGGCTTGTCCATCCAGACCCCACAGTCACTGAAATCAATTCCTTGCAATGAATTCCTTAATATGTGTCGTACCGTTTCTGCTTCTTTTTTTTCTTTTTTTTTTTTTGGCCATGCCTCACAGCTTGCGGGATCTTAGTTCCCTGACCAGGGACTGAACCCGCGCCCTCGGCAGTGAGAGCTCAGAGTCCTAACCACTGGACCACCAGGGAATTCCCCTGTTTCTCTTTCCTTGGTGGACCCCGACTGATATAGGTTCTGGTATTGGAACTGTTTCTAGAGGAACAGAATCTCAAGGATGAGTCTTCTGTGTTGGTTCTAGGATTCCTGGAATTCTTCTCTAATTCGATTGGATTTAAAGGCACTGATGAGCTGTGAGCTGGACCTGGGCAATTGGAGGCTCTTACCCTCTTCCGTGTCCTTGGAATGTCCATTCTGCCCACAGTTCCTACATTAGGAGCGACATCGGTGATGCAGCCTTGAGAGAGTGGTGTGTTATTGAGCCCATCTGGACTGTATTTAGTGACTGAACCCCATTAAGGCATCTGTGTAAACTCTTAAGATTCTGACAGGCAGGTGGCAGAGATCTACTCATCTTGCAGCCGCCCAAGACAAGCTTCCTATGTAAATCCTTTTATTAAAACTGCCACCTGCCAATCTGGAGTGGCTGCTTCTTTCTTTGGTCTCTTGCCCTCGAGAGCAGGGGCCAGTTTTAAATTTCACCCGGGGAACTCCTGAGGTTGTGAACCAACATAATTGTACGCCAACAAATTGGATATCCTAGATGAAATGGACAAATACCTAGAAATACAAAACCTATCAAGTCTGAGTCACAGGAGCTTCCCTGGTGGCACAGTTGTTAAGAATCCGCCTGCCAATGCAGGGGAAATGGGTTCAAGCCCTGATTAGGGAAGATCCCACATGCCACGGAGCAACTAAGCTCGTGTGCCACAACTACTGAGACTGCGTGCCACAACTACTGAAGCCCACACGACTAGAGCCCGTGCTCCGCAACAAGAGAATCCGCTGCAATGAGAAGCCCGCGCACCCCCACTCACCGCAACTAGAGAAAGCCCACGCACAGCAACGAAGACCCAATGCAGCCAAAAATAAATAAATAAAATAAATCAATTTATTAAAAAAAGACTGATGGGCCTCCCTGGTGGCGCAGTGGTTGAGAGTCCGCCTGCCGATGCAAGGGACACGGGTTCGTGCCCCGGTCCGGGAAGATCCCACATGCCGCGGAGCGGCTGGGCCCGTGAGCCATGGCCGCTGAGCCTGCGCGTCCGGAGCCTGTGCTCCGTGACGGGAGAGGCCACGACAGTGAGAGGCCCGCATACCGCAAAAAAAAAAAAAAAAAAAAAAAGAATGAGTTACAAAGAAATAGAAAATCTGAATAGACCTATAACTATTAAGGAGACTGAAGGAGTAATCAAAACCCTCCCAACAAAAAGAAAAGCCTGGGACCTGAAGGCTTCAGTGATGAGTTCTACCAAACATTCAAAGAAGAACACCAATTCTTCTCACATTTTTCCAAAAAACTGAAGAGGAGGGAGCACTTCTTAACTCATTCTGTAAGGCCAACATTACCCTGACACCCAAGCCAGACAAAGATGCTACAAGAAAACAAAACTACAAGCCAATATCCCTTTGAATATTGATGCAAATACCCTCAACAAAATACTAGCAAACTGAAATCAGCAGCATGTTAAAAGGATTATACACCTTGACCAAGTGGGATTCATTCCCAGAATGCGAGGATGGTCCAAAATACAAAAATCAATGTAGCATGCCACATTAAAATCTCAGATGATCAACTTAATTGATGTAGGAAAAGCATTTCACAAAATTGAAAACCCTTTCATGGTTAAAAAAAACACTCAACGTAACTCGGAATAAAACACTCAACACGGAATAGAAGTAAACTATGTAACAGAGACCACATATGAAAAACCCACAGTTAACATCATGCATAGTTAATGGTGAAAGACTCAATGCCCACTTTTTGCACTTCTATTCAACATAGTGTTGGAAGTTATAGCCAGAGCAATTAAATAAATAAGCATATCCCAGTTTGAAAGAAGTAAAATCATGTTTGTAGATGACATCCTGTATGTAGAAAACCCTAAAGATTTCATACCAAAAGAGTATTAGAAAAAAA
Source organism: Leucopleurus acutus (assembly GCF_964270905.1). Classification (NCBI taxonomy): domain Eukaryota; kingdom Metazoa; phylum Chordata; class Mammalia; order Artiodactyla; family Delphinidae; genus Leucopleurus; species Leucopleurus acutus. The sequence goes on along the minus strand of NC_139155.1, from coordinate 65,254,522 downwards.
CTGTATTAGAACTAATAAATGAATTTAGCAGAGCAACAAGACACAAAAGCAACACACAAAAATCCATTGTATTTCTATACACTAAACAATTTGAAAAGGAAATTAAGAAAACAGTTCCACTTAGAATAGCATCAAAAAGAAATACTTAGGAATTAACCAAGGAGGTGAAAGACTTCTACAATGAAAACTACAGGGAATTCCCTGGTGGTCCAGTGGTTAGGACTCGGCGCTTTCACTGCCGAAGGCGCAGGTTCAATCCCTGGTTGGGTAACTGAGATCCCACAAGCCATGCAACGCGGCCAAAAAAAAGAATTAGTAGTATTTACCTAATAGATTTGTTATGAGGATGTAAAGCATTCAGAATAGTCTGGCACTTTGTAAGAGCTCAATAAATGCTAGTTATTATTTAAAAAAAAAAAAAAAAAAAAACCAACAACACCCATTAAATGATTGTGTTGGGAAGTCCTTCCTGGTCACACGCCTCAGTCCACGACGAGTCATGGGCCCTGGAATGCAGATGTCTGCAGGGTGCAGGCTGAGGGCTCCGCTTCTGCTCTTGTTTCTCCTGTCCCCAGCTCCAGGTGCACAGCAGGCCCCTGGGGAAATTCTGTAGAGCAAAGGAAGGCACGCTGGTTCAGCTGGGACCCTGGGCAGAGGATCTCATGGCTGGGGACTGTGGTATTCAAAAGAGAAATCGGCTTTTTTCTTCGGATTGTAGTGAGCAAATATTTTATAGAAAATTTAGAAGATAAGGAAAAATACAGAGAAAGGAGAAAAAACTCATCTCTAGTCCTCCAACCCAGAGATAGATCATAGCTAACATCTTGGCATATTTCTTTCCAGTCCTATTTTATGGACTATGCCTATTTTAACATAATTGGGATCATAATGTCCATATAATTTTGTGGTGTTCCCTTCTGTTTCTCAATGTAATGTGAACATTTTCCTTCACCATAAAAAAAAATTGTTTTTAAACACTTTACCAGCTGCATAGTGTTCGACATGTAGATGGCCCCCTATTTAATTATTCCCCTACATTAGACATTAAGGTATGTATGTATGTATTTATTCATTGCTGTTACAAATGATGCTGGTATGAATACTTTCATGGCTAAATTAGTCTTATTTCTATTGTTTTCTTTAGGATAGGTCCCAAGAAATGGAATTCACTGTGTTGAAAAGCATGAACGTCTTGTCGAGAGCTGGGAAGAATCTGACATCTTACCCTACATGCAAGCTGATGAGTTAGCTGACCTCAGTTTCATGGATGCTCCGCAAAGATACAACACTCCTGGATCAGAGACAAAGGACTTCGTTACAACAATAGCAGCAGCCAGAGGACCAGCATTTTCTTGCAGGAGTTCCCTGAGCCCCAATTCCCACAAGACAACACAAAGAGGGCCAAGTGGCTCCTACACACACAGTGAGTTGCATGAAGGAGAGAAAGGGAAAAAGAGAGATGAGAGCTGAGAGAATTTGACTCTTTTATACTGGACGGTAAAGCATGTCTGCTCCTTGTTCTAAAGACAGACGCTGCCCCTCTCTACCAAGGTCGCAAGAACACCTGTGCTTTGCTCTGGAGGGAGAACTATATCTTACAAGGCTGTTGGCTCGGCAGACATCCTTGAAAAATAGTCTGGGACAAAGGCATTCATGGCTTTAGCTCGCAAGTCATGCAAAAATTCGAGAAATGTGAGAGACCCACAACGATAACTTCCAAAAATGTCCACCCCTCATTTTTACACCATCTTGACTTCTGGCAACATCCCCATGAGTGTACCACGCCAACAGTTGCTCTCATTAATCTGATCAACAGAAACTGGACTAAATCAATTCAGTTTGTCTCTCGGCATTTAATTAATTTCACCCACAGCACTTCAAGGAGCAGAATGAGTCCCACCTGCAGTATTAACCTCAATCCCACCTCCCCCACCCGCCCCCCACCCCTGGGTCCTCGACCCAACAGGCTGGACAAATCCCATAAACCATCAAGGTCTATCTTAGAAAAAGTCAAATGGCTTTCTCAAATACTGACCTCTCCACTTAACCTAGGTCATTAATCCAAGAATGGCAGGATGTATTAGGTATTGCCCAGTCGTCGCTCTGGCCCACAAGGAAGAAGCCTAGGCAAGTTTATCATTCGTACCCACTCTGGCCAGTAAGTTGACACTGACCTGAATGACTTCCAGGGCCAAGGTGGTATCACTGGTCACTTTAGCTACAGTCAGGGACAAATTGTGCATCACTGTTTGTTTCTAATCAATGACTACCATCATAGGGATAACTACCCACAGAGTCCACCTAAATAATGGGTCAGTTATTGGTCCAGCAAGCTCCCCAGGGTAACTCAGGATAGCCTCATTTCAGTGAGGTCTCCACAGTTGTCTGTGGGCTACCAAACCCACTGGTGGTATTTGTTTAAACACTTGAAGGGGGAATTCCCTGGCGGTCCAGTGGTTAGGACTCTGCACACTCAATGCCTAGGGCCCAGGTTCGATCCCTGGTCAGGGAACTAAGATCCTGCAAGCCACGGTGCAGTCAAAAAAAAAAAAACCAAAACAAAACAAAACAAATAAACACTTGAAGGTCTGTTATAACCACCATAAAGATGCAAGACACTGTTCAGGGAGGTTGGTGAGTTCATGCATGGCGTCCACACAAGTACAGTCATCAGGGCACACATGGCGCCCCTAGAAAGAAAGTGTTATTTACAAGTGTTGGGGTCCCCCAAGAGGGACCTCCATCCGTCAAGACAGAGGTTGATAATGCCTCTAGTGTGGCCTCCTGGCCAGCTGGTAGGCCTTTGGGTTCCCAGTTGAGTTTGAATAATTGAGTCTGATCCTCGTGTTTGGAAGGACTGCCTGAGGGCAGTCATCCAATCTATTCTGTTTGCCCATGCCGCCAGCTGGGTGGCATTCTTCTTCCCCACAGGGTGACTGAGTGAGTTCTATGGGAATGGGGGTTGGGAAGGCATCTGGTGGTACTGCAGGAGTTTTTCCTGGAAGATACAGGAGCCAACCACATCCCCTGCATTTCCAATGGACTTCTGGTGAGGTTAACAGGAATCACACTGTAGTCAAAACCATCTGGTCAGGAAGAGGGCAAACCCTGTTACATTTAAGGTGCTTGCAGAAGTTTGGGAGAACTGCACCAGGGCATTTTTTTGGAAGGCTCCAGAGGCAATTATGAAAGGCAAAGATCATTCGTGATTAATGCCTCTCTCTACCTATCTCCTGGGATCTAAGGTGTTTCCTACCTAGGGGCCAGAGTTGCTGCTCCCCCTCCAAAATCAGCATAGCTAAACTCCAGTAGCTAAAATGTCACCTGTTAAATTTTGTTCCCCAGTTTTCTCCTTCTCAGACCAAAACCTTTTGTTTGGAAGGGTCAGGTGCAAGAAGAAAAGGACATTTTTATAAAATGCAGAGAGACCCAATATATTCCCCACTTTGTCCCGCATGGGCCGCCGTAGGGGCTCTCCTCGAGCAATGTCCTCACCCAAGTGGTTGCGGTCCTTGTGATCTAAGACCATGCCAGTCCATCAAGAGAATCAAAGTGGCTGAACCAGAATCAAGTTTGAATCCCTAGGCCCCCTTTTGGCTTGGCTTTCACCTAGAAAATGTGCCAACCAGGCCAGCCCAGAGCTGCTCTCAGGGGAAAGAAAGAAGCAAGGTGTCCAGGAATAGTCAAGTCTGAATCCCCAAATTTCAAAATAGGTCCTTATGACCTTCTTATCACTTTCATCCCGATGTCCCCAGGAAGTGGTTTTTCTAGGGACAGGTGCGTTCAATGACCAAAATGCTTTACAAAAGTGTGTGGACCAGGAGGCAGTGAGGGAAGTAGAGCCAGAAACCTTTTTGTGTTGATTTTTGAGGAGGCATTCCAGTGTTGAATGCTTCCAGATGCCTGTGGTTGGATGGCAGGGAGTGTGGAGGGTCCACAGCATATCTTGACTTCTGCTCATTGGATTAGCTTTTGTGATGAAAGGTACACCTTGTCAGACTGCAAATGTCCCCAAAAGCCAAAAACACCACACAGATTAGTTTCAAGGGCCGCAACGGTGTGCCCAGAGTTGGCTGATTGGAACGGAACAGCAACTCCATAACCCTAAAAAGTGTCAACCATGATGAGTCACTATGAATAGCCCCGAGAGCAGGTGGGAGGTATGATGGAGTCGGAGGTGTGCCGCCCGGGCAAGGTGACCTCCTTCCCTGCAAGAGAAATGGGCCAGCCCTTGGCAGGAATCACAACTCCAGCATGCAGTGGTGGCCTCCACATCAGAAACCATTTTTCCTTTGCGCCAGGTCCAAGGTGGTGGGTGTGTTGTCATACCCAGCCCAGTGATGAATCCAGGTGGCAGTCAGGTGGCCCAGGGGTGCAATCACCAGCCTTATCCCAGTTGGTCGCATCAGAGAACAGGCTTGGGCATCCACATGAGTGATCTAGACAGTTTGAAGTTTGCGGGGTGGCAGACCCAACAACAGCCCAAGAGCCAGTAAAAACACATCAGGGTTTACCAAGTGGAGGATTGGCCTAGTGCATGAGGATGGCCTGGGATTCTCGCACTGAGCAGAGGACTCACATCCATTTCTGGTTCTGGGCCGTGCTGCTGAGGGTAAACAGCAGGGCAGCCAGTGGACACCACTGGATTTCAGCTTAGTCGACCCATTGGTGAATAAGACCCAGGCATTTGGGGGAACTTGAGGTCACCATAGAGCCAGTGGCTTTGCTTTGGTAGAAGGAGTTGGGGATGTAAGTTCCCCCTGGAGGATCAGCTGCCAGTTTTTTCAGGTAAAGCTGAGGTGTCCCTCGGGCCAGGGGAAATCCATGATGTGGGTCCCTGGATACTGCAGCTGGGGCAGGTTGGACGGAGGTGAGTCAGAGGAGAACAGGATCTGTGTTCCTCCAGAGCGCTGGGGCCACACGCCAGGCTCCCTACCTGGAGACAGGACCCCCGGGACAAGTGCAGCCCAGCTCTGGCTCCAGAACCCAGAGTTCACTTCCTGGCTCTTCTGGCACGGCTCACTCCTGCAGGGCCACTGGTCTGCTTCTGACCGTGACCTGGGCCAAGGGTTGGGGAAGCAGCAATGATGGGTTTGGGTCAAGCTCTGTCCATAACTCTTTGAACGATGACCTCGGGCCAGTCACTCCCCTCTCTGGGCTGCAGTCTCCCCACTGGACTAGACCAGTGGTTACCCAAGGATGGGCATGTTTCACAGAATACCAGTGTTCCACAGAAACAAACTCTGTGGCAAAGCAGTTTGGGGAAACCCTAAATGAATGGGGTCACCCTGCCGCAGGATTATAGAGTCTTTTCTGCACATCCTAAATCTCTGGGCAGGGGCTGCAGCATGCAGTATTTGCCAAGCTGATCTGACCAGGGCACCCCGTCATATAGAACTTCTCACCATTAGTATTCTGAAGGGCGTGGCTCAGGACACCTAGAGAGGATTGTCTCCGGAACGTTCCTAGCTCTGGTCTATGGGACCTCTAGTGATCCTTGCCTCCTGGTGTTCACGCTTGCTCTCATGCTCTTGTGCTCTTGTTCTCTCCCTCCCTCCTTCCCTCCCTCCCTCTTATTACCTCCTGTCATGTCATGAGGATGCCCAGGCAGCCTGTGACCAGCAGCCCTATGAGTGAGCTTGGAAGCAGATGCTTCAGCCCCAGTCCAGCCTTGAGGCAATTGCAGCCCTGCCCAACAGCTTGAGAGACCCTCATGTAACCCCATGAGCGACCCTGGGCAAAAGGCGCCAGCTTACCTGCACCCAAACCTCTGCTTTGGTCTGGCCCCTTGGCTCCCAGTGGGGCCCTTCCCAGGAGTCCTCAGCCTGTCCCCCCCCCATGCCCCCCGTCCACATGCTCTGGGCAACGTACTCCACCCAGGACTCACCATGCCCCGCCCCCCCTTTGGTCCCTCCTGCTTCAATGCCTCCCTCATTCTGTCATTTTCCTCCCATAATTGTATTCAGGGGCCACTCAGAGGCCCCAAACCAATCTCTCCCATGCCTGTCCCGACCCATGATATGTCCATTCAGGATGGGCTCCTTCTCCCCGAATGGTCAGGGCTCATGCTCAAGTGCAGAGGGGTGCGCTCCCTGCCAGGGCTCACATGCTATTGGCTACACTCATAGGAGACCTGCCCTGCTGCCTGGCACACTAGCTGGGCACACTGACCTCAGGTGGTCAGCTCCCTGACTGAAGCTGTGTCCAGAGGGCTGTTCTCCAGTTTACAGACCTCTGTCTCCACAATGTGGGGCTTGGGGAGGGGCTGAGCAGCAGTCAGCCAGCATGAGAGCACCGGCCGGAGACCAGGACCTACAGGCTCCGGCTCCATCAGCTCTCTGTAGGACCTGGGGCAGGTCTGAGGATGCCAGATAAGGCAGGATTTCCAAACACTTCCTTTTTCTATAGATTTTTTTTAACATATTTATTTATTTGTTTATTTATTTATGGCTGCGTTGGGTCTTGGTTGCTGCACGCGGGCTTTCTCAAGTTGCGGCGAGCGAGGGCTGCTCCTTGTTGCGGTGCACAGGCTTCTCATTGCGGTGGCTTCTCTTGTTGAGGAGCACGGGCTCTAGGCACGCGGGCTCAGTAGTTGTGGTGCACAGGCTTAGTTGCTCCGCAGTATGTGGGATCCTCCTGGACCAGGGATCGAACCCATCTCCCCTGCATTGGCAGGCGGATTCTTAACCACTGTGCCACCAGGGAAGTCCTTTTCTGTAGATTCTTATCAAGCAAAATGCCAGGAGTCCAGTAGCCAGCAGATAAGGCTTCAGGGTGCAGGGAAGGCTGTAGTCCTGCCCTCTGCACCCCCCATGCCCTCCTGTGGGCCCCACTGTCCCCCCACTCCTCCCCCGCCCTCCCAGGTCCTCCTCCTGCCCACAGCTATGCATCATCCAGGCCCTCTCCAAGACCCATAGTCAAAGTTGAGCTGAGCTCCAAGACTCTTCCACCTCCAGCTCCGCTTGTGTGTGCCTCCACAGGAACTGGAAGGGATGCAAGTCTGAGAAGCAGGAAGCTATTACAGTCCCAGCTAAACCCGCTGTGGCAGGTTGAAGGTTCAGGTTCCCATGCACTGGTGCTGAGAACCCGGGGAGAAGACAGGAATCACTCATTTCGCAGTGAGGATAATGTTTACTGAGAATGGCTCATTACAAACAAAATATATGTATAAAATCTCTGTAATGCAAAAGATCCCTTTTGTCCCCAGGTGGCTGGAGTGAACAGAGCCAACTGTCCAGCGTGGCCCCGTGTGTGGCCAGGGGGTTGTGGTGCCACGTGCTGTAGGCAGAGTTCCTGATGTCTGGGCTCTATCTCCAGCCCCATTTTCATGATTTGTGCGAGAACACGACACAATGAGGTTTGTGTCCTGCCTCCATGACCCTCCCCAGGCAGGTGGCACCACCCCAGGGGCAGGTGGCTCTTGTGAATCTTCCAGACAGGTGACCTCTAACCTGTGCTTGCCCTGAGAAACCCTCCTCCAAGCCCAGGGATTGAGTGTCTCTGATGGACAGAGGTGCCGTGACCGCTCTTTGTGGAGGCTGCTCTCTGTGCCAGCCTCACTCACAGGGAGCCATCCTGAAAGCTTCACTTCCTCTGTTTCCCTGGATGCCTCCTGAGCACACCCAAACCCAAAGCCACCTGGGCGTGGGACAGCACTCCCTGGGATCTTGGGCCACCCAGCATTAAGGCAACGGACACGAGGCCAATCTGCAGGCAGCACTAGTCTCTGAAACCCAGGGTGGCTGCCCAGCCAACAACGCCTCCCTCTTGGTCAAGGCCGTCTGGTGTTGAGAAACAATGTGGTTAGGTGCTCTAACAGCCCTTGTCAGCAGAGCCCACCCCTGCCCCTCAGAGTAGCCATGGCTCCATGGGGGCAGACGTGGAGCATGGCCATGGTCGGCAGTCTGAGGGAGGGGCAGCAGCTGCCCCACATCATGCCTCGGGCACCGGAAGACAGAGATGCAGGGTGCTGCAGCGGTGTGGCTGTTGGGGCATCCCTTCCCCCTAGCCAGAGGCAACCCGAGGCATGGGTGTCCCCAGCCCTTTTGGGAATGATCCATTGTCCTTATTTTTCAGGTGCAGACCCAGGTTCCAGACCCAGCTCCACCACTCTCCTGGGCCAGATTCTGTCCGTATGATGAGAGGCCCCTTTGAAAGAGAACTTGGGCTGGCTTACCTGTCCTGTGAAGAGAGGTGTCAGTGGTTCCAAAGTACCTACAATCTCACTATTATTGTCTTACTTGAGGTTGAGTCTCACCCCCATAAAGTGAAAACTTAAATCTCAAAAACACCACCCTCCCCCTCTCAAAAAAAAAAAAAAAGAAAAAGAAAACAGTTCTAGTCCATGCTATGGTGCCGTGCTGTGTGATCCTGGGTAGGTAACACCCCTCCCGTCAGACAGAAGAGACCCAAAGTTCTGTGCAAAAGGTCCTGATGTCAACACCAGGGCGGGTGGTGGAGGGTCACAGTACCCCCCACACACCCAGCCACTGATCAGCCACGCAGGCCCAGGGCCCCAGCAACCAACCCTGCGAAACTTGGGGTTCCCCACCCTCAGACACAAGCCCCGTTGCCTGCCTAGTCAGGAAGCCTCGTGGGTGTGAGCATCTTTGGGGACCAGGCAGCTATTCCTGGCCCTCGGGGTCAGGCATTGTGAGCACTGCTGGCCAGCAGGAGCCAGGGTCCCACCTGCAGCCCAGGTTTCCACCCCAAGGAGATGGAGTACCTGGAGGGCCGCAGGGGCCTCAGAGTCATTTCTGCCTGAGGTCCAGCCTTCCCCAGGGGCCAGAAGCCTTGCAATCAGCTGCAGGAACTGGTCCCACTGGGAGGTGGGAGGGGGCGGCAGCATCCACCAAAGGCCCAGGGGGGTCTGCAGTACTTCCAGGTCCCTGCAAGGCTGGAGCAGTCCCAGCCCCGGGGCCCAGGCCAGCTACACAGTCTCCAAACAGACAAGCAACATCTCTCTTCAGGGCTCATTCACCAGGTCTGTGCGGAGATGGGCTCAGGCTTCTCCCTCTGCCCTGGGTCTGGCTCACAGGCAACAAGGGCACCCGTAGGGGTGGATGTCCCCTGAGCACAGCTGGAGTCAGCTTCGGGGTCCTGGGGGAGGCTCCACTCAGATGCTCTGGGGACGACCCAGCAACCAGCAGGAGTGCAGGGTAAGTGGCATGACGGCTCAGCGCTGGTGGATTAAGCACGTGGGACTCAGCCTCCTAGAACTCCCTGGGGTTTGGTCACATGAGCCGGAGCCACAGTTCCACATCTGAGCCCTGGCAGCCCCAGACCTGGGCCAGGGCCTCCTGAGTGGGCCCAGCTGGGGCAGGGCAGGGTGGGGTCCAAGGGCCTGGGCACACCAGGCTCCTGCTGTCAGCTGTCCAAGTAGACAAAGAGGATGTCCTCATCCGTGCCGTAGCTGGTTCTGGCCTCCTCGAAGTTACTGATGCTGGTGCTGCACATTCCTGCTGGGGCACGAGGGGCAGAGCAGGGTCAGCGGGTGAGGCGAGCACCTGCCTGACTAGCGCCCAGGGAAGCCACATCCCACATGCCTGGCTGCCCCTCCCTGCTCAGGAAGCCCTCCTTGCCTATTGCAGCCTGTGTGAGCTTGTTCTCTGACCTTTCCCCAGTTCAGCAGATGGAGAAAGTGAGGCCCAGAGAGGGGAAGAAACACGCGCGAGGTCGCACGGGACAAGTCTGTGTGAGTCAGGATGGTCCTTCCCCATCCCCAGGGCCATGGGAGCCCTGGGGGGTTCTGGAGCCAGGGCTGGGGCCGGGGCTGGGCAGACTTTCCTTTCTGACAAGTGTGCTGGCTATCCTCGGAGGGCTGGCCTGGGGGAGATGGAAACTGCGGCCTGTGCAGCTGAGACAGCAGGGTGGGCCCCGGGAGGTGGCAGGGGGCTGGCGCAGTGGGAGGGAGAGAGGGCTGGCCTGTGATGACAGGGGTATGGAGTCTGGCACAGCCCCAAGTTGTGGCTGGTTTCCTGCATGGCCAGAGGGGTGGCAAGGATGAGGGAGTCCAGGGGGAGGAGGGGCTCTGGGGAGAAGGCACTGAGGTAGGTCTTGGCCACACCAGGTTGAATGGGAGGAGACGTGGGGGCCAGGGGCCGCCCTGCCCACTGTTGCCGCCTGCCACACTTACGGTCAGCATAGGCCGGGTTGTTGTAGAAGATGCAGCCAGTGGCCCGGTTGTAGCCGCGCAGCACGATGAAATGGCCCTGGTAGTCGGGGGTGCGGCAAAAGCAGCGATGGCCACTGGGGGCAAAGCAGCAGTACTTGACGGGGCTGGAGCAGAGGTCGCAGTGCAGCACCCCTGAGTTCACCAGCACGATGGCCACGTGGCCCTGTGCCAGGTGGGCCTGGATGTCCTGCACGCTCACTGTGCTGTGGGCAGGAGGAGGGTCAGCTGGCGCCGCTGGGGCCCATTCCCCATCTCTCAAGTGGACCCCCACTTGGACCCCTGTCCTGTCCTGTGTCACAAAGCTTGGGGACATGGCTCGTGTCTGCCCTGAGCTCCTTGCCGGTGGGAATGTCCTGCTTTGTTACGGTGGCCCAGGCTCAGATGGGGGCCAAGCATGGGACCAGGGTTGGAGGGCTCTGAGTGTGGCCAGGACAAGCTGGACCCATCAGGCCCTTCACAGGGTGACAGTTCAGCTCCAGACAGACCCCCATCAAGGGCCACTGGAGCAGCACCCCACGTCTTGACCTGGTTAGTGAATTCTTTTGTACAAGCACCCCCTGCCTTGGTCTTTTACCCTAAATGATGCGTGATTAATGTAAACTGTTGGTTTAATTTGCTTCCCAAAATCTGAGTCAAGCACGCCTTCACCAGTTTCAAAACCAAGTGTTTCTCTGAAAGGGTTATTTTTCTTTTTCTCTAAGGCTCCTCGTGGCAGAAGGGGCTGCCCAGGAAGGACTGGTCAGCAGCACGTTGAGGGGAACCCTCAGTTCAGCCAGCTGCTCCAGACTCTTAGGCACAGCCCCCCTCCAATGCCCCCAGAAGGAAGCAAGTCCAAGTAAGACCCAGAGGGGAGAAGGGCTGCAAGGGTCCTCTGTGCCTGGGGCCCCACCATCTTCACGGGGGGGACGCTCACCCACTCTGGGCCCTCCATCCTTACAAGCTCCTCAGGAGCACACATTAGCACCTCATGGCCTGGCCCAACTCCAGCCACGCTGAGTCACAGGACCGTCTGGTCTGTTGCCTTGGCCCAGGGAAACATGCCCTTTTTCCATTTGGTCTTTGAAATGAAACAGCTGGCTGAGTTGCCAACGGTATGTACCAGAGTGGGATTTCAGCTACCGGAAAAAGCAGGGGCTGGGCTGGAAGGAAAAGGGCAGACTCCATGGGACCCCGGGGGTGCAAGTCCCAGGTTCGAGTCACAGCACGGCTGAGTTGGGGTGGCCACGGTGGCTCACACTGTTTTTCCCATCAGTTTCCTCACCTGTGGGACGGGGACAGCCCCAGCTCTCCACTCAACAAGGAAGCACCTGTCAAGTGCCACTAAGCACACATCGGCTGCCTCTCCCTCCAACATGTGCTCACGGGGCCCGAGGATGTGTGGAGACATTTTCCCTGTTTCCCAGTGGGCTTTCGTGTGCCTAGGTTACGTTACAATGAAAACAGAAATCTGGGGGGAATGGGAGACCCAAGGGAGGTCTGGGGGACCCAGCCCAGGTCTGAGCCAGCAGGCCTGGGAGCATTACCTACAGGGAGCCCAGGGAAAGAAATGGTTCGCATCTGGCCAAGTCGCTCGTGGGGTCTCCTGAGTCCTGCCCCCACGTGTAGATTGAGAAGCGGGATCCACATAAGGTCGAGCAGCCCGTGGGGAGATCTGGCAGCCAGGCCTCCCTAGACAGTGACCCTGGGCTGTCCCTGTCACCCTCCGTCACCGTGCCAGCATGCTCCCCAGGCTGTCACCCCTTTATTAGGGTCCCGGTGTTCTGTCCCATGCCACCATTCTGTGAGCAGCCCGAGGGCTGGCTGGAGTCTGTCTTGCTCACCTGTCCCTTCATCCCCCACTCAGGATCTACCCCAGGCCAGAGTTTTGTGTATAGTAGGTCATGTAGCCCCACTTGTCCCTATTTTATGGATGGAAAAACTAAGGCCTGGGGAGGGGGGACAAGTCAGTCAGTGCCCAGGGCCAGCTGGGTAGGAAACCCCAGTTCTGCCTGACTCCCCAGCCTTTCCTGAGGCCTCCCCCCAACCTGCAAGTCTGTGGGTGAGCAGGTGCACAAGGAAGGGCAGGGGTGGGGTGGACTCACCACTTCTCCACCAGCACCTTGCAGGCCTTCGCTTGTGCGAACAGCTGGTTCACCCGGGTCTCCTCTGTGTCGAAGTGCTTCCTGTAGAAGGACTGAAGAGAGAAGGGCAGTTGGAGAGGCCACTGCCCTCACCCCACTTGGATGAAGTAAACAGCACCTTCTGGAGTTAGCAGAGGAGCCCAGCCTGCAGGGGGACAGCACAGGCAGCATGCCTGGGTGGAAGGCTGTGTCTGTCCCAAGCGGGCAGGGCGGCTGGCCAGGAGTGCAGGACCACACAGAGAATGAGGAGGATGCTCAGGAGATGGGTGGGCAGCAGGCTCAGGCTGGCACCCTGAGGAAGGTTAGCCGCCCCGGGCTTGTGTACCCTGATGGGCAGGAGTCTGGAGTAAATGAGCAAACGGGCCGGCTGAGGCCCCTGGATATCTAGCCACCACTCGGCTCAGCCAGTATATGTTAGCAAGGAACAATCTCTGTTTGGTGCAGGGGTCTTAAGGGGGCCAGAGCCCCTGTGGGGGAGGCAGAAAATACCCTGCTCTTAGGCCCTTTCCTCTGCCTCGCGGCCACGCTGACCAAGCCAGATCTGTCAGCCTTCCTCCCCTGGCCTAGAAGGTTCAAAGGAGAGTTAGGTTGACGAGCACTGGCCACCGTGCGACAACCCTCTTGCCAGCGAGGCCAGTAGCGACTCTGCTCTGCCAAAGTTTGGAGCATGGGCCGTGATCCACCCTGCGGGAGGCAGGTGAGACCAGCTCCAGCTGTGCAGGGTGGGAAAATGCACTGGGGTATGGGAAAGGCTATGCTGGCATTCTTTTTAAAAAGAAAAATAAAAGAAATGAAAGACAGTATATTGTTTTTTCTTCCAGAACACCAATGACCCAACTTGGAGCCAGCTGTCCCCATGAGAAGGAAGAAAATCGGTGAGTGATGGTAGAGGAGGACAGTGTGTGCTCTGAGGCCTGGCCCGGCTCATGCTGGGACACAGGGAAGGACACAGGAAGGTCACCCGGACGCTCCTCTGTGCATCGTCAGGTGCTGTCGAAGGCAGGCGGCGGGTGTCTGTGGTGGGGGTGTCAGGAGGGACCCGGCTCACCACTGGGGTCCTCTGAGCAGCTGGACCCAAGGTGATCTGGTCCGACAGCTCACAAGTTCTGCCCTTAGCGCATCTGCCTTGGTTCCCTGGTCTCTGCACACCGGGTGCTCACCTGGGTGTCCAGGTCTGGACCACACCCTCTTCTGATCACCACATCTGGTGAAGGCCAGTGGCCGGTGCTCACCTGGTTCTTGTAGCCCTTGTCCACGCCCAGGGTCTGGGTGCAGAAGCGATGCCTCACGCCAAAGTGGCGCATCAGGTAGGCCAGGTCGATGGTCCAGATGCTCCTGGTCAGTCGCAGCTCCTGCAGGGCACTTTCGAATTCACTGTCGTCCAGCTGGCCCAAGTAGCTGTGGGCAGATGGGCTGCTGAGGTCAGGGAAGCTGGCCCGGGTCACCCTCTACCCGAGGGCCTGCCAGCCACTGTCTGAGTTCCTGTGCCCCCATAAGGCTCTGTCCTTTGTCATGAACTCCTACGTCCTGCCCACACACTGCCAGGCACAACCCGAGGCTGCTGGGGGCACTGCACCGGCCACGGAGTCCAGGGCCTGGATTCTGCGTCTGACCTCTCTTGCTGGCTGTGACTTTGGTCAAGTCTTGCCATCCTCTCTGGCCTCGCCAGCTTCATCTCTAGGACCATCTAAGTGCTTGGACCACATCAGTGGTTTTCTAAGTTTTAGGCACAGAATCCTTTTCTTGAACCCTATCTTGCCTGGAATTCCAGGAGGTAAAATGGGTAAGGGAGAGGCTGCCCTGGCGTTCTAGGCTGCTGCCTGAAAACTCTGTGACAAGGAGATGGCTATGGTCCCTCCGTGCCCCAGTGGTCAAGGTTCTTGTGATATTCACGCAGCCTCAGCTCAGCGGTCAGCTCCCTAGTGACTCAGTCTCCCAAGAGTCCAAGGCCAGGAGTGGGGAGGACACCACATCTCAATCATGGGGTCACTCTGTGGGCCAGGCCCGGGCACCTGGGACTTCCTGGCCATTCCAGAGCCCTGGCATTCTCAGGACGCAGACCTGGAAGGCCTGGTCCACCACTGCTTGCTTTTGCAGGTGGGATGGAGCCTGGATGGAAGCTGGGCCTCCCACAAGCCCCAACAGAGGAGAGCCACATGGACGATGAATCCCACCCAGGTCTCTCCCTGTGTGCCCCCCCGCAAGAGCAGGTGCTGTGGACTGGGAGGGCTAAGGCCTGCCCACTCACCGCAGCACCATCCTGGAGCAGGCCAGGCCGCAGTCCCAGTGGTAGAGCTGCTGGATAATGGGCACGGGCAGCTGCACAAAGTCCCCTGCAGGGAAACACACGGAGGTCACAGACCCTGGTGTAGGGCCCACCACTGCCACTCCCACCATAATCAGCTGCTGCCCAGATCCTGCAGGAGCCATTCAGGGACCAGTGCACTGCCTTACAAAAGGCCCCCTGATCCATTCTCCTCACCACGGCAGTGATCTCCCCAAAATGCCGGTTAGAGCAGGCCAGCCCTACACAAAACCCTCCAGTGGGCTAGCTCCCATACCTCCCAGGACAAGGCCTTCATGGCTGCTGCTCCGGCACCCTCTGCTTCCTCGCCTCCCCGCATCCTCACCAGCTAACTCCTGTCCACGGACGTCACTTCTCCATGACGACCCCTGTTGTGCCTGGCCCCCCACTCCGTGCATTCCCAGCCCCACAGGGCCCTCTCCAGAGCCCTCTCTGTAGTGGGTGCTCCAAGGAGGCAGGGACAGGGCGGCAGCCGGGAGGCACTCAGCAGATATTCATGTCTGAATTCCTGAGGCCCCTGACTCCACAGCCCCCAGGGCTACAAGGAGGGGACGGTCACGTGTCTGCATGTGGAAAGCTACTCTGGGTGGAGCAGAAAGGGCCCGACCTAGGCATTCTGGCATTCCAGCCCTGGCTCTGCCACTGGCCGGCTGTGGGCTAGGCCACTGACTCCCTCATGCTGGACAGAGTCTGGCCATCTCTAAAGTAGGGACTTTGGTCTGATTCAGTTGTTCAATCAACAAATAATTCCCAAGAGCCTAGTAAGTGCCTGGCATGTGAACCAGAGATGGTCGTGAGTGACACAGACAGGTCCCTGCCCTGGTGGACAGCAAAAACAAGCAGCGTAGGAGAAAAACAAGGGGCCAGGATAGGGGAAGTGGGGGGGTGTGCCTTAGAGAGGAGAGCCAGGGAGCACCAGGCAGGGCTGGGGCAGGCAAGCTGGCACGCGGCCTGCAGGACCCTCCTGCCCTGGGATCCTGTGAATCTGGACAGAACTTAGAGTCTAAAGAACTGAAGGATTTCTCTCCGGCTGTGAGCACTCTGTTTATTTAGGACGGCCTTTCAGCCCATGTGGTTTCCCTGCCTCAGGGGTCTCCGGGGGACTCTCCTGAACCCACGACTGGTCTGTGCAGAGCTGCCCTGGCCTCCTCCGCGTGCACCAACCAGGAGGGCCACCCATGAATCCTGGAGTCTGTCCTGGCCTTTCACCTGCTGGTCTTGTCCAGGCAGCCTCTTGCCTGGAGTGGGTCCCAAGCTCCTACTCCCCATGTCTAAACACTCCCCGGTCTCAAGGCCTGGCTCAGATGCCAGCACTTTTGGGGCCTTCCCTGAGGCCAGGCTGGCCGTGCCCCTTCCCTAATCTGCACTCTGCCGGGCCAGAGTTCATGCTTTGGCTCACAGGAGGAGACGCTCGCATGGAGCTCATCTGTGCCCTGCTGGGCTGTCACGCATTCCCAGGAGGCAGGGACCCGTGACTGCTCCTTCGCTGCACTGTACTGTCCTCTCTCCTCCTATGCCTCACCTGCGGGGCCCTTGGAAGGCAGGATGGCACGGGTGAGTGCAGGCCACCAGCTGGGTGAGTCACATGGCCTCTCGGTGCCCGCTCCTTTCTCACAGACCCCAGCCCACAGGTGCTGTGGGCACTTGGGGCAAGAATGTGTGCGGAGCCCTTCACAGGCGCTGCTGTGAGTCCTGATCTCCATCCAGCTAGAGCGTGGCACACTGAGACCAGGCAGGCTCAGGCTTTGCTCCCTCCTTCCCCGACCCCAGGAGGCTCTAAAAGGAACCCAGGCCATGACTAGAGGCCTTCTAATATTCCCCTCCATCCACTGCCATGGATTCAACCCCCAGGGCTCCATCCTGCCTGACTTCTGCCTGTCCTCTGCCCCAATTTCTACCCCCAGCCCCTCTCCTGTTTCTGTACACAGCATCTGGAGGGATCCCTTCCAGTCTCCCATTGCTCTTAGAATAACGTTCTTATCTCTTACTAAGGCCTGTAGGGCCCACCTCACTCGCTTCACCTTGGCCCTCACCCCAAGATCTTTATATGTGCAGCTCTGGAACTCTCTTACCCTCAGTACTCAAGTCTTCCCCTTTTTGTCATTCAGGTCCCAGCTCAAAGTCTCCTCCCATGAGAGGCGTTTTCTGACTGTACCTTTGGGAGAAGGGGCTCTTCTTCACAGTATTTCCCTGTTTCCTTCACAGTACTTAGCAAAAGTAACAAAAACAAGAAAAATAAAATAAAGCTATCCTGTCTCCCCACTAGGCTGTAAGCTTCCTAAGGGCTGAGAATGTGCTAATCTTGTTCACTGTTATTCCCAGTGCCTAATGTCTGATGCTTAGTAGTAAATCAAACCTTTGCTGGAAAAAAAAACGAACTTATTAAGCACCACTGTGTGCCAGGCTCTGGGGACATTACAGGTAACTGAGACCAAGCCCTGCCCTCCAGGTGTTCACATCCTAAAGTAATCCCCCAACGGGCTAAGTGGAGGGAGAAGCCTATGCAGTGTGCTGTCCCCTTGTGGTGGGTGCCTCCCTCTTCAAGAACCCCTCACTGTGGCTTTAAACTGCCTTTTTGTTTTTCTCTACATGGGCTGTTTACTCCCCAGCCTTTGCTCTTGCATATCCCTTAGTCCGAAAGGTGGTCTCCCATCCAAATGCTCTGGTCTCTTTCCCTCCCTGAGGCCCTTTATATGGAGGATTGGAGGTGGTGTGTAACTTCCCCACTGGACAGACTGGGAATTCCTCAGTGGCAGGCAGACAACATTTGCCTCCTCCCAACCCTCAGACCACAGCAGGCACACAGACATGCTTGAATCACGAATGAAAGGAGTTTTTTTCAAAAAGACCTTATCCTTCGAGATACCCAGGCCCACGTGTCACAATACTCCCCTTTCCCCCAGGCTTCCAGACTGTGCCCCTCTGTTCACAGCTCCCTCTTTGCTCTGTGGCCTGGGCTCTGACACTGGCTAGCTGGGCCATCTTTGGCCAGGCTCTGACTCTTCCTGTGCCTCCCCTATGCCTAAGCTGTAAACGTCGCAGGGGTCGGCGGCTCTCTAGGGCCCTCGGGAACTCTGCTGCCCCTTCTCTTCTTGCCCTGATCTCTAACTCTTTTATCCTTACCCCACCCCCAATGTGGCTAAACGTCCCCCACATGGCCATCCCGAATCCTGGCACAAGCAGGTCAGCCAAGAGGGACCCAAAGATACTCCTGTGGGGGGTGATAAGAGTAGGCGAGGCCTTCCAAGCCCAAAGCTGCTGCCAGATGTTGATGCCTGGAGCCAAGGGACTGTCCCACCTGAGAGCTAGGGTCTGCCTGGAAGGTGCTGGCCTGGCTTCAGTTGGCAGCTGTTGCCAAGGAAGGAAGACAGTTCACTGGCCCTGAATACTTAACCCCTCTCAGCCTCAGTCTGCTCATCTGCAAAAGTGCAAATAACATTGGTAACCGACTTTGTCATTATGAGCATTAACGAGGCTCTGCATGTAAACAACTTAGCACAGTGCCTGCCCACAGAAAGCTCCCTGTAAACGTGAGTCACTACACCACAGAGGCTCAGGAAAGGCAAGTGTCTGATCCAAGATCACAGAGTTAGGTAATTGGAGGAGTAGGCAGGCAAATCCCAGGGTAGCCCCCGGCCCTACTCCTTGCTGCAATCACAGTGTCCCACTAATGCCTTAGGGTTGGGGTCTCCTGTGCTCCTGACCTCTCCAGTGTGTTGGCACTTCACGTTAGAGTTTACCAGCCCTTTCTCTTTCTCATCAACCCTGTGCCTTAAGCAGAGCAGGAATCACTGCTTTCCCCCTCCCCCACTTAGAAAAGCAAATTGAGGCCCGCTGCACTGAACGGGTCAGTCTGTGTTTCCGCCCCAAAGGAACTCAGGCCACCTGGGGCAGAGGAACTAGAGAGTGAAGAACTGTAGCAAGACAAAACGCTAAGTCTGGAAGGCCAGGGGAAAGCCCTCCCCCATTGCTCTGTACTCCCAGCCAGTTCCCAGCCCTTCTAGGCCTTAACTACCCGAGGGGACGGGATCTTCCAAGCCCAGGAGGACTTTTCGCTTCTGGGGAAGGTGCCGCTCCTGACTCTCAACGGGGACCCTCCCACCATGATCGCAATCAGAGCTGCCTGGGGTCCCAGCCCAAGAAGTATCAGGAAACCCAAACTAACCGGGGCTGGCGGTGGGGTGGCCAAGGCGGAGTGCACACCTGGCCAGGTTTCGCTCAAAGCTCTACAGCCCGGGCCGCGGCGGCCGTCGGCCCAAGGTCGCGCGGCCGGACCCTGCCCCGCGCTAGGGCGGGGTCCCCCCCTGTTCCCCGGAGTGAGAGCTGAGCCCTCGAGGAGCACTGACCGGGTTCGAGCGGCGGCCCCGCTGCCTCCGCCTCCGTCCTCATGACGCGGGCGGCGGGGGGCTCCCATGGCCCCGGCCCGGAGCCGGCTGCAGCTTCGGCTTTGACTGGGGCTGGAGCGGGACCCGTGCGCGCCGGGTTCCTGGGCAGCCACCGCCAGCACCAGCGCGCTGGGGTGAAGGGGAGGCAGCGGCTGGGCCGCCCCAAGCCCCGCCCTGGCCCTTCCAGGCCGCGGCCCGCCCCGCCCCGACTCCTACGCCTCCAGGCCCCAGGGCTCGGGATCTCAGCTCTTCGGGTCGCTAGCGGTCCCGGCTCCCGGGAGCCCCGCCCCTGGCCTCCCGGGCCTCGCACCCCTTCCCCGCCCGGCTCCCCGGAAGCTCCGCCCAGGCCCGGGCAAACGCGGGCTCCCCAGAGGCTCTTCCCCAAGCAAGCTCCGCCTCTGCCCGGCCAGCTCCTCCGCCAGCCTCGGGCCGAGGCAGAGCGCGGGGCTCCGGGAGACCAAGTCCCACTCCAACCCCCTGGAGGGACGGTCACAGGCCGCCCCCGCTCCGCTCCGTCCCTGTTTCCCTATCCGTATGGTGGGATACTCGCCCCGCTCAGGGCGCCCCTTACCTGGCGCTGCCGGGTTCTCAAGGTTAGATTGTGAGGGCAGGTCTTGACCCTCGGCCCCACCGCCTCTCGCCCCCGATGCCCACCTTGCCGTCCAGCCCGTCGCTGGTGTGGGGTGCTTGGAAACGCGACCCCCTTCTACCCTTGCCGGCCCGAGGGTCGATGTTTCCGGCGGCACCTGGGTCCGGTCATCAGCCCTCTCTTCCGGACCCGGAACTATTATACCAGAGCCCAAGTTTCCCAGCCGGCAGGGTGAGGAGAAAGCAGAGGCGAGACCGCGCCCGCCACTAGGAAAAGGAAGGGGGCGGGCTCTGCGCGAGGCATTTTGGGAACGCGTGGTATTCTGGGAGCGCGGGACCCGCCATTCACTCGCTTAACGCCTTCGCAGTCGCAAGAGTCACCTCCGTACCAGAAAGGAAGAGGAGACCGGAACCGGTGAGGAGAGGCCGGGGGCGGGCGAGGGTAGGCCGAGGTACCCGCGAGGAGCCGGGGACTGGAGGAGGACGCGCTGCCGGGAAGCTTTGCGGGGCTCGGGGAGGGAGAAGAGCGGGAAGCCTGGCCATCGAAACATGAGCGTCGCCTCACTAGCGCCTGGGAGTGAGTTCGTTAGCTTTTCCCCAAAGTACATGCTCTTCAGTTTCTGTACCTCTCCAGGCCGGTGTTTTTTGAATCATTCAGGTAATGGTCTTGAGATCATTTCTGACTGATTGCCTCCTTCCCCCAAATCCTACCTGGGTGATCCTTTTCAAAGCCCTTTGCATCTCAGCCTCCATCCCCCTTTCAGACACTGGTCCCTTCATGCTTTCTACACTGTTACACAAGTTTTTATCAAGTTTCCCTGCTTCTAAATCGTGTTCGATTCATTTTGTAAGTGCGGATGCCTTTCCATCGGATAATTCCTATACTGCCGTGGTTCCCCCACTGCGTTCAGCATAAAATCCACACTCCTAAGGCTCCGCACCAGGGGAGCCTGTCTTTCCCAACCTCTCCTGTTCCTTTTCCTCTCTTGACCACACAAGATGTGCCCATCTTGGAACAGAAAAAGTCCACTGCTTTTCCCTTTCAATTAGGTCAAGTCGGGCTCTCGCCCTGATTATGTTTTTCCTCCAAGATAAGCATTTCCTGCTTGTAGCACATTGTCACTTTGTGAACACTTCGCTATTTTCTCTTTAGCCTTGATGGTGAAGTAAGTGGAGGGTCAGAGAGCAGTTAATGGGTTGAATTAAATGCACTGCCTCTTCTCGATTTGCCTGGATCTTTTGGTCTGTATCTGCACTGCTTAGTTAGTGCCCACTGCATTGGGCTCTTGAAACGTGGCTGATGTGACTGAGGGACTGAATTTTCTATTTTAATTTTATTTCACTTTAATTGAGTTTAATTTCAGTTGCTGCATGCAGACAGTGGCTACTGCCTTGGACAGCTCAGGTCTGTGTCATAGGTTCTCCAAGAGACGTTACCTACAACTGAGGGTTGACAAATATACATGCATTTCAACCTTCTCTTCTCCAACACACAGTATTGGGGAACACATAGTTATTTGATGAAAAGTAAGCGATATACAGTGGGAGGGAGATGGGAGGAACTTTTCATTCCCATTAGCTTTCCCTTTAGCTCCCCTGTTCCTCCCCACCCACATCTTGCATGTGTTTCCCAGATAGGTCCTTCAAGCTAGGAGTTAAGCTACTTTTTTCTGTAAAAAATAATAATAATAATAACAAACGCACCTTTGGCATCTTGTCTAAGTTTTGTGTAGTTTCAGGCCTTGAGGGCGTGGTGTTTGCCACATGCCTTCTTGGGCTCTGAAAGGTGAACTAACTGTTGTCTCTCTCACTGTAGAACTCTCTTCCTGCCGAGATGTCTATTGGTGTGCCGATTAAAGTCCTTCATGAGGCTGAGGGTCACATCGTGACATGTGAGACGAACACTGGTGAGGTGTATCGAGGGAAGCTCATTGAAGCGGAGGACAACATGAACTGCCAGGTATCCTGCTTTGCACTTGAGGCTGTGGGGGAAGCTTGAGCCTGTGCCTTGGAGGACAGAAAGATGGTGGCTGGGGGTCTTTTTGAAGTTCTCATTCAGCAGTTATTTACCGAGTGCCTAACGTGTGCCAGGCACTGCTACAGGTACTGGGGATGTGAGTATAAATAAGAGCCATTCGGAAGTTTGGAATATTTAACTTTGTTCTTTGTGTCTCCCAATCCCATAATCATTTTCTCCCATATTTTGGGGACCTGTTTAAGAAAAGTGACACTACCTTCAAGAGGACCATCGGGTTCGGGGCCACTGTTCATTTACCCCATATGTTTGCATAGTGCTTTGCAGTTAGCAGAATCTTCCGCTCACATATTGTGTTTATTGCCATTTTTCTTGGAGGAGGCATCTCATTTGATTGCATTTATAGCAACTACCTTGTGAGGTAAGCAGGTTTGGTGATAGTTTCATCATCCATAAGATAGGAAGAATAGGGGACTTCCCTGGTGGTCCAGTAGTAAAGAATCCGCCTTACAATGCAGGGAATGTGGGTTCGATCCCTGGTCAGGGAACTAAGATCCCACGTGCCATGGGGCAACTAAGCCTGAGCGCTACAACTACTGAGCTTGCATGTCTAAACTAGAGCCCATGTGCCGAAAACTACAGAGCTCACGTGCTCTGGAACCCGTGCGCCACAACTAGAGAGAGAAAAGCCACAATGAAAGATCCCACATGTCGCAACTAAGAACCAACGCAGCCAGAGATAAATAAAATAAATAAATAATAAACCTTAAAAAAAAAAGATAGGAAGAATAAGATTAAAGGACTCATCTACTGAACGTCACTGTTAATAAATGTTGGAGCCACTTCTTGATGTGGTGCCCTTCCCGTGGCACAGCATTGCTTTTTGTTAATAGTCAGGTGGATTTGTATGGCATCGCTTTACAAAGTGTAACATAATTTCTCCTTAAGAGCTTGGACTTTGGAATCAGATGTGGCTTTGAATTCTGATTGACCTTGGGCATGTTAATCACCTCAGTTTTCTCATCTGTAAAATGAGAACAGAATTAGTTCTGCAAGAGATTGACTGGGAAAGCTAACAATAAAGGGTAAAGGAGAGGGAGCAGGAGAGCTTTCAGTCTGGGGTGCTGGTCTGACACTGGGGAAAGGAGAGGGGAAAGGAAGGAGGGTTGAGTGTATCTCTGAGGAAGTCTCAGCCAGGCAAAGGAAGGTTTCTCATTGGAAGAGTCTAGCATGGGGCACAGGTGGCCTGGCGCTATAACCCCACTGTGGTCAGTCATTGGCTGGCAGCCTGACAAGAGAGTGGCTTCAGGGTGAATGCTGTGGTGGATCCCAGTCCGAGCAGTGCACTCCTAAGACTGCCACTGGGGTAATACCCCCACCCCAGGGCTGTTCTGAAGATCAGATGAGAGAGAGAGAGAGAGAGTGTGTGGCAACTAGCTCAGCGCCTTGCACATTGTAAATGTCAACATATGGTACCTGTTGATATTTTCTAGGTGAGAAAACAGAAGGTCAGAGAGGTGAGGTGACTTACCCAAGGTCATATTGCAGGACAGGTGTCTTAAGTATCCATTGTTTCACAGGGTTCATAGGTTTATTTGTGATTTCTCTGTAGCTTTGAGCATCCTCTTCCTGCCAGGTTGACCAGCTGGGGGTTCCCTCGTGTTTGGGGAAATAGACATCTGTTGACTGCAGGTTTCTCTCCTCGGTGTTAACGCCACAGGGGTGGGTGGGTGGCCTCTCTGCAGGTCTGGTGGGGCCAGGCCTCCTTTGCCTTCATGAGGTATGGCTGTCATAGGTCCAGTCCTCTGGCTGAAGGCATCCTCATCCATTTTAAGGTGCTTCAGTTTGGTGAGTAGAATGCAAGACTAGGATGGGAATCTTCGTCTGTTTATTCAGCTGTTTATTTGGATAGCTTCCTGAGTTTGCAGAGCTTCAGACTTCCCATCTATAACGTGAAGGTAAGGTGTCTGACCGGGTGCCCTTGGTGTTCTCTCTAATGGTAGCCAGTGTGAAGTAAAGCACACAGACCCTGTGATGGATCTGGAATCATTGCAGCCTGCCACCTGGTGTGACTTGTCGTGAGCTTTGGACCTCCCTCACCCTCTGTTCCCTCCTTTCTAAATCAGGGATAAAAATAGCACCTCAGCCTCAGGACTGTAGTGCAGGATAAATGAGCCGTTGCATGTCAGACAGTGGGGGCCTGCCACCTCCTTCCACCTGTGTTAATCTGCTAGGGCTGCCATAACAGAGTCCTATGCTGGGTGGCTTAAACAACACAAATTTATTCTCAGGGTTCTGGAGGCTAGAAGTTCGAGATCAAGGTGTTGCAAGGTTGGTTCTTCTGAGGGCCATGAAGGAAGGATCTATTCCAAGCCTCTCTCCTTGGCTTATAGATGGCTGTGTTCTTCCTTTATCTTCATGTGGTCTTCCCTCTGTGTGTGTCCGTATCATAATCTCTTCTTATAAGGACATAAGTCATATTAGACTAGGGCCCAGTTGCCTCTGTAAAGATCCAGTCTTGAAATACAGTCATGGTGGTGGGGGCTAAGACTTCGATATATGAATTTGGGGGGTGGGTACAATTCAGCCTGTTACCCTGCCCATGCCAAGATTCGAGGCCTCACGGGGTATAGCAAAACCTGGCGCGTTGGATAGACCCCAGCAGGCTGTGGCGGAGCTGAGCCCACTGTGATGAGCACCCAGCACAGTTGACTCACGTGTCCCCAGGCTGGGAGGCCGATGGTGCCTGCTGTTCTCCTTTCTTCCTAGTCCCAGTAAGTGTGCCCTCTGGGGGTGAGAGTGTCCTCTTGGCTGTCTCTCTGCTTGTTCTTTGCTAGAGGGCAGCTGGAGTTCAGTGTTTGCCATTTGATGTTGGGTTTTAATAACATTTTCTATTATAAAAATGGTGTGGGGGACTTCCCTGGTGGCGCAGTGGTTAGGAATCTGCCTGCCAATGCAGGGGACACGGGTTCGAGCCCGGGTCCAGGAAGATCCCATATGCCCCAGAACAACTAAGCCCATGTGCCACAACTACTGAGCCTGTGCTCTAGAGCCTGCGAGCCACAACTACTGAGCCCGTGTGCCTAGAGCCCGTAACAAGAGAAGCCACCGCAATGAGAAGCCCATGCACCGCAGCGAAGAGTAGCCCCCTCTCACCGCAACTAGAGAAAGCCCGCACGCAGCAACGAAGACCCAATGCAGCCAAAAAAATAAATAAATAAAATTTAAAACAAAAAAAGGTTTTTGAGGAAGACCAAAGTGAATAGTTGTTTTTTCGTGGGAAATTATATGTGATTAAATTTAAAAAAATATTTTTCTTACCTTAAAGTGACAATCATGTGTTAAGCTTGTGATCATAAAGCGCAGTAAATGTTATTTTTTAAAAAGAGAGTAAGGGCCAAATCCAAAATTTCATTATCTTTAAAGTGACGTAATTCCTAGACGTTTTGGTGGGGGAAAAGTGATAGTTAATAGATTCTGCAGAAATGATGCTTTGGGGGCTTTGGCATGATCACCCTGTCAGTGACAGGACTATTTGAACTGTTTTCTTGGCTGTGGCATAATGGTCTGTGGAAAAATCTACCTAGATGTTTCTTCTGAGCTATTTGAGAGTGGATTGCAGTCATCATACTCCTTTATTGCATAATATGTTGTGTATATCTGTGTATATTTCCTCTTACTGTATCCATAGTACAGTTATTCAAGAACTCCAAGATTGAGTCAGTACTTTAACCTGCAGTGTATCCAGTTTCTACAGGTGCACAGTGTGTCCTTTATGGCCGTGTAGTCCTCTCTGCCTCGTGGGTTTAGTTGTCAACTCATTTGATGCTTCTTTAGTCTGGGACGGTTCCTCCAAGTTTGTTTTTCACACCATTGATGATTCTGAAGACTAGAGGCCAGTTATTTTGTTAGAATATCCCTTGATTGGGGTTTCTCTGATGCTTCTTCCTAATTAGATTTGGGTTATGCTTTTATGGGCTGTTATTGTGTGATTTTTGTCTCCTCAGAGGGTCAGTCAGGCCTAAACACCTGTTTGCCCCTTGTTTGCAATGTTAACCTTGATCTTTTGGTTAAGGTGTTATGTGGTCTCTCCACTGTATGTTCCTTTTCCTTTTGTAACTAATGAGAATTTTGTGGGGAGGTTCTTTAAGTAAATACCTTGTGAGCATTCTGTTCCTCATTATTGTCCCATTCCTCAGCCCCATTTAGCTTCCCGTGAAGATTCTTGCTTGAATCTTTTTACTATTACGGTTGCAAAGAATAATTTTTGTTTTTCTTCCATCATTCTTTCTGTATTTATTGGGTCTGCTGTATGGAAGTGCCTTCCCTTACCCCCCATTTATCCATTCATTTACTATCAATATAGGCTCATACTGTCAATATGTTTTGTTAAGGGTGTTACAATCCATTGCTGTCAGTGTTTATTTTGATGTTCCAGTTATCCCAGATTTGAGCAGTAGGAGCCTCTCAAGCTGACTCCTGTGTCCTTTGGTGTGTCCTGGTCATTTTGGGGGAGCACATCCCTACCTTTTGGTATAAGATGCTTGTTACAGGCTCATCTTTTACCTTCCCTAACCCAGCTCTGGAATCAGCCATTTCTTCAGGAGCCTTGCTTTCTTTTAGGTTGGGAGTAGAATTTAGAAACCAAACTCTAAATTCTACTGGGTGCTGTTAAGTATTTTGAAGTCTTAGTTTAACTTGTCAAACTAGGACCTGTCTCCAAACGGCTGTGTGCTTAATAGTGCCAGAAGGTTCTGTTCATTGCATGCCCATTCTGTGCCAGGTACTATGCTGGGGTTTTACATACAATAGGTCCTTGAATCATCACAGGACCTCTCTGAGGACAAGCTTCCAGATGCCCAGGGTGACCAAGCATGGAAGGAGCCAATCTAAACCCAAGTGTCTGACTCCCAAGTCTGTGAACTTGGCGACAGTCTCTAAAATGAGGCCTAGAGTAAACCTGTTGGATCCCATTGCCTCTGAAAGCATCAAGCCCTCAGTTCTGACGGTCAGGTTCCAGACAGGAAAATGAGGATGGTGGGACAGGGAGGGGGTGAACATCTGCTGACTGCTCGCCATGTGCCCCGCAGCTGGGATGCTGTGACCGACTATCCTTGGCCACCCAGCACTCTCCACCCGGCCCCAGACATGTGGGTAATGAGTACAGAGACGGTCTGTACTAAGATCTTCTCTCCCCAAAGTGTGTCATTGCAGTTGGGCACCTGGCTTATGCCATCTGTGTTTCATTGTGGCTGTTTGGGAGAGTTGAATGGACGGGGTGTTCCTGCCTGACTTTCATTTAAACCGAGTTCACACAAGTTGCTGCCTTTAGCTCATGATGCGAGCGCAGCTCGGGCTTGTTGACAAGCTGTGTACCCGGCGGAGGGATACACGGCACGGCCATTTCTCTGCTGGTGCCGTGGAGAGAGCGCGAGGCAGCGGCCCGCCTGGTTCCTAGGCTGTAATAGGACTAGGGATGCTGGGCTCTTTCTTGCTTCAGCCCAGGTGGACACGTGCCGTTTGTGAAAGCACTCAGTGTAAGTGTTGTTGATCTTCCGTAACAGCCTCTGTCAGGGATTCTCAGAGAGGGTTGGGGAGGCAGTGACAGAGGAGGGAGTGAGATGTACCAGGATGTGCTGGAGGGGAGGCGGCTTGGCAGCTGCAGGGCAGCCTTAGAGCGTGTTTGATCTTTCTGCCGCTGGGCGCTCATGCAGAGGCCACGGGGGCCAGTTAACACTTGAAGAAAAGAGCAAGTCAGGCTGAGGTGACAACAAGCAGCAGAAATTGGGGAGCCAGCACACCTCTCTCCAATGTAGGCTTGACCCATTCTGAATAAATTGTAGTCCTTTTCCATCCAGAAGGCTGGTAAAATAAGCTGCTTTATCTGATAAACGTGGTGCCTGTTGAGATTGGCACTGGCAGGTTTGTGTCACGTTCCCACGCCCGGCCAGTATCCTGGCTGGATTCTCCTCTAAGCCCCCCTTCATCCCCCACCCCCCATCCCATGGTTGACGCATTCATCTGTCCGAAGTGCCGCCCTAGCCCTGTCTGCCCTGCCTCTATCCACAAACTTGCATGGCCCCATAGTCTCTGAGGTGACGACCCTGCCCTCAGTCCCAGTTCCTCTGCTCCATGTCCTGTCTGGTCTTTGTGTGAACTCTCGCCTCACACCTGTCCTGTATTCTGAGCCATTCGTGCAGGCACTGCCACCCCCACTTCTCAGTCCCTGTCACCCAAGCCAGAGGGGCTCTGTCTCACTTACTCGAGTGTGTCCCCTGGGAGGTCAGGGACCGCATCTGGTGCACGCTCGTAACCCTCATGGCGCCTTTGCAGTCCATGTGCTGGGCAGATACGGGAGGGGACACAGGGTTTGGACAAGCAATTCTAAGCCATTTCAGTTAGTTTATCACGTGCTGGTGGGAGAGCGAGGATGGCAGAATTGGGGCTCTGGGGGCCAGTCCAGGCGTTTGAATCAGGAGTCCCTGCCTTCTGGCTGTTGGACCTTGGACAAGTGCCTTAGTTTTTTTATCTTTAAAAATGGGAAATCTCAGGCTTCCCTGGTGGCGCAGTGGTTGAGAGTCCGCCTGCCGATGCAGGGGACACGGGTTCATGCCCCGGTCCGGGAAGATCCCACATGCCGCGGAGCAGCTGGGCCTGTGAGCCATGGCCGCTGAGCCTGCGTGTCTGGAGCCTGTGCTCTGCAACGGGAGAGGCCACAACAGTGAGAGGCCCGCGTACCACAAAAAAAAAAAAAAAAAGGTGGGGGGGGAAATCCCACACTGTTAGGACCATATCTGTGAAGTGCTGAGCACAGTCCCTGGCGCACACAATAGGCCCTCTGGAGTTCCCCCAGCTTTACTTAGTGATGTGAGTTTCTGCATTTCTGGACTCCCCTCTTTGCCAAGGCTTGTCTTCACATACCCTGCTCTCCACTGGTGCTGTTGGCCTTTACTCATGAGCCGGTGGTTCCCTTCCAGATGTCCAACATCACAGTCACATACAGAGATGGCCGAGTGGCACAGCTGGAGCAGGTGTACATCCGTGGCAGCAAGATCCGCTTTCTGATTTTGCCTGACATGCTGAAAAACGCACCCATGTTAAAGAGCATGAAAAATAAAAACCAAGGCTCGGGGGCCGGTCGGGGAAAGGCTGCTATTCTGAAGGCCCAAGGTAGGTGCTCCTTGTGCACTGGTTGTGACATGTGGGTGTGTCGTGTACCTTTTAGAAATGCCCTGTTGTTGTTGGAGCATGGGGGTGGACCTGACCTGAGCCACTCCATACCCACTGCCACCCCTTTTCCCTGCAGTCTTGGGGGATCCAAGTGCCCTGCCTTCTCTGTCTGCCTCACCTGATCCCATTCACAGGAGCTATGCAAACTCCAAAGTGGCTCCTTAGAAAGAAGATGGGGACTTAAATGAAAGAGTAGATAAGTCTCCTATAATGACTCTCTAGGAGGCCCTTTGTTTTCAGAAATTCTGGGGTGTCTGGGGGAAGCTTGCCCTGGCCTAGTTTGCTGACTAGAGGCACTGTGGTGTTGATTAGCTGACTCCTAAAGCAATGGGATAATAGTTCCTCTTGAGGCTGGGAATGTCTCCTGATACGCAATATAAATAAGGGAAATGGGGGGGGGATCCACTTTCAGATAAGTAAGCAGTTTTGAGCCATCTTTACCCATTAAAGGGGGCTGACTTCATTTTCAAAACTTCTTACATTTGAAAATAAGTCCTTCCTTTACCACTTTCCAAAAGTGGGACTAGCCTTTTCCCGGTGACTTGGTCTGACCTCTTTTCTTGGTTAGCCCAACCAGAGTTTTGTATGTGGGTCCTGAAAAGTTCTGCCATGTTGATTAGCTAAGAAAGCAAATGCAGTCGCTAGGAACTGTCTTAGTATTTATTGGTAAAAGGCTTTACAGTGCAGGAAAGTCACCAGCGTCTCTGTCAGTATCTTTAGCTGCAGTACATATGTTGAGTTTAAAGACTCAGTATAGAGTAACCCTTTAAAATGCCCTCCAGAAAAACTGATCAGAGAATCTCCTTGCCCTTCCTGGAAGAGAGATAGTTGTGGGGAGATGGGACCAAAGCTCTGGACCTTTGTCCTGGAGAAGGAACTATTTTCAGAAGTTCCAGCTTTGTGCTACAGCTGCTGTTCTCTCTGCTTCCTCAAGGAGGGCTGCCCTCGTTGTCACTGTGTAACGATACCATCTTCTCTAGCAAAGGGAGGAGCCCAGTGACCGTGCACTAGAAGGCACTTGGCAGTGAGTCTGCCTCGGCCCGCTGACCTCTGCCTGAGCCACTGTGCCTGTGCCAGCCCCAGGCTCTGTAAGAGGAGAGGGGTGAGGCTCCAGTTAGTAGCCGTCAGGATATTGTCACCTGTTCTTCAAAGCCACTGGTCTCCTAGAACCTTTGGGTCACAGAGAACAGCAATCTTTATGTGGGGAGTGGTTTTGGTTTTTTCCCCCCATTCCAAAATATTTCACACCTGCAGAATAGCTCGAAGAATAATAAAACCCCTCACCCAGATTTAATAGATATTAACATTTAACATCTGTTTGTTTCAGAATTTTAAGTGTGAATTAAATGCATCTGTCATGTTTTATTAGCTCACCCTGGGCCAGCTCTGAGAAGTCACCTTTTCTATGGTTCCCATACTGGGTCCCCAAACCACCTTTGCCACAAGGCCTTGCCTCTGGTGAGGAACAGTGCTGGGCTGGAAGGCAGGAGTCCAGGGCTCTCCAGCTCTGATGCCAGGCACCTGCCCCTCCCAGGGTCTCTGTTTACCCCGTGAAATGTGACGGGGTGAGCGTGGTGCTGGCCGGGGTGGCGTTTCAGTCCCCTTCCTGGGCCATGTCCTAGGGCTCTGGCTGCTCTGTGATATGAGTCCTTACTGACCTGGCCTTGTCCTTTCTCTTCCCCACCTTGTAGTGGCCGCAAGAGGGAGAGGACGTGGAATGGGACGTGGAAACATCTTCCAGAAACGAAGATAAATTTATCTTGGACAGAACTTTGCCCTTATTTTTTTCTTTTAGGTTATCTGGGTCAGGGGGTGCGTGCGTATGTATATGTCCTAGGTTATCTTTTGACATCTTTTTCTTTAGATCTGGGTAAATGTTAAACTAAATAATTGTTGTGGGTTTTTCTCTTTTTGAGAATATAAGGACTGTGTGTTCATTTTGTAGTTTTTTTTGTGTGTGTGTGTGTGTGTTTGCTTTGGCAGCAGGTTAAACTTTCACACCCTGGGAGATGTCCTGCTTTTTTCCAGTTTGAAGTAGCATAGTTACTGATAAGAGCATAAGCTGCTGTTCCAGGCCAGTTGCTGGTTAAGCCCTTGGAACAACTCCGAGGGTGCACAGATTGCCTCGTTTGTCGGCACGGACACTCATGCAGCACTTTGTTCAGGCAGCCTTTGTGGGCGCACCATCAGCTCAGCTTGAACAACACAACACATGTGGTCATGGTCTGTGAAAAAAACCTAATACTGTGACCTTGTAGCCTGGAAACCCCAGTGACTCAGCATTTAGCAAAAGTAATCCAATATTAAAAGGTAATTCAGGGCTTCCCTGGTGGCACAGTGGTTATGAATCCGCCTGCCAACGCAGGGGACACGGGTTCCATCCCTGGTCCAGAAAGATCCCACATGCCGCGGAGCAACTAAGCCCGTGCCACAACTACTGAACCTGCGCTCTAGAGTCTGTGTGCCACAACTACTGAAGTCTGCGTGGCTAGAGCCCGTGCTCTTCAACAAGAGAAGCCGCCACAATTAGAAGCCTGTGCACCGCAAAGAAGAGAAGCCCCTGCTTGCCGCAACTAAAGAAAGCCTGCGCACAGCAACGAAGACCCAACACAACCAAAACCAAATTAATTAATTAATTTTAAAAAATGATCCTGATGTGTCAGGACTTTAAAAAAAATGGGGAGGGGGCTTCCCTGGTGGCGCAGTGGTTAAGAACCCGCCTGTCAATGCAGGGGACGCGGGTTCGAGCCCTGGTCCGGGAAGATCCCACATGCTACAGAGCAACTAAGCCCGTGCGCCACAACTACTGAGCCTGTGCTCTAGAGCCCATGCTCCACAATAAGAGAAGCCACCGCGATGAGAAGCCCGTGCACCGCAACGAAGAGTAGCCCCCCGCTCGCCTCAACTAGAGAAAGCCCGCACGCAGCAACAAAGACCCAACGCAGCCAAAAATAAATTAATTAAATTTAAAAAAAAAAAACAGAAAACAAAAATAGCACTACCATATGATCTAGCAATCCCACTGCTGGGCATACATCCTGAGAAAAACATAATTTAAAAAGATACATATATCCCAAAGTTCATTGCAGCACTATTTACAATAGCCATGACATGGAAGCAACCTAAATGTCCATCAGCAGATGAATGGATAAAGAAGATGTGGTACATATATACAACGGAGTATTAGCCATAAAAAGGAACGAAACTGGGTCATTTATAGTGATGTGGATGAACCTAGAGTCTGTCATACAGATTGAAGAAAGAAAAAAAATATATCGTTCATTAACGCATACATATGGAATCTAGAAAAATGGTACTGATGAACCTATTTGCAGGGTAGGAAAAGAGACGCGGACATTGTTCCACGAGCGGGGGCCACTCTTCATCACGGTGTGTGGGCTTCTTATTGCAGTGGCTTCTCCTGTTGCAGAGCACAGTCTCCAGGCACGCAGACTTCAGTAGTTGTGGCTCGCGGGCTCTAGAGCACAGGCTCAGTAGCTGTGGCGCACGGGCTTAGTCGCTCCACAGCATGTGGGATCTTCCTGGACCAGGGCTTGAACCCGTGTCCCCTGTGTTGGCAGGCAGATTCCCAACCACTGCACCACCAGGGAAGCCCCTATTTTTAGCTTTTTAAGGAACCTCCATACTGTTCTCCATAGTGTCTGTATCAATTTACATTCCCACCAACAGTGCAAGAGGGTTCCCTTTTCTCCACAACCTCTCCAGCATTTATTGTTTATAGATTTTTTTGATGATGGCCATTCTGACCAGTGTGAGGTGGTACCTCATTGTGGTTTTGATTTGCATTTCTCTAATAATTAGTGATGTTGAGCATCTTTTCATGTGTTTGTTGGCCATCTGTATCAAGTAGAGATTTTCTAGTAAGCTTTGTCTTGTGGTTATGACACAACCACGTGGTGACAGACCTTGTTTCATTCCTGTAATAACTCGAGGACAGTGAGCATCATTGAGTCTGTCAGCTAACAGGACCGTTCCCCCAGAGAGCAGCCCCTGTGTTGTGTCTCTTGCTCCCCCACCCCCAGCTCCTCTGATATGTTTGGATGCAGTGTGGCCAGTGACCCAACAAGCAGTGCTGCTCCAGTGGAGGGTTTCCTGCACGTGGGGTGGTTTCCAGTGAACTCACTGTGGAAGGGAGTTAATTTGTTTTAGATGTGAACAAGAGTTAACTTGTTTCTGATAAGAAAAGAAACATGCACATTGAGTTACATATAGAGTGGGTTTCTTTCAGGTAGAAGTTATGATACCCATAGTGCCCTGTCTGGAATACCCTCCCCCTTCCCCTTGATTTAGACATTGATTTATTGGCTTCTTAATTGAGCCTCCTGAATTAGTAATACAGTGAGTTAGAGCAGTTGTTTCCACATCGGCTAGAGATCTTGTTAGAAGTGAAGGTTCCACAGCACCACCCCTAGAGGTGCCTATTACTTGGTCTGGAATTTGAACCCAGGAATCTGCATTTTAAACCATGCCCCTGCCGCCACGGCTCCATGATTCTAATTCGGTATATCCAAGGTCACATTTTGACCCTGGTCTAGAGTGTCTTATTTTATGTAAGCGCTACATTTTTTAATTCTAATTTTTGGCTGCACCACACGGCTTGTGGGATCTCAGATTCCTGACCAGGGATTGAACCCGGGCTCTCAGCAGCTGAGTCCCAAACTGGACTGCCAGGGAATTCCCTGGAAGTTTTATAAAACAATAAAGAAGATTAACCTAAAACATAGAGCTTTATAAACAGTTTTATATCTTGCACTTTAGAAAAAAATCAGTTACTCACATTGAAAGAGCAAATAGTTCTGAGAGGCTTATTATGAAAAACAACAGCCCTCCTGCCCTGTCTGACCCTCTCCCCCATTTCCCCTGCTTCTGGGGAGTCCCTTTCAACTCTTGGCTGGTTGTTTGTATTTGCCTCCATGTCTCAATTTAAACCTGTTTGTATGGCTACTCCTTGATATTTCGTTTTAGGCATTTATCTTTCAGCTTCTCCTTCCTCCTGCCCACCATGCATGGGCTCCCCATCACCCATCTCCCTGATATTATAATTCTGGTTAGATCATATTCAGTATTTATGTTATTAGGGCTGGGCATTTAAATCACAGCTGAGCCAGGTGGTAGACTAGGTTACTTTCCTGCAGAACTAACTTTTTCCTAGAATTAATTCACTTACATTCTTATTGGCTTAATTTTCTGTCAACTTGTCACTGGTTTAACCTCAGACTTCTCTGTAGACATTAATACATCATCTATTTGATCAGTTTCTTCTTGATTGGCCCCACTCTGGACTGGCTTTCCTTTGTGCCTAAGGTATTGCCGTTATCATGGACTTTCCTCTGTTGAATCTCCTGTTGTTTGTGTAACCTTTTCCTCTCATGGTTTATTACCTCGTCCAGTAGAGACCTGCTGTGGAAGGGGTGCATGGGAAGTAATTTTTTGAGAGACGTTGCATGTCTGAAAGTGTCTTGTTCTCTCATACTCGATTGAGTATGAAATTCTAGGTTGGTGTTCGTTTTCCTTTAGAATTTTGAAGGCATCGTTACTTTTTCATCTAGCATCTTGTGTTGCTGTGGAGAAGTCTGAGACCGTTCTGAGTGCTGACCTTTGTATGTGACTCTCCCTTCTGTTGCCAGTGTTCTGAGATTCACACTGACGTGCCTTGGCAAAGGTCTATTGGTGCATTGTGCTAGGCTCTTGCTGAACCTTTTCAGAATGGACTTTAATCCTTCATTTCTGGGAAACTTTCTTGAATTACTTGTTAATGATTTCCTACCTTTGGTTTTCTGATTTTGCTTTCTGGAATTCCTGTTATTCAGATGTTGGATCTCCTGGACTTACCTATTTTTCTCCTCTTTTCTCTCCTTGCCTCCCCTATCCCCCATTTTCTTGTTTTTTGACCTCCTTTGTAGATTTCCCCAAGTTGATTCTCTGAAGCTTCATTTTTCTTTTTTTTTTTTTTAATTTTTAAATTTTATTTATTTTTTGGTTGCATTGGGTCTTCGTTGCTGTGTGCAGGCTTTTTCTAGTTGCGGCGAGTGGGGGCTACGCTTGTGGTGCGTGGGCTTCTCATTGTGGTGGCTTCTCTTGTTGTGGAGCACGGGCTCTAGGCGTGCAGGCTCAGTAGTTGTGTCTCGCAGGCTCTAGAGTGCAGGCTCAGTAGTTGTGGTGCACGGGCTTCGTTGCTCCGCGGCATGTGGGATCTTCCCGGACCAGGACTTGAACCCATGTCCCCTGCATTGGCAGGCGGATTCTTAACCACAGCGCCACCTGGGAACACCAGTCCTGTTTTTTTTGTTTTTAATAGGACCTTGGGACTTCCCTGGCGGCCCAGTGGTTAAACTCCATGCTTCCACTGCAGGGGGCACGAGTTCGAACCCTGCTTGGAGAACTAAGATCCTACATGCCACACAGCATGGGCAAAAAAAAAAATATGACCTCATTCCAGGGTTGCAATATCTTCCTATCTCTGAGGACGTTAATTAATATGCTGTGTTGAAGCTTTCATCACCTGCGTGATGTTTTCTTACCCCTTTCTGTTTTAGTCTTTCGTGTTACAGACTTTCCTTAGCTGCCTGGCAATCATTGGTAGTCTACTTACGTTTAAGAGCAGGGTATTAAAAAGAATATATGTTTGTAAGGTGACCTGATTGGACTTTTTTGAGTAAATCTCCAATGTCCGTATCTTTAGGACTTTCCTCTTGGGCTGGTCAGATTCCTTGGAGAAACCTTCAGTCTTGTCAGGTGGGTTTACCTTGAACTGCTGGCCTACTGGGAGCTCAGTGGGGGAAGAGGACTGGGTATTTTCAGCACTCATGTCCAGATTCACTTCATCTTCCAGGTCTCTGGGAAGGCTTCCTAGTCCAGAAACCTTCTAACCCCCTCTGGAGAGTAAGCATCCAACTTTTTGCCAGAGTTGGGAAGGGGCAGTCTCAAGATCATATGAAGGTCTGAATATTTAAGCACATTCTCTCTTTTTAAAAAACATGTCTTTCCTTGGAAAACATACGACTTTAACATTGAAAACCACTTGGCAAGGTAAAGAAGATACAGAACAAAGGATGATGTCATAGAAAGATAACTAGACCAAGACTTAAGAGATGGATTCTGGCTCTGACTACCTCCACTACCAATTCTGTCTAGGCCTCTGGTTTGTTATCTATACAAGGGAGGGTTTAGACTCAGTTGATTCATTGATACTGTCTCAGCTTCTATACTCACCTGCTGAGTATTTCATAACCTTTTTAAAAAAATAAAGTCAAAGCACACAGGATATTTTTCTGCTTCTGGCCAAGATGGAGGTAATTGCCTAGACTTACCCTCATGCCTGAAAAAAAATCAAAACTCAGGACATTGAAGGAGAGTAATCCCTGAGAGATGGGAAACAAATAAGGTGAGCTTACTGCCTTGTGAGAGTTTCCAGGCTATGACACAGGGGGAACCACCAGGCTCTCTGGTTTGAGGAGACAGCTCGGGTTCATAGTACAGAACAGCAGGAGAAAAAAGCTGCATAGAGGACCCAGGAGGTCTGCAGAAGATCCCTCTTGAATATTCAGAATACCGATCAGCATACAAGTGTGAGGAAACAGGATGGGGAAGGAACCATCAAAAAGGATTATAACAGTGCGTTCCCACCGGCCAGAGAAAAACTCAACTCACAGGATAGTGGATAGACTATTATACCAAGAATTTTATTTTA
Organism: Leucopleurus acutus; assembly: GCF_964270905.1. NCBI lineage: Eukaryota > Metazoa > Chordata > Mammalia > Artiodactyla > Delphinidae > Leucopleurus > Leucopleurus acutus. Next base: position 65,218,034 of record NC_139155.1, on the reverse strand, counting down.
ATCAGGTATAGTAAGGTGACAGACATGGAAATGACTTCCTTGAAAGAAGAGTTTATTACAATTCTCAAGAGCAGGGAGCATGCCATGCAGGGTCACACGAGGAAACATCAGGTGGGTCAAGAGGCAGGAGTGAAAGGAGAGCATGGCCCAGAAGCTCTTTTATGGTTTCCACGGGGAAAGCATGGGTGAGGCAGCGTAGACCAGTTTGAGTAAGTCTAGAATTGGATAATTGAAACAAATCAGAGGGCTCTGAGCCATAGGGGTAGTCTACAGTTATGTGGTACCTGGCCCTGTGGTGATTTATAGCAGGGCAGATAATGGCTTGGCGTGTGAGAGTTAAACGTCGTTGCGGGTAGACTTTGAGTTGGTTAGTTTTTGTGTGAAAGGTATACTGTGCAGGCAAATTGTTGACTATCTCTAGGAAATAACTAACTCTAGGAGGGGCAGTCTCTCCAGGATGAGCAAGGCCCCAAGATGTCAAAGCACCATTTTAAAATTTTTAAAACATTCAGTAGGGGCTTCCCTGGTGGCGCAGTGGTTGAGAGTCCGCCTGCCGATGCGGGGGACGTGGGTTCGTGCCCCGATCTGGGAGGATTCCGCGTGCTGCGGAGTGGCTGGGTCCGTGGGCCATAGCCGCTGAGCCTGCACGTCCGGAGCCTGTGCTCCGCAGCGGGAGAGGCCGCGGCAGTGGGGGGCCCGCGTACCGCAAAAAAAAAAAAAAAAAAAAAATCAATAAAAAAACATTAAACACGAATAATACAAAACTATGATGTATTTTAAGACAAGTATCCAGGAAAGTCTTGCATGATAAGTGAACTATTAGCCCTAGATTGAGCATTGCTCTGGACCCAGCTAACAAATCATAAAAACAGGACTTGAAAGGATCAAGCTGTTTCCAGGTCAGTTAGCTGTATTCTAGAACAAAGCCCAAAAAGATTTATAGGAACATAAAAACATCTAGCACCCTACAAAGTAAAATTCACAATGTCTGGCATCCAGTCAAAGATTACCAGGCATGCAAAGAGGCAGGAAAGCACAACCCGTAATAAGAATAATCAAAACATTCAAAACTGACACAGATGTTAGAAGTAGCAGAGAAGGACATTAAGATGGTTGTTTTTTTGTTTTGTTTTGTTTTTATAAATTTATTTATTTATTTTTGGCTGTGTTGGGTCTTTGTTGCTGTGTGCAGGCTTTCTCTAGTTGCGGCGAGCGGGGGCTACTCTTCATTGCGGTGTGTGGGCTTCTCATTGCGGTGGCTTCTGTTGTTGTGGAGCACGGGCTCTAGGCATGTGGGCTTCAGTAGTTGTGGCAGGTGGGCTCAGTAGTTGTGGCACACAGGCTTAGCTGCTCCATGGCATGTGGGATCTTCCCGAACCAGGGCTTGAACCTGTGTCCCCTGCATTGGAAGGTGGATTCTTAACCACTGTGCCACCAGGGAAGCCCAAGACGTTTGTTTTAACTCTTTCATATATTCAAAAAGTTAAGTAGAAACAAGTACAATCTAAAAAGAAGGACGAGGGAGTTCTTTGGTAGTCTAGTGGTTAGGACGCAGCACTTTCACTGCCGTGGCCTGGGTTCAATCCCTGGCTGGGGAAATGAGATCCCGCAAGCCATGCAGCACAGCCAAAATAATAATAATGAAAACAAAAAGAAGGACGAGGGGGTGTAATAGGAGGAGAAAGGAGAAGGAAAAGAGAAATAGAAACTTCTCATTGAACTGCTATAGCTGGATGGGATTCACAGCAGATTAGACATTACAGAAGAAAAACTCAATGAACTTTAAGACATAAGCTATAGAAACTATCCAAGGTGAAACACACAGAAAAAAAGAATTTGCAAAAGAAAAGAGCTTTGGGACAACTCCAAGTTTCCTAATATATGGGTAGTTGGAGTCCCCAAAGGAGAGGTGATGAGGGGACAGAAAAAGTACTTGAAGTAATAATGGCCAAAAACTTTCCTAACTGGATGAAAACTATAAACCCACAGATCCCAAAAGCTAAATGAACTCCAAGCACAAGAAGATGACACCAAGGCATATAAAGCCAGTGGTGAAGAGAAAAATTCCAAAAAGCAGCTGGAGAAAAAAAAATGTTAGAGGAACAAAGATAAGGATGACATTTCTCATTGGGAACCATGCAAACGTGAAGACAGTGAAGCAACAACTTCAAAGTATTGACAGAAAAAATTATCAATCTAGAATTCAATACCTGGGGGGGGATAAATCTTTTTAAGATGAAGGCAAAATAAAATGTTTTCAGACACACAAAGGCTGAAAAAAATTCATCACCAGGGGGCCTGCTATACAAAAAATGTTAAAGGACATCCTTCTAGAAAAAGGAAAACTAGACCAGATGGAAATCTGGATCTACACAAAGGAATGAAGATTGTGTTATGGCGCTTATGACATGTAGAAGTAAAATGCGTGACAATATTAGCATAAAGGCCAAGAGGGGAAAACATATGCTACCGTAAATTTCTTATATTAGAAGTGGTATATTACTTGAAGTCTATGATAATTTAAAAATGTATAATATAAACCCCAAAGCAACACTAAAATAACAAAGAATTATGCCAACATTCAAATATCCAACAGCTGATGAATGGGTAAACAAAAGTGGTATATCCATACAATTAGAATATTATTTAGCCATTAAAAGGAATGAATTACTGACACACGCTACAACATGGATGAATTTTGAAAACATGGTAAGTGAAAGAAGACACAAAGGCCACATGTACGTTTCCATGTATATGAAATGTCCATAATAGGCAAATTCATAGACACAAAGCAGATTAGTGATTGCCAGAGATTGGGGGAGGGGAGAATACGGAGTGCCTGCTTAATGGATATGGGGTTTCTTTTTGGGGTAATGAAAATGTTCTGTCATTAAATAGTGATGATGGTTGCACAACATGGAGAATGTACTAAAAACAACTCAATTGCACACTTTAAAATGGTTAACATGGGGCTTCCCTGCTGGCGCAGTGGTTGAGAGTCCGCCTGCCGATGGAGGGGACACAGGTTCGTGCCCTGGTCCAGGAAGATCCCACATGCCATGGAGCAGCTGGGCCCGTGAGCCATGGCCGCTGAGCCTGCGCTCCGCAACGGGAGAGGCCACGACAGTGAGAGGCCCGTGTACCGCAAAAAAAAAAAAAAAAAAAAAAAAAGGTTAACATGAATTTTACATTATGTGGATTTTACTTCAATAAAAAGTTAAGCCAACAGAGGAGACTTATGATGGATTTATAAATAAATAATTATACCAAAATAAGGCAGAAAAAGAAAAAGAGGAACAAAGAACAGATGGGGGCTTCCCCGGTGACGCAGTGGTTAAGAATCCACCTGCCGATGGAGGGGACACGGGTTCGAGCCCTGGGCCGGGAGGATCCCACATGACACGGAGCAACTAAGCCCATGTGCCACAACTACTAAGCCCATGCGCCACAACTACTGAGCCTGTGCTCTGGAGCCTGTGAGCCACAACTACTGAAGCCCGCATGCCACAACTACCTAAGCCGGCACGCCTAGAGCCTGTGCTCCGCAGCAAGAGAAGCCCACGCAACGAAGAGTAGCCCCCTCTCGCTGCAACTAGAGAAAGCCCGCGTGCAGCAATAAGGACCCAACACAGACAAAAATAAATAATTTAAAAGAACAGATGGGATAAATAAAAAATAAATAGCAAGATAGTAGGCTTAAGTCTAACCATATCAATAATCACAGTAAATGTAAATGGTATAAACACTCTAATTAAAAAGCAGAGATTGTCAGATTGGATTAAAAAAGCAAAACCCAACTACATGCTACCTACAAGAAACACTTTATTATTTATTTGTTTATTTTTGGCTGCGTTGGGTCTTCTTTGCTGCACATGGGCTTTTTCTAGTTGCAGTGAGTGGGGGCTACTCTTCGTTGCGGTGCCTGGGCTTCTCATTGTGGTGGCTTCTCTTGTTGCGGAGCACAGGCTCTAAGCACGCGGGCTTCAGTAGTTGCGGCATGTGGGCTCAGTAGTTGTGGCTCACAGGCTCTAGAGCGCAGGCTAAGTAGTTGTGCATGGGCTTAGTTGCTCCACAGTATGTGGGATTTTCCCAGACCAGGGATCGAATCTGTGTTCCCTGCATTGGCAGGCAGATTCTCAACCACTGTGCCACCAGGGAAGTCCAGAGACACTTTAAAGACATAAATAGTTTAAAAGTAAAAGGATGGGAAAGAATACCATTGCTAACACTAGCCAAAAGAAAGCTGGAGTAGCTATATTAATATCAGACAAGTAGGTTTCAGGGATAATGAAGGTTATTTCATAATGATGATAGGGTCAGTTAATCAAGGAACCATAACAATCTTAAACATTTATGCACCTAATAATAAAGCTTCAAAATACATGAAACAAAAAATGGATAGAAATAAGAAACAGACAAATACAAGTACAGTCAGAGTTCAGTTCTCCTCTCAATAATTGATAGACCAAGTAAGCAGAAAATCAGCAAGGATATAGTAGACTCGAACAACGTGGTAAGTCAACTTGACTTTGATTAACACAGGACACCCAACAATAGTAGAATACACATTCTTCTCAAGTGCACACAGAACATTGATCAAGATTCAAAAGGCTTCAAGCCATATTATGTTGTCTGACCACACTATAATTAAATTAGAAATCATTTATCACAAGGATCCTTGGGAAATCTCTAAATATTTGGAAACAAAATAACACACTTCTAAGTAACCCGTAGATCAAAGAAGAAACCAAAAGAGAAATTGGAAAATAGTCTGTACTGACTTGAAAATGGAAACACAACATATCAGAATCTGTGGGATGTCACTAAAGCAGAACTTAGAGAAGTAATTTATAGCACTACCCACTAAAGAATGTCACTAGACATTCGGCTCCACAAGGATTGAAATAAGCCACTGCAGCCATTGACCTTCGACACACCCTGAAAAGAGTTCAGGACAGAGATCAGGAATGAGGCACTCTGTGCTCTGGGAAAACTGGCAGAACAGACCATAAGATAGATATTTTCAGGAGAAATTTTTTATGAACCTGGATTCTTGCATCTTCCCTTAGAAAAGCACTAAATCATTAACTAAGATTTCCATTCCTTGTGACTAGCAGCAACCTTCTACTGAGATGTGTGCTTGGTTGCACCTACCCGCTTTGCCAAAATCACATATGTACTGACCTCTCCCCTTACCTCTTCTGAACAGTTTCTTGAGCTATCTGAGAGGCTCTCTCCCAGGCTACAGTCCTCAGTAAGACACTGGATAAACTCCACTCACAGCTTGTACATTGTGCGGTTTTGTTTTTGTTTTTTTAAGTAGCAGTAAACACCTATATTAGGAAAAAGGCAAGGTCTCAGGTCAATGATCTCAGCTATATTAATATCAGACAAGAAGATTTCATAGGACTTCCCTGGCAGCACAGTGGTTAATAATCCGCCTGCCAATGCAGGAGACACGGGTTCGATCCCTGGTCTGGAAAGATCCCACATGCCGCGGAGCAACTAAGCCCATGTGCCACAACTACTGAGCCTGTGCTCTAGAGCCTGCGAGCCACAACTACTGAAGCCCGCGCACCTAGAGCCTGTGCTCCACAACAAGAGAAGCCACCGCAATGAGAAGCCCACGCACCTCAACAAAGAGTAGCCCCCACTCGCCACAACTAGAGAAAGCCCGCACACAGCAACGAAGACCCAATGCCGCCAAAAATAAATAAATAAATAAATAAATAAATAAATTTACAAAAAAGAATCTGCCTGCCAGTGCAGTGGATGCGGGTTCCGTCCCTGGTCCGGGAAGATCCCACATGCCACGGAGCAACTAAGCCCGTACACCACAACTACCGAAGCCCGTGAGCCCTAGAGCCCGTGCGCCACAACTACTGCGCTTGCATGCTGCAATTACTGAAGCCCACGTGCCTAGAGCCCGTGCACTGCAACTCGAGAAGCCACTGCAATGAGAAGCCTGCGCACCGCAACGAAGAGTAGTCCCGGCTCACCGCAATTAGAGAAAGCCCACGCGCAGCAAGACACAACGCAGCCAAAAAAAAAAAAAATCTAGAGGGAATTCCCTGGCGGTCCAGTGGTTAGGAATCTGTGCTTTCAGTGCCGCGGCCCGGGTTCGATCCATGGTTGGAGAACTAAGATCCCACAAGCTGCCCCCTCCCCAAATAATCTAGAAAAAGAAATTTGAAGTAAGTGGAAGAAAACAAGTAAGGATCTAAGTGGGTATCAATGAAATAGAAAACTATAGAGAATAATCAGTGAAACCAAAAGATGATTCTTTAACAAGATCAATAAAATTGATAAATCTCTAGCCAGAGTGCTCAGGCAATGAGGGCAAAAAAAGAGGAAGACAAAATTACCAATCTCAGGGATGAGAGTGGTGACTGCTACAGATTCCACAGATATTAAAAGAGAATGTTACAGGGAATTCCCTGGCAGTCCGGTGGTTAGGACTCCGTGCTTTCACTGCCAAGGGCCTGGGTTCAATACCTGGTCAAGGAACTAAGATCCTGCAAGCTGTGCGGCACGTCCAAAAAAAAGAGAGAGAGAATGTTATGAACAACTTCATGTCAACAAATTCCACAACTTAGATGAAATGGACAAATTCCTTGAAAAATCCAAAATACAAACACTCTCTCAAGAAGTAATAGCTAACCTGAAAAGCCCTACATTTATTAAAGAAATTGGAATTGTAGTTGAAAACCTTCCCACAAAGAAAACCTTAGGCTTGTGTGCCTTCACTGAGGAATTATATCAAATATTTAAGGAGGAAATAATATCAATTTTACACAAACCGTTCCCAAAAAATTTAAGAGAAGGGAATACGTCTCACCTCAGCTCATTCTATGAGACCAGCATTACCCTGACACCAAAACCGGGCAAAGATATTACAAGAAGAGAAAAACATACTGAGATATCACTACCTAAGAGAAAAGGAAATATCTGTTCATGCAAAAACTTGTACATGATATTCATAGCAGTTTTATTTGTAATAGCTAAACACTGGAAACAACACAAATGTCCACCAACAGGTGAGTGAATTGTGGTACATCCATCCAGTAGAATGCCACTCGGCAATTAAAAGGGACTATCGATACATGCATCACTGTGGGAGTCTCAATTATGCTAAGTGAGAGAAGTCATATAAAAAGGAGTACACTCTGTATGATTCCATATATCTAAAACTAGAAAATGCACACTAATCTATAGAGACAGAAAGCAGGTCAATTGTTGCTTGGGGAAGGAGGGGAAAGGGACAGTGGGAGGGAGACATTGCCAAGGGGCACAAGGAGACTTTTGGGTGTGACAGATACGTTTACTTCATGGATTTATACACAAGTCAGAATGCGCCATGTAGCACAATTTCAACTTGTAACACTTGGGATGTCCACTTAATTGTTTTTTTTTTTTTTAATGTTATTTATTTATTTATTTTTTGGCTGTACTGCGTGGCATGTGGAACTTCCCCGACCAGGGATCAAACCCGAGTCCCTGCAGTGGAAGCACCGAGTCTTAACCACTGGACCACCAGGGAAGTGTACTTAATTGTATTTTAGTTGTACGACAATCAAGAATTGTTTTTTAAATAAGGTATTGTTATCATTATTGTTGTTATTATTTGGCCGTGCCACATGGCTTGCAGGATCTCGGTTCCTGGACGAGGGATTGAACCTGGGCCCCGGCAGTGGAAGTGCTGAATCCTAACCATAGACCACCAGGGAACTCCCGGTATTATTTTTAAAAAATAAAATTAAAGTATACAGCTGGGAAAGGAAATACTGCTTTCCATTGTTAGTTGGCAACTATCTCTAAGAGGAAGAAGTATGTTTTCGTTTCTCTCCAGGACCTAGAGAAAAACCTCTGTGCTGGGTTAATATCAGCCACTGGGAAGATCAGTCATCTGAGATTCTGGATTCTCAAAAAGACTGTCTGCAGAGGCTGACCTTTGCTGTAGACTCATATCTTAAAGAACTTTATCTGGACTCAAATGTCCTCCCTTCAGGAACAGAACAGAAGTTCCTAAGTGTTGGTCACCGAGGTCCTGCAGAGAACAGTCATCTTTTCTACATCTTTCCTTTTGATGCTCTCAACATCCTGGCAAGACCTGAGGAGGTGAAGGCACCTCACCTGCAGCTGTCCCAGCTAGGCCACCGGAAGTGGGCGTGGATCCCACACCCCAGAGTGGGGCTCAGTCTGACAAGTACTTCCAAACCCACTCCTCACCAGTCCCTTTCCATCCCAGAAGAGGGCTCCCCTCCCCACCCATTTTGCACATGAGGAAATGGAGGCCAGGGAGGTCCTGCCTGGTCTTGTTCCAGGACAGTGCAGCTGGAGGTCGCTCTCTGCTGCAGGGCACCTGCCAGCGGGGCCACTGTGATGTCTCCTGCCTCGAATGGCCTCTGGCAGGGCTTGGTGGAATTCCCCTGGCAGGAATTTGGGTGAGGCAGGCAGGGGTTAGCATCCCAGACTGAAGCCAGGCCACCTGGCTCACTTCTCGGCATCTCCAGTTCTAGCCCTTTGACCTTGGACAGGTTACTCAACCTCTCCCTGATTCAGCTCACTCACCTGCAAAATGGAGGTGGTAATAGCACTCACCTCCTGCAAGTGCAAAGAGAATTAAAAGGGTGTAAAGCCATCGGAACAGTGCTTGGCCCCGAGAGAGGCTACAGAAGCACTCTTAAATAAATAAATGGCTTCAGCCCTGTCTAGTCCCGAGGTTTGGGCTCCTGCCATTCCCACCCAGAGAGCCCTGGGTGGAGGCCCCACTGATGCTGCAGAGCATCTGCCCTGTGCCCCTCACGCAGCAGGCACTTTCCAATCCTTCTGTCAGCCTCACTCCAGCAGGATAAGGGGAGGCTTCGTGAGCCTCGTTTCCAAGATGAGGGAACAGACCCCGAGGGGACCACACCACCAGCAGGTGACAGGGTGGGACCAGGCCAGGTCTGTCTGCCTCTGAGACTGGGCCTAGGAGAGGACCGGCCCAAGCGACGCCCACCTAGCACCTCCTTGGTCTGGAACTCAGGCTGGGGCCGGCCTGGAGGGCACGCTCTGCCCACCAGGCTGCGTGACTTCTGGGGTATCCCTGCCTGCATAGTAGCCTCACTGGTGGTCGTAAGGGCCCCTCGAAGGGGCCCTGGACACCTGCGTGGGAACAAGGGCAGCCCACCTCTCTCCAGCTGTTTCATGCTCCAGCCCAGCCAGTGCATCGCGTGCATGCATCTGAGAGGCGGGGAGATTGAGAACAGCTGCCTCCGCCTGGATTCTCCCAGAACTCGCCTGACAACACCCGGCCAAGGTCCTCACACCATCCTGGTAAGAATCTCTTTGAGTGGTCATGTTCGTCACATTCAAGGTTTGTGGGCAGATGAGGGCCAGGGATGGGCAGGGAGCGAGGGGCAGGAGGGACACAGACAGCTTGGCGTTTCTCCAGCCGGGAGCTGCAGGACACGGGCTTATCAGCTTGCCTGGCCCTGGGCCGGCTTCCTCATCCTTCTCCTCTCTGTGGCCCCTTCTACCCGCACCCGCTTTGCCTTCTCCTGGGGAGCCTGAGTCCCCTGTCCCAGAGCGGGGGACACAGGGAGATACTTCTGTGGCTCCCAAGCCACTGGGCAGGCTCATGTCTTTAAAGCAAGGAGGCCAGGGAGGGGCCAGGACCCCAGGATGGAGCATTGAGAGCTGGAAGGGATGTTGGACAGAGGAGAGGAGAGACCGGGGGCCGGAGAGGGAGCAGAGCTGGGCTGAACCGGGTGCTTTTCATGCCTTTCTGGCTTTCTCCCGATAGGGGTTCCGCCCAAAGCAGTGAGAGCGGCGGGGCCTGACCTCGGGGCTGGCAGGCAGCGCAGGAGAGGAGCTCCTTTTCCTCACTGCCTCTTGTCGGTCCTGGGACCGACGTCACCCTTCTTGGCCATCTCCCTTCTGTCCCAAGAGGCTGTTGTGCATCCGGCTGCCTGGGGACATGTGTAATCAGTGCTGACTCATAGTCCCTTGTGGGCCAGAGCTATGGGGGAAGGTCAGCTGGTGGGCCCCGGGATGTGGGCCCGGGGGACCCCCACCTTCTCCTTGGCCTGTGGGGCTCCCTCTGCTGCTGGGTCTCTCCTCATCCTGCAGGATCCAGCTACCCTAGTCCTGACCTCCCAGTGCTGCAGGGGAACCTTGGGCCATGGCTTCCCTGCTGCAGCCTCAGTCCACCCGACACCTCTAAATTCCTTCCCTGTCCCGGCCCAGCTCCCCACACTGGGCTGGGAGGTGACTGTGGCGTCTGGTCTGGAGCCTGCCCTTATGCTGCTTGCGGAAGACAGGAGACGGCCCCCTGCTGGGGCAGCTCCAGTACTGCTCTCCCCCGGGGCCCCCCACTGCTGTGGGCCGTGCCCACCTCACCCCTGCATGCACCCTTGGGGTCCCGCATGGGGGGAGGACTCTGCATGTGGGCCCCCAGGGCCTGGAGGGAACACAGAGCTCTTTGTCTCTGGCCTGATGTCTCTCCTCCCCAACCCCATGGAGTTGCCCACTTGCCAAGTACAGGAGGCCTGGGGGGTGGGTACCAGGGCTGGTGGGCAGTGCTGTGCCCTGTGGGAAATGAGCCTTGCCCCCTGTCGGCACAGTCTCGTGCCCAGCCCAGGGGGCCCTGGTGGGGAGGTCAGCAGCCTGCGCTCCTCTCTGGGCTCCCAACCTGCTCCTCCCCAGCTCCTTCCTCAAAGTGCCCAAGCACCGCCCAGACGTGGGTGCCAGGTCTCTGGAGGCTTCCTCTAACTCCCCAACCACAGACGGACCCTCCCCCCTTCTTTGGTTTCCGTGGGAACCCTGCCCAGGGAGCACCCAGGGGAGACCAGTGTGAGCTTGGTCCCTCCCTTTTGGGCAGGCAGGGCCCCTGAGTCCCAGCCACCCCTTCTCCCAAACCCAGCCACAGGGCTGGTGCTCAGTGGCCCTGAGACCCACAGTGCAGAAAGGCTGAGGTGGAGGTGGCATCAGCCTTTATTGTGGGGTCTGCACAGTAGGTGCCGGGCCCCTCCCGCTGAGGGAAGGCTGAGACTCAGGCCTGGACCGACCATCCAGTCTCCAATGAGCCCATCCTCCTCTGCACACTGGATCCGGGTCCTGTGGGGTAACTCCGCCTCCATCACCCCCTCCCACGTGCTCGGGTACGTTGCCAGTCAGGAAGCAGGAGCCAGGGCGGGTGGCGGGTCACCTGGTGCAGCAGGCCTGGGGCTCGGGCCCTGGCCCGGCAGCTGCAGAGCCCCAGGTGGAGGCAAGGGCCGTGGCCCCGGCCATGCCACCCTCAGGCTCTGGGTCCAGGCTCTCGTAGATGGTGGGCAACGAGGTGCGCTGGCTTAGCCGCCGGCGCAGGCCAACCAGCAGGGGCTGGGGCAGGGAGGCCACATCCACGTTGTTGCCCAGGTCCACCCAGGCCAGCACCGGGAACTTGGTGCTGTCCTTGATGGCCTCAGTGAGCTCACGGGCGGCAGCCCGCGTCAGCCGGTTGCCATTGAGCAGAAGCTGGGTGAGGCGGGGCAGCGTCCAGAGGCTGGGCAGCAGCCGGTGCAGCAGCTCATCACTCAGCCCCGTGAAGCTCAGGTCCAGCACTGCCAGCCTGGCGCCCTGGCTGCCCAGGTAGCGCATGATATGCTGCACGTCCCGCACCGACAGTGGTATCCCCGATAGGTTCACGGTCTCCCCCGCCGGCAGAGTCTTCTGGAGGTTGCTCTTGAGGCTGCGGGAGGGTCGAGGGTGGGGAGGGACTGAGCAAGGGCCCCACCTGCCTCAGACAGTGACCCCTCCGTCAGGGCAGCAAGGCCCAGGCCCTGCAGATGGCCACTTCCTAGATGAGTGGCCACGGGCAATGCTCTGAATCGCTCTGAGCCTTAGTGCCCTTTGGTTAAGAGGCGACCTGGCTGTGAGGATTAGATACACTTGCGTTAAGGCTCCATGAGCTGTTATAAAAACCCTCTGTGTGCTTGCATCACCACACCTGCTACATCTGTTGTCTCTTATTTTTATGCCAACTCAGTGGGGTGGGAATGATTATCCTATTCTGCAGAGGAGCAAATGGGTGCTTGGAGGGGTGACGTGACCCTTCCACGGTCACACACCACTAAGGGAGAGCCAGGTCTCCAAATCGGGGTGTTCTGACCCCTGAGCCCATGCTTTTTTTTTCACGTGCCTCCTCTAAGGTTGACCCTTTTGGAATAAGGACAGATGTGGGAACAGGCCCAGGGTAAGCAAGAGGGCCATGTTGGGGGATGTGGGTGGGATCTGCCCTAGGGGAGGGCTCCCTGTGTCCTAAGCTGGAAGGGAGGTTTAGAGACTGAGGAGGGTCCCCCACTGCCCCCAGAACCCCCTCTAGTTCTCTCCTGTCATTTGAACATGGGCCTGCCTGGGGACTGACAGCAGTGAGAACACCTCCAGGGCCCTCACCTGCCAAGGCAGGGAACAACCCCATGGGCTCCAAGCTCAGCATGGGCCACCAGGCCTGAGGGAGGGGGCAGGAGGCTGGGGGGCAAGCAGGGGAGAGCACCAGGGCCCAGGTGCCAGTGGCCTGTTCCCAGGCTGAGTCTGTGGCCACGAGGTTGTGATGGAGTGACTAAGGGGGACCCCGTTGCAGAGTGAGCTGCTGGGCTGGCCTTGGAGGCCTCAGCTTCAGGCAGCCTGGCAAAGAGTCCCCAAAGGGCTTCAGGAAGCAGGGCAGTGTGGCCTTGGGCGAGACAGTCTGCCTCCCCTGGCCTCAGTTTCCTTCCCTGGAAAATGGGAATCATGACCCAGACTCCACCTCCCTCCCAGCCTGTCCTGGGGACTCTGCTGACTCCAGCTGAGGCCCCCAGGGGGGCCAGGCCCTGTGATAGGCGGGGCGTTGAGGGACAGGCAGATGGCAGGAGGCAGTCACACGGAGAGGAGCTGGCCTTGGGGAGCATCCGCCTGCATTGCCACCGGCCAGTGACGGGCAGTGGTGCAGCCAAGGGTGAGGGCCTGCAGGGTGGGATTTCAGGCCCCAGCTCTTGTTGACAGAGGCCTGGGAAGGGCCCCCCCAGGGGCCAGGCGGCTGGGCTGTGTCTGGGCTCCCTTACCAGCTCTGGGTCTTCCTTCGGGGCAGGCTGGACCCCTGCTGCCGCTTGGAGTGAGGGGTGAGGTGGTAGATGAGCTGCCGGCAGGTCTTGTCCGAGGACTCCCAGAGCTCATAGTCCTGCGGGGGCAGCGCTGTCAGGGGAGGCGGAGCCCTGTGAGCCCCCGGGCCTTGGGGACCCAAGTGTGTGCATGCGCACAGGCATTCATCACGGATCACTGCGCCGCCCACTGGTTTTCCCCTCCACCCCCGCCCCCCTGCCCCGTGGCCTGGCACAGAGCCAGGGGAGGCTGCCCACTGGGAGCTGGACAGGCTGGTCCGAGGCCCGTGGTGCCCGGCGGGAGGAAGCCCAGACAATGGGCCCTTGTTCCCTGTCCTCAGGCCCTGGGCCAGAGTCTCGGGCTATCAGCCACTGGCTCCCTGTCTACCCTCGGTGCCCCCCTGGGACTCACCACAGTGGGAGGCAGGACCAGGCCTCTCCAGGGAGCCCTGCTCCACTGACGCCACCCCCAGGGAATAGGAACAAGCCAGGTCAGCACGCTCTTCTTCCTCTCACTCTCCAAGCGAGACCGCACCCGTGGGGCCTGGGTCTGGGCTGCCAGCAGGGAGGGTTACCATTTTCCAGCACCACCACCTGGCTCTCTCTGGCTCCCAAGTGCACCCTTGCAGAGGCCCAGCTCAGGCAGGATGTGGGGTGGACTGCTTTCCACAGGCTGGCACCAAGCACGCTCCACCACCCAGCACATTCTTTTACCCAGTCCCTCTGTTAACAGCGGGCACACACAGTGGCAGCAAGGCCCAGGGGTCACCGCGATGGCTCTAGGCTAGCCTCACAGACCCCTCAGTGACAAGCGCGCCTGGACGTGGCAGTTCAGAGCTGGCAGAGCCCAGAGTGGGCATTCCTGTTTCACTCGGGGGCTCACTGTGACAAAGGGCCGGGGGCCGGGGGCTGGCCACAGGCTGTGTCAGGAGTGCGGCACCTTCCATGCTTATGGCAGGATGTCCGCAGGTGCTGACATAGCAGGTGGGGACAGGTGTTCTGGGCAGACGCGGTGGCAGGAGGGGAGTTGAGGCTGCAGGTGGCAGGTGCCAGCTCAACACGAGGAGGGATGTGCTTGTGGCTGAGTTGCTGTGGGACGCAGTGGGAACATGTGGACAGGGGTTCCAGCCAAGGGAGCTCTCTTCTGGCTCTGGGACTCAGGGGCTGGGAGCCTGGTTCCATCAATGGATTTGTCAGAATGTCCTGTATCCCGAAGGGTCCTCATACGACTACCTGCCTGGGTCCCAGGGCCTGGCGCACAGTGCTGAAATTCAGGAAACGGGTCTAGGGAATTCCCTGGCGGTCCAGTGGTTAGGGCTCCGTGCTTCCACTGCAGGGGGCACAGGTTTAATTCCTGGCTGGGGAACTAAAATACTGGATGCTGTGCTGCAGGGCCAAAAAAAGAAAAGAGGAAACGGGTCTACCCAACATATGACTTTCCAGGGCTGGGAAAGCAGAGTTCCCATGTGCTCCAGCTGCTGGCCAGCCTCATACACTGAAACTGGCATCAGGTCCCAGAGAGGGACAGTGACCCGCCTAAGGCCACGCAGCAGACCAGGTGAGGGCCCAGATCCTAGCTCCCAGCTCTGGGCTCTTCTGGCCTGTCAACCACACTACCCAGCCTGGGGCCCGTGCCTCACCGACTTGGGGCACTGCAGGTCCCGGGCCAGGTTCACAAGCAGGTCGTGGGAGATGGGGTCCACCAGATTGAGGAAGGCCACATTCCTGTAGAGGATGTCTGTGAGGAGGGTCCCCTCGAGGCCTAGGTCCTGCAGGTAGTGAGAGTGGAGTGAGCCAGGGGTCGAGGCCTCCCTCCCCTAGCCCCCATCCCAGTCAGCCAGAGGCTCTCACATCTGTTCCCCTCTCTCCATTTCCCCTCTGAGGCTTGCTGGAGCCCTCCCCACAATGGCGATGAGCAAACTGTCCGGGGCAGGTGGACCCTTTGGATGAGCAGAGGGTCGGTGCATCAGGGGCCTCAGGGAGGTGGTAAGTGGGTCCAGGAACCCTTAGACTGGTTCCCTGGAGGTGAAACGTTCTGCTGAGACCCCCTGGCTCCTCTGGGATTGGGCTTGTCTGGGGTATTCTCTGGGGGCTCCTTGATGATCCCCAAATGCCCCTGCCCTCCTCATTCCCTTTGGGGCCCCTGCCTCTATCCACCTATCCCCGAGCTCTCCTGAGCTATGGCCGCCACCTCTTTGCTGACGGGTCCAGACCCTTCTTGTCAGGGTGGAACTCTCTCTCTCTCAGCTCATACGACCCAAAGGCAACTCAGACTGGGTGTGTCTCGCCTCCTGTGCCCCAGCTCAGTAAAGGGTGCCGCCATCCCATCTTCCCAGGCACTTGGGCCAGAGCCCAGGAATCACCCCGCACTCTTCCCTCATCCCTCCTCTGCCCAGCTCTCCCCACCCCAAGCCCACTGCTCAAGGAGCTTCAGGCCTCATCCCCTCACAGCCTCCTCCCGGGGCTCCCAGCCTCCTGATACCCTTCCAGTCCACCCTAATGCTGCCAGAGCCAGCTCTATGAAACACACGCTTGACCCCTAACCCCTTCAGTGGAAACCAAATGCTCTCAAGGTTGTGTGATGGCAGAGACTCGCACACAGCCTGCAGTCTCAGAACTCCCTGTGGCCTGGCCTTCACACCCTCTCTCGCCCACCAGCCTTCCTGTCCAGCCTCCAATTCTCCCACCCCTCACACAGATCCCATCATCAGGTCCCTGGCCTGCCCTGGCCTTCCTGCCTTCACCCCTTGGCCTCTTCCTCCTGTTATTCCCATAGGCCTGGTGTGGTGCCTTTTCGGGGTCCGTTTAGAGGATATGCCGACAAGCTGACGAGACAGGCACAGCCAGGAGGGGCCTCGAGACCCCATGTGGACCCTCCCCAAGCCAGAGTGTAACATGTTCTGTGTATAAGCCCAGGGCACAGGAGGCCAGGCCAGGCCAGAATGACCAAGGTCCATAACTGCAGAGTCCCTGAAGGTTATGGGGCAGGACAGGCGGGCCTCAAATTCCAACCTTCGGGACACCAGTGGGCAACCTAGCTCGTTCCCCAGCTAAAATTTCCAGCTGGTGCCTTGGGCTGCAGATGCCATGCCGGACAGAGATCGTGCCTCTGAATAGTCTCTCGCTGATTTGTGCTGCTCTGTTGTTTGCATTTTAAACACGGCTCAAGTTGGAGATGACAGCTAGGGAGGATCCAGTAGAAGGGAAGGATGGCTGGTGAGCCTGGGCTGACCCAGTCAGGGTCCCAGACCAAAGCCTGCCTTCTGCTGATGTGGACAGCTCCTCTTAAAGGGCCAGCCCCACCTTTCCAGCCTGCTGAGCCCAGAGAAAGGAAACCCAGTGCAGCAGGAGGAGCAGAGCTGGGAGACTGGAGGGTGAGCTCTGGCCTTGGCTGGCCCCCAATTTGCTCTCTGGCCCTAGGCTCACTGCTTTTCTCCAAGCCTCAGTTTCCCAATCATCCACCTGCAGGTCAAAGACCACCGGCACAGCTGATTTCGGCTTACAGGATGGGGCCGATTGTGGTGGCAGCTGCTGCAGCGTATAGGGATGTGGGCAGAGAGAGGAGTGGCTTGCTCAGTGGTGATGCTGGGATCAGAACCCATGTCTCTTAAGGCAACCCAGGGCTAGGGACATGGGACTCAGGTACCTGGTGTGTGTGGAACCAGAGCCCCCACCCGTCGTGATGTGATGTTGTGATGAACAGATGCCAGGTGTGTGTACTCAATGGGCGAGAGCTGCCCGTTAGGAGGATGGGCATTGTGTGCTGTGGCTTTGTCTGAGCTGACGTGGAGAGGTTGCACCCACTGACCAGCAGGGCTGTCCCTTCCCCAGGTCCTTGCTTTGGGTTCCAGTGCAGCGCCTCCCTTCACCCTGGAGGGGGGAACCATCCTCTTCCCATTGCCCCTCAATACAAGATGATTCACCCCCACCTGCCCTCTTCCCAGCCGCCCTCCTTTCTTCTAAGGGCCTGAATGTGGACTCTTAGCTCCAGGCTTGGGAGCACCCTCAACACCCACAACTGACCTCAAACCCCAGAGACGCGTACAGTCATGGGACCCCCTCCACACTCACAGTCCCCCCGACCCCACAACTCTAGCTGACTGCCTTCCCTCCCTCGCCCTCCGGCCCAGACAAGACCCCCACCGCTGAGGCCAGTCGTCCCCTCCCCTCGGAACCCGCCCGGCCCGCGCGCCCGAGGCCAGCTCCGCATCTCCTCCCGGCCCCTCCTCGGCCTCCAGCCCCGGCCGGCCGGCCGGCCGCTTGCCTGCTTCTCTCACCTGGCGCAGGAGGCGCAGCAGCTGCCGGGCGCGCTCCGGCCGCCGCTCACGGAGCGTCGACTGGATCTCGCGGAGCCAGCGCACCCGGCGCTCATAGGGCGCCGGCCCGCACCCCGCCGCCGCCCCAGCCTCCGAGCCCGCTTCGGGACCGGGTCGCCGGCCCAGCCGCGCCCCCATGGCCGCCGCGCGACGGGCGCCGAGCCGGCGGGAGGCAGGGCCGCTTGCGCCCCGCCCCTGGCCCCGCCCGGGATGCTCTGGGCGGGGAGCGCGGGATCCAAGGCTGCGCGCCCCGGCAGGGCCGAGGCGGAGGAAGGGAAGAGGGTTCTTGCTGGGGGCCCCGGAGCTCCCACACCCGGTTTGGGGGTGTCGCTGGAGGAGGCCCTCGCCCGCGCTAGACCTGGCTCGAGCCCTGTTGCCAGGAACTGGAGCTGCCGGGACGAGGTGGCGCTCGGCGCCTTTAAAGGCTCCGAGCCTCCGTGCTGATTGTGGAACAGTCGCTTTGGCGGGGCAAAGAGCACTGGACTTGCAGTCAGGGCGGGATGGGTGGGGGTTCCGCTGCCGTTTGCCAGCTTTAGACAGTGCCAGCGCCTGCTTTCAGAATCTCCCCCGCCCCAGCCGCAGCGAGCAATTGTAGCATCTGACCTGTCCGCCTTGCGTGGACACTTCTGAGTTGACAAATGTTTATCACCCCTCCCTGCTTGGCTGGGGGCAGACTTGGGCAGGCTGGCCTCCTCTGCCAGACACCTGGGAGATAAATGGGATGGGGGATGCTGGTTAACCATCTCAGCCTGGCTCTGGGCAGGCTGGCAGCAGGCCAGCCGCACCTGCCCCTGCTTCAGTCTTCCCCGTGACAGAAGTGGGGAAAGTGTGTGGGGTGGGGGCTGGCTACTCCGGGGACCAAGTTTGAGCCAAGGGCCCCCTAGCTGGAGAGGTCTTTATTGGAGGCTTGCTGCCCCTTATAGCACCCCCCACCCAGCTCTGGGCCCCTCACAGTCCCAGGGTAGGGGGCATTTGGGGCACTAGGCTCCAGACCCTGACCTCCACAGCAAGGAGGGTGTGTCCAGCCTGGGAGGACAGGGTAGCTGGGCACGGGTGCCGGGGGTTGAGCATGGACAGCGATAGGGGGAGGAGAGGCTGTCCGAGGGCCTGTAGTAAGTGAGGGCAGAGTTAGGCTCCTTCTTCTGAGTTAAGAATTGCCCCCCGCCCAAGACTGTCCAAGACAGAGTGCTGGGCTCTGTGGTGCCCTGGGGCTGAGCCCCTGAGACAAGGCAGAGGGCCTGACCACCCACTGAACCCCAGCCCTTGTTGTTGCCTGCTTGGGTGCCCCCATTGGGCCTGTTCCTGGGGCCTTCCTATCCCGGAGCCCCTTCTTTCCTGCCATCTGCGACTGGACCCAGACACCTCCCTTCGCTGCTGTGTAGCCAGCTTTGTCCTGGGGCCACCTTGGCACCACAGGTTTCCTCCCTGGCAAACCTGCATGACTGCCCGGCCTGCCTTCCTCCGGGGCCAAGGTGCTGCTCTCACTAAACTGGGCCAGAGACTTCAGCAGCAGCCCCATTGCCCCAGGGGCCTCGCAGACCCCTACCCAGAGCTGGCAGGCTGGTAAGACCTCCCCCACCCCAATCTCAGGGCTGGAGCCAGAGCTGGGATGATTCCCAGATCGTGACCATATCCTTCCAGAGGCTGAGCCAGGTCTGGACATTGTCCCCTCAAAAGCGAGAAGGCCGAGGTTGGGGGAGGGGGTGGGGTGGGGGCGGGGTGGGGGCGGGGGGAAGGCAAGGGAGGGCTGAGCCTGGATGTCATGAAGGGGGGCCGTCAGGCAGCGGCAGAGGGAGTATGCCCAGAGCTTGGAATCCCATGGAAAGTGGAGAACTGCTCCCCAGCCCCACCCCTCAACCCCGCCCCACCCTCTGTGTCCTTGGCTGAGAGATTCCTGGAGAACATTTTCCAGGAAAGGAGGGAGGGGTGGCATCTGGGCCGAAATCCCTGCCTGGGCCTCCCTCAGCCTCCTGTGAGGGGTGGCGAGGTTGACTCTTTCTGGCCTAACCTGACTGGGACAGGGGACCCCAGAGACAGAGCTGTGCCCTCGGGAATGGTAGCATTGTCCCCCCACTGGCCGGCCTCCATGTATGCTTAACTAAAGCCTGCTGGCCCCTCTGCCTGGAGTTGTCCTGGGCCGCTGAGCTGTGTTTGGGGAGACCCCGTGGGTGGAGGGCTGTGGTGTTGCCCTCTCAGCCCCCAGGGCTGATGTGGAGGTTCAGGGGTTCTCGGGGCAGCCTTACCACCCCTGGGAGCCAGAGAGTCAAGTGGACGGAACCCAGGCCCTGCTGGGGGCATCTTGGGCCCCAAGTGGGAACTTCCAGGAGACAAGTAGCACCGACAGCTGGTGGCCCAGGTGGAATGACAGGGAAGCAGGGTCCTGATGACCCAGCAGGTTGGGTGGAGGGCTGTTGCTGGCGCTGCAGCTGGACCTGTCCCACCTTCGGGCGTCTTCTCTACATACCCAGTGGGATATTTCAAGCCAGGAGGAGGCAGGGAAGCCCAGGGCTGATGGTACCTCAGCAAGGAGCCAGGTGTCACTGAGCCTCCTGGCAGCCACTGCAAAGAAGGATGCAGGATGGATTCGGAACTCACTAGGAGGAAGGAAGCAGACAGACAGTCTATGGAGACAGTTTCCCCTGGATCTGGCTCTAAGGAATAGGTTGTGAGCTTCCTGCAGGGCTAGGAGTCACCACGGGGGTCACAGGTGTAGGCTCAGTCCCCAGCTCCTAATCCCCTGGACCTGCCCCCTTTTGGGGTGTATAAACACGGGCAAGGTAGTTAGTGGTACTAGTTTTCTGTGGCTGTCATAACAAATTACCACAAACTTGGTAATGGCTTAAAACGACAGAAATGTATTCTCTCCCAGTTCTGGAGGCCAGAAGTCTGAAATCAAGGTGTTGGCAGGGCTGTGCTCTCTGAAGGTGCTCGGGAATCGTCTCTCTTTGCCCGTTGCCAGCTTCTGGTGATGGCCGGCAGTTCTCGGCCTTCCTTGGCTCGTAGCTGCTTCACTGCAATCTCTGCCTCCATGGCCACAAGGCGTCCTTCACTGTGTCTGTGTGTCTCCCTTCTTACAGGAAGCCTACCTTATTGAATTTAGAGCCTACCTTAACCCAGGATGATCTCATCTTAACTAATGACTTCTACAAAGACTCTATTTCCAAATAGGGTCCCATTCAGAGCTCCCAGGCAGATGTGGATTTGGGGGGAAACTATTCAGCCCACTACAGTAGCTTCTGCAAAACTGTTTCCTCCTCTGTAAAATGGGGAAAATAGAATGCCCATCTGGCAAAGGTGTAGGATTAGACGCAGCAAGGAAAGCGTCCAGCACACATGCACGTGGCATGTGTAGGCTCTAATCAATCTTCCGTGGCTTCATGCCGAATCCACCCAGCCACCTGACAGCCATTATACTTACATTTAGTGATGATCACTGGGCCCTGTGGATACTTCAGAGACAAAGACGCAGGAGGTTAAAGGAACAGCAGAGGTGGGGAGCTGTGATGGGGGTCCCAGACACTGCGGGAGCCGAGGAAGAATCAGACCAGGAGACAGAGGAGGGCTTCAATGAGGAGGCGGTGGCGTTGAAGTTGGGGCCTGATGGAAGAGCCCCAGCAGTAGGGCAGTGGGTGAATCACACAGAGGAAGGGGCAGGCCCCAGCTGACAGGAATTTATCTGGAGGGCCACGTGAACCTTTGAAGTGTTTTTCAGTGGGGGAGGGATGTGCTCAGAGCACTGCGGATGCAGTAGTAGAGCGGCTGGGGACTCTGCAAAGTTGCCAGGTGAGAGGGGGCGGTGCGGGGGTCTGGGGGGTCAGGTTTGGCGAGCAGGAGGGGGTGTAGAGGTAGGGGCTGCTGGACAGGGCCGGGGAGGATGCGTGGGCTGCTGTCCAGGGCTAGGCCCTGGCTAACATGGCCGGTGGAGGTCTGGGAGGGTAGCTGCCTAGCTCAGGTTCCGGCTTGTTGGTTAGGCATCTGAAACATCAGCCAACAGGATGTTTCAGTGAGGGGGGGCCAAAGAGATGCTGAAAAAGGGGGTGGGGGCAGGGCTTCTACAAGCCCAGGCAGGCTGAGCAGGGTGTACATGGAGAGTGTGGGGCAGTTTTGGCATTAGCGGAACCGCGCACCCACTTAGCCCTGTTCAGGGTCACGGGGTGGGGGATGGCAGCCGTGGACAGGTGGGCTTGGGCGTTGCACCCACACACACACACCTGGAGATAGGAGTATGTCGGCTCTCCGGGAGACCAAGCCATGTGCTGGGCTGGGGTGTGGGCAAGACGCAGCCTTCCTCCCCCACCCCCTGGAGCTCCCAGACACCGCAGATAATTATGAGGTGATGTGATAAATGCTACCTATGCAGGGAGCCGTAGGCAGGGAGGATGCGGTGGCCAGGAGTGGGGCACTTATGACCTCTGAGCTCTGAGCTGCTCATCCAGGAGGGAGAGGCAGCTGCAGGCCCGGGTGCTGAACCATGGAGGTCATGGTGCTCACAGCAGCCTGTGCATGGCCGTCTCAGTGCATCTGCCCAACAACTATTTTAACGATCCCTGCTATCCAGATAGAAAACTGAAGGCAGGAAGAGGAGACCCTGGGCCATCAGGGCTGGGACTGAACTTGAACCTAGGGACTGTAGAGCCCATGCCCTTGGTTGCGCTGCCTCTGAGTTTGGGAATTAGACTTGGTCCACCAGGTGCCAGACTGGCTCTGCTGCCGGAAGTTTCCAGGTGTTAACAAGCTGCTAGCCCTGGAGGCCCATGTACTTGCCGGAGCTCCAGCCTCTGTCCTCACATCAAAGGTGGGTGCTGAGATGGTGAACCGCTACAAGGGCACCAGGGAGTGTCTGGGACACAGGGGGCTCTCTGCCTATGCCTGCAGTTGACCAGAGCTCACTTCCCACTACCACTGGGCCTCACCAGCCCCTTCACCAAACCCGAGTTCTCCTTCCGTCCCGTCAGTGTGGTCTGTGTGGCTCTGAGAGGTGGTGGCCAAATAGCCATAGGGTATGGGGAGCCCTGCTCTGTGGCCTCTGACAGTGGGCAGGGTGTTAGGCCAGGTCCCCCTGAAGCCGGTGCAGAAGGCATTCCAAGAAGGGCAATTGGGGCTTGACATTGGGAAGAACCTGCCAAACAACCAGTCTCACTGTCCTTAGAGGTAGTGAGTTCCCTGTCATGGCAGGTGTGCAAGCTGACCCTTCTGGGGTGATGGAGATGGGAGCTCAGAGGCCAAACATTTGAGATTCTGTGGTCCTCAAATTGATGAAGATGAACTTTTGTTCAGCCAACTGACCAGATGTCTCCTTGGTGCAGATACCAGGGGACACAAAGTGTCTTGGATGATATTAGGTTTCCTGACTCCCGGTGGGCCCTGAGATCCTGGTCCAGCAGCTCTGGAGGATGGGTCAGATGCTGCTTGCGTCTGGACCTGCCTGCCTGTCTCACTCACTGTGAGGCTCCCAACTGCATTTTGGGATGTTGTGTCTTTTTTTCTGGCCGAGTCACGTGGCTTGTGGGATCCCAGTTCCCCACCAGGTTTTGAACCCAGGCCCCAGCAGTGAAAGCCCAGAATCCTAACCACAAGGCCACCAGGGAACGCCCAGGATGTTGTGTCTCTACCAGCCGGATGTGGCCCACCTGGGGCACAGGCTCAGCTGGCACTTCTGGGGGCTCAGACACAGCCACTCCCAGGACCTGACAGCAGGGTGGGGCACCACTGGTAGGAAGTGGTTTGCAGGTCTTTCCCCATTTCCTGGGTTGCTGTCCTGCCGGGTAGCTTTGGGTAAGTGCTTTTTCTACTTAGGGTGAGGTTTCCTGTGCCAGGAACACCCTGCTTGCCCCACAAGTGCTTTGTTTTTCCAGGCATAGAAGTGGGGCAGACCTGAGCCTGTTAGAGCAGGAAAGTGGCCTCCAAGGCCTCTGTGGACCCACTTCTCAGAGTGGGGGATGGGCCAGGTGCCTGCCTCCCTGACCACTGGTCCAGGGCCTGAGCCTCCTGTCTGGCCAAGGCCCCCAAACTCTCTAGGTCGCTGGTGCCAGCACCACAGGGGTGATTAGCAGATGAAAGGTTTTGGGATGGTGGGGTGGGGCCCCCAGGCTGCCTTGGCAGCTTCCTTGGCTGGAGGCCGGCCTGACCCAGGGGAGCTCCTCCAGGAGCAGGGACACAGAGACCCAAGCTCAGCCAGCCCCCAGCCAGCGCCCCATCAACACTCCCTTCTTCCCATGGCCCCTGCCCTCTGCCCGACTCCCAGAATGGCTGAGGAGCTAATGGTCACCCACCAGGGTCTTAATGAGTGAGCTGGGGTTAATGGGTTACCCAGCCCGGTGGCACATTCACCAGCCTCCCCGGGCTCTCTAAGTCCAGATGCACTGGCCTGGCCTTCAGGGCCTGAGCTCAGCCACTTCCTTTTCCAGCTTTGATGCCTCAGGGCTCAGGAAGGGTCAGGGCGGTCAAGAGTCTCCCTTGTACCCTCACTGCTGCGGAGATGCCCCAGGCTCAAATTGTTCCCTCTGCCTGGCTGGCCTCCACAGTCCGATCCCAGTGCTATCTGGATCCCCCCCCCCCCCCCGCATAGTTTCTGCCCCTCCCTGGGGGTCCTGGGCTCCTCTTCCTCCTTGGTTGACTATACTATCCCATCTTCAGTCTGGCTGGGGGCTGCTTGAGAGAAGAATCTGAATGGGCCAGGGTCAGATGGGAGAGTGAGTGAATGAATGAATGATGGATGAATACGTGTAAGCAGCAGGCTGTGTGTGGACCTCAGAAGAATGGGCAGGCTTGGGCCTGCCAGCCCTGTGGGGGTACCCACCCCATCCTGTTGGCTGGAGCAGGTGCGGGGCGTGAGCAGATGGCCCCATCCTCCATCAGCCTGCCTCCTCAACCCCAGGAAGTTGAGGGATGAGGAAAGACTCCCCGGTTCATGTGACTCCTTTTTGTCCTGGTGACGGTGACCAGGGTCCTTGGAGTGACAGCCTGTGGACATCTGCAGCCCCGGGCGTGGGGGCGAGGGCATCCCCTGACCAGGAACTCTAGAGAAAGCGTCGGGCTTCTCAGGCCTGGCGGGGCCTCTGATGCTCACACACCCACCCCTGTTGGTGGAGGCATCTGGCTGTGCCCCAGCACTGTGGGACCTCTCTTTGGATATTGAACGTGGCCGGGAGTTCTCCTCCTCCCAGAGGACCCTTGGCCTAACTGGCCTCTGCCTGAAACCCAGCCTCATGTAGCCCTACTGAGGCCCTCAAAGCTCAGGTCTCTTATGCAGGGTTTGGGACCCCACTGGGCTTGAAGAGGCTACCTGCTGTCCCAGGTCACACAGCCCCAGGGACAGGACCAGGAACCAGTCCTCTTCCCACCTGGAAAGGTTCCTGTGCCTTTAAAGCCTCCCCCCACTCAGGCCAGCAGGGGGAGGGAGGGGAGGAGCTGGGCACTGGGGACTCTGCTCTGTGCTGGAGTACAGAAGGAGGACCAGCCTTGCAGCCAGGTGAGCTGGGGCAGGATGGGCGTCTGGCTGTACCCCAGTGCTATGTGACCCTGAAGCTCAGCTCACCATCTCTGAGCTGCTGGACATCGTAGGAGTGGGGAGCTCAGGCTTGGGGCCTCTCGGGGGCATCTGGAGGACTGGGTTCCAGCCCCAGCTCTGTTATGTCCTGGCTGTGCTCTGGAGGAGTCCCCCGTCCTCTCTGAGCCTCAGTTTATACACCTGCGTCATGGGAGTGAGCTGCCCTTCAGGGTGATGGGGGTGGGGATTGTGTGGACGGATCCTGCAGAGGGGTCACACGGATGGGCAGAGCCTTCGGCCCTTGGTCTGACTGGGTCTGGGCTGGGAGCCTCTGTTTCTTTTCCAGTAAGTGGGTTTGAGGCTGCCTGACAAGGCTTTCTGGCTGACTGCTACAGTTGTGGGGTGGGTGGAGGAGGGTGGGGAAGTGGGCTTCTTGGATTGAGAGGGAGGAGGGCAGTGTGGAGAAACTGAGGCCCAGAAGGATGGGGCAGCCTGGGGTGGTGGTGGGGTCACTGGGGTGGCGGGTCTGGAGTGGAGGTGAGTGGTGATGGGGGCTGAGGTGCTGTGTCCTCGGGCCACATCTCCTCTCGGGCTCTGGTTTGCTCTCATGGTGGGGGTGGGGCATGGCCGGTACAAGTACAAGGGGTGATTGCACAACTCCGGGGACGCCCGCCCCCTTGTGGTCATTGCAGGCATGTATAGCTATTTCGACAGGTTTCTGGCAGGTAGTGGTGATCAGGTCTTGGGGAAGGAGCCTCCCAAATCCAGTCTGGGTCATGGTAAACTTCCTGCCCAGAGCTGTGTTCTCATACCTAGGGGACATCACTCCTCACTGTGGGCATTGGTGGTAAGGAAGGTGAAGGGGTGCCTACCTGTCCATCCATGTGCCTCCAGGGCCAAGTCGCTTCTACTTAAGCCTCGGCTTCAGGCCTGTGAATGGGTTTGGGGCTGTGCCCAGTTTCGCCCCTGTGACTCTGGGGCTGGAGGATTAACAGAGAAACCCCACGCTGTCTGTTCTGTCTCACTCTTCTTCATGCTCTCTTCTCTGCTGCGTCCTAGAACATGCTCGCTCAGCCTAGATTCAGCATGGGGGTGTGTGTGTGTGTGTGTGTGTGTGTGTGTGTGTGTGTGTGTGTGTACTGGGAGGGGGTGGTGCTGATGGCAGGGTCAGTATCTCTGGCTGGGTGAGGCTTGCATATTCCTGGGGGCAGAGAACTCACCACCTTTTGTGCCTAGGACAGGAGCCGTGGGGTCTGAAGGAGACCTCCAGCCCAGACCAACTGCCCCCAGGTCCCCTCTCTGCATGTGGGTGTGGGGGGCTGGCTGGGACAGAATGTGACACACTTGATGTGTGAGGAAGGGCTTTCTTTGCTCTGTGCGTATGTGTGCCTCAGTTGACATGGCCTTTGAGACACCTTCACTTTTGTCTCCCCTCCATAGAACCTGCAGCTGCAGCTGGGCTTCCTCCAACTTGCCTCAGCTCAGGGTTTTCCTGTTGAGGTCACCTGGGGGGTCTGGGTCATCCTCTGCCCACTCAGACCTTCTTCTTACCTTCCTGCCACTTCTGCCATGTCTCATGCCATCCCAGGCAGGGAGAAAACCACTGAGCAGGCTCAGGCATTGAGACAGAGCCCTGTGGCTCTCCACTGCAGACCCCTCCCAGCCGACTGAGCTGCAATGCAGCCATTCAGGCAGGACCAAATGCCCTGATGTTCCTGGCTGATGTCCAGTCCTTGGGGACAGGTCTTGGGCCTTGGTCCCTGGATCCTGCCTTGTCCATCTTCTTAGTTACCCCGGTCTGCAGGGGAGGGGATGGTGTCTAGGGAAAGAGCTGTCATGGCACCCCCATCCCAGGGTCATGCTGCTTGAAGATTTCATGGTAGTGCATTGGTTCGGTTCCATGCCAAGCCCGCCCAAGGGCAGTTGAGTGATAGGACCAGGCCTGTTCTGGCTGTGTGACCCAGGGCAGGCAGCAATGTCTGGTCAGCCTCCACGTCTCCTTCTACCTATCAAATGATGCAGCCTTGCGGGGTTATTGCGGATTAGATGGCACAGATGGGGGCTGTGGGGGCTCCTGGGCAGCTTCCGCACAGCGAGCTGGGGAGAGGGGGAGGGAGGCATGACTCAGGAAGTGGCTGAGCCTTCTCCTTGGCTGACGAAAGCCAAAGGGGGAGGGGGCAGTGTCCAAGTTCCCTGGGGCGGGTCTGCAGCTGCTCCTGACTCTGGCCTCCTTGGTGGGCTGGTCAGGGACATGCAGCAACTTGGGGCGGGTACGGGGTAGCCAGGTGTGCACTGGTGGGCTGTGTGACCTTGGACCCGCTCTGGCCGTCTCTGGGCCCTGCCTTTCCAGGCTGTTTAGGTGGTTCCTTGGGCCTGGGGCACTAATGTTCCTGGATAGGTGGTGGAACCTTCCGGACTTGAAGCCCTGGGCCGTGCCCCAGGGAGGTACCCTTGCCGTCCAGCTGTGGGGTGTGGTGAGCCTCTCAGGTCTGGGTTCTGCTCTGGTGCTGGTGACACCCCTGCTCCACGGCCTTAGGAACCATCTCTGGGACACCATGTCTGGCCCTGGAGTTCAGATACTCTGAACAAGGACAGGGCAAGCCTGTGGGGGACACCCACCCTTCGGAGGGGCCTGAGTCCAGGAGGAGGGATGCCTTGTCTCTGTCACCACACCTCGCCTTCCCCATTGGGGCCACACCCCTTGCCTGCTGCCACCATCCAGGGGACCCCAAGGGTCACTGCTGACAGCACCTCGTACCTCCAGGGCCCTCCCAGGGCTGCGTGAACTCTAGTCACTTGGCAATAGGCCGAGTCCCTGTGCCTCCTTGTTGCCGTGACATGACAGCAGCCTCCGGCCACCCTCCGGCCATCCTCCCTGCCAGGCCAGACCTCTCTTTGAGGACCGCCCGCTCTCCACCTATTCTGACACACACAGGGATTCTAGGTGCGCCCCCCGCAGGCCTCTCCCTGTCTCCCCCCGCACCCCTCCCACCCCCATCCCCCACCCCCTGGACTACGCCAGCATGTGAGTTCCTCCGGCCCCTCCTGCTCCTTTCCTGCCTCTGCTCCTCCTGGGAGGAGCCCACCCCCACCCCAGATCCCAGCCCAGCTCTGAGGCCCCCAGAGGAGCTCTGCCCAGGCAGGGCTGCAGGCGTGGCTCTGGGCAGCTCCTGGGAGTGGGGGGGCCTGGCCTACACTGTGGCCAAGACCTTCCCAGGCAGACAAATCTGCCTCTTCCTCCCCAGCCAGTGTCCCAGCCCAGAGCTGTCTTCTGAGGAACAGGGGCTGTCCTGGGCCCCCCCGCTGCCCCCCAGGCCTCAGGTAAGCCCACCGGGCTCGGGAGGAGCAGGGTCGCTATTGGAGGTCAAGCACCCGCTCTCCGGCCTCAGTTTCTCTTCCTGACACTGATTTGGGTGAGAGCCAGTCCTCTGGGCTTGGACGTTGTTTTAGTGAGGCTGAGAAAAACGTGTGTGGGGGATGGGAAACAGAAGCACAGTCACCCGGCAGGGTGTCTTCCGCAGGGCTGGGATGGCTGCCTATGGGGGGCTGAGTCAGACCTCCCTACTGCCCTGCCCAGGGAGAAGGGGATGGGTCAGTGTGGCCCACCCCTCCCCCCACTCCCTGGCAGACAGAGCCTCACAGGGTACCCCCTGCCCTTTGGGGAGCCCACTTGGGCCCTTGGGTGGAAGGATGCGCAAGCATATGGTTGGTGGGGGGCTGGAGCGTGGACCTCAGGAGGTCTTGGCTGGCTTGTCTAGGGGCCTGAGGGTGGAGAGGAGCACCCAGAGTTGTGGGGGTGGGGTCTCAGCGGATGGTCCCAAGCCCAGGAGAAATGAGGCCATGCCCTCAAGCTGCCCAGCGTGGCCTGACCCAGTGGACAGGACTGGGGGGCCTCCTTGACGGGTGGGGCTGTGCCTGTGCTGGTGAGGGGGACACCGGCTCCTGTCTTGCCCCGCCCACCCCACCGCATATGATGGGAAAGTTCTAGGTCTGGAACAGATGCCTCAGGTTGCTGGCCCAGCTCCTGAGGTCCCGCAGACCTCCCAGCACAGCTGCCTCTATCAGGAACCCTGACCTGGCCCCCTGCCAGGGCCCGGGGTACACCCTGAGAGCTGTCAGGCCTGGCAGAGGGCATGGCCTGTCCTCAGGGCAGTGGTGGCGGCAGGACCTGGCTGGCTCTTTGGAGAGAGCCTTGCCTTCTGACCGCTCTTCCAAGGACTGAAGAGCAGGCAGTGCTGGTGGGGGATGGGAGGGTGTCCAGCGAGAAACGGTGGTGCCTAGATTCGGTCAAGGTGGTCAAGACAGAGAGGAGGCTGGCTTGGACCCTGCTGGGGGTGTGGAGTGGTAGTCAGCTGTGTGCCCGCCCCCTGAGCTTGGGGAGGAGAAATCCCTTCTGTGCTGGGGTCTGGGCCCCCACGTTGGGTGGGACTCCATTCCTAGACCAGCTCTATGAGACCCTGTGAATAGGGACAGGGTAGCCAGAGGGGTCCCAGCCCTGGGCTCTCCAGCGGACATCGCCCTTTGGAGGGAACTGAGTCCGGGAGAGGACGCACCCTGCCTCTGTCACCACACCTCTCCTCCCCCGTTGAGGTCACACCCCTCGCCTGCTGCCATTGCCACGGGGACCCCAAGGATTACTTCCATCCCTCCCTCACAGCCTGGCAGGAAGTCAACAGGGAAATAAACGGTGAGTGGAGGCTGACCGGCTCCCCTCTGCCATACACAGACCTCCAGGCCCTCCCAACATAGCCAACACTTACCTAACACTTCATGCTTTCCAACCCACTTCATCTTCACAATACTCCCAGCAGGCCCTTCTGTCATTCCACTGGACAGATGGTCAGATGGTCAGTGACTTGCCCAAGGTCCCACACAGGTGAGACGGGGCAGGCTGGCCCCAGAGCCCATGCTCCATCCCCTCGGCTGGCACACTGGCCCTCTCCCCTTGGTCACATGACAGCTCCCTGCCCTGCTCTGTGCAACACCCTTGCTGTGCAGGAGAGAAATGCACTGTGGGGATGGAATATTCACCAACATGGGAGTGGCTGACGGAGTTCATCAGAGGCAGAGACACCTCACATTGCTCCCCGGAGGGCCAGGCCCAGCCCGCTTCAGAGACACCTGCTCCATTTTCAGGAGAACAAGCAGACTGCGTGGTGCGGGAGTCTCCCTGGAGCAGATTCTGCGGCCACAGGCTCCTGCAGAGCGTGAAGGAGACCTCAGTTATTTCTCCGGCCTGTTCAGCCCAAACCGTCTTTTGTGGCCACCTCCTTGGGAGGCTCAGGGCTCCCACCCGCCGAGGAAGGTAGCTCTGGTCCCACGGTGGCTCAGCTGATATTTTCAGGAGACTGTGGGTGCCCCCTTTGAGGACACAACAAAAGCTGAACCCCACGCTCTGTGGCAGGTCACTCTGGGGACCCAAGAACAGTGCCGGGAAAGAATCAGGCCAGGCCTGTGCCTCCTGGAGTGACTGCAGGATCAGGGGCTCCTCTCTGGAAGTGAAATCCGGGGGGCTCCCTGCTGGAGATGGGGTCCTTACTGGGAGGGGGCCCCGAGGATAAGCAGGAGGATTTGGGGGGGCAGAGGTAGGACCAGGAGCTTCTGGCAGAGGGAGTGGCCTGAGCAAAAGTCTGGGGACTGGGTGGCCCATGCATTCTGGGGGCCGGAAGGAGACACGAGGACATATGTCTGAGGCTCGACTTTGTGCTGTGCCCTGTGGGACGATGATGCGCCCAAGGCCAGGTCAGCAGTGGCCACCTGGCCTTCTACCCTCCCATCCCCCGTGCCCGCAGAGCCATGAAGAAGCGGTCCATGCTGCTGGCCCTGGTGGCCGTGGTCCTAATGCTCCTTATCATTGGCCTCTGCATCTGGCTGCCTGAGACCTTCAAGCCCCACAGCCACGTGTACCCCAGAGCTGCCGTGGCCGCGGATGCCAAGCGCTGTTCAGAGATCGGGAGGTGAGTGGGGCAGGGTGTGGGGACACAGGCCCTGGAAGACAGCCACCGTAAGTGGACCTGGGCAAGACCCTCGCCTCTCTGGGACTCAGTTTCCCCACTGGTAAACGGGCTGCCTGGATGAGGGGTGTTCGGTGTGCGTGGAGCTGCCTATCCTGTCCCTGGACCTTCTCAGCAGCTTCTGGTCAGGGGAGAAGGGGACACTGGCCCTGAGAGCAGGGTGTGGGTCTCCCAGTGTCCAGCTGAGCCCTCTTCTCAGTTCAAGGGTGTCTGTCTCTTCAGATAAACTCTGCTGTTTTATTTTTAGACCCCTAGCTCACATGTACAAAGATCAGTTCTCACTTAAAAACTTAAACAGAAAAAAGATATTATTAATAAAAAGTAACAATTTCCCCTTTTTTTCCGATTATAAGTCACGTACATCTGTTTGCTTGAAAAAGAGGAACATTTAAGCCCGTTGGTTTTAGAATACAACAGTCTTTTACATTAAAAAATCAAAAACTATGGGCTCCTCTCCATCCTCCTTTGGGCAGTGTGGCCAGGCGGTGGGGAGGTGTGTGGAGGGGTGCGCATCTCGGAGGGTAGAGAGCCCGCCGGCTCTCACTCCCGGCACGTGCCACTGGCAGGGATGCATTGCTGGACGGCGGCTCAGCGGTGGATGCTGCCATCGCGGCCCTGCTGTGCGTGGGGCTCATGAACGCACACAGCATGGGCATCGGGGGTGGCCTGTTTCTCACCATCTACAACAGCACCACACGTGAGTGGCTGGCAGGGTGGGAGGTGAATGGCGGGGCTGCCTGCCTCAGGCTGCAGTTGGGCTGGGCAGGCAGAGCTGGGCAACTCCTAGGTTCACACAAGTGAGGGGCTGGTGTTGGTCCGGACTGCCCACATGCTTCTTCTTCCAGGAAAG
This sequence comes from Leucopleurus acutus, assembly GCF_964270905.1. NCBI lineage: Eukaryota > Metazoa > Chordata > Mammalia > Artiodactyla > Delphinidae > Leucopleurus > Leucopleurus acutus. Next base: position 65,186,265 of record NC_139155.1, on the reverse strand, counting down.
GCTGAGGTCATCAATGCTCGAGAGATGGCCCCTCAGCTGGCCTCTGCCGGCATGTTCAACAGCTCAGAGCAGTCAGAGGAAGGTGAGTGCAGGCTCGGTGTGGGTGCAGGGGCAGGACGAGCTGCTGGAAGGCATGAGCACCCCCCCACACCCTCCATATTCCCCCCATCCCATCTGGGGCTGGGAGTGGCTCTGGCAGTCCCCTCCCATCCCTTCCTGGCCCCACAAAACCCTCCATAATGATTGGTCAAGCCCATCATCACAGAGGGTAAAGAGAGCTTCTGTTATTTCTGCTCAGGTCCCTCCAGGGCCACCCGGAGCTAGAACACGGAGAGAGTGATTACTATTACAACAGCTTGCATGTGCCGGGGTCCTGGGGCCAGCACTCTGCTCAGCCCTTTTCACCGATGAGCCCCTTGAATCCTCCCTGTACGCTTGGCAGGGGTAGCGTGGTGTTGATTTCCATTTTACAGGTGGGGATGCTGAGGCCCAGAGAGGTCATGTAAACTGATTAAGGTCACACAGCTGGATGGTGGTAAAGCTGGGATTGAACCCAGGCTATCTAAACCCTGGGTTTTTAAAGGGCATCCAAGTCATTCATTCGTTCGTTCATTTGTTCATCGGTGGGGATAGCTCTCTAGAGTATGGGAAGGAGTCTCTTTTTTTCTAACCTGTCCTTAAGCCAAGAAGGAAATCCCTGCAACTCCCCAGGCAGCCAAGGGAAATCAATGGCCACCAGGGGGCGCCCCTGCAAGGACCCCAGTGGATTGCAGGATGAGGTTGGAGGGAAGGAGGTGTGGGGATTAAAGGCCATAGTGGGTCTGAACCCCTCCTGCAGGCTTTGCAGGACCCCTCCTGCAGGTGGAGCCCTGTGTAGGGTGCTGAGAGCAGTCGTTTTGGAATCCCCTCCAGCACAGTCTTTGAATTTTTACCCATTGGGAAACTCAGTGTAGAAATGAAATCATTCAGAGTGTGAGATTGTGGGAATCTTACAGACTTAGCATCTTTGGATGCTTGGAATTCACATATTTAACTAGGGCTTGTTGGGCACCTCCTACAGCATCAGGGGCTGTTCCCTAAGCCAGTAGAAACAAAGGTAACAGGTGAAATGCACATTCCAGGTGGAACAGGGAGAGATAGCACGCATGGGTGTGCCATGTGCCACAGCACTGCTTGGGAAGCAAGGGTGGGAAGGGTTGGAGGGCTTGTGGGTTCATCAGGTGCCCTGGTCAGGGCATGTGAGCAAAGACCCAGAGGCTGGGGCTGGGGGCAGCCGTGGGGGTGTCTGGGGGAAAGAGGAGGACACAGGGTCAGGTAGAACCGCCCAGGTCATGTTGGACCTCATGGGTCATCATGTCTGAGTGAGGTAAAGGTGTTCCCTGAGTCGAAAGGGGGACCTGGGTGGATCTGGCCGCTTTCTGATGGGACCCCCTCAGGCTGCTGTGAAAGAGGAGGAGCAAGTTACCTGCCCGTCAGGTGGCCCATCAGGATGTCACGGTGATAACCAGGGAGAGATGAAGTTGGCGGCTGGTGGCTGGGCCGAGCACACTTGGAGGGCGGAGCTGCAGATTTGCTGATGGGTTGGGTGTGATGCTCACCCAGGAGTCTCGGGTGAGTTGGGGTCTCAGGTCTGCACCTGGAAGGACAGGGTGGCCCTTACAGAGACCAGCAAGGTGTTAAGTTTGAGAAGCCTTTTTCAAGTGGGCAGGTGCATCCTCAGATCTGGCCATCAGGGGAACAGGCCGAAGAGTCAGTTTGGGAGTTGTCAGCATGTAATGGACCCTGCAGCCTGACATGGAGGAGGGCACCCAGAGTTGGTGCAGACAGAGGAGAGGGCAGGGAGATGCAGAAGTGACGCAGGAAGAGAGAGTGATGGGCCAGGTAAGATGAGAAAGAGGCCCTGCGATGGCAGCGTGGGGGTCACTGGTGACCTTGGTGAGAGTGTGGCATGAGAGCCTGATTGACCAAGGTCAGGGCAGCACTTATATAAGGGGGAGGAATTGTGTGCTGGGTGTCAAACCTTCCGGGATGTGCCAATGTCGTAACAACCCGGCTCTTGGAACCTCGTGCCCCACTTCAGGGTAGGAGAGGCAGCTCGAGAGCTGCAGCCGCCAAGCCTGGGAGTGCCCCCCTACCCTGCATCTCAGGGTTGAGAGCAGGAGGGTGCCTAGGAGCCGAGGCTGTGGCTGAAACTTTCTGGGTCAGTGCTGGCTTTAGGGTGTGGCAGGGGCAGTGAGGCCTAGTGGGGAACCAGGGTCCAGGGCTCTGTTTCCAGGGGAATCATGGCTCCTCCAAGGACAGTGCTGGGAAACAAAACTCTTTATGGTCAGATGGGGAAACCGAGACCCAGAGAGGGGACAGGGCAGGGGTTTGGGCTCAGGTCCCAGTTGGGACAATGGAAGAGAGGAAGAGAGGCCCTTGCTTTGGGACCAGCCCAGCCTGAGAGTGGCCTGGGCTTGCACTGGGGGCTTTGGCGGGTTTTGGAGGAACACTTGAGTCTTATGGGATGAGGGGCCTCGTGGCCCAGGAGGCTCAAACTGAGAGATGGTGAGGTCTGGCTTCCTTATACTCTCGCTGTGCAACCGCGGGCCTGGCACAGGATTTCAGACACGGTGGCACCTGCGGAGACAGGCATCCAGGCCTGGGACAGCGGAACCCAGCACACGTGCTACCGCCCCTCCCTCCTGTGCCCTCATCAGACAGCTGAGCTGAGCCACACTCATGCCTGCTGAGTCCAGATGTGACCTCAAAACTCTATGTCCTTCCTGAGCCTCACTGGTCCCACCTGGGGATGTGCCTGGAACATCCCCCGTGTGGAGCCACTAGCTGTGTCCCTCTCCTTCGCAGGTGGGCTGTCGGTGGCGGTTCCAGGCGAGATCCGCGGCTATGAGCTGGCACACCAGCGGCACGGGCGGCTGCCCTGGGCTCGCCTCTTCCAGCCCAGCATCCAGCTGGCCCGCCAGGGCTTCCCTGTGGGGAAGAGCTTGGCGGGAGCCCTGCAGAGAAGCCAGGCTGCTATCCAGCGGCACCCTGAGCTGTGGCACGTCTGTGGTCCCTACTGGTGGGCGAGAGCGGGTGGCACTTTAAGGAACCTGCGCTGAACGAGGGACCAAAGCCCTGCCTGTTCTGAGCCTGGGGGTGGGGTCCCGGCCCCACCTGGGCTGGATTCTGTGGACAGGGGCACCCCATCCTTTGTTCTCTTGTGTGTGTGTGTGTGAGTGGGGTGGCTGAGTCTGCCCCACCTGCCTGCCTCACGGGAGCCCCCTCTGCCCCAGCGAGGTGTTCTGCCGGGATGGGAAGGTGCTGCGGGAGGGGGACCGAGTGACCATGCCTCGGCTGGCCGACACCTACGAGACGCTGGCCTTGGAGGGCGCTCAGGCTTTCTACAACGGGAGCCTCACGGCCCAGATTGTCAAGGACATCCAGGAGGCCGGTGAGCGGGCGACCTCAGGGGCCTGGGGCCAGGAACTCCACAGCGGGAACACTGAGCCTGGGGTCCTTGGGTCCTACCTGGCCTGGACACTGGGCCCTCAGGGAGTGTCTGGCAGGGGAGGGTCACAGATGTGTCTGCAGTTAATGACAGGCCACATGGATCCACAGCTCCTGGTTAAGTCAAAGCTGAGAGAAACCCCGCAGTCCAGGAGAGAAAACCCTGGTGGGGGGAATGCAGGTGTAGGCAGGAGCCAGGGTTGGGGAAGTGCTAAAGTACAGACCCTGGAGGACTTCCTGGAGGAGGTGGTGCCTGAGCCACAGGTGAGGTTGGACTTTGTAAGCAGAGAGAACAGTTTGAGGCCTGGAGAGAAGGCTTTTATTTCTCCAGGAGGATCACAGGGGATGAGGGTGGGCTTGGTGAGCGAGGCATGGGAGGAGCTGCATGCAGGGCCTGCGGTTGGGAACTTGTGGGCAGGTTCTTATAGGTTCAGGAGCCCCATGCTGCCTCTCCCTCACCGAGCCATGGCCTCTTCATGTTAGTTTTTCCAGTGTGTCAGGGAGGAGGGTGATTAGCATGTTGACCTTTACCACTGACATCGGAAATTAGCCTGTAAATACTTGGTATGTCTGCAGCCATTTCCCTAGAGAATTAAGAGCTTCCCTCCACCCACCCATTAGTCATAGGAGGAGGGGACGGGGGCGGGGGCGGAGGTAGGGGACAGGGGGATGGGAGCAGATATCTCCCACTTAGAGAAGATCCTCTGGCCGCCAAGAGGACAGACGACAGACCCAGAGGCCAGTGGGGCAGCAGGTGGAGGGCGCTGGCCTGGACCTGGCCAGGGGAAGGTGGCACCGTCAGGGAGGTCCGGGGATAGACAGGGCTCCCCGCTTGATGGCCCCCCAGAGTGTGCCCCATCTCCGTGTCACCCCATGCAGGGGGCATCATGACGGCCAAGGACCTGAACAACTACCGCGCAGAGCTGATTGAGCACCCACTCCGCATCGGCCTCGGGGACGCCCAGCTCTATGTACCCAGCGCCCCGCTCAGCGGGCCAGTGCTGGCCCTCATCCTCAACATCCTCAAGGGTCAGCTGCCCTCCGCGGCCCTGCAGAGCAGCGTCCTGGGGGTGGGCACAGCCGTGTGAGGTCTCGGGATCACGGGGTGGCTCTCAGTGCCAGAGTTCATGCTGGGCGGCCTGGTCCAGAGGGCACATCTGGTAAATCTGAGTGGTCATCTGTGACCCCGTGGACTGGGTAGCCCTGTGGCTGACATGTGAGGCCCAGACCTCGGGGACCCTTGCTTCCTTCCATCCTCCCCCGCCTCCCAAGCAGCCACTGCTGTTGGTTATTAAACGTCCCCCTTCTCAAGGTGAAGCAGGTGGGTCAGGGAGGCGTGGACCACCCCTTTCCAGGGCACTCAGCTGTCCTGGCCGAGCTGGGATGTCCCGGGGCCACCGGGACCACCAACCTGCCTGGCTCTGCCTAACCAGGGTACAACTTCTCCCGGGAGAGCGTGGAGACACCTGAGCAGAAGGGCCTGACCTACCACCGCATAGTGGAGGCCTTCCGGTTTGCCTACGCCAAGAGGACCCTGCTTGGGGACCCCAAGTTTGTCAATGTGACTGAGGTAAAGGGCAGGGGCTGGCCTTCGATGGGTGGGGGGCCTACCATGGAGATGCCAGGAGGGCTCCCCGGGCCACCCCAGCCTCACTCAGCCTTTATTCATCTATTTCTGCCACTGACTTGCCCTCGGGCAAGGGCAAGGATGTGCTAGGATGGACTGTTGACCCTGAGTCCTAGCCTCTGCCCCACGGAGCTCACAGGGTGGGAGAGACAGACTTGTCAGTGAGTGGTAGTGCCCTCCTCTGCCACGTTCCAACCTCGGGGACTTTGCATGTGCTGTGTCCTTGGCCTGGAAGGCTCTGGAGTGGTCAGTGCCGAGGTGAGGAATGCACAGGGGCATCACAGCCCTCAGGGTGGAGGAGGGTGGATTCAGGGAGGGGACCAGTGTTCCAGGTGGGCAGAGGCCCCAGCCACATGCTCCCTGGTCACACCCAGGAGCTAACTTCCCAGATCCCCACCCAGGCCCTGCACTGCCCGACCCACCCACTCGCCAGGTGCCCCGGCTCCAGGCTGGACTTCCACCTCCACCCCGATCACATCCCTCATTACCTACTTGGGTCCCCCCCTCCCCACAAGGTGGACCCGCAGACCCCCTCACACTGACCTGTGGCCTCCCGCAGCTGCTCAGCAGCCCCTCTTCTCTTACCTGGGGATGATTTTGCTCTCACTGCTCCCCACATCAGCACCTGGCATCCCTGAGGTGGTGGAAGCCAGTGCATCGTGCCCCTCTTTGCCCTCCCTCCTGGCTGAGACTGGCCTTCTGCTCATCCACTCTCTGACCCTGCACGCCCTTCCTACACTGCTGCTCTCCCTCCTGGGTTCCCAGTCTGCCCTTTCTGATGGGTCATTTCCGAAAGAAGTGTATGGTTGTGGGTCCAGAACCCTCCAGCTGCTTCCCCGTCCCTCTGCTCCCCATTGGGGCAAACTTGGCCACCACCTCCTCTCTGGAGCCCTCTCCCCTGGTGCCCGCCCTTCCTCCCTCCCTCCATACCTGCGCTGCCAGGTCCTGAGACCAGCCTCCGTTTCCCCTTCGGTCCACTCTCTGCAGCATCTCACCACGTTCACCAGCACCTCCCTCCCTTGACTTTTTAATTTGCAAGGTTATGGACATTTCGGCACATTTCCTTCCTCTCTCCCCATCTCCATCCGTTTCCCCCTTGCTCTCCCTGTTTTTTCCTTTTTAGATGTCTGGTCGGCTTTTTCCCAAGGGTCCCATCCGTGTCTTGAGGCCCCTGGCCTGTCAAGCTCACACCTGCTGTTGCTGTCACGTCTGCCATCTCTTAGCCTCAACGGACCCCCTGGGCTGTTTTGTTGATTTTAAGGCCCAGGGCAGTTGTCTTTTAGGATGTCCCAATTCCTGCATTCAACCCTGTTTCCTTGGAAGTAGATTCAGGCTGAACGTTCTCCCCTTGGATTAGTCACTTAATTCATGGGTGTTGCTGGAACCTTCTGGAGGCATTTCCTCTGCTCAGCCTCCTGCGCCCTGCCTTGCCCATGAACTCAACACATCAGGTGTGGCCCATCACCCACCTGAGACAGATTCTTCAGGGTCCGACGAGCTCCTTTCCCAAATCAGGCTCCCAACCTGCCCCAGTTAACGGCCACTATAGACTGAAGACTTGGGGCCTTTCTCCGTTCCTCTTTTCCACCTGGTGAGCCCCCAGCAACTCTCACCTGGTGGATATCATAGCCTCCCGGTTGGGCTTCACCCCCACACAGCTGCCAGAGGGATAACACCCATCACGCCTCTGCCCTAAGCACAGGTGGCTTTGAAGTCCTTTTAGGGCTTGTAAGGACCTGTGGGATCAGCCCCTGTTGGCATCTTCAGCCTCTTCTCTCCCTAACCCCATTCACTGTCTGCCTGTCACTCACAGGCCTGCCTCAGGGCCTTTGCATTACCATTCAGGTGGCTTTTTCAGATATTACCTTCTCTGAGAAGCCCTCCCTGAACACTCTGCTCCCACCCCATCACACTCCACCCCCCTCACCTGGCTTGTTCTTTCCAGCACATCCCTGCCTGCCTTTGTCTTCCCTGCTGTGAGGGTGGGGACCTGCGTGTCTGTTCCCTGCTGATCCCCCAGTGCTGGGCATGAAGTTACAAGCTCCCTGAATGAATGAATGATTGGATGCAATGAAAGTGGAGACTCCGAGGACGGACAGACATTCAGAGTTGCTGGACAGCAACAGAGACAGAGGCTGGGGAGAGGGGGTCAGACGGGCCACGTGAGACTTTGGGTGCAAGAGGGTTATGGTCAGAGCCATGGCTGGGGGCTTCCTGAGAGCTGCTCGCACAAGCCCATCCCCCTCCCCACCTCCCTCACCTCCTCAGGCCAGCTCTGGGGTCTCGGCAGGTGGTCCGCAACATGAGCTCCGAGTTCTTCGCTGCCCAGCTCCGGGCCCGGATCTCCGATGACACCACTCACCCGGCCTCTTACTATGAGCCCGAGTTCTACACGCCGGATGACGGGGGCACCGCCCACCTGTCCGTGGTCTCAGAGGATGGCAGTGCTGTGTCGGCCACCAGCACCATCAACCTCTAGTAGGGCTGCTGGGTGGCCGGGTGGGCCGGGGCTGCCTGCGTGTCCTAGAAGGGGGGCTCCACATTGGTAGAGTGCTTGCCCCCAGCTCCCCAGGGAGCGTGTTGGCACTTTGGTGGGCACGTGGGGCTGGTGGGACGGGGCAGGGGTGGGCACAGCTCTCTGACCCAGCTGGTCTGCAGCTTCGGTTCCAAGGTACTGTCACGGGCCAATGGGATCCTGTTCAACGATGAGATGGATGACTTCAGCTCCCCCAACATCATCAACAAGTTCGGGGTGCCCCCCTCACCGGCCAACTTCATCACGCCAGGTGTGGGCACAGGGCTTGGGTGGGGAGGGGGCTGGTGTCCCAGCAGGCAGCTGACCAGCTCCTCTGTCCCCTCCCTCCCACCGGCCGGCTGCAGGGAAACAGCCGCTCTCGTCCATGTGCCCGGCGATCATCGTGGGTCAGGACGGCCAGGTCCGCATGGTGGTGGGTGCCTCTGGGGGCACGCAGATCACCACGTCCACTGCACTGGTATGTGCCACCTGCCTGTGCCCCCAGCCCCTTGCCCGCTGGGCTACACTGACCCCATCCCCTCGTCCGCAGGCCATCATCCACAGCCTGTGGTTCGGCTACGATGTGAAGCAGGCAGTGGAGGAGCCCCGGCTGCACAACCAGCTTTTGCCCAACACCACGACGCTGGAGAAAGACATTGACCAGGTTGGGGGGGTGGTGCTGAGTCACAGTGGGGGCCCCTGGGAATCCTGGAACAGGGCCTGGATCTCCTGTGTCATTGTGGAGTGGACGATGGCTGCTGTCCTCTGCCTGGGGCAGATGACCCTCATGCCCGCTGCCTGGGCCACTTTGCACCCCATGCTCTGAGGGCCAGGCCACCTGCTCCGATGAGACCCAGTCGGCCCAGCTGCCCCCAACTTGCTCTTCGTGGCCACTCAGACAGAAATGGCGCCACCGGTGTCTTTGGAAGCCATGCCCACACAGGCGTGGTTCAGATGGTGTCTTGGGCCCCCGTTGAGGCCTCCCTCTCCCTCCCACCCCCAGGCAGTGGCTGCAGCCCTGAAGACCCGGCACCACCACACCGAGGTCACTTCTACCTTCATTGCTGTGGTACAGGCCATTGTCCGCACAGCTGGTGGCTGGGCGGCTGCCTCAGACTCCAGGAAAGGCGGGGAGCCTGCGGGCTACTGAGTACTCAGACAGGCAAGGTGGACCAGCAGCCCAGGGATGAGATGTCCGCTGGGGGTGGGGGGCTGGGAGTGGGACTTTGGGGGACATGCTTCCCCTGTGAGTGGCAAAGCAGTGCAATAAATGGGGGCTGCAGTGCCAGGCTCTGGGCGGTCTTGCCGGCCAGCTCCCAATTCCCTGGGCCTCAGCATCCTGTGTGAAGTGGGACCACCTGGCAGGGAAGGATGGAGAGAAGGGATTCAGAGGTCTGGACAGCTCAGGCACTGGAGCCAGCCTCAGCATTTTCACTGGAACGGGGCGGGAGTTGGGGGTGCAGGGCTGGGGTGGGGGCCCAGGGTGGGCCATGCCAAGCACTGTTCTTCCTCACCCTGAGCCCCACGACGAGAGCCAGGCCACTTCTTCCCTGGGCTGGGCAGCAGCACTTCCCAGTGTGAGCCACCAGGGGGCGCATGGCCCCGGCGTTTCCTCCTGGGAGCCCTGGTACCTCTTCAGCCCGGCGGGTGTCCAGCCTCACCATAACCAGCACACACTGAGGTGAAGCTGAGGTCTGGGTGGGGGTGGGATTGGGCAAGAGGCTGGAGCAAAACATGTTGGTCAGGGCCAGGCCCAGGGGGCTTTCCAAGCAGAAACCCAGAGTGAAACCCAAGCTGTGATCCATTCCAGAAGGAGGCCCGGTTCTCAGGGATCCATGAACTGGAAGAGGTCGCCAAATCCCCAGGGGTCAGGGCTTGGGCCAGCACCCCAGGGAGGGTGGCTCTGGGTGGGGGAGAACCACAAGACGCAGCACCCAGCCTCCCCCACCGGGGCCAGCCCCTCCCTCCCTCAGGGCCTCCCAACTCATCCTTTATACACAGTTGTAACGCCCAAGGTGAGGTGCTGGGAAAGACCTGGGGAGGCGGGCAGGGGTGAGGGGGTCCCAGCACGACAGCAAGACGTCCCGCTGCCTAGTGAGCACCAGTGGGGGCCCCTGAGGGCAGGGGCACGGGGCTAGGAGAGCCCAGGTTTGGGCTCTCCTTCATGAGGCAGAAAATCCTGATGCTTCCAAAGTGCCCACAGGGAAGCAGGGTGTTGGTCTGCAGAGTGCCCCCACGTCTGAGCCTTGAGCCCTGGAGGGTGGCATCTTTGGGGTCCCTGGGGGATGGGGGGACAAGATGGAGGCTGAGCTGGTGGGGTGGGCAGGTCTCTCCTCAGCCCTCATTTTAGCCCCAGAGGAAAGGGGAGAAGACTGAGGCCTGAGGGGCGGGCCTTGCTCCAGCGGAGGTGGGGGCTGGCCTGGAACTCCCTGGGCCCCAGCACGTGGACGGGGTGCACCCCAGTTCCCCAGCCGTTATGGGGTTCAGCTCCCCCCTGGGGCCTGGAGACTTGGCTTCCCCTCTCTTTCCCGCCCCTCATCTCCTGGACACAGATGTCCAGGGCCCTTTCTGGCTGTGCCTCCCTGATCGCACTTCTGGCCAGCCCAGCACAATGCCTGTTCCTTCCCTGGGCCTTCGCTCTAGCAGTCCCTGCATCCTGGCCTCTGCCTGACCAGGAAGGTTGGGGAGAGGGGGCATTGTTCCACCCTGACCCCACTGACCTCTCTGTCCCTGCTTCCTCTGCCTCCCGGGCTGGCCCTGGCCCAGGAATGCACTCTGGTTCCTGGTTGAGCAATGTCACTATGGTTTGGGGGTCCGGTGGGGGTGGTGGGAGGTGACCGCAGCCCTCCCCACCCCCCAAGGGTGCCCCAGTAGCCCCTCCAGATCAGGCTGGCAGGGGCTTCGGACAGGGGGGCCTGGCAGGCTCTGTGGCAGTGCGGGCACGTGCCTCAGTTTCTCTGCTGTGCCAGAAGGGGTAAAGAGACCTGGGGAGGGCAAAGCTCAGCTGGAAAGGAAGCTGGGAGAATGTGGGGGCTCTGGGGGTGGGAGTCCAGCCCCTGCACCCTGGGCCTTGCTGAGTCTCGTCAAAGGGGGCACCTCGGGGAGCCCCCACTCTCCCAGTCACCTCCCAGCTGGGCACCCTGAGGCTTGGGCAGGGTAGGGTGCAGGCCGGTGCCCCCAGGAGAGGAGCTGCTATCAGCTCAGGAAGAGGGAAGCAGACATTCCACCAGGGATGGGCAGAGATGCAGGTGGAAGGGAAGCCCGCTCCCTGAGGCCCAGTGGCATTTCTGGGACAGCAGGCCCCGGGGGTGGACAGTCCGGTGGGCACTGTGTGCCAAGGGCTGGACGCAGGCCCTGTCTTCATTCCCCACACAGAAGTCTTGTCCTGGGTATTTGGTGTTCCAGTCGCCTCCCCTGAGCAGGCAGGGAAGCCAAGTCCCCTCTTGGTCACCCCTGGCCACCCCCCTGCCCTGGCTTCAGCTGAGCTGGGACTTGAACTCGGGTCCTGATTGACATTGCCTTGGGTCCCCCTGTGTCTGCCTCTGGTCCCCTTTAGCCCCAGTGTCCTCTGGCTCTGAGGATGCTGCGGTGAGCTGCGGCTGGGCGGGGCCCCATGAAGAGAAGGTGAGTTGGGGTTCTGCCCTGGCCCCCTGCCCCACTGAGCCTGATCCAGGGGAGGGTCCTGGGAGCCCTGCACCCCAGCTTCCCCCGGGAAGCCAAGCAGGCACAAAGTCCTCACGCACACAGGACAGGACAGGGTAGCCCTGGGCGTTGGCAACCGGTGGGAGGGGTGATTGTACCGAGGCTTTCAGGGGACAAGCAGTGGGAACAGCAGTGAGGGAGTTAACGGCAGCCACTGACTCCTCTCTGGCAGGAAAAACTCCCCACAGACGCCCTGCTGCCTGGCGTCTTGCCAGGGCCAAGACGGGCTGAAAACTGGAAGTCCAGGCGGGTGGCCAGCTCCGCCTCTGAGGTGGGCGCTGGAGGAAGGCAGCAGCCCTGCTGCCAGCCGCCCGTCCGCATTCCCACCTGTCCGCCTGGCTGCCCGCTGTTCTCCTGGAAACCTGTCTGTCTATCTATCTGTAATCCTGACTCTGTCCACTTGTCCATCTGACCTTCCTTCTCTGTCCAGCCATCTGGCTGTCAATCCATTTTGTTTGTCTCTAGCTCCAGTCTATTTGTCCATCTGTCCCATCATCTGTGAGCCCATCGGCTCATCTTGTCCATTCATCCACCTGTCTCTCTGTATCTCTCCGCCCACTGGTGTGTGTGCCCACTTACCTCCTCTCTCCCCCTGGGCCACAGAGCCATGGCCCAGGGACACGGAGCCACGGTCAGCATGGTCCTGCTGGGGCTGGGGCTGGCGCTAGCCATCATCGTGCCTATCGTGGTTGTCTCTTGGCACCGTGTCCACTGTGGCCCCCAGGCCTTTGCCCATGCTGCGGTTGCTGCGGACTCTAAGATCTGCTCGGACATTGGACGGTGAGTAGGAAGTGGGTGGGAACTGGGTGGCCCTTGGTGCTGACCCCTCCCGGAGACTTTGTGACCAGTGGCGAGAGTGTGGAGAAGGCACACGTGTGTGCATGTTGGCATGTGGGGGTCGTGTGGGTTTGCGCTCCAGTAAGGAAGCAGCCTCAGGGCCCTTGCACAGGCCAGGTAGCAGGTGTGCACAGGGTAACAACAGTGTGGGCAGAGCAGAGGTGGTGTGTGAGGCTGGTCCTAGCTCCGTGGCTTGGGAGGCCCAGCGAGGGCATGCTACAGTGTTGCTTGTCTGGTCCCGGCCCCTTCAGAGAAGCCCTGGCAGTTTTCCAAGGCTGGGGTCTTTCCCCAGGGACATGGGTGAGGGGGTTCAGGGGCTCCATATGTGAGGACTGCCTGCCGGGACCAGGCTCCCCTCCTGGCCCTGGAAAACTGGCCTCTGATGGCATCATGTCCCCTGCGGCCTCCCCTCTGCGTGTCAAGGCTTGGGGCCAGGCCAGTGGCAGGCAGAGTGACTGATGTTCGGTGGGCCGGGGCAGGGGGGCTGTGGAGAGGGGCCCCAATTGATGTTTCCCAACGCTCTTCCAGGAAGCCCAGCCCACGGGAGGCTTCCGCTGCCTGCCATGACAGGATGCGCAGGACACCTCTCTTGGCCCCTGCCCCACTCTGGGCTTGTGGGAGCCTGGGCAGGCAGCCCCCTCCCTGCCGGCTCAGTCTGCTTCCTGGAATATCTGCCTCAAGGGCCGTTGTCAGAATCAGGAGTGCTTTGTGAACCAAAGAGGACTTGTCCCTCCCTCAGGGCTCCCTCTAGGATGACAGGGACAAGTTGGGGGCAGACTGCTTGGTCTTCCCAGAGGGCTCCCAGGGGCCGGGAGGGGAATGACCCCTCTCAATGCTCTGAGAACTGCAGAGGCGCTGCGCCCCCTGAGCCCATATTTGCAAGGATGCAAACAAGTTGGGGCTTCAGACCCAGAGACCACTGATGGGGACGCGGCCCCCAGGGGTGGGGGGCTGCTGCCACGGATCTGCGAGGGGGTTCCGGGCCTGTTGTGTCTCCCCAAGTCTTTGTTGGGGGTTTTGGAGGGCCGGGGGTTGGGGTCTCTGCTCTGCAACCCTCGCTGGTGAGGTGAGCAGATGTGGTTCCCCCCAAGTGTTTCATGTCCTCGGCGTTCCACTTCCTGTTCTTGTTCTAAGAAACCAGGGGTGGGAGAGAGCCTGGAGCTGCCACAGCTGCTGTGAGACAGAGGCTCACACCATCTGGCAGGGCTGGGGAGATCCTGCAAGGGCCTCCTAGACCCCACCTCCTTCCACCCTGTGAGCTCTGGGTTCTCTCAGTGGGGCTGGGACTCCTGCAGCAGCCAGAGCCCCTGGGGGAGGATCCGGCTCCGAGCCTAGTGTACACACGATAGAAGCACGGTGACAACGAGGCCCGTCCCATCCTGCGTGATGCCAGTGTGTTAGGCTCACGTTCAAACTGGGAGTTCCAAGGCTCCACGTGAGTGCTTGCCTTCTAGGGAGACCAGGGTTAGTGGTGATTTTTAGGCTCTGTGATGTCTGTCTGCTGTGATCACTCGGAAACGCCACACAGGATCCTGAGCGGAGGGTTCATAGTTCCACTTGACTTAGAGGAAACTAGGCCTGCACAGAAGGGACCAGCTGGGTGTCACAGCATGAGCGGGCCCAGCTGGGACTGTCCTGCTCTGCTGCCCCTGCAGAGGGGGAATCTCTCCGGGGTTGTTGGAGGGTGGAGTCTTCCCAGGGTCCCCACCCTCCGCCCAGGATTCCAGCCTGCCCAGCCCCTGGGCTCGGATCGTAAAGGCCAGAGCTTCAGTGGCCATGTGGGTAGTTGTAGAGGGAGCCGGCGGGGGGCCCAGGGTGCTTGTCCTGTGGGGCCCTGGAGTCAGGGGTGGGGAGGGGCTGGGCCCTGCAGGTTGGGTCTCGTCAGCTGCTTCAGACCCATTCAGGAGTCGGCCTGTGGGTCATGCCCTGGGTGCAGAGGAGAATGGGGACTCTGGACAAGCCTCGGTTTCCCCACCTGTGAAGTGGGGCTCGTGTTGGCACCTCTGTCACGGAGCGCACGCAGCCCAGAGGAGGTGTCCCTGGCCTGTTGTAACAGTGGCTTGGTCTGGATGTGGTCGGCATCTCAACAGGGGACCCTGCTGTGGGGAAGGCTCACGGGATTATGGTGTGATGTCACCCTTCCTCCCCTCCCAGCCCTTGTGACCCTAGTGGCTCTCTGGACTCCCGGTTGGCTCACCGGGAAATTACTGCACTTCCAACCCTCTGGGGTTCAGGAGGAAACAGCCTGTATACCTGGGCATCATGCATACACACGTGTGAGCGTGCGTGTCCGAGTGTGTATGTGACAGCAGCCTTCCAGCTCCTTGGGGACAGGCAGGTGAGAGAAGTGTGACTGCTCTGCACCGCAGCTCTCTGCTGGCCACAACTGGCCCCTTCACAGCAGAGGAGACCCAGGCTCAGGGAGGGTGAGGCACGTGCCTGGTGAGTAGGAACCCCAACCCAGGTGGCCCCGAGCGCATACCATCCTGCCTGTTGACATGACCGTGTTCGTGGTACATGTTGGTGGGCATCGTGGATGCGTGAAGGTGTGTGATGCTTGGCTACCTGCAGCACCTGCCACCTGCCAGCCATTGTCCTGGAGTCATAGTGGTAACCAGATGGTCGAGGCTCTTGCCTTCGTAGTGGGGGGAGATAGACAATAACTCCACACCTAATGCTGAGGGATTGGAAGTGATTATTGGTCATTGTGGGTATCCTCGTCTGTGAAATTTCTGTTAAAATCTTTTGCCCATCTTTCTGTCAAATGTATATCAAATGCATTTTCTGCATTATCAAGACAATCAAATGATTTTTCTCCCTTTAAAAAAGTGCAGTGGGACTTCCCTGGCAGTCCAGTGGTTAAGGCTCCACACTTGCAATGCAGAGGGCGTGGGTTCGATCCCTGGATGGGGAACTAAAATCTCACATGCCGCGGGTGTCACGGCCAAAAAAGAAAAAAATGCAATAAATGTTAAACTGCCCTTGCATTCCTGGAAGGAGCCCAGCTTGTTCATGATTTAATATCATTTTTATTTATCCCTAAGTTTGATTTGCTAATATTTTGTTTAGGATTTTTTTCTTCATATTCATGAGAGGTACTGGTCTGTAATTTTCCTTTCTTCTCATGTCCTTGTCAGGTGTTGGTGTCAAGGTTACACTGGTCTCATAAAAAGAGCTAGGAAATGTCCTCTCCTTTTCCATAGTCTGCAAGAATAGGTTTTGTGTTGTTGTTGTTTCTTGTTCCTAAGATTGGTGTTATTTCCTCCTTAAACGTTTGGAAGAATTTACTGGTTAATCTTCTGAGCCTGAGTTCTTTGTGTGCATGTGAAGGTTTTAAATAACAGATTCTGTTTCTTTAACAAGTATAAGACTTTCAAGTTTTTATTTTTTCTTGAGTCAGTTTTGGTAAGTTCTTTCCAAGGAATTTGTCCAGTTTGTGCAAGTTGTCATGTGTTGGCATATAATTGTTTATAACGTCCTCTCATTATTATCCTCTTAATGTCCAGAGTCTGTAATGAGGCCCCTTTTTCTTTTTTCTTTTTTTAGAAGATGTTGGGGGTAGTTTATTAATTAATTAATTTATTTTTGCTGTGTTGGGTCTTAGTTTCTGTGCGAGGGCTTTCTCTAGTTGTGGCAAGCAGGGGCCACTCTTCATCGCGGTGCGCGGGCCTCTCACTATCGCGGCCTCTCTGTGGCGGAGCACAGGCTCCAGACGCGCAGGCTCAGTAGTTGTGGCTCACGGGACTAGTTGCTACGCAGCATGTGGGATCCTCCCAGACCAGGGCTCAAACCCGTGTCCCCTGCATTAGCAGGCAGATTCTCAACCACTGCGCCACCAGGGAAGCCCCCATTTTTCATTCTTGATATTGGTAACTAGCGTTTTCTCTTATCATTCTTGATCAGTCTTGATAAGGGTTTTATCAATTTTATTGTATTTTGGAAGAATCAACTTTTGGCTTTGTTGATTTTCTTTATGATTCATTTATTTCCTGTTTCATTAGTTTCTACTTTTATCTTGGCTCTTTTCTCCTCCTTCCATTGAGTTTAAGTTGCTTTTTAAAAAATATTCATCTTGAGATACATTTTGGGAAAAACAAATTATAAGGTGGATACATAGATGATTGATCTTTAAAGTCTTTTCTAGTACATGCACTTAAAGCTATAATTTTCCCTCAAAGTTTGGCTTAGCTGCATTCCACGAGTTTTTTGTTGTTCTTCCCCTAAATGTTCATATTTTTATTTTGAAAAAGTTTTATACCCACAGAAAAATGGAAAGAATACCCATATACACTTCACTTAGATTCACCGGTTGTTCATACTTTGCCACATTGTCTCTCTGTCTCTTTCTCGTGCTCTCTCACTCTCTCTCCATATATCTATCTTTCCACATATTTGGAAAATAAGTTGCATTTATCATGACACTTTATCCCTAAATATTTCAAACATGTATCTATTAAGGGTAAGACTATTCTCCTATATAACCTTAATACCATTATCACACTCAAAAAATTTAACCTTGGTAAAATTATAGTACCTAATACCTAGTCCAATTCAAAAATTTTCCAATTGACCCAATCTTTCTTTCTTTCTTTTTCTTTCTTTCTTTCTTTCTCTTCCTTTCTTTCTTTCTTTCTCTTTCTTTCTTTCTTTCTTTCTTTCTTTCTTTTTCTTTCTTTCTTCCTTTTTTTTCTTTCTTTTTCTTTCTTTCTTTCTTTTCTTTTTCTTTCATCTTTTAATTTGAATTTTATTTCATTTTTTTATACAGCAGGTTCTTATTAGTTATCTATTTCATACATATTAGTGTTTATATGTCAATCCCAATCTCCCAATTCATCCCACCCCCACCCCCAACCCATCTTTCTTTTTAGATCCAATATCCAGTGATTGTCATGTTTCTCTAGTCTTCTTTAATCTAGAATAATCCCCTGCTTTAAAAAAAAAAAAAGTTGATATTCTGTGACATTAAAGAAGTCGGTTCAGTTGTATCAGTCTTTCTTTACAATCTTTGTTTGTTTTTATAATTTATTTACGATCAGATTCAGGTTAAACACAATATAAGATAGGTATTTTGCCTTCCCGTTGTATCACACAAGAGGGAACACAGTGTCAGACCCTCTCATCATTGTGATGCCAAGTTGGATCATTTCATAAAGGTGGTGTCTTCCAGATCTCTCCATTGTACGGGGTACCATTTCCCTATTAAATTAGTAACATAGGGTTTGATACTTTGAGACCAGGCGAATATCCTTTTCTCAAACAACATTTATCCCATGTTTTAGCATCGATTTTTATCATCGTCTCAACAGATACATTTGTGTTTGCAAAAAGGCGATTTCTAAACTAGTCATTTCTTCACCACTCATTGGCTGGCATTCTTCTGTAAAAAAGATCCCCCTTCCCCAACCCAGATATTCTTGAGTATTACTATTGACTCATGGATTATTTTAGTTCACTATGTTATAATCCATCACTTACTCTTTCTGATGCTCAAATTGTCACAAATTTGACCAGTGAGAGCCCCTTTAAGCCAGCATCTATGTTCTTTTACAAGAATCCATCAGTCTTAGAGAATTTTCTTGACTTGTACACAAAATGTTCCAGGATCTATTTGTATATTCCCTCAGACCTGAAATCAGGAATTGGTAGAGAATGGTATTTTAGAAATGAAAATCTGGATGCTAAGAGGGTTCATTATTATTGGGATGCCATTGCTTCTAGGTAGTATCAGTGCATAGAACAAGAAAAAATGTAAAATCTCTGACACCTCCAGTTCAAATCCACTATGATGGGGTCTTCTGCATCTTTCTCCATCCCATCTTGTCTCTGCAACTATGAGAAGTTCCCAGCAATGTCCATATATTTACTTACTTGCTGTATCCCCAGGTACTCACAAAAAAATTTCAGAATTACTTCAACAATACACTATGAACAATGAATCTACTAGAGAAAATTCAAGATGTCTTTGCAGAGGTTTTTTGGTCCTTAAGATATATCCCATGAAAGATGTGCAGTTAATTAAGTTCTTTTTCCTGTGTGATTATGTTAACAGTTCAATATACTATTAGCTTAGTTTTTTTCAATTAAAATTCAATTTTAGGGTTTTCTTTTTCATTCTTTCTGTTTAATTTTCCTTCTGAATACAAGTCAGAACTGTATAAAAAGGTATTCTCAAAAGTCTCACTCTCATCCATATCACCTTTATTCTGTTCCTATTCTCTCTTTTAGAGGAGATCATTTTCATTTGTTTTGGATTTATTTTTCCTGTGTTTCTTTTCTCTTTTTTCAAATGCATATGTGTATGTGTGTATATATATATTTTTTTCTTTTCTTTTTTCTCTTTATTTCTTTTAAAATTATTTGTTTTTTGCAAAATATATCTCTTATTTTCTCTTTCTGATATACTTTTTGATACTGAGAAAGGTTTATATGTTTGTTATAATGGTTATAATTATATTAATCTTTTTTTTTTTTTTTTTTTTTTTGCGGTACGTGCGGGCCTCTCACTGTTGTGGCCTCTCCCATTGCGGAGCACAGGCTTCCGGACGCGCAGGCTCAGCAGCCATGGCTCACAGGCCTAGCCGCTCCATGGCATGTGGGATCCTCCTGGACCAGGGCACAAACCCGCGTCCCCTGCATTGGCAAGCGGACTCTCAACCACTGCGCCACCAGGGAAGCCCCAGCTTAGTCCTTTTTAATTGAGCACTAACGAGCGTGTATAAAGATTGTTAAAACTGTTTAGAAATAATTTGAGGCCTATATGCACAGAAATCTCTGGTGTTCCTATACACCAACAATGAAAAATTAGGAAGAGAAATTAAGGAAACACTCCCATTTACCATTGCAAAAACATATAATACCCAGGAATAAACCTGCCTAAGGCGAAAGACTTGTACTCACAAAACTATAAAACACTGATGAAAGAAATCAAAGATGACATAAACAGATGGAGAAATATACCATGTTCTTGGATTGGAAGAATCAATATTGTGAAAATGACTATACTACCCAAAGCAATCTACAGATTCAATGCAATCCCTAACAACTACCAATGGCATTCTTCACAGAATTAGAACAAAAAATCTTACAATTCGTATGGAAACACAAAAGACCCCGAATAGCCAAAGCAATCTTGAGAAAGAAAAACGGATTTGGAGGAATCAGGCGTCCCGACTTCAAACCATACCACAAAGCTACAGTAATCAAGACAGTATGGTACTGGCACAAAAACAGAAATATACATCAGTGGTACAGTATAGAATGCCCAGAGATAAACCCACACACATATGGGCACCTAATTTATGACAAAGGAGGCAAGAACATACAATGGAGAAAAGACAGCCACTTCAATAAGTGGTGCTGGGAAAACTGGACAACTACATGTAAAAGAATGAAATTAGAACACTACCTAACATCACACACAAAAATAAACTCCAAATGGATTAAAGACTTAAATGTAAGACCAGACACTATAAAACTCTTAGAGGAACAGGCTTCCCTGGTGGCACAGTGGTTGAGAGTCCGCCTGCCAATGCAGGGGACACGGGTTCGTGCTCCGGTCTGGGAAGATCCCACGGAGCGGCTGCGCCCGTGAGCCATGGCTGCTGAGCCTGCGCGTCCGGAGCCTGTGCTCCGCAACAGGGGGCGGGGTGGGGGCCACAACAGTGAGAGGCCCGCGTACCACAAAAAAAAAAAAAAAAAAAAACTTAGAGGAAAAACACTCTTTGACATAAACCACAGCAAGATCCTCTTCTGAGGATGTCAGAAGCCCTGCTTGGCCGTTCAGCCTCCTCTTCCAGGACTGGCAGTCGTCTGGAGGGGAAAAGCGGCTCCAAAAGCCAGGCTCCTCTCACTCGGAGGCCTGTATTTCTCTCCTGCTTCTGACACCTTTGAGCAGATGTTTTCTATTTGTCTGGCTTTTCTAGTTGTCTGTGGAAGTTTGGTCTGAATTGTTTAGTCTTTCATTACTAGGATGTCTGCTTTACATGTTAACAGATTATTTTTTAAAAAACCTATGGGAGCAAGGCAGATGCAGGGGACCAGATAGGAGACTGTTACAGTAACCCAGGTGAGAGATGCTGGTGGCTTAGACCAGGGTGGTGGTGTGGTGGAGGAGGTGATGAGAAAGGATTGGAATCTAGGTGTATTTTGGAGGTATAACTAACAGGCAGGATTGGCCATTGGATATGGGGATGAAAGAAAGTGACCAATCAAGGATGACTCTGAGGTTTATAGCCTGAGGGTGAATGGTTGTGTCCTTTTCTAGGATCATGATGACTAACAAAGGAGCAGTTTGGGGGGGCAGAGGTGGGAGGGAAGGAAAAAGTGCAGTTTAGGTCATGTCAAGAGTGAAATACCTCTTAGATGCCTAGGGGAGGTAGCCTGTGGATGGCTGGGGATAAGTGCCTAGAGTTTAGGGGAGATCAAATTTGGGGGTCATCAGCACAGAGGTTGCATTTTAAGCCCTGAGCCTGGATCAGCTCATCTGGGGGAGGACACAGATGTACCAGGACCGAGGACTGAGCCTGGGGCTTCTAACATCTTGAGGTTGGGGTGGTGGGAGGAAAACCGGAGTGTGGTAGGTGGGGGTCCTGAAAGCCTAGTGCGGAGAGCACTTACGAGGTCAAGTGAGATGCGGCCTTTGTGATGGGAATTTAAATTAGTTTTTTCCAGTTTGTCTTTTTTCTTTGTTTATGGTGTTTTATTCTAATTAAAATGTGTGTTTCTCTGTGCCTGGATGTAGAATCTTAGTTCTTTCATACTTCTGTCTTTGTGCCCTCTTTCCCATTCCAAGATTACCTGTGTCCATGTGGCCCCCATGTGTGCCCACGTGTGGGCCCAGAGCAGGGATACGTGGCTCCGGGGAGGGGTGAGCCCAGCATGGAGTCGTCGGGTCAGTGTGCCTGAGCTGAGAAGGTGCTGGGGTCAGTGGTGGGGGAAGGGGACCCAGGCCCAGCCCCTCTTCGGGCCTTGGTTTCGCATCTGTGACCTTGAGGTGCTGGGGAGGATTCCTGGCTGTGAGGGAAGAGGCAGCCCCCAGTGAGCTGTGCAAGGCTGTGCCCCAGGGAGACGGGCATTTCCTCGGCACAGGCCAGTCTGACCAGCACCTAGGAGCTGAAGGGTTCACCCCTCGCTGCCCATGGACAGGTGGGGAGACTGAGGCCTGAGAACATTCCCACAGACCGTGGGGCCCTGGGAGGGGCTGTGGAACCCATCAGCCCAAGCCCTAAGCCCTGATGGCAGGGCAGGATCCCAGGGTGACTTGAAAAAATCCAGTCTTGAAGGGGTTGGGCCAGTGTGTCCCCAGTGAGATGAGGAGTGGCATCTGCCAGGCTAGGCTCCCAGCGCTGCCGGGAGGAATGGAGGGGCTGGCCCGGGCCTGGTTCTGCCTGTTGTAAATGAGCTACTGCTGCTGGGAGGACCTAGGGAATAATGGCAGCTGGAGCACTTTGTAAACTGAGAAGAACCTTATATACAGCCAGGGGCAGTGTAAACGGCATCACAATTTGCAATCTGTAGAGCGCTGTACACCTGTGAGTGGCTGGGCTTGAGGGGGCAGCCCAGTGTGGTCTCAAAACTAACCTGCGGTTTGGTGGCAGCAAGCAGGCCACCCAGCTGTCCCCACTCCCCAGTGAATGTTGGCAGAGCAGCCCAGGTCAGGAGGCTAGGGCAGGGCAGCCAGGCCACTTACTCTGTGCCATGTGCCCTAGAGCCATCCTCCAGCAGCACGGCTCACCCGTGGATGCCACCATCGCGGCTCTGGTCTGCACCGGGGTTGTCAACCCCCAGAGCATGGGCCTGGGTGGAGGGGTCATCTTCACTATCTACAATGCGTCCACAGGTGAGTCCATATGGGACCCCCGTGGGGAGGATGGGCTCGTCCACAGGTGCTAACAGTGAGGTCCTTTTAGACCACCTGAGAGTGTGGCCGACCTGCCCTGTCTATCCACGCCCCTCCCTGAGTCTCTTGGTGCCCCCCAACCTCTGCAAAGCCTAAACCAGCACAGAGGCCAGTTCATGGTAGAGAGAGAAACTGAGGTCGAGAGCAGGGCCAGGGCTGTCTGAGGGGGACTGTTGGTGTGCAGTGAGGCCTGGCGGCCACCGGGGTGCCCCTGACACCCCACACGCCCTGCCCAACTCCAGGGAAGGTGGAGGTCATCAACGCCAGGGAGACGGTACCCGCCAGCCACGTCCCAGGTCTGCTGGACCAGTGCAAGCAGGCCCAGCCTCTGGGCACAGGTGAGGCCCTAGAGGGGCCACCCGCTCCCACCCCACCAGACCACTGGGGCTGACCAGAACCCCCCACCCTGAAGGGGCAGCGCCCCTGATGGACAGCTGAACCACCCTGGCACTGAGGGGTGGCAGCTGGGGATGGGGAGCCCCTGCGGAGGTCCTGACTCCCCGGGTTTTCCCGGGGGAGGGCTCTCTGAGTTGGGAGGGACGATCCAAGCAGGGGGACCACCTCAGCCGAAGGCCCGGAGGGTTCAGTGGGGACAGGTTGGGGGGCTGGGGGTGGGGGGTGGAGATGGGGCCAGTTTTTCTGGGCCCCACAGGCCTGGCCATGGACTTTGTGCAGAGGGAAATGGGGAGGCACAGGAGTGTGAGGGGGGAGGGCCGTGGTCCCAGGTGGGCTCCAGAAGGCTCGCTCTGGCTGCCACGGCTGGGGGGCCAGGCAGCCAAGAGTGGAGTGACAGCCCCCGGGGGCCAAGGGGGGCGGCCCAGGGGCAGGGGCATGACCCCCGTGCCGTGCAGGTGCCCAGTGGATCGGGGTGCCTGGGGAGCTCCGTGGCTACGCTGAGGCCCACCACCGCCACGGCCACCTGCCCTGGGCGCAGCTCTTCAGGCCCACCATCGCGCTGCTCCGGGGGGGCCTCCGCGTGCCCCGCATCCTCAGCCGCTTCCTGCATAGCAGCTACCTGCGCCCTTCCCTGCACGCATCGTCCCTGAGGTGAGCTCCGATGGGGGCCCAAGGCCCCTCCTCAGCCCAGCCCCTCCTCAGCTCCTCCTCCAGCCAGCGGATCAACCTTCTGGGGGCCGGGGCCCTGGCTGGCCAATATGTCACTGAGCTATGTCGCAGCTCAGAGACCTCCGGTTCCACGTGGCAGAACCTCATCAGAGGGCTCAGGCCAGGGACAGTTTATGTCAAAGTGATGGGGCTCCCAGGGTGCAGATTTGGGCCCTGCCCTCCCCCCCCACCCACCCACCCACTCTCTCTGGGCTGGCAGGAGGGCTTTGGCCATCCCACTCGCCCACCCAGGCAGCCCACTGACCAGGAGGAATGCCGGGTGTCAGGCCCTGGGTGGACGCTGGCGTGGTGGTGGGGGGAGGCGTGTCCTCCCTGGGCCTGGGTGACGAGAGACATGAGGGGTGTCAGCCCCACCCAATCCTGGAGAATCTGCCCCCATGTCCACCACAGCCCCTCAGGACTCCGGACCAGGACTCCCTCCCTGTAGGGTCCCTGCAGAAGTGTGGCTGCCCTCCAGGACCTGGCCTCACCCTGAGGCTGCCCCCCACCCCCCAGGCAGCTCTTCTTCAATGGGACAGAACCCCTGAGTCCTCATGACCCACTCCCGTGGCCCGCGCTGGCCGCCACCCTGGAGACCGTGGCTGCAGAAGGCGCAGAGGCCCTCTACACAGGGAGGCTGGGCCAGATGTTGCTGGAGGACGTTGCCAAGGAAGGTCAGCACGTGAGGCCCCACAGCCCCGTTCCGCCAGAGAAAGAGGGGTCTGGGCGCCAGGGCTGAGGGTGGGTCCGGCCCTCCCCTCCCCTCGCCCTGAGAGGGGGCCAGCTGCTCCCAGGGCTTGGAGAGGTTGTTGCCCAAGTCATGCCCACTGCTGGTCTCAGGGACCTTGCAGTCAAAGCCCCCGAGGAGCAGGACCCTGAGGGTTAGGGCCACGAGACGGGAGCTATCGGTGGCTGCAGGGGTGCTCCTGGGCCTGGAGTTGGCCACCCTCAGTCTCTCAGAGGCCAGCTTGCCTCCCCCACCTTCTCCCACTCTCCCCTCCAACCTGCCCGTCCCTGGCCTCTGTCCACCCATCCCCCAGCCCTGAGGCCACTGCCCACAGGCCCAGCACCACCCCTCTGAGCCTAGAAGGCTAGGGAACAAGGGGGGCCCCCACTGTGTAAACCAAGGTCCCTGGCTGACACTCTGCACCTCGTTTCCCCGTCTGTACATGGAGTCCTCTGTCTCACCCCAGGGAGCCTGCTGACCCCGCAGGACCTGGCATCATTCCGGCCTGAGGTGGTGGACGCCCTGGAGGTGCCCCTGGGGGACTACACCCTGTACTCACCGCCACCGCCTGCAGGGGGCGCGATTCTCAGCTTTGTCCTCAATGTGCTCAAAGGTGAGGCCCCCAGGAGCCAGGGGGTCTGGCGCCCGTGAACTGAGTTCCAGGCCCAGCCAGGCTCTGGGTAGCCACTGCCTCCTCCAGCTCAGCCCCCTCCTCAGATGCTGAAGACTGGGCTGAGGAGTGGGCCAGGACGGTGTGTTCTAGAGCTGGCCTCCAGTGTGGCCCACGCCTGGGCTCTGCTGAAGAGTCTGCCGTCATCTACCCACTAAGTGCCCCCAGGTGACCCCGGTGCAGGGCACAGGTGCAGTGCCTCTGCAGGTGGTGAGCTGCCGGTCCAGTGTGTGCAGCTAGGGCTGAGGCCCAGCCTATTGCAGCCTGCAAGGGGGTTGTGGGGTGCGGGAGGCATCCTGGCAGCGTCCAGAGATGGGGCTGCCTGATGCAGCCTGTGGCTGCCGTAACAAAGTATCACAAATTACCAAAACCTGGTGGCTCAGACAACAGAAATTTATTCTCTCATAGTTCTGGAGCCCAGAAGTTCAAAATCAGGGTGCCCGCAGGGCCACATTCCTTCCGGGGGGCCTGGGGGAGAATCTGTTCTTTGCCTCTTCCAGCTTCCGGCGTCTGCCAGCATTCCTAGCCTTGTGGCTGCATCCCTGCAGTTTCAGCCTCCCTCTTCTCTGTGTCTGTTTTATAAGGATATATGTGATTACATTTAGCGCCCACCCGGATAATCCGCTCCTCTCAAGATCCTTAATTTAATCACACATTTGCCATACAAGGTAATATTCACTCTTTTTCCATATAAGGTATTCACAGGTTCTGAGAATTAGGACATGGACAAATCTTTCTCAACCCACTACACAGGATGACCCCCCACCTGCGCCCACCCCCTCCCCAGGGTTCAACTTTTCCGCGGAGTCAGTGGCCAGGCCCGAGGGGAGGGTGAACTTGTACCATCACCTCGTGGAGACGCTCAAGTTTGCTAGGGGGCAGAGGTGGCGGCTGTGGGACCCTCGAAGCCACCCGGAGGTCCAGGTGAGGTGCCCTGAGCTGGTGGAGAGCCCCCTTCCCTGCCCCAGGGCTCAGCATGAAGGGAGGGTCAGGCCGACGGGTGCTCCATCCACAGACCCTGAGAGCCTGGCGGGTGAGGCTGGAGGGGTGTGTACATGGTTGGTTCTAGAACCGGATGGCCTGGCAGTGGGCCAGAGCAGGGAGGGTACAGCAGTCTGGGGACTGA
This sequence comes from Leucopleurus acutus, assembly GCF_964270905.1. Classification (NCBI taxonomy): domain Eukaryota; kingdom Metazoa; phylum Chordata; class Mammalia; order Artiodactyla; family Delphinidae; genus Leucopleurus; species Leucopleurus acutus. Next base: position 65,160,570 of record NC_139155.1, on the reverse strand, counting down.
AGGGAGCCCCGGAGGGGCAGGTACGGGAACGCAGTGGTGGCGCTGCATCTCTGACACCCTTAGGGGACCACCTGGCCTCTCACTGACCCTGTCACCTGTCTGCCCACCCCAGAACGCCTCCCAGGACCTGCTGGGGGAGGCTCTGGCCCAGCACATCCACCAGCAGATCGACACCCGGGGTGACCACCAGCTCAGCCACTACAGCCTGGCCGAGACCTGGAGCCACAGGATGGGCACGGCCCACGTGTCCGTGCTGGGGGAGGATGGCAGCGCTGTGTCTGCCACCAGCACCATCAATACGCCGTACGTGGGGCCGGGGGCAGGCGGGCAGGCCCCACTCCACCCCCTAGACCTCAGCCCTCCACCCCCAGCCTGGCCTCCCAGCACCTCCCTGGCTGTGTCCATCGAGTGGTACCTTGTTTTCCCGTCTCCTGTGTCAAAAGGGTCCTACACCCTGACACCTCTGGCCGAAAAGGCTGCTGATGGGGTGGCCCTGAGCCGGGATGAGGACGGGCCTTACAAGCAGGAGGATGCCGTGGTGGGGGACAAGGTGGATCTTTGGGGGCAGGGCCAGGGAGGGAAGAGCAGCTCCAGGATGCTGGAGGACAGCTGCTAAAACGGGGAGCTTCTGGAGCGCCGGGGTGCAGCCCATGTGTGTCGGGAGCCCACGGCCTGCGCCCAGCTCTGCCTCTGTCCACAGCTTTGGAGCCATGGTGTACTCACCGCGCACGGGCATCCTCCTCAACAACGAGCTCCTGGACCTGTGCTGGAGGCACCGGCGGGGCTCCGGAGTCACCCCGCCTCCCGGTGAGCACAATGCCCCCGGGCGAGAGGAGGGAAGGCAGGAAGGCCGGAAGGCCGGGCAGGCCCAGCACAGAGACAGGGATGGAGGGGGTGGCCCCGGGGGGCGCTGGCTCAGAAGCGAGGCTGCACTGATACCTGTCCGGCCTCCAGTTCCAGGTGAGCGGCCCCCTTCATCCATGGTCCCCTCCATCTTGGTCAACGCAGCCCAGGGGTCGAAGCTGGTGATCGGCGGGGCTGGCGGGGAGCTCATCATCTCTGCTGTGGCCCAGGTGAGTCTGGGGGCTCCTGGATGGAACGTGCCCTTGCTGGGCGGCCCTGTTGTCCTCATGTCCTAGGAGGGGTTGGGGAGGGTGGCTGGTGCCCCTCCCTCCCTCCCTGCCTGCATCCTTCTCTCCCCAAACAGGCCATCATGAACAAGCTGTGGCTGGGCCTTGACCTGCAAGCTGCCATTGCAGCCCCCATCCTGCACGTGGACAGCAAGGGCCGGGTAGAGTACGAGCCCAGCTTCAGCCAGGTGAGGCCGTGGGCCGAGAGACCGCCAGACAGACGCCTCAGCGCTTGCCTTCAGAGCCCCTGGTGGGGCCTCAGCTTTTGAGTGTGCCCGGTGCACTTTGGCTTTGGGGGCCACCAGGAGTTGAGAAGCTCCATGGGGGAGGCAGCAGGCAGCTGGTCTCCCCGGCAGGGGACAGGGTGTTGTTCGCACGACTCGCAGCACGAGCTCCCCTGCACCCTGGGCCCCGCTCTTTCTGGGCCATTCTATCCGGAAGCTGCTTTCCCTGGCTGAGGCCTCTCGGACCCTCCCTCATGGTGATCTGCTTCCTTGTGCGATCTGCAGCTTTTATCCGCGGGTTTATTTCTCAAGGAGTCTATTATTCCTGGGAGTCTGCAGAGGGATTTCCCTCCATGGCATTGGGTTCTTGGTTCCCCACACAAGCAGGCCCAGGAGCTGAATTCTCTTGTGGGACCCCCAGCCCCTCCCCTCCTCCTGGGCAGATGGCTGGCCTCCTTGGAAGGTCTCTGGGCTGGCAGATGCCCTCACTAGGACCCACTTTAAAGGACTAGCAGCTTTTCAAGACTCCAAACTTCATGCCCAGGGTCCATTCAAGCAGCTGGGGTTCAAGGTCATCAAAGCTGCCTTTCCTGTTATGAGCTCCTCTGGTCTCAAGGCCACCTCCCAGGGCCCTTGGAATTTTGAGGACCACAGAGTGAGGGGCCTTGAGTCCAAGGGGGTGTGTAGTCCTGAGAACCTTGGTCTTTGGGCCTGGAGACTAAGGACCTCAGCCCGTCAGGCCCAAACTCTCAGAGTCCGAGGCCCTCCCTCCCAGCCTCCCTCCCTCCCTGTGCAGGGTCCTCCCCGTGGCAGGAGGACTTGATGCTCTCTTAGGCCCTTCTCCTTGACCTTGACTGAAGGTCTTTACTCTGTGAACACCATTCTCCAAGGACCTCAACTCTGAGAATTTGGACCTGACAGCCTGGAATCCAGAGAACCCCGAGCCCACGGCCCTCAGCTCCCTGGAAGGTTAGCGTGTTGGCCACACAGGTCAGGACCTCCCATGGAGAACACCTGAGGCACTGGGTGGAGACCTGGAGTCTCCAAGGGCCCTCAGAGCCAAGGCCCAGGCCTGAGGCCAGGAGGGTCCTCATTCCTCAGGGCCTTGGAGTTTGGCCACTACGATGCTAAAGAATGGTCTCCGAGGACCACAGGTCCTGCTGTGGCTGTGAGGAGCTGGGCCTTCCAACCTAAGGACACTAGGTACTTAGCACGTCAGGCAGAGATACACCCAAGGCCATAGCGCCTGGAGACCTCGCCGTACCCATGGCTCAGGTCCTGGAGGCCCTGGTCCTGGGGACTGCAGGGCACCTGGAACTGAGGGCCCTGGTGGGCGGGGGTCCTTGGCCTTAAGTGGGAATGCGGGGCCCGAGTAACACAGGTCTCCACGTGCCAGGATCTGTGTGAAGAGCCACAGACTGGCCAGTGTGGGGACCAGGCCCCAAGGCAAGGTACTCGGGCACTCAGACACCAACACCTGGGCCCTGACGCCCTCCAATTCCACGCACTCACCGTCTCAGACCTGAGCCTTTACAGCCCGTGCTCGTAGTGCCTCACCCTGGGGACCGCTGGTGCCTGTGGCCTGGGGTCCATGTCCTTGGACTCATGGGCGTTCAGAAGCCTCTAGCTGACTCCTCCACCAGCGGGGCGGGGCCCTGGAGAGTCTGGGACCCCCGTCTTCTCATGCTGGTGCTGAGACGGCAGGTCCTAAATGCCGGCACCAGGGCCATCCCTCCTGTCCAGGGCAGGAGCCAGATGTTGAGTTGGGCCTTTCTTATGTAGGGGTGACCTGGGACTCCAAAGGGCCCAAGCTCTGCCTTCTAGAAGACTTTGCTTTCACGGTCCTCAAAACGTTGAAAGCTATCTTCTCCACAGAAGCCCTTGGACTCCTTGGTTGTCACGTTGAGGCCCCTGGTGTCCTTGATCCAGGACAGAAGTGAACCTGCATCTCAGCTTCCTTCTAGTCCAGGCGATGTCCTCCTGTCATATCCCCTGGAGCCCAGGCTTCTCCTCTGGGGCCTTTGGAGTGGGAGGCCGTAGACTCCATGCCTGCAGACAAGGCTGCGTCCAGCGCCCCTCTGTCCTCTCCCAGACCGCCCCTGCCAGTCCTGCCTCCTCGGCCAGGGTCCTCAGCTCCCTGCCCGGGTCCCAGCCCCTCCATGACCAGCCTTCTCTCCTCTCCAGGAGGTGAAGAAGGGGCTCCAGTACCGGGGCCAGAGCCAGACCGAGAGGCCCGTTTTCCTGAACGTGGTCCAGGCCGTGTCCCAGGACGGGGCCTGCGTGTACGCCGCAGCGGACCCCAGGAAGGGTGGGGAGCCCTCAGGCTACTAAAGAGGCTGCTCCCTCCCCAGAGCTGGGATCCCACCCAGCACACGTCCAGGCTAGCCTGGACGGCAGAATCTGGACCCCTTGGCTGGACGGTCAGCCTGGGGCTTCAAGAGGTGGGGACAGCCCAGCAGATGGACGGCTGTGGGGGCCGAGCCCTGCCCTCCCAGAGCCCCTGTGGCCCTGCCCTGACCCCTCCAACCTCCCCAGGCCTCTCACCCAGGACTGGGCCCCCGCTCCCCGAAACCCCATTCCCCACCTGTGTATCTTCCAGTCCAAGATTAAAGAAAAGGCTGCACCACGCCTGATTCAGGGTCGAGGTGGGGAGGGGACCTTCAGAAAGCACGTGCAGTGAGCTGCAGCCCTCCACACACCACCACGGAGCCAGGGAAACCAGACACGGGCTGGGCCTTCTCCAGGCCACCCCTGGACACTTGCTGGGGCTCCGCACACGCCGTTGGGAGGAAGGCAGGGGTGTGGCCTGGGGGCACCTGTCCCTGGCTCCTGGGGGCCCTTGGCCCAGGCCCGTCCTGGAGCTTGTCCTCCGTGCCAGGAAAAGGCTGGATGAGGCGAGACCTAAGCCCTCCCCAGCCCCCAACTCCAACATGTTCTCACCCTCAGCACTGTTGATGTTTTGGGTGAGTCATTCTTCGCGGGGGTGCTGTCCACGCACTGTAGGCGGTGGAGCAGCAGCCCTGGCCTCCCCTTGCTAGGTGCAGGGTCACCCCACCCCCACAGCCAGTCACCAAACCACCCCCGATTGAGACCCGCGAGCCCCCAGCCACCGTGGATGGCTCTGCCAGCTCCTGAGTGCGCCACCCTCCCTGGGGGGTCCTGCCCCATGCCGAGTCCTGGGAGCACTGGGAGTTCCTGTTTCACCCCAAACATCCCACAGGGGTGTACCTCCGCCTGGAAGGGCGCCACTACAGATCCATCACCTCCCATTCTGCCTGGAGTTCAGCCGCACAGGACGGGTTGGGTGTTGCTCCTGTGCCTGCTGGGACAGAGCACTGCACACCGAGGGCCTTCAGACAACAGACACCCTCGCCGCAGTGCCTCCCAGCTGCATCCCCAGAGCATGAGAACGGTGTCCCTGCACTCCTGACTCACCCTCTGCCATCCCTGGGACCCTCACCGTCCCCTGGAGCCTCAGTTACCACTTGTGAACTGATGGGTCCCCGCCCAGGCTCTAGCCCAGGTTTCTGGACCATCAGACTCACATACCCACTCACCCGCCCACCTCCCACCTCCAGAGCACCTGGGATCCACAGGCACCTCGGACTCAATACACCCAACCAGAAGCCAGCTCTGAGGCAGCCGCAAGTTCTCTGGTGCCCCCCTCTCCCCCCTCCATGATAGTCACCCAGTCCTCTCCCTCCGTATGCGTGGCTTGGCCTTGGTTCCATCCCTTCGTCCCTTTCTGCCTCCTTGCCGCTGCCACAGCCTCGATCCACTCCCTACTCGTGACAGTGATGAGCCTTGGAAAATGCATACCTGATCCTGCCATGAGGCCACACAGAGCCCTCCTTGGCTTCCGGGGGCCCCTGGAGGAAGCCCATTCCTCTTGCTCCCTGCTCATCCCACCCTAGGTTACTTGCCTGGCCCCTGCCCACATCCCTCTTGGACCACAAGTAATGCCAACCAAGATGCATTCCCAGCCCAGTTAGCGACTCTTACAGCCTCTTCAAACATCTTGTTACACAGAGGAAATCAAAGCGGTATCTTCAAAATAACATTCACATCAATACAGATCAGCCCCCAAAGAATATAGCTAAAGCAGGGCTCAGAGGAAAATATATTGCCTTAAATAGTTACATTAATAATAATCAAAACAAAATATCTAACATACCAAGTTAGTAAAAGAACCACCAGGACAGTAAGGAAGGCAAGAGGAAGAATTTAGTAACAACTGAAGCAGAAATTGATAAACTTGAAGTCAGAAGAACAGATCTTTGAAAAAGATATATAAGCTATTAGCTAGCCAATTAGTAAAAATGAAGGACGTGTAAATACACACAAAAAAGAAATGAGAACGGGGAAATAACCTAAGCTATAGAGGAAGTTAGAAGTACTAGAAAAGATTACTCATTTTAATAAAAATAAATTTGGAAACTTGACAAAATAACTTTCTTTCTAGGATGATGTAAGTAGAATTGCGATACTTAACACATACTAAAAACATTGGCACTTATCTGAAATTCAGATTTAATTGGGCAGGCTTTATTTTTACTTGCCAAATCTGGCAAGCTTAAGTATAAATGACAAACGGGTCCAAGAAAGAGCAAAGGTCTAGACATGTCAGCGATCACAAAAAAAAACTGAGAACGTGGCAGGAACACTGGTCTATCTCAAATGCCCTTCTGGAAAGTTTCCCAGGCGAAGTGTGTCCTGCCGTTAGGATCAGAGGCCTGTCTTGCCAGTTAAGCCGCCACAGTGTAGAGCCCGGAGGAACATTTCCACATTCACTTTATGAAGTCAGCATAGGACTAGCCCCAAACTTGGCAAAGCACACCAAAGGCCAGCTGTGTTTGGGAAACAACACAAAACTCCTCAAACAAATACAAGCAAGGAGACGCCAAGCAACGCATTCAAAAGGACAGGGTGTCCGGGTGGGGCCAACACCACTACTGATGGGAATGTCCATGAGAGGGACTTGTACTCCTTTCACCAGAGGAGAAAAATCACGGAGTCCTCTCCATGGAGAGGCATTTGACAAAATTCAGCACTCATTCTTTTTTTTTTTTTTTTGCTGTACACGGGCCTCTCACTGTTGTGGCCTCTCCCGTTGCGGAGCACAGGCTCCGGACGCGCAGGCTCTGCGGCCATGGCTCACAGGCCCAGCCGCTCCGCGGCATGTGGGATCTTCCCGGACCGGGGCACGAACCCGTGTCCCCTGCATCGGCAGGCGGACTCTCAACCACTGCGCCACCAGGGAAGCCCTCAACACTCATTCTTGATTTAAAAAAACAAAACAAAACAAAAAACCCACAGACAAAACAACAGAACACTGAATAAAATGGAAATAAATGGATATTCCCTTAACATGAATAAATATCTCAAAACAACAGTAACATCTGTTGGACACTGACCACGGCTAGGTGCTACTCTATTGCTTTACATGTATTAATTCACGTAATTCTCCCTAATGAAAGGGAGCTATGATGAGGCCCATCTTACAATGAGAGGACTGATGTACTGAAGCTCCCAGGGCCCTGTGGAGTAAGTGCCAGAGGTGGAAACTGGGGAGACAGATGGAGAAAATGAGTCTTGACCCCTACCTCATACCATATACAGAAATTAATTCGAGATGAATCTTAGGCCTAAATGGGAAAACTAAAATAAATGCTTGGGCAGCCAGTCCAGAATCATTTATTACAAAGACATTCATTTTCCTCATTGAATCGCATCAGTGCTTTTGTGAAACAAACAAAAAAACTCAAGTAAACCAAGCCATCAGATTTAAAAACACACTGTAAACATACAGTAGGTTAAAACAGCATATGAATAAACCTCAGAAATCAATCAACCACAACACAAAGTTCACAAAGAAATGCAAATATATGGGGATTTTGTCTGCTAAAAGAGCATGTCAAAGCAGTAGGAAAAAGATGAATTGCTGACAATCAGTATTAGAACAAGTGGGTAGCCACCTGGAAAACAGTAAAGTGGGACCCCGGCCTTTTATTTATACCAAATTAAATGCCAGTTGGACCAAAGATTTAAGAGTTAAAAATAAAACCGTACAAATATTGTAAAAAAAATGGGAGAAAAAAATTTTATTTATGTTCTTAGAGTAGGGAAGTCCTTTTTTAGGCATGACATAAAATCAAGAAGCCACATTAAAGGGACTTTCCTGGTGGTCCAGTGGGTAAGACTCCACACTCCCAATGCAGGGGGCCTGGGTTCGATCCCTGGTCAGGGAACTAGATCCTGCTTGCTGCAACTAATAGTTCGCGTGAGCCAACTAAAGATCCCACGTGCCACAACTAAGACCTGGCGCAGCCTAATTAACTAAAAAAAAAAAAAAAAAGAAGCCATACTAAGGAAAGGATAAATTGGGACTTCCCTGGCAGTTCAGTGGTTAAGACTCTGCCCTTCCAATGCAGGGGGCAGGTTTGATCCTTGGTCGGAGAACTAAGATCCCACATGCCATGCAGCGTGGCCAAAAAATTTAAAAAAAAAAAAAGAAAAGAAATTTGAACACATAAAAATTTTATATTTTGATGTGAAAAATATTTCAAAAGACCAATGAAAACCGTGTGGAAAGACAGTTTCAGTATGTGATCTGGGGCTGGTTACTTTAATATTTAACATCAAACACCAAGTATCCATTAGAAAGATGCACGGGGATATGACTCATTAGACCACAGAAAGAGAACTACAAATCGCCATTTCAACATATAAAGAATTGCTCAACCTCACTGATAAATGCGCCAAGGAAAAAAACAATGAGATCCACAGGGACAAAGCAAACGGCTCCAGCCCAAAGGCTTCCTCTGTGAACGCTTCCAAACACTGATGCAACAAAAAACACCAGTCTTACACTAACTCTTCCTGAGAACAGAACAGAGAAAACACTGCCCAACTTTTAATAAGGCCAGCATAATCCTGAGAACAAAACCTGACAAAGAAACTTCATGAAAGAAAAGTACAGGGTGATTTCATTCATGCACAGATGCAAGATTCCTAAATGAAATCTGAGCAAGCCAAATTCATATATAGAAATTCATCTACCAATTTGGGTTTATTCTGGGAATGCGTGATTGGTTGAACATTACAAAATCAAGCAATGCAATTCACTGTATTAGCATGCTAACAGAATAAAGAAGAAAAATCATCCACCACCTCAAGAAATGCAGAAAAGCGTTGGATAAAATTTGCCAACTTTCACAATAAAAATTCTCAGTAACTAGAAATAGAAGAAAACTTCCTTCGTTTTATAAGTTGCGGCTACAAAACCCTACAGTAAACATCATACTTCATGGTAAAACATACAAGCCTTCCTTTTGAGATTGAGACCAATTCCTTTTGAGATGGAAACATGCATTGCTAGCTTTCATCATTTCCTTTCCGTACTGAAAGAGAAGTCCTTGCCAGGGCAATAAGGTGAGAAAAAAGAACAAAAGGTATAATTGGAAAGGAGGACATAAAACTGTCAATATTTGTAGATACTTAACAGGTAAACTGTTAGAATTAAGTCAATTGAACAAGATCACTGGAATCGAGGAAAATATACAAAAATCAATGATATTTCTACATCATTCACAAATAGAAAACACTTTTTTGAACTGAGATCAGTTACAATAGCATTAAAAAAAATCCATGCCTAGAAGTAAAACTAACAAGTATGCAAGACCTCTACACTGAACACTGCAAAATATAACCGAAGAATTTAAAGAAAACGAATAAATGGAGGATTATACTACATTCATGGACTAGAAGGCTTAGTGCTGTGAAGATGCCAATTCTCCCCACATTCACCTATAAATCCAATGCAATCCTAATAAAAATCCTCACAGGTTTGTGTGTGTGTATGTGTGTGTATGTGGAAATTGGCAAGCTGATTCTAAAATTCATATGGAAACACCAAGGACCAGGACTAGCCCAGGCAATCTTGAGGAAGAACATGAAGGAGAGGGACCTCCCTGGTGGTCCAGTGGTTAAGACTCCAAGCTTCCAATGCAAGAGGCCTGGGTTTGATCCCTGGTCAGGGAACTAGATCCTGCATGCCACAACTAAAGATCCCATGTGCTGCAGCTAAAGAAAAAGATCCTGCATGCCACAACAAAGATCCCGCATGCTGCAACTAAGATCCAGTGCAGCCAAATAAATAAATAAAAATAAAATATTTTAAAAAAAGGAAAGATATGGCCAATTAAAAAAAAAAAAAGAACATAAAGGAGGACTCACATTACCAGATGTCATGAACAAGCTATGGTAATTAAAGCAATTTGGTATTGGTGCAAAAATAAACTGGGCAGGGCTTCCCTGGTGGTGCAGTGTTTAAGAATCCACCTGCCAATGCAGGGGACACAGGTTCGATCCCTGGTCCAGGAGGATCCCACATGCCATGGAGCAACTAAGCCCGTGCGTCACAACTACTGAGCCTGTGCTCTAGAGCCCGCGAGCCACAACTATTGAGCCCATGCGCCACAACTACTGAGCCCATGCGCCACAACTACTTAAGCCCGTGTGCCTAGAGCCCATGTTCCGCAACAAGAGAAGCAACCACAATGAGATGCCCGCTTACTGCAAAGAAGAGTAGCCCCTGCTCACCGTAACTAGAGAAAGCCCACGCAGCAACGAAAACCCAATGCAGCCAAAAATAAATAAATAAAATTTAAAAAATAAACTGGGCAATGGGACAGAACAGAAAGTCACCTGACCTTTGACAAAGGAGACACGGCAGTGCAATGGGAAAAGAATGCTGTTTCAATAAACAGTGCTAAGTCCATCAGATAGCCAGATGAAAAATGTGTATCCTGACTCCTACCTCACACCATGCACAAAAATCATTCCAGATGGTTGGCAGATCTAATTATGAAATATCACACAATAATACTTTTATAGGAAAATACAGAACAGCTTTGTGACTTGGGAGAAGGCACGTATTTCTTAAACAGGACACAAAAAGTACTAACTGTAAAAGAAAAAAATGGATAAACTGACCTATAGAAAAATTAAGAACTTCTGTTCAACAGAAGACATTAAAATAGTGAAAAGGCAACCCATGGAATACGAGAGTACCTGCAGTGCTTATATCTGACAATAAGCTCTTACCCAGAATAAAGAACTCCTAAAAATCAATTAGAGAGCTCTAGATAGATAACCTGACGGAAAATGGCAAAAGACGTGAACACATCTCATAAAAGAGGAGCTCTGGATGGCCAATGAACATACAAAGAAATGCACAGCTTCACTAGTTGTCAAAAAAAAAAAAGCAAAATAAATCCACAATATGCTACCACCATATACCCATCAGAACAGCCAAAATTCAACAGACCAACAATGCCAAGTGCTGGCAAAAATATGGCAAAATGGGGACTTCCCTTGCAGTCCAGTGGTTAAGACTCCACACTTCCACTGCAGGGGATATGGATTTGACCCCTGGTTGGGGAACTAAGATCCCACACTAACATTCCACTTCTATAAACAAAGTACAAATACAGCGGTTGTTTTTTTAAAAAATAAAAATATATGGCAAAATGGAATTGCCATTCGCTGCAGGTGGGAACATCAACTGGTAAAACTACTTTGGAAAACCAATATTACCTACTAAAACTACCACACTCCTACCTCATGCCCAGCAATGCTACTCCTAGGAACTTACCCAATATAAATGCATATGTCTGTAACTGACCAGGACCCTATGGGGCCTTCCTGGAATAGACCCTGCCCCTTCCAATGTCCTCCGCCTGCCTCTCTGTCTATAGAAAAACTTTAGTCTCCAAGGCCTTCCCTGAGTTTCTGAGAATACATTTAATCAGAGAAGTGACAAATACAGAAAGAAAGGAGAATAGCCAAGCAAGACAAAATAATAATAGTTTAGCCATTAAACAAAGTCAAGGACCTTCAGTTACTCCTCAAGGGCTACAAATAATATTCTGAGCTATGTCCTTTGAGCCATTTCGCAGATACTAAAACCCCCACCGGGTGGAAGAAGTTAACTGCATGCTGCCCACTAGCACATAGACCCCAGACCAGTTGGAACCAGAAGGATGACGATGTTGACTCCCAATTACCTCACCACCAACCCATCAGAAAAATGTCCACGACCTGACCACGCACCCTGAAACCTCCCTCCCTCACCCTGTCTTTAAAACCTTTCCCTGAGGGACTTCCCTGGTGGCGCAGTGGATAAGACTCCACACTCCCAATGCAGGGGACCCAGGTTCAATCCCTGGTCAGGGAACTAGATCCCACATGCATGCTGCAACTAAGAGTCTGCATGCCACAATTAAGGAGTCCACGTGCTGCAACTAAGGAGCTGGCAAACTGCAACTAAAACCTGGTGCAACCAAATAAATAGATGAAATAATAATAAAATAAAACCTTTCCCTGAAAGCCGTCAGGGAGTTTGGGCCTTCTGAGCATTAGCTACCTAGACTCCTTGCTTGGTCTTGCAATAAACGCTGCACTTTCCTTCAGCACAACTTGGTGTCAGTAGATTGGCTTTACTGCATGAAGGCGAGCAGACCCACGTTTGGTTCAGTAACACATCTGTGCATCAAAAGACACGTACGGGCTTCCCTGGTGGCGCAGTGGTTGAGAGTCCGCCTGACGATGCAGGGGACACGGGTTCGTGCCCTGGTCCGGGAAGATCCCACATGCCACGGAGCGGCTGGGCCCGTGAGCCATGGCCGGTAAGCCTGCGCGTCTGGAGCCTGTGCTCCGCAACGGGAGAGGCCACAGCAGTGAGAGGCCTGTGTACCGCAAAAAAAAAAAAGACACATACAAGAATGTTTACAGCACTAGCCATTATAGCTCCAAACTGAAAACCACCCCAAAGCGCCTTAACAGGGAAATGGATAAACAAATTCATTAGCTGAAATAATACTCAGAAAAACTCTAGGATTCCACCTGTGTGAAGGACAAACCAGGCAGAACTCGCCTATGAGGTGAGAAATTGGTGGTTGACCTGAGGAGGAGGGAGAGGACAGTGTCTGATAGAGAAAATGTTAGGGGTGACCAGAGTGGTGGTTCACTGGGCATGCTCACAAGCTGTACCCTGAGCAGTGCACTCTCTTGCTTACAACTTATACTTTATTTAGCAGAGCTCCATCAAAGAAGCAGGGCCCACACCATGGGAACTGGGCAAGGGGTCCCTGTAAGGCTACTGTCTCCCATGGGATGCTGCAGCCTGAGGTCCATGAAGCAGAGTCAGGAGGGAAGATGCATGGAAAGTGGAGGGAGGATCCAGAGCTGACTGGAGCCCACGAGGATGGGCTGAAGCCCACATCCTTTCTTGTTGTCAAGGACGACGAAGGTTTCTTGCAGCAGCTGGACTGCTTTGTCACACACCTGACCCAGGAGAATGGACTGAGGGTGGACTGGGAGGAGGTGGAGTAGTTGCCTGGATTCCGCTGGTGCTTGATGAGCTGGGTCAGCAGGCGCGCCACAAGGAGTGTGACTTACAAAAGAGGTTGCCAATTCCCTTCCGCCCTCCCAATCCTGCACAGGAATCTCTCTTGTGGTCCTAACCCAAAACACATTGGGAAGGGAATTCTGGGAATGCCGGTCAGCCTGACGGAGGCCCCACAGTGTGTTTCACTAACTGACAAAGAGCAAAAAATCTGAAGGCTCCTTACGCTGATGAGGGTGTAGGGGGCCTGGCAATCGCCTAGGTTGGTGGTGAGTGTCAGCGGGTACAACTCTAGGAGGAAAACAAATGTGTCGTTTAACCAGCCCATCAGACTTCCCCGGTGGCGCAGTGGTTAGGAATCCGCCAGCCAATGCAGGGGACACGGGTCCAAGCCCTGGTCTGGGAAGATCCCACATGCCGTGGAGCAACTAGGCCCGTGCGCCACAACTACTGAGCCTGCGCTCTAGAGTCCGTGAGCCACAACTACTGAGCCCGCGTGTCTAGAGCCCATGCTCCACAACCAGAGAAGCCACCGCAATGAGAAGCCCTGGCTTGCCACAACTAGAGAAAGCCAGGGTGCAGCAACAAAGACTCAACACAGCCAAAAATAAATAATATAAATAAATTAAAAAAACAAAAACAAAAACCCCAGCCCATCATCTTGTGTGAATATCCCCTACAGGTGAACCTGAACTTACTTACCAAGCACAACAGTGTTTGAAGAAGCAAAAGACTGTCCACCACCTGGGGAATGACTAAGTAAATTCCTCTGTTTGAGTTTTAAAATTTTCCAATTGTAGTAAAATACAAATAACACAGGACTCCCCTGGTGGCTCAGTGGTTAAGAATCTGCCTGCCAATGAAAGGGACACGGGTTCGAGCCCTGGTTTGGGAAGATCCCACACGCTGTGGAGCAACTAAGCCCATGCGCCACGACTACTGAGCCTGTGCTCTACAGCCTGCGTGCCACAACTACTAAGCCCATGTGCCACAACTACTGAAGCCCACGTGCCTAGAGCCCGTGCTCCATAACAAGAGAAGCCACCGCAATGAGAGGCCCGCGCACCACAATGAAGAGTAGCTCCCGCTCGCCGCAACTACAGAAAGCCCGTGCGCAGCAATGAACACCCAACGCAGGCAAAAACATATAAATAAATTAAAAAAATAAAACAAATAACAAAAACTTTACCGTCTTAACCATTTCTAAGGGTCCAGCACAGTGGCATTAAGTACATTCACATGGTTGCACAACCATCACCACCACCCATCTCGACCTTTTCATGTTCCCAAACTGAAACTGTCCCCATTAATTGACAGCTCCCAGGAGTTCCCTGGTGGTCTGGTAGTTAGAATTTGGTGCTTTCACTGCCACGGCCCGGGTTCAATCCCTGCTCAGGGAACTTGCCAAAAACAACAGCTCCCCATTTCCCCTCCACAGCCCCTGGCAACCTCTATTCTACCCTCTGTCTCTATGAATTTGCTCTAGGGACCTCATGTAAATGGAATCATGCTGTATTTGTCCTTTTGTGTCTGGCTTATTTCACTTAGCATAATGTCCTCAAGGTTCATCCATGTTGTAGCCGTGGTCAGAATATCCTTCCTTTTTATGACCCGATAATATTCCATTGTACAGACAGACCACATTTGATTATCCATTCACCTGTTGATGGACACTTAAGTTGCCTCCACCTTTTGGCTATCGTGAATAACGCTGCTATGAACACTGGAAGATCCACTGAATTTTTTAAAACCTTTTGCACATAGTATTTATCTTCAACACTGATGAAAAACATGAGGCCATCTTTTCACATCTCTGCCTGTTGTGTATAGTTCAGGGGACCAATTGCTGCAACACATAGACCCCAAAATGTACTATGGCTTACTCACAAGGGAAGTTTATTTTTTGTTCCCAAAGCAGTACTGGATGGGTGAACAGGTGGGGATGGGGAGATCCTTCCACATGCTAGGGACCTAGGTTGGCATGGCTTCCAGTCACCTGTGCAACATCGGGAGCAGGGGGAAGGGCCTGCAGGGGGTTGCCTGTGGAGGTGTTAAGGACCAGCCCTGGAACTGCCCCACCCCCTCCTGCTAGAAACCAGGCACATGACTGCACCGACTGCAAAGGGTGCTGGGGAATGTAGTCCAGTGCTTTCGGAAGGGCACCCGGCCTGTGTGGCTGCAGAGTACCTACTGGACCTCACTTCTCTAATGGCTTCTGTCCTCTGAAGTTCAGCTGGAGCCAGACTCCTCCAAGAAGCACCCACCTGGCCTCCTGCTCCCACAATGCACTACACCGATCACACCCTCCTCCAGAGCAGCATGGACCATGGGGACAGGGGTCTCCCAGCAGAGGCCTGGCCCGGGGCAGGGACTCGGTCACCGGGGGCTTTGTGGGAGGAAGCAGCCTGGCAGAGGGGTCCCTACTCCCCACATTGGTCCCTTCCCCCCACATCAGCCCCTTCCCACTGTTCAGCCAACAGGAGGCCCAAGTGGGAGGCTGGAGGGGAAGTGGTGCTTCCCCTCCTCGGGAGGCTAGAGGCCTCTGTTGGTGGGGCAACTGCCTCTGTGGTGAGGGACCCACACAACCGCATGTTCTCTTTCTTGGGGACCTGGCCTGGCTCCTTGGCCTCCCCCACCCTTTGTCCCTCGCTGGCTCCTATTTCACTTCCCAGCTCTCTCATTACCTGCATTTCCAAGTCCCTGGATTACTGTCCTCAAAATCCCAACTAGTACAAGGGACAGGGGACTGGCCGCTGGGTTCTGGTGCCGTCACTCCCTGGGGCTGTGGTTTGGGGAGACCACCTCTCCGAGGCCAGGGTGCCTACCGTTGATGTTTCTAGGGAGTCTCTGCCCAGCTCTGGGATCTTGTGCCCTCACACAGGCCCTGCAGCACCCCAGACTCCCGATGGGTCCCTGGGAAAACCCCTGCCAGGTGTTGGGGCTTCCCAGCCTGGCCGGCCCCTGGCACTGGGAAGCCCTGACGTCTGGGGCCAGGGCCACGATGTAGCCCTTCTCCTGCCAGGGCAGCTCCAGGGCCTACCTTAGAGGGACAAGAGTAGGGTAGGGGGCCTGAGGGAGGCCATGTTTTACTTTCAGGATGAAGCCTGGCAGGGGAGGCACCTCTACTGCTGCCCTCCACGTTACTCCTCAGACCTGAGCGCACTGCCCATCCTCTGAGCCTTTGCCCAGGCTGTTCCTCTACCTGGAAGGCTCTCTGACCAATCACACCTCTGAGGCCAGTCTGGGAGCAGTGATGCTGCCCCTGCCCTCCTGCTCTGACCAGGAACCTGACCCTCACCCACCGTCAAGGGCCTGGCCCGGCCTGGCTCGGCAAGGAGGCACTGGGGCTCAGGTTGGTGGGAGGCCAGCCCTGCCTTACCTCATCTGCAGAGAGGAAAGTACCCGCCCAGGGGCCAAAGGGTGGGCCCTCAGCCCCCCTGTCCTGAGCTGGAAGCCCAGAGGTTGGGGGGAGGTGGGTGGGGTCTGGAAGGACAAGAAGCACTGACCCCATCCGCCTCCACCAGAGTCTCCTCAGCACCACCCCCAGGACTCCCAACCCCCCAATCTCGTCTTAGCTCTGTTCAGATGTGCCCCACTGTGCACACTCCAGGAATCCCTGCAGACGGGATCTGCCGCTGCCCCTGCCCACCCTTCTGCCAAAGGTGAGGCTGAGGAGGTAGGGAGGCCTGGCCTCCGATCCAAGTGGTCAGTGCCAGCTGGACGACCTTGAGTAACCCATGCAATCTCTGAGACTGGGGGACGACTCGAGGTCACCCCCCCAGATGAGGGAGACGAAGAGGTGGGTCTGCATGAACCTTGGCCGGGGTTGTGACCACAAGCCTGCTGGCCCAACTGCACTGCTCTCCCTGATGGCCTGGGTCCCTGTGTAGCCTCTGCCTCCACTGTTCTTACCCTCTGCTGCCCCCACGTGGCCACTCTTGGTGCTGCGGTGAAGGGGCTTCACTCAGCCTCCCACCCAGGGCTCCAGATCTTGTGGGCAACCCCCTGCCCCTCACTCCTCTCGGGCAGAGCTGCCCGCCCTGGCCAGGGGGCGCCAACCTCCAACCCCACACTCCCTGGTGCTTTCTCCATCTAACACCTATGATGCAAATCTGTCCCCATCCTACCCTGCCCAGGCCTGCCCACAGCCCCCATTCAGCACCCTTGCTACAAACGGGGCAGTGATGGCATGAGGCCTGGGCCCTGTACTAGCTTCTGGACACTCCTGGGCAAAGGGCTCAGGGACCGGGACCAGTTGGGCATCGCATTGCCAGGCTGCCTCTGGGGCTGTGACAGGGCAGGGTGGGGGGCCCAGGGCCAGGCTGCCAGCTTGCTCCCTACATTGGGGGAGGGTGGGCCGCCCAGCCCTGTCCCTTCTCTTGAGTGCCCAGCGCAACACCCCATGGAGAACCCTTCCCCTCCCCGCCACAACGTGGTCATTGTTCTAGATCCCACTTTACAGATGGAGAGACAGAGGCTGGGGAGAGACCGGTCCCAGGTGACCTGCCAGTGGATGAAGGCCTCAGACCCAGGTCGCTCTGGGTGCTGTGGACCGCACAGGGCAACCGTGGGACTCCCTGGAACCGAGGCGCAGCACGAGCATGAGGACACCAGGGAAGGAGCACCAAAGGCTTGTTTTCTCCCCCAACAGGCAGGGAGGGGTGTTTCAGGAGATGTTCCAGAGACTTAGAATTACAAGCCTGGAGCTTAGAGGGTGACTCTCCACACCCAAGTCTGGACCCACCTACAGTCTCAGGCCAGGCCCAGGGTCTGGGAATCAAGGCAGCTCGGCCCTGGGGCCCCCTGTTGGGGCACCACGACTCAGTATATTGGGAATCAGCGTCATGGGCAAGGGATCTGAGGTACTGGTACTGGCCTTTGAATATCAGGTGCTGGAGTATTAGGGCTCGGGAGACAGCCCTCAGAATTCAAGGGTACGGAGTCTCGGGCCTGGGGAATTAAGAGGGGTATGTGGGGAACAGAGCCTCGGGAACTCCACAGTGACCGCTCAAGGTCCGGGTCTTTGGTGACAGAGCAGGGCACCGGGCTTTAAAAGCTCAGGTTCAGGTGTCCGTGTCCCAGGTGTATGGTGGTAGGGATTTGTGGATCCAAGTACTGGGGTGCACGTTCTTGGGAGTTTGGGAGGCTGGTCTTTGGCCCCGGCGAGGTCCTGTGTGCCCTTGGCCGCCGGACAAGCGTGCTTCCCTCAGGGTTGCGAACCGCAGACGGCCCTGCAACAGAGGCTGGGTCTAGAGCAGGCCCGGTGGTCCCACCCGCGCCCCGGGACGCCAGGAGAGCCTAGGAGGGGCACAGAGCCTAGGAGGGGCAGACGGGGGTCTGGGAGGGCGGGGGTCTCACGTGTTGCTCTTCCTGCGGCATAGGAGCACGTAGACGAGCGCGACGAGGGCCACCACCGCCAGGCCTCCAAAGATGACGCCCAGCAGCACCGCGTAGCTCCGTCCTAGAGAGGCGGCAGGGCGTAAGGCGTGGGTGGGCGCACACGTGCAGGGCACGTAAGCGGGGCGGGCGCGTGGGCGGGGCAATGCTGGGGGCAGGCCGAGAGCTGGTGGGAGGGGCCGGTAGGTGGGCGGGGCATCCTCACCTCGCTGGCAAGTCGGGGTGGGCTGGGACCAGGTGCCATCAGTCTGGCAGGTGCTGGCCTCGGCCCCGGCCAGGCTGTAGCCGCTGTCGCAGTGGAAGTGGACAGTGGAGCCCACCAGGTACCTCATGCCCTCCTTGTGCCCGTTGGAGGGCGGAGGCAGCCAGCCACAGGACACCACTGGGGCAGGGGTGGGGCACAGACGACAGGCCTGAGCTGCTGACCACAGCCACCAGCCTGGGGGGCCGTGTCCCAGCACCCAGTGCCCGCCGCCCTCACCCACCACCGCCCTCACCGGGCTGCAGGCTCTGCGCGCGAAGCAGGTGCTGCCTGTGGACCAACAGCGTGGCGTTGCCCACGCTCAGGCTCCCGGTGGCCGCCACGTCGAAGTTGCAGAAATTGTTGTCCCCACACAGTTTGGCCGCCTCACTCTCCTGGCTGGGGCTGGAGGTGGTCTCCTCGGGGAAGAGGGGCAGGAAACTGGGGTCATGCTTGGGCCGGAGCAGGAAATTTTCCACGAGGAACTTGGAGTCGTAGGTGAGCAGGGAGGAGGCGTTCTCCACAGCCCCTAGGGAGACAGCAGCAGGCCTGGCTGGTGGGAAGGCCTGGGGGCTCCCCCCCACACACCTCCACTGAGCACCCCCCAGCATGGTGCCCCCTCCCCTCCAGCCTGTGGTCACTCACAGTCAGCCCCAAACTGGAACAGTTCTCGGGAACTGGCACTGGGGGGCAGGACCTGGCCGCTGCGCAGGGTGAAGTCGTCTGAGGGGTTGTCATTGAGTGTCCCAAGGAGGCCTCGTGTGTGGGTCAGGAACTTATCGGGCAGCAGGACCGCCACACTCAGGAACGGACCCTGGACGCTGACCTCCAGGCCGGCCCCTGATGACAGCATGACTGATACTCTGTCCCCAGCAGCTACTGACAGGAACATGCCTGGACACAGGGGGAGCTGGGGTCAGGGCCGCCCCTGTGGGCACCTTGCCGTGACCCCAGAGCCCCGGGATGCATGGGCCGGCACCCATGGGCTCAGGGGCAAGGGAGGGTGTCCCCAGGGCCCAGCCTGCTATGACACTCCACCACCCCGGGCGGTGGATCTGAGGTGCCCAGGCCCTAAAGGGGGCCCCCATACCAGGGCCGTGCGTGGGGGTTGCCTGTCGGCCCTCACGCCCTGACTCCACCTCCCCATCTGTGCCCTGGACACCGCCTGCTTTCTGCCAGGGCCAGAGAGAGGTGTGGAGGCCCCGGCGGGGAGGGCAGGGGAGTGGGGCCCCCACCATCCCACTCACCCTTCAGGTCTATCCAGCTTTGCTCCTTGAAGCTGAGCACCTCCTGGTTCAGCAGCACCTGCAGGGCCCCCGCCCCATCCCTCAGCCGGACCTCTACCACATCTGAGTTGCCCTCCTGGACAGCCACAGCAGTCAGCCCTGTGCCTCGGTCCTGAGAGCCTGGGATGATGGGTGCAAAATGGGGTCCACTCGGCTCAGCCTCCCCCTCCCCAGGGATGACCCTGAGCCACCCAGAGCCCCAGGGCCCAGCCTCACCCTCGGGCGTCATCCTGGTCTGGGCCCGCGCCTGCAACCTCAGGTCAGTCCCAGAGGCCTCCAGCAGCACATACTCGCCGCGTCCGTTGAATGTGAAGTTGGTGCCATCGAAGGTGACAAAGTGCGGGTCCCCGAAAGCGGAGGCTGTGGAGGGCGGAGGGTCAGGCAGGTTGCCCTGGCCCCGCCCTGCCTGGCGCCTCGCCCTGGCCAGCACCTGCCCAGGCAGCACCCACCCAGGCGCGGGGGCTGGTAGCTGCGGCAGTCGCTGGAGGGCCGCCTCTGCATGTAGCGGGAGCACTCGGGCGCCCAGAGGCAGCAATAGTAGAAGCTGATGACGTCGTAGATCCAGTGCGAGAGGCCCGGCACGCGGGGCGGCACGCGGTATGGGGGTGCGCCCCAGTCGTGGCCACGGTCTGGGGTGCTGCCACTGGTGGAGTCGGCTGTCAGGAGCTGTGTGCCCGCCGCCGTGTAGCAGCACTGCTGGCCTGAGCCATATAGGGGGCTGGGGGCACAGACAGGTCAGGGCCGCCTTGGCATCCTGCCCCCAGCCCCCACCCCGCACCCTGCCCACCGTCTCCGTGCTCACCTGGCTTGCACGGAGCGAACGCAGTGCACAGCCCCTGGGTGATAGGTGCACACGCTGCCGTGCTCGATGTCACAGCCGTAGTCTGCCTGCAGAGCGGCTGGTTGCTGTCCCCTGCACTGGCTTTGCGCTCTGTCATCCCCTCCCTGGGAGCCAACCCCTCTGGGGCCCTGGGCCCTCAGACCCCAGCCTTACCTCCCAGGTCTCTACCTGCCTCCCCCTGCACTGCCTTGGACGGCACAGCCGTGTGCCTAGTTGGGGCAGCTGGCCCCGCCTGTCCCCTCGCTCCCTACTGGGCCCTGACTGGGGTGGGGGCTCACTTGGAAGCGGCCAGAGTCAGCCTGGGCCTGGGCCAGGGTGCAGGGGCAGTCGGGAACCTCCTCCAGGAAGTTGGGCAGCTGGTCCTCCAGCTCCTCCCAGGCCAGGCACTGAGCTCGGGCCCAGGCCACAGGGTCTGCCCGGAAGTCATCGCCCAGGTGCCAGGCTAGCGCGTGCTCGTTGCTCCAGAGTGCGTGCACGTCCCTATGGGGACACATGCACACTAGGGACCACCCTTCCTGCCCTCGGCCCTGGCTCCCCATCTAGCGTGGGGGCAGCAGGCAGACAGGCCCCAGCCCATCTGCTGCAGGGCAGCCCTTACTTCTCCCCTGCGTGGTGTTTGCTGTTGACAATGCGAAGGGCACCCACTTTCCACCTCTGGTAGTCTTGAGGTGCAGGTTTTGGTGTGAAGGTGAAGGAGCCGGAGTTGGTGATGCTTGTGGCCAAGGAGTACAGGTATGACCACGCTGCTGTCCACTCCCGGGAGTACGGCTTCCCTGGGGGAGAGAAGGCCTTGTCAGCCCCCGGGCCTGTCCGAGTCCGAGGAACCCCGGGGCGTGGGGTGGGGGGGTGGGGTGCCGGTCTTTGGTGCTCAGAGCAGCCTGGTAGATGGACAGAAGGGTAGACAGATGACCACCATAGGAGGCCCTGCCCTGTTTGGGGAGGGAGCCAGGCCCAGGGCCGGCCAGCCATCCAGGGGCTCAGAGAGGTTGGGGCAGAGCAAGCCTTTTCTGTTTCCAGGATAAGCCTTGTATCCAGGAGCGGAAAATGGCCACACCTCCTCCTAGAGCTGGTACCCAAGCAGCCAGGGCTCCCCAGCTTCCCTGTGCTGCTCCAGCCAGTTCCCTTCTTGCCTGCACTCTTCCCACTAGAAATCTCCACCTGGATTCCCCCCACCTGGAATCCCCTTTCTCCCATCTCTGCAAGCCCCGAACTCCTGACCCCACCAAGCCCCACAGAGGCAGCCTAGGGTTACTCTGCTGGCCTCACCTGTCTCCTCGTAGCCCCATAGCTCTACGGTGATGGAGTTTGTGGGCAGAGCCAAGGTGTTCCAGGTCAGGGTGAGGTTACCCTGGGTGCTGGCGGTGCCGTAGTACTGCCAGCGGGTCTCGTTCACCAGCTGGCTCTTTTCGGACTCTGACACTTTGCTGGGGTGCACTGGGCAGGGGGCAGGGGGCGGGGGTGAGGGGTGAGTGAAGGCCCAGGGCCCAGGGGGTCCAGGGGAGGAGGCCCGGGGCTCTTAGAGCTGTGGGGACCCCCCAAGGACAAAGCACAGCAGTCCCTCGGGAGCGATGCTCTCCCCCTGGCGGCAGGAAAGGGCAGGAACTGGGAGAGGCAGGGCCCTGCCCCCACCCATGCCCAGGCCTCTGTCCTCCACCTGGCTGCTCCCCTCCCCTGGCTGGCCGAGCCACACTTGCTCTGGGCTGGAACTCCTGCATGGGTGCCAGCGGTGGGGAAAGGAGCTTGGGGAGCCTGCACCCAGGGAGTCGGGCGGGCCTCCAGAGGGACTGGTTCACCCAGAGCAGGTGGGCCAGGTGTGCATAGATTAGCGCCACGGAAAGTCCCTGTGAGGGGCCTGGGCCCGGGAGGGTGCGGCCTGGTGCCTCCAGTCTGGACCAGCATGTTGGGTCTCACCAGCCAGCCAGGTGCCTGAGCGTGGGAAGGAGCGGC
This sequence comes from Leucopleurus acutus, assembly GCF_964270905.1. Classification (NCBI taxonomy): domain Eukaryota; kingdom Metazoa; phylum Chordata; class Mammalia; order Artiodactyla; family Delphinidae; genus Leucopleurus; species Leucopleurus acutus. The sequence goes on along the minus strand of NC_139155.1, from coordinate 65,138,097 downwards.
CATTGTCCATGGAGAGCGTGAAGGGGATGCGGCCGGTCTCATAGAGCAAGGGTGACACACAGTGCACTCGTCCCGAGGAGTCCACGAAGCCGCGGGTCTGGATGCTCTCCTTAAAGCTGTGAGTGTGGAGGAGGCAGGAGAGGCTGGGCCAGCGTGGGCTGACCTCTCTGAGGCTCCCAGCCTCCTCCCTGGGGAAACCATCTGGCCAGCCGTCCCAGTCCTCTGTCCCGGGGGCCCCACCCAACCAGCCAGTGGGTCTGAGCCCCAGCGTGCACAGAGCCCTCGGGCCTCCCACCTGCAGATCACGCTGTCAGTGGGGTTGGACCAGTTGAGATGCTGTATCACAAAATCCTTGCCACCCATGATGGAGCCCGAGTAGGGCAAGATCTCCAGGCAGAAGTCCCGAATGTCCGAGCAGCAGCTGGCCAGGCCGAAGCAGGTCGGGTGGCAGGAGCACGGCCCATCCTGGACTCCACAACGGTGGGAGCAGCTCCCCTGGGCACCTGGAGGAGAGGGCCCTGAGTGCCCAGCCTGGCCACCCCATGTACAGGGCCCACATCTCTTTCCCCCTCGAGCCTGTTAGAAGCATCCCCAGGAGAAAGTTGGCCAGGAATTGCACTGACCACCACGTGGACCCAGTGGAAACCCATAGGGCCCGTGGGGTGGGGTAACTCTTAGTCCAGTTGGCCTGAATGACTGGCTAGAATGAGGGGAGATTTGGGGAAATGTGTCCAGACATAAAACTTTTTGGGAGGAGCCCCTGGGCAGACTGACCCTCAGCTACTAAGTCCAGTACCTGACGGCGTCCTCAGATGGCTACACGTGCCTGAGCCCTTGACATGGGCCGGGGACCTGTCTCCACTCCTAAAGCATCAATGGACCGGCAGCCTGGAGAAGAACCACGCTGGCTTGGCCGATCTGGGGTCTGGGATATGGCTACTAAGAGTCCCAGTGGAGGCCCACTAGGGGCTGGCGCCCAGGCTGAGTTTGCCGCATCTCACTCCGCTGGGCAGTGCAGGCTCACCGGTTACGGCCCCACCCTCGGGGGAGAAGGCCAGGGGTTCTCCCCTTCGTTTAGGGGAGAGGAGGGACAGTTCCAGCAGAGGACCCAGCCAGGCCAGGAGAGGGGACAGGGTGGTTTGGTGGGGGGCTGTGGGCACCCATCGCCCTGGAGCTGGCCTGGCTGTGCAGATTGGAGGGTGGAGACTGGGGTGGGGTGCAGGCCCACGTCCCATTTGGCCCTTCCCTGCCATTCCCCAAAGGGGCTGGTCAAGGGCCAGGCTTGGGCCTGAGCCACCACTACGGGCCCTACTTCACCCAGCACAGGGCCTGGCACTCAATAAATATGTATTGACCAAGACTGTGATAGCTTGAGGGGGTGGGGAAGGAGGCCCAGTGATGACTGTAAGTGAGATAAGTGGACGGAGGGTGTTGGTGCTTCCCTGAGATGGGAGATAGGCCGGGGGGCTGGCAAATACCAGCTCAGCCCAGCCCAGCCCAGCCCGGGGGCCAGGGTCCCGGCTCTGGAGTGTGTGGCCTTCCCCTAGACTTTCTCGGGTTCAGCCCACCCTGAGAAGGACCCAGAATCCTGCCTCTGGCCAGGCAGGGGGCCCAGTGGGGCTGGGGGCTCCTCCATGTACAAACACACCCTCCATCGGCGCTTGAGGTGCAGGCCAAGGGCTCTCCAGAGCTCACCACACCCTGGCCACCTCCCTCCCAGCCCGCCACCGCCTTCTGGCTCCCAGCAAGCTTAGGGTAGGCATGGCCCAGACACCCCCATCCCTACCAGCAGCCCCTTGACCCTGGGCTCCCCAGAATTTCTTCTTAGCACCCCTAGTATGGTCACAGATGGCCCGACGGATGGACAGAGGCTGAGCCCAGGGAAGTTCTGCCCCGGGTCTGACTACAGCGGGCAGATGGACAGACAGATGGGGGACAAAAGGGCAGCGTGGGGGCGTACCTGCTGCAGGCCAGGGGCCTGGGTCGGGGGCTGTCATCAGCAGCAGCAGGGCCCAGGGCAGGAGAGACAGCTTCATGGTGCCTGCCTGTGTCTGCAGCCAGCGCAGCAGTGGCTGGGAGGTGGCGGCGGCTCACTCCCCACGGCCCGGCCCCGCCCCACGCTGCCGCCCCGCCCCACCCGGGTCCCCTCTCAAAGTCCACAGGTGTCCTATGCGCTAGCAGGGCCCTACTTGCCCAGTTAGCACATTCCTGGCCCTTGGCCTGCGACTCGGGGAGGGGGCCCACGTCCTGAAGCCGGATGTCCGGAAGCTGCAGCTCAGACCCTGGATCCCACCCCGGAGCCTGCTCTGGGGAGCCAGGCCAGGCTCCTGAAGGGGATGGGATGCTGCAGTGGGGATGAGGCAGGGTTGTCCTTGCAATCCCAGGATTCCAGCCCCTCGGGTCCCAGGCCACAAGCCTGGCACCTCAGCTTCCCTGCAGGGAGCAGGGGGTCCCAGTTCCTCCCCACAGCCGGGTGGGGTAAGGGAGCAAGTGACTTCCTGCCGGTGCCTGCTGCAGGCCGGCTGTGTGGGCGCTGGGGGAGGGCTCCCTCTCAGGAAGGGTGGGAGCTGTCAGACACAGCTCCGTGGGAATCCCTTTTGGAGGGAGGAGGGGAAGGGGGAAGGAGGAGGGGAAGGGAGAGTTGGGGAGGAGGAGGAGGCAGGAGGTGAAGGGGGAGAGGGGGAGGGAAAGGGAGAGAGGGAGAGGGGAAGGAGGAGGGAGGGGGCCTAGCCTCAGGCAAATTAACCCTGGGGGGGTGGGTGGGAGCTGAGGCCAGGACCCCGGTCTCCCCTTGGCCTGGCTCTCTGGGCCCCTGGGTCAGTCTGAGGGCTCCAGACGTGCTTCCGCCTTGGGCTGGGGACCAGGAAAGGAGCCGCCCGGCCCCACCCGCCCCTACCCTTTCACTCTCGATATTTACATAATCTCTTCTTTGTATATCTTCCTCCTATTGGTGCCGGTGAGGAGACTGAGGCCCAGACAGGGAGGGGGCGGTTAGGTCACCGGGAGAGGCATCTTCTGGGAGCCTCCAAGGTCAGGGTATGGGGGGAACCCAGGCCTAGGACTCACTTGGGCTCTGCCACCTGGGCCCGGGGTCTGGACAGGCAGACAGTGGCAGTTTCTCAAGACGTCTGAAGGAGACAGGGTCCTGGACCCCTCAGGGAACTGAAGGTACCAGGGCACAGGCTTTGGCCACATGACCGGCCTTGGCCGCGGAGGTCGGCCAGCCTTGTTCCTTGGTCACCGCCGCCTCGCAGCTGCTCCAGAGAGCTGGGCTGCCACAGGTGTCGGGAGCCAGCCGCGGGAGTTGGAACCAGAAGTCCCAAGTGGATTACTGGTTGTTCAGAGCACTTCTGTGGGCAGGTGCCCTGGGTGTGGGCACTGAGGTCCCCAGCCAGCCTGGGGGCCGGTGCTGGGACTCGCCCGGGCCCAGAGCACAGCTTGGGGAAGGAAGCTCCTGGGGAGGGACCGAGGTGTCCTGCGCCCCAGCCAGGAAGGGCCCTGGGAGATGGCTAGGCTGCTCCCAGGAAGGGGGTCTGTGGACCGGGGGAAGGAAGGTGGCCACCTCCTCTCCCCAGCCTGAGCCAGAAGCCAGGAGTGCAGCGTGGGGGCCCAGGGGGCTCAGCTGAGTAACTGCCGGTCCCCTCAGGCCCTGCGGCCTCGAGAAGGACCTGAGTCAGTGCCAGTTCAGCGCCCTGGGTTCCCACGTGGCTCTGCCGGGCCTGGGCTGGGGACCCTGCAGTGTCCAGCCTCTTGGGCCTTTCTTCCCAGGCAGTGGGGGGTGGGGGCACAGCGTCCAGCCCACGAGGGGCACAGCGCAGCAAGAAGGGTCTCTGTCCCCTCCCCGGACAGAACGCCTTTCAGAGAAGGCCCCCAGAGCAGGACCGGCCCCCAGCTGTGGGGCTGGCGGCTGGGCCCCCACGGCACAGAGGGGCTTGACACTGTGAAGGGCAGGTGCTCCCACAGATCAGACGGGCTTGGAGCCGGGATGGTGGGGCCAACATCACTCTGCTGGGGCCCCACGTTTGTATCTCGCACCGAGCCCCCCGACTCATGTGGCTGGTCCTGTCAGAAGGCAAGTATGGTGGGAGGTCAGCGCCACCCCCTGCCTCAGGCCCCTCCCCAGGGTGCCCATCACATTGGGGTGCAAGCCACCTCCTCAGCACGGCTGGGACCCTCCTGACCCTGACTCTGGAGGGACGTGCCCTCACCCCTGTGCTCCTTCCAGGCCCGGCTGCTGTCTCTCCCGGGAGCGTCTGCCCTGTGTGGCTCCCGCCTGCTCCCCGGGTGCCTGTGGGTCAGGCCCTGACCTGGCCTGGGGGAGGAAGGCCCAGAAAGCCTGGACAGGGATCGCCAACCCAGGGGACAAAGAGGCCAAGACGACTGTTCCATCTTTATTAGAAAAGCAACCAAAAAAGGACCCTCCGCTGCCGTGACCCAGACAGAGCCCGTGGAGGGTGGACGAGGCCGCCTGGCTGGGGGCGGTCACGTTTACAAAGAAAATCACTTCATAAAAAAGGAGGCGGGCCCTGCTGGGCTCCTGTGGCCTGTGGCCCTGTGGTCGGGACGCCCCACCGGGCGGGGCGTGGGGGGGTGGTGGTGCGTGGGGAGTGGCCCTCAGATGTCCATGTAGTCATCGTCCTCATCTGTCTCGCTCTCCAGCGAGGACTCCTGGCTCGATGTCTCCAGGACCTCCAGGGCCGGCTGGCACAGGCTCTCCTTCCTCACGTTGGCAGCCGACTGGGCAGACAGGATGGCTGACTGCACAGACCGGGTGAGGCAGTGGTCAGTGGCAGCCTGGCACCACCACCCCACCCCCCACCCCCAGCCCTGTGTCCCACCCAGGACCTGCAGTCACCTTCAGCTTCTGTTTGGTCTCCTCTGAGATGCTGCCTTTGGGCGAGAGCAGGGTCGGGGTGGGCGGCGTGACGGTGATCTCAGGGGGGAACTTGGTGGTGGCCGAGGGGATGACCAGCTTTGGCATGTTGGGCAGGAGGCGTGATTTGGCCCGGCTGGGCTCAGCCTTGCCCGGGTGGCCCTCGGGTGGCTGGGCACTCCCACCACTGGGCACCTTGGAGCTGGCAACTGTGGGGTGGACCCAGTGGACTGAGCCGGGCTCTCGGCCTCCCGGGCCTGCCTGCCCCTCCCTTGCTTGGGGCTCATCCCCCGCAAACTCTGCACCACAGAGCCACCAAGACGCCTCCTCTGGCAGCGTCAGACCGCCCTACCCTCTCTCTTTAGGCCTGTGCTGGTTGCCAGGCTCCCAGGCCTCCTCCTGTCTCTCTGCCTCCCCGAGGGCCTGGCTCTGGCTCTGGGCTGTGGGGCACCCCCAAAAGCACAGTGTTCACTGGGTGCCCAAGGCTGGGACACGGGCAAGCCCTGCACCTCCCAGGCATGCATGTGAGCTCTCAGACCATCCTAGTGAGGCAGGAGATAGACGAGCCCCCAGGGCGAACAGCTGGAGTTCGCTCCCCGTGGACAGATACTCCGAGATGAAAATAGCAGGACAATTGAGAAAGGAGGCTGGGCCCTGCCCAGATGAGGAATACAGGCCACATATTCCTCATTCTCAAGTCAAAGAGACCTTCCTGACTAGAAAGCTCCTTGGAGGTCAAAAGGGGAGTGATGCCCACTACCCATCTAGGTCTCTTCCCTAGAATCCATCTTGGCTGAGAGGCACGCACACAGGGGAGGATCCCGAGATACACCAAATACGGACTTGGAACCAGGCAAATCAAGATGATTGGCCAAAGGAAACCCGGAAGAAATGCCCCATGTGATTCAAACTAGCAGGAGGGCGCCACTCTCTCTCTGAGCCCACCTGTGTGTCTATCCACATGTACTGTACACTTTTTCCTCCTAATAAACACTTCACTTGTTTCACTACTTTCCGTCTTTATGGGAATTCTTTTCTGCAAAGCCGATAGGGCCGGGGCCTTGTCACTAACCACTGGCCTAGTGGCTAGGGTTCAGCGCTCTCACTGGCCGGCAACCAAAACCCTGCTTCGAGCGGCTGCAGGCCGAGGCCACCTGAGATCACTAGGACACACATTCTATTGGTCATTCCCGCCACAGGGAGGATGCTGGGGCTCAGGGCCGGCCACTCAGCCAGCATCCACTTTCCCCTCGCGCCTCAGGATGAGCCGGAGCTGGGAGGCAGCAGTGTGGGCTGGCAGCCTCCGGGAGCCGCAGCCTGGCTGGTGTCCACATTCTTCCGCTGCTCCATGGCTTTAAAAGGAGCGGGGCTCACTCAGCCCCCATGCCCGACTCCCTCGGGCTGGCACCAAGCCCTGCTGTCCTGAGTGGGGTCTGCGAGAGGCCCCAGCCCTGAGGAGTCCCCGAGGGGCCTGGCTGGTGGGAACGGGCTGTGACTCAGACACAGACACGGACACAGACATGACATGGATGCCCATCTGGCTCCGCCCAACCCGGCCGGCCCTCTGCCCACCCCTGCCTCCTCCCCGCCCCACGCCTGCCCCTCCCATGGACCCATCTGGGCACAGGCACCCCTCCCTCTCGGCTAGGCCACCTTGGCCTGGGCTCAGCACCTCCCGAGCTATTCCCCTCTGTGAGGCGGGAGTGCGGGTGGGGGTGGGGGGGTCTCGGGCCCTTCCCTCCCCCGAGGAAGCTCTCCAGCCAGGCCTTCCCTGCCTGGCCTGCCTTTCTTGTCTACCTCACCCCCAGGCCCACTCCAGGCCCCTCTGTCGAGAAGCACCCGCTGACTGCTGGCCCTGGGGGCCGTGATGGGCTGCTCCCGACTGGCCTTACCCTGGCTGCAGGTGGGCTCAGCGCCTGTCCGGGGGACCGCCTCTGCTGGCCAGCAGTGCGGCTCTGCTGGAGGGCCCTCGGGGGCCGTCTTCACCTGCTCGCTGCACCGCGGCTCCTGGGGCAGGAAGCCCGTGCCCTCTGCCCCTCCTGCCAGCTCTTCTTCCTCTGTGGAGACACAGCACGGCTATGGGTGACATGCCCCCCACCCTTGGGATAGGGGCCTCCACCTCCACCATGGCCGCGCAGGGGCTCCGCTGGAACAATCGCCCAGGTGGGGCCAGGCTGCTACCAGCAGGAAACCGCTCACCCCTGTGGACATGCTATGAACCTGACACAGCGGGGGCCCCACCCCAGCTCACAGGAGTGGCCACTGGAACCGAACAATCCAGCTAAGGACAAAGTAGATGGAGCGGTGGCGGGCCTGGCGCCCTCCTGCCAGGCCACACCTTCCAGGCGTGAGGAGGGGGCTGTGAATCAGCCTCCGTGGTGCCAGGTGGTCAGTCGGCACAGGGGCGCCTGCCCCCAGGGACCCCGGGACGTCCGGCCCCTTTGCACTCCCATTCCTCCTCCTTCCCCTTGAGGCCCGGACTCTCCTGCCACGCCGGCCATGACCCCAACACCCAGCCGCTCCCCACTTGCGGTGACACTGGCCCCTCCCTGGCTGGGCACGGGGACAGATGGGCTTCCTGCCTGTTGGCTCCAGTCCTGGAGGACAGCACCTGCCCTGCTGCCTGGCCGCAAGCCACGCCCTCCCTTCTCGGTTCTGACTGCCCGGCAGTCAGGGTCACAGTCTCTTCGTTCCCAGGGTCCAGCACCACACGCTGCCACAGGCAGGGATGAGCCCCTCGGAGGCTCCAGAGCTGCCCTCCTGGGCCCCGCGGAGCAGGTGGAGCAGCAGGAATCCTGTGGCCCCGTGGCAGGAATGGGTCACTGCACCGGGCACGCACCCACGATGTGATGCAGGCCCGGTGGCTGTCTGGTCCAGGGCCTTCCATAGGTGGCAAAGCCCTGCCTGGCTGGGCCCAACACTGAGGGCCTGGCCGAGCGACCTGGAGCGGCTGCTTGGGTTAGGGGAGCGGGCAGGGGGCTACCTTGCTGTGAGCAGTCTACAGGCCAGGCTGGCAGGAAGCGAAGTCTGCCCTCAGGGGGCAGGTATCAGTCCCTCCTGCCCCCAGGGCACGGTCCGGCCTCCCTTCTTGATGGGTGGCCAGAGGAGGAGGGACACTCGAGGCAGGGAAGTCCAGCAGAGACTCAAGCACGTGGAGAGGTGCTTCCTAGGCCAGGCGGCCCTGTGAGGAGGACCACGGCGGGGTGGTGGGGGTACCAACGGGGAGGGGACCTGCCTGGTGCCTCAGCCTTCAGGGAAGAGCTATCTGGGGCTCCCCGAGCCCCCAGGCCTCAGGCTCTGTGGAAGCAGGGGGACGGGCTGGAATCCTGAGCCATCGGGGCAACTCTCCCTGCTCCCTAGGCAGACTCACAGCCTGGCCGCTGAGTCCCCAAGGCCCAGTGTCCTGGAGGCGCCCCTGACCCAGGTTCAGACTCTCCCTGGCTTCTCGACTGGCACGAGGCCGGCACTGTGGCCCCCTCAACCCCGTCCAGCGGGCGGCACCCTGCACAGACAGGTGCTCCCTGCCCTGAGTCCTGACCCAGCTGGTCCCACGGCCTGGAGCCCCCACTCCCCACCCCTGGAGCCCTGACCACCTCAGCAAGAGGGACCCTCAATCACTCATGGGCCAGGCACCATCAGCAGGAAATCCGGTCCTGGCCTGTGGTGGGCAGACACCCAAGGAGACAGGGAGGTGAGCAGACGGGGGCAGCGATGGGCAGTGTCAGGGCCCCTCTTGGGGGACGCACAGTGGAGGAACTGAGGCCTCTAGCTGGCGAGAACCTGAGGCCACCAACAACCTGAGAGCGCCCAGGGGACCAGCTGATGACCTGACGCCCCCGAAGTTCTGATCCTCTGGGGCAGGAGTCAGGCGGGGGCGGCGACAGGCCAAGGGACGGCAGCCAGGTCTTCGTGGAGTGAGTGGCTTCCCCAGGCCGTGGACGGTCATTGCCGCCACCCTGTGAAGTCACCCCCAGCAGAACCCGCCTGTAGGGCCGTGCTCACCGTCTGCCACCGTTGCTCTGCTGGGTGTGGACAGCGAGACACATGGGACAGCAGAGAGGAGGGGACGCCCAGGCCACTGGGTGGAGCTGCACCTGTGGCCCTTCGGCCTCAGAGGCTCCTCCCTAAACCCTCGGCTGCAGGGGCTACCTCAGGGGAGGTGACCATCTCAGGCCGCGGTCAGCACCGCTCTGACTGGCTGGGTAGAGGGTCCCTGCACTTCCCCACCTTCAGAGCAAACTAGGGACCCATGAGGTTGGGGGCCTGGGCCCTCAGCCTCCATCTGAGCAGAGCAGCCTGTGGGAGCAGCGCTCCTGGTCACGGCTAACCGGGCTTCCAGGTCTGGCTCCAGCCAGGCACTCCTGCTAGGGCTGACTGTCCCCTTGTTCAGATGGGTCAGGAAATGACATGGCCGAGCCTGCATGGCGGACAGTAGCACCCCAGCTGTGGCCCTCCACGTCGATGGCTCCTGGTGGACAGGTGAGCCTGGCCTTCGGGGACGAGCAGGGATGTGCGGGCAGGTGGGAGCCCGGCCCCGGGTCCGCGGAGCAGGGAGGGAGAGGTGCAGGGTGTGTGCGCGTGTGTGTGTTTGTCCTGAAGCGTCTGCCCTCCCTGGTCTGCTGGCTGCCCCCGCCCGTGGGCTGCCGTTCCCATTCCCAGTGGCATCTAGATTTGGAAGGAACTGGGGCTCCCTCCTGCCGACAGAGCCCCCAGCCCCATCCTTCCGCAGCCCCCGCCTCAGCCTGGCCGGCTTCCGTCTGCCTCGCCCCGGGGGCGCAGGGGCTGGGCAGGTCTGCCCCACAGCCCAGCAGGCACCCAGGACTGCTCACAGGCCTGAGAGGTCTCGTGTGCACTGGGGTCAGGACCTCCTCCCCACTCCTGAATCCTCGTGGGAGGAGAAACATGGTGAGGTGGGTGCCATGAGGGTGGGGTGGGGTGGAGACAGCTTCTCAGGGATCACCAGGCTGGAGGCGCCCACACTCTCCATGCAACGAGCAGGACTTGCCGCTGGCTGGCAAAGGGGTCTGGGCCCTGCTCTGGCCCAGCCGGGCCTCACCACCAGGTGAAGGGGATGGGACTCACCTGGGCCCGAAGAGGACATGCTGGGGGTGGCCTCGGGCCTGTGTGGCCGTGGGGGCCCGGGATCCTTGGACGGGTCTGGGGTAGAGCCTGACGCCGAGGGAGGACAGGTGACAACAGCCGGGGCGGCAGCCTGCGCAGGACGAGGCTTGGTGTGGCTATCGCTGGGCCGCTGCGGGGTGTCCGTCGGCGTGGGGTCGGGGGCTGCAGGGGCCACAGCTGTAGGGAAGAAGTTCTCTCGGCTGTCCTTAGGGTGCTTTGGGGTGGTGGGTGTGTCCCCTGCAGCCTGGGAGGACAAAGGGGAGGTGAGGGAGGCCAGCTGGGCAGGCCTGAGTCCACGCTATCCCCCAGGACGCCTGTCATGGTGCCCCGCTCTGGGCCCCAATGCTAGCAGGGAGGCCCACTCTGCCAACTCGGGACACCGCTGGGGGCCCAGAGTCCGTCCCTAGGAGAACTTCCAGGCCACGCTGGCAGGGGCTCCGTGGAGGGGCATCAGGCTGGCCGGGATCTTCACCCTCCCACTCCTGGGTGCCAGCCTGGGAGGAACATGCCAGTCATGACCCGGGGCACAGGCTGGTGGCCCCCTCCAAGACTGACTGCAGTATGGGAGGTCAGTCTTGGAGGGCGACTTCCCAAGGCCACTGGTGGAGGGGTCCTGAGACAGCCGGGATGACACCGCCAGAGTCAGCTCCTGGGCTTTGTGCAGCCCCAAAGCCACAGCACCCGAGGCGGCCCCAAGCGTGGCCCCTGCCGGCAGCCTGGCCTCGGCTGCCCCGTGGTTCCCCCACCACAGGCCGTCGGTTCTCAGGGAGCCGGGCCCTTCAGGACCTCCCCATCCTTGTGCACACGGTTCCCTCTGCCGCTAGGCCTTTTCCACTTTGCACCTGAAGCCCACTCCCCAGGCGGTGCGAGGGCCACGGCTCCCTGAGAGCAGCTGCGAGGTGGGGCAGGGGCTCCGCGCGGCCTCTGGCAGCAGAGCTGAGGGCTGCACCCCAGTGCCTGAGCCACACCCCAGCCTCACCATACTTGGAGCCAGCCCACACCAGGGCCGTGGGGACCCCTGCCCGGGGCTGCGAGTGCGGGAGCCTCACGCCTGCTGGGAGCACGCCCCATCCCCAGCTTCACGAGGTGCGGTCAGCCCGGCGACTCTGCTGTGCAGTGAGTGTCTGGGATGAGCCCAGACCTCCAGTGGGAGGGTGGGCAGGACAGAACCTGTCTGTTGTGGGCAGACACATGGGGAAGGTGGGTGCTGTGTCCCTATCTTGCGGGAGCCACGGGTGATGGCACTCAGCCTCTAGTTATGTCCCGAGCACCCTCCTGGCATGTGCCGGGCTGCGTGGCAACTCGGAAATGCCTCCAGCAAAATGGACACAAAATGGGTGGGAGCAGTGGCTCCCAGGGCCACGGCCGCCTCCCCCGCAGCACTGGCCAGAGGCGGGTCCAGGACAGCTGTGACCGACATGGTTGTCATCCCTGAGGTCGCTTCCTAGGCTCCTCTGACAGGCCAGGTCCCAGCTGGGTGCTGGTCCTCCGTGGGCCTCCATCTCCCCATGTCCCCTCCTTGCCCTTGGCTCCTGCCAACTGCGCACCCCCTTTCACCTCAGACCAGAGACCAGTTAAGGGGGAAGCTGTCTGGGGGTTTCCTGTGTGGTTCTATCATTTCAAGCACCTTAAAAGTCTGCATCAGAAACAGCCCTCCTTTCTCTGGAGTGATCACTGCCCACCTGCCCCAGTCTGGGTGGGTGGAGGAGGCAGGAGGGGGACCCCTGGGCCCGACCCTGCTCTGGGGCACTGGGCAGTCATTTCTGTCCCACAGAGCAGAGGTTGTGACAAGGTGGCTGCACTGTGAACTCTGCTGCCTTGGCAATAGCAGGGCGGTGGGGACTGCCGGCAGGGGGACACCTGCCTCCAGGGATTCCTGCCCTCAGCTGGGGGTCTGGCCCTCCTATGTGGCCCACAGCCCACTTGGTGAAGGTTGAACCCCTGGGCTTCCTCAGACCCAGAACCCCGGTGGGGCAGTGGCCCGATGCCCCACTCCACTGAGAAAAAGCCCATCTGGACACCGAGGGACAGCCAGCCGCTGAGGGACTAGGACACGACTCCCCAGCTGCAGCTGGAAGCCCACTGCCCTGAGCTCCTGCCTCTGGACTCCCTCATGACACCCTTCCCCAGGGGGCCCAAGGAAGAGTGATGACTGGGAAGGCCGGGCCTGCTGCTGGGGCAGGGCAGTCAGGCCACCCCTGGGGACAAAGAGGCCGCACCTACCCAAATGGCACGTACCTGCTCTTTGACCTAGTGACCTGGCCCGGGATCATCCCCACCTGTGGCTCACCTGACCTGGCCCCTGCCCCAGCCCACCCTCTCCACCCAACAGCAGGGAGTCTTCCCAAAACACGATGCTGGACAAACACCAGGACCCCCGCCCACCCTGCTCCTATCAGCCCCGTATCCCAGCTCCACCTCTGTGCGGAGGAGCAACCTTTCCAGTTGAAGTCGACTAAGTAGGGAACATCCTCCCTGTTTAGAGAAAAGGTGCGGGGGTGAGGGGACCTTTGTGTCACACGCCCAGTCAGAGCTGGGGTCTGGTGCACCCCCAGGCGGGTTGTCAGGGGCTCCTTCAGGGCCTGAGGCTCAGCTGCCCATCTCCCCTGGGCCCACCTGACCAGCCTGCAGCCCGGGGCGGGCTCTGCACGACGAGGCTGGCACAGGCAGGGTCACGCTTACCTGTCTCTGGGCGGCGGCACCAAGGTGGACCTGACAGAACTTCACGGCCTGCTCCAGGGCAGCCTCCTCGTCCACCTGAGCAAGGAGATGCCCAAGGTCAGAGGGCAGGGGCCTCGGTGGCCAGCCTTCCCCCGGCCCCTGGTGTTTGAGGACAGCTCCCAGGGTGAGCCCTCCCACTGCTGCTCCCCCCAGGACCCCAGCCCTGTCTCCCAGGCCCATCTGCCAGGGGCACCGCTCTGGGCCCAGATGGCCAAGCCACGTTCATGTCTGTGGCTGTGCTATTTCATCCTCGGGGGCTGAGGCTGGCAGACTCTGAGCCAGAACCTGCCCCTCATGGGGGCGATGAGGCCGGAGAGACCTGGGGGTCGCCCGGGATGAGCAGCAGACAGGGCATGAGGGAGACAGCCAGGCTGGAGTGGCGAAAGGGCCCGCCCTCACCAGCAGGGAATGCAGGGCTTTTTTTCTAGTTTATCAGCAACAAAAAAAGTTACTGCTGGGTGCTTGTGAGGTGGTGATAAGACAGTCACACTCACAAGCTGCAGTGCAAATTAACACAAGTTAAAAGGAAAACAGTGTATCAAGATGGTCACCCTGTATGAACCAGTCACAGTGCAGGGTTCTTCCTGTGGAAAGAACCTATTTTTCTCTAGATAGAGAAAAAAACGTGTGCCTAATGGAGTTTTTTTTAAAAGAAACAGAATGAGAAGGGCTCCTCCACTGCAGCCCCTCCTCGGGGGCCCCGACTCCCTGTGCCAGACTTGACAAGATTTCTGCAAAGCGGCTTCCTTTCCTTTATGGGTGAATGTAAACATTTAAAAGCATGTTGTTTTCCTTTTGCTTTTTGGTATACGTTTCCCCAGCTTTACTAACGTTTAGTTGACAAATAAAATTGTAACATATCTGAACCTATCTCGTGCTCACAGTAGACAACCTCAGAGGTGACCAGGAATGACTCTGAAAGCCCACCCCGGGCGGCCTGGCCGTGATCACGCTTGGGAACAGAGCCGCCAGGCCCGCCCCAAGGCCACCCACCTGCCTGATGAGCATGTAGCTCTCGGACATGATCCTCTCGATGCGGCCCAGGTCATAGGCCACGCCCTTCTGGCCCTGCTGCCACACTCGGTAGGCGTCCAGCAGGAGGGTCTTGCCGGACTCTGTGTCCTCCAGGAGCTTCCTCTTGCGGCTAGGCCGTGGAGGTGCCTCCTCGGGGTGGCTGCCTGTCCTGGGTCCAGGGGTGGCGGCCGGGGCGGCGGCGGCGGCTGGTGGGGCCGGTGTGGGCGGGCTGGGCTGCTGCCGGGCGCTGATGCTCAGCTCCTCCAGGGACAGCTCGGCTGGCCGGCTCTCGGGGCCCCAGTCTCTTGGGGGGCGGCCTGGCTGCAGGGGTGGCGCCCGCTCCGAGTCTGAGCCACGGGTGGCGGCCTCCCCCGTGTCCATGGGCTCTGTGGGGCCTGCCCGGGGGCTCTCATTGTCCTTCCGCTCCCCGCCCTGGTCTGCACCATCTCCTGCGTCCACAGCCACAGGCCGGTGGTTGTGGGGGCCTGCTTTGCCCCCTGGCTCGGCCCCTGGCCCTGAGCCATCAGCCAGAGGAGGCTTCTTGGGGTGCGGGAGGCCTTCCTGGCCACCCTCAGGACTGGCCTTGTGGGAGACGTCGGTGGTCATCCTGGCTCCAGGGAAGCCACAGGCCTTGGGCCCTGGGCGTTCTGACCCCTGTGAGGAAACCAATGGTAAGACTCAGTGTGTCTGGTGTTTCTGCCACAAGAAAGCACCCTTGGGTGCCAGGTTTGCCCACCCACCACGGCCACTCAGGCTCTGCCCATCTGCCCGCTGGCCAGGGCTGGGTCTGGAGAACTGCCTGGGAAGGCCCTCCCGACTCTGAAGCTCCGGCCTTGACGGGGGCTGATGAGGCCTTGGAGATGGCTCTGCTCTTGAGGACCAGCTGGCCCTCGCCAAATGGCTTCTCTATGTGCGGGCGCCTCGCGGGGAAGTGACCTGCCAGGGCCACCAAGCGTGCTCACTGCAGAGCCGAGTCCACCCTGAGCCCCTGCACCAGGGCCCAGCCAGTTCTGCTGGGCAGCGGGGCATTGTAGCCAGATGGCCCTGGCTCCCAGCGGCCCCGCCTGCTAGGCTGGTGACCAGCCTCCGGGCCCTCAGGGTACCCAGCTGTGACGAGGGACCGTGTGTGCACCAGCTCCTGGGGGCTGGCGGGTGAGGGTGCGGGGCCACTGGCTTTGCCATCTGCTCCACTGTGAGAGCTGTTGTCTCCTGAGCTGGTCCTGCCGGGCGGGGCTGCCTCAGGAGCCTCACCACCTTCCTCACCAACCACGAGCTCACTTTAGCCAAGCGCGTCAGTGCCTCACACGAGGTGATTGCGAGGTCGTCTGTGAACTGACCTTCCCACCTGGGGAGGCAGGTGAGTACTGCCCACAGGTGGGGGTGTGGGGACCTGCCCAGGGTGGGCGGGGTGTACCTCCGAGAGCTCACTCAGTGTGTCCTCCAGCACCTTCACAGTGAGGACGAAGGCCCGCTGAGCCAGGACCTGGCGGTCGGCATCTCGCAGATACTTCCTGCAGGCATGCGGGGGTGGCCAGAGCATCAGAGCTGGATGGCGGCCCGTGCCCCTCCGAGTCCCACCCGCCTGGGGTCTGCTCCCCAGAAGTGTTCCCCGAGCCTCCTCCTCCTCGCCCAGCACTGTGTCCTGGGCCCCCCTGAGCTGGGCTGTGAGCCCCGGGGCGGGGCGGGGCAGGCCAGGCTCAGTGAGCTTGGGGGCCCCCGGCTTCTCTCCCACAAGCCCATCTCCAGGGAGCTTCAGGCCCCTGCTGAAGCCCCCACCCTAGCCCCTGGCACGGCACAGGTGAGTGAGACAGCGGAGAGGTGAGGCATGGTGCTGGCAGCAGGAGGCCTTGCAGCCGGGCCACTCCACGTCTGAACTGTGTCTCTCCTGGGACCCCCCTCCCCCCAACCACTGCAAGTGGGGGCTATCCCTCAGTCCTATCTGTCCCAAGAGGTCTCTGGTTACCTCTGAAGCCCAGGCCCCCTGTGGCTCGGCCCACTATTACTGGCCTTCACCTGGGAACCCTGGCTGTCATTTGGACACCTGTTGTCCCCACGAGCTGACAGCATCCCCAGGCGCCCCGAGCTGGGGGAAGCAGAAGGGCTAGCTTGTCCAGAGTCTCAGTGGGGAAACCAAACCCAGTGGGGAGAGCCCGTGCTTGCCCCGGGGAGTCTGGGGCAGGGGCGCTGGTGTTTGGTTTCCAGACAGCGGGACAGAGAGGGCCTTGAGGAGAAGGACTGGGCTGGGCTCCCTGCTCGTGTAGACGCCCCAGGCAGACGGGGCCGAGCGGCTCCAGGCAGTACGTGCTTGTGCTCTGAGCCACGGCAGTGTCAGCCGCCGCCGCAGGGCTGACCGCACGCTGGACTGGGCCGGCCGGCCGGGCGGCTGCACTCACTTGCCCTGGTCCGGGGTCCGCTGCAGCATGGAGGAGACCTTCAGCAGGGTGCTGTGGTCCCGGAGCTGGGCCAGCACCTTGAGCAGCAGCACAATGGAGCGGTTCATGTGCCAGGCAAAGCTGCCCGGCCGGTCGATCTCGTCCACGGGGATCCGCCAGATGCCCTGCGGGATGGACGCGGCGGGCATGAGAGGAGGGCCGCTGCGACCAGAGCCTGCCCTGGGGCCCAAGGGGACGGGAGTACGGCCCCCCACCTGCTTCCTCCCACAGATGGGGGGCAAGGACGCGTGCATAGTTCTGCACCCTCCTCTTCTGAAAGGCTGCACGGCCTCCGTTTACTTGATCGGCTCCCACGGGAAGCAAACGGGTTGCGCCTGGTCAAATGGCAGGACTGGGAGAAGCCGGGGCCTACGTGTCTCCTGCACAGATGCTGACTTAGCGTGGGACCTGTTCCTAGAGGGAAACTCTAGGAACTCGTGAGGCCGAGGGTCAAAAGGTGCCGCCGTACCACGGCAGCTGTGCTGGCCAGACAGGCCCAGGCCTGGGCCCCACCCACGGCTCTCCCTCCAGCAGCGGCCAGAGACTCGCAGGCCTGCCGAAAATGACCAGCAGCTCCCAGGATGCCGGGTTCCCTCAACACACCTTTGCCAGCACTTTGCTCTGGCTGGGATCCCCTCCCCACTTCCCCCCTGGCTAACTCCACTGTCTGACGGCTGAGCGGGGGCAGGACTGGCTCTGGGGAGCCCCACTGCCATCTCCCCCCCGGCCATGCTTAGCCCACCGCTGCACCCGGCACCCTGCCTATCACCAGCCCCAAGGTCTGGTTCCCTGAGGTGCCCCCCCACCAGCATGGGGTCTGACACCCGCTCAGACCCAGTCAAGGTGAGGTGAAGCCCAGGATGGCTGAGGGAGAGAATGACAAGTGAACAGAAGCTCACACCACTGAGCCATATCTCCGGGGCAGGTTCCCAGATGGGTCCCTGCAACTGACCCCTGGAGAAACTCCTGCCCAGGAAGGACAGAGCCGTGAGCGCCGCCGCCTCTCCAATGTGCGGCCCACGGCAGGGAGTCCAGGCAGAGCCCCTCTCAAGGCCCTATTCCCGTGGGAGCTGGAGGACGGTCCACGGCACCCTCCCTGCTCCAGCAGCCCTGGGAAGGAAGCCAGAGCCCCTCCAGGCCTGAGCCATTTGGGCAAGAGAGGAGCTTGAGGGCTTCCCTGGTGGTGCAGTGGTTAAGAATCTGCTGCCAATGCAGGGGACACGGGTTCGAGCCCTGGTCCAGGAAGATCCCACAGGCTGCAGAGCAACTAAGCCCATGCGCCACAACTACTGAGCCTGCGCGCTCTAGAGCCCATGCTCCGCAACAAGAGAAGCCACTGCAATGAGAAGCCCATGCGCTACAACGAATAGTAGCCCCAGCTCGCCGCAACTAGAGAAAGCCCGTGCACAGCAACAAAGACCCATCGCGGCCAATAAATAAATAAATGTATAAAAAAAAGAAAAAAAAGAGAGAAGCTTGAAACCCTCAGGGCTGAGTCCCCGCAGCCTGCACGCCTGCTCCCCGGGCTCACAGTGGACACGGAGGGCCCGCCCGGGCAGGCTGGGCCCCCGTCCAGACAAAACCGGGGGCCCGAGGCCACCCTCTCCTGTGGCACTAACACCAATGCTGCATCTCCTACTGGGCGGGCGTGGCTTCTGCAGCAGTTTGGGGAAAGCTGCCACTGGAGAGGACGAGGGACAGCCAGAGTGGCCCAGGCACCCCGCCCCCAGGTGTGATGGCAGTGGCCAGGAGGGTGCCAGGCCCAGCAGTATAAGACCAAGGAAGGGCCCGCCCCACCAAGGCACTTCAGACATCACCGTGGTCCCCACTACAGCCTGCAAGGGGCGGTGACACAAGGCATCTACCTGTTTTTTTTTTTCCCCTTGGGGTGAGGGTGCCAAAACGAGCCGAGGCACACGCTGAGAAACTCCCTGGAGGGCACCGTGTCCCTCCCTTCCCCTGCCACAGTGGGCTAGCCTCCTGCCACTGCCAGCCCACTGGGAATCGCCAGGCAATGCCTCAATGAAGACAATTTCCGGGCGACACTGAGAGGGGTCTGCCTGCCACCTGCCCTGTCACACGGAGGCCGTACCCGCTGCCCGGCTCACCCTCTGGGACTGCTCTCCCCGCCTGGCACTGACGGTCTGGTGCATCACGATCACGGACGTTTCCAGGCAGACAGCTGGCTGAACCTGATTGCTGTGTAGGTGGGAAGCCTGGGCCAGCAAGGGGCAGCCCGCCCCCAGCCACACTGCTGGACAGCAGCCAGCCCGGAGGCATGGGGCCCCTCCCGCCTCAGCCACTGACTCAGTCTGCTGAGCAGCCCCTCCTCGGGCAGACGGGACACAGCCACCAGGACAGGTCCAGTTTGCATCCCTTCACACAAGAGTTCAGCAGCAGAGGCCCCCGTGCACCCACCCAGAGGGCACGTGTGCAGGCCCCAGGGAGGGCAGGGAGCACACTGGGACCGGGAAGAATGGGGGCAGCAGTGCGTGAGAGGAAGACTGGCTGCGCTGGGGGGCCTGAAGGACAGGCCAAAGCAGGATTCCAGCCAGCAGGAGCCACGCAGCAGGCAGCCCACAGGGAGAGTCCGGGACAGGGTGCCTCGAGGGAGGGAGGCAGCTCTGGTGCCAGGCGGGGCTGGGGGGCCACGACTCAGGCTTCCTCCTCACTGTGCCCTCCCCCAGACTCCCCTCTCCCAGGCGGCAGGCACTCCATCCTGGCAGGGATGCCGCCTGCTTGGAGAGCCGCGGGTGGTGCAGGGGGCGCAGCGGCAGCCTCAGAGCACTCAGAAATGCCAGGACTGTGCTCAGAGCTCACCCGTGTGCCAAGAGGCTCATCTGGAGTGTCCCAGCCGACCCTGCAGCCCATCAGAACGGCTCTGGGCTCCTGGCTGACAGATGAGGTCACCGAGACAGACTGCAACCACCTGAATAATG
Source organism: Leucopleurus acutus (assembly GCF_964270905.1). Taxonomy (NCBI): domain Eukaryota; kingdom Metazoa; phylum Chordata; class Mammalia; order Artiodactyla; family Delphinidae; genus Leucopleurus; species Leucopleurus acutus. Next base: position 65,118,997 of record NC_139155.1, on the reverse strand, counting down.
CATGGAGCCCCAGACTCTGGACTGAGTGCTTAATACCAGTTACCAAACCCTCCATGCAGCCCCAAGAGCCGGGCATCCTCCTGCTGCTCTTGAGGAAACCGAGCTGCAGCAGCTGAGCCCCACAGCAGGGCAGGCCAGGGGTCCTGGGAGCTGGGGTGGGTTGCCCTACTTGGGGACTCTTAAAGACGTCCCCGAGGGAGCTGACGCTGGGTCAGTGGCATGGTGGGGTACCATCGAACATGCCATCCACTTACAAGGGGGACTGTGAAGCAAGGCGAGGCCAGAGCCTGGGCAGAAGGGCCATGAGGTTTTGGCCTCTGGTCACCGCAGCCTCGGCAGGTGGTGCCCCAGGGAAGGGACGGAGAGCAGATGGCCCCACTGGCATGGAGCACTGCTCCTGGCTGCCAGGCCAAGGGCGTGCTCAGGCCCATGGCTCACGCTGTCTCCAGCACATTGTGGTCTTAGGACAGCTTCTTCCTGGAGGGGCAGGGGCTCCTTTCCCCCCAGATTCATGATTGGCCGGCCAGTCCACACCTCCTAACTGCCTCAGTGTGGGCCAGAAGGAGCGCCGGCTCCCTGCACCCCAGAGGGCTGCCGGCACAGCCTCTTCATCCAACCCGGGGCCAACTCTGAGCCTGGCAGATGGAGAGCAGAGATCCAGACACAGTTCTGGTTCGCATGGCAAACCCAACCACCCTCTGCTGGGCCACCACTTGGGCCATTCTCCACGGCATACTTCAGGGTCGTTCCAGGGCTCCCGGCCCCATGTGTCACCTTCACGGACCCCACCTTTCAGTCAAGGCTCCTCCACTCCAAGGGCCCAGGCGAAGGCTCCCCAGGAAAACAAGGGGTCGGGAAATGCCAGGGCAGGAAAGAAGGCCGAGAGAGGCACGGCCCAGTCGGGCTCCACTCCATCCGAGCCACACTCAGCCCCGCTGCCAGGCTTGTCTGGGAGGGGATGAGGCTCAGGCCATGGGGGCTGGGCGGAGACTCGGATTCGTCCTATGCCCACACCAGCAAGGACAGTCCGTGTGTGTAATCAAACCCGCCCAAGGCTGCCCAGTGACGCTGGGGTGGGACCAGGACACAGGGGCCAGACCCCTTTGTCCCCCACTCTCTGCGCCCTCCCTGAAGGCTCACAAAGAAACAAGAAGTCAGCAATATGACCTGTGACTTACAGACGTAGAAATGGGGGTGCAGAGAATTAGACAGTGACACCGAGTCACTTCAGTCTTCAGCCGGGGCCTTGGAAGCCCTGCCCTCAGAGGGACGGGGGAGCCAGCGCCCTCCCCAGCACCCTGAGGGCCTCAGAGCCTTGTGAGCAAGTCCCTGGGGCCCTGTCGTGGGAGTCTTCCCGGAATCCTGGGCTCCTCCCGCCGTCCCTTGCTGCCCCACCCACGGGACTCAGATGTGGCCCCTTCCCCACTGTGCTGCCACCGGGGTCGTGCCCAGCCGGGGCACCAGGTGTGGCTCAAACAGAAGGACAGAGGAGAAAGTAACGACAGCCAGGCGCGCCCAGAAAGGCCGAGAAGAAGCTGCGCCTAGGGGCCTCAGGTAGGAAGAGAGGAGGGAAAGGCGATAGGGGACCCACAGCAGGCCAGAGGGCGGAAGAGGTAGAAGCAGGCGGCTGGGCAGGCAACCCAGAAGGGCCTGTGTCTGCTCGGTGCCTTCCCAGGCCCAGCCCAGCCTGAGCAAGGGCTGCCACAGGGTGGTGTCAAGGGCCGACCTAGCTCTCGTGGGCAGCAGCCAGTCCTGAGGGCCTGAATCCTGTCGCGCGGCCCCCCCAGCCTCTGAGCTGCCGCCGGTGGGCAGGCAGGAGGGGCTGAGCCTCTCTTGCTTCCTGGCCCCTCCATGCCCTGAATAGAGCTGGCCTTCTGGGGGGCCACCAGGCAGGCCTGCACACCCTCCACGAAAGGAATGTTCCCGGTCAAGACCACAAACGCTGGTCCCAAGTCCCCACAACCTTGGTGCAGCTCTCGGGCGGCTCTGAGGGAGTTGCCAGCGCTGCATCTGAGCCAAGGCCTGGTCAAGCCTGGGGGAGTCTGCGCCCCAGATGGAGCCCCTGCAGGCGCTAGGGAGGCCCCTGGGTCCCCCAGGGCGGCTCAGCCTGGCAACTGCACAGAAAGCCAAGTGCATCCCAGGGACTGGGGGATCACACGGATGGGTCAGGCATACCCCCAAAGGGGTCCATGCTGGTGGGATAGGCAGACACAGATGGCTGCCATCCAGGGCGAGGGGACAGACGAGAGATTGGAATAAGAAAAAAGGAGCTAAGAGAGCAAGAACTTTGGGGAGGGGGTTGTACAGGAAAAGCCAGGGAGGAAGCCAGAAAGGAGCAGGAACCGGAGGAAGAGGGAGGGGAGCCCCTGCCAAGTGAGGGGAGATGGGCAGCCCCCTAGAGTCGACCTTGTGACCCAAGTGTCCTGAGCAGAAGGTACAGAGGAGCGTGAGTTCTTTCACCTTAATTTTTAACTCAGTAATGGAGCACGCGTATTTTCCTGCACCATCAAAAACTCCCCATCACTTAAAAGGACCCCAGTGCGTCGCCCGGCAGGTGTACCCTAACTCGCTCGGTCCCCTCCTGGGTGACATTTGGGGTGGAGTCTTCAGGATCATTAGGAAGAATGTCGGCTGAACAGCCTTCCCCACAGAGCTTTTCTCCCTCTGCTCAGGCTGGACCCCTCCCCACAGAGGGGACAATGGTGGGCATGCAGCAGCGGGTGCTGTCCTGGAGGCCGTGCCTGAGCTCCTGATCTAAGATGCGGAGAGCGTCCCACCTGCCCAGGCCCTCCCAGCCCCCACCTGTCCCACGCCCACAGCATGACAGGTGAGCAAGGCCTCCCCACGGCCGCTCAGCCCAACATCCCTGTTCACAGAGAACACGATGCTGTGAGCACCCCAGGGAGAGCCCGCCTCCCGGACAGAGGGATTCCTGCAGCCCACCCCCTTGGCATGGGTGCAGCAGTGACTCAGCGCTCCGAGCAGGCGAGGCCAGGAGAGCCTGCTGGCATCCCACTCCGAGGAGCAGTGGGCTGGGGGCTGTAGGAGCAAGAGGGTGAGAGGGAGCCCCTCAGCAAGAAGGGGTGTCAGGGTAGGAGCTTAGGAGCCTTTTTTCCCAGAGAAGCATAAAAACTTTGTTTCCAGGACAGCTTCGGTGCCGCAGCCCAACCCTGAGCCGAGCAAAGAAAGCGTCGGTATCTTGACTGTGAGGCCTTGAGGTCAAGAGCAGCCCTGGGGAGAATACCGGCGCCCTCCACAGTCCTGGGGAGACACCTGTTACCTGTAAGCCCACGCAAACCTCCCAAGCAGCGAGACCACTCAGAGAAGGGTGGAGAGGGCAGGGCTGCATCTGGTGCCCATGAGTCCCTGGGGCCGACAGTACTCACAGGGCACCTTCCCAGCTTCTCCCACACATGACCCCACTTACACCTCCCCCGGAGAGACTAGTTCCAGGGCACACAGCCAACAGGGAGATGAGCTGGCAGCAGAACTCAGCCTACCCAGCTCTTCCCGCTCCGCCCTGCCTGCCCCCAAGTAGGGTGAACATCACAGACAGGCAGGCCAGCACGGCATCACCTCTCCCACCGCCGGCCCAGATGGCTCCATCACCTCCAGGAACTGCCCTGGTGGAGTCCTGAGGCCTTTGGGGCCAGGACTGCGTTTCCAGGTTGCCAGCTCCCCATCTTCCTGATGCCCTGCAGAGCTAAGGGCCCTGCACCTCCCACAGCAATCGGAGCCACCATCCCGCTCCAGGCCTTCGGTTAAGGGCGCGCCAGGGGCGGGCGAGGTTGAACACGCCTGGGGGCAGGAAGCCCTGCAGCCTCCTCTGCAAAACCATCAGAGCCACCTCTCTGGCCGCAGGGTTGCACAGAGGCCGCCAGGGGCGCCTTGGCCCTGCCCCCAGGAGCCGTCCAAGCTGGGCTGCGAAGGGAAAGGGATTCCCCGCGCCATCCACAGGTAACGAGTCCCCAGCGCAGGCAAGGGCTGGGGAAGCCTACAATTTGCCTGCGGCCGGTGCCCGCCCGTTTCCAGCCTCTTCTGCCAAATGAGATGTCGCACACGGGATCCCCAGAACTGCCAGGCCGTCCGTCCCCTCCCCCTCCGGGGAGAAGCAGAAATGACAAACAACCAAGAGCGCGGAGGCAGCCCACCGGCAACTCCGCCGGGCCCCCCTCGCCTCCGCGCCGAGCCCCTCCGCCCCCTCCCGCCCACTCTGCGGCGGGGCAGGGTCCCGGCCCAGCCCGGGGCTTGGAGTAGGCCAGGCGCTCGCCAAGCCCCGGCACCATCTTCCCACCCCCGCACGGCAGCTATTTATAGCCGGGGAAGCACCGCGCGGGGTGCCGCTGCCCACCCGCCGGCCGGCTCACCATCCCCGGTAGTGGCCCGCGCAGCTCCCGGTCCGCGCCGCCCGCCGCGAAGTTGCTGGGTCGGCGAGCTAGCGGCTTTCGCTTTCGCGGGGCCGGCGCAGCGCACACCCCCGCGCGCCCACTTGCGTCCCCGGCGGGTCGGCTGGGCTCGCCCCAGGCTCGCGGGCGGGCTTCTCCCCCGGGTCCCCCCGCCCCGGTCCGCCCGCCGCCCACCTGGCGCTGTGCGGGGACCCGGACAGGGGCAGGGGGCGCCGCGACCCCGCCGCCTGCCGACTTCCTCTGCCGCGGCGCCCGGGAAACCGCGGCCCGCGGGCTTCCTGCTGCGCCGGGCGGGCCGGGGGCCAGGCGGGGGGCGGCCGCGTGAGCCGGCCCGGAGGACTGAGCCAAAGCTCGGGAGAGCGCAGAGCCTGCGGGCAGAGGGGAGACACTGTCGCGGCCCGGCCCCCGGCCCCCGCCCCGGCCCCGGGCAAGTTCCTACCCGCCGGCTCCGCCGTGGCATCTGTGCAGGGAGCTAGGGCGGGCGCCGGGCCATGGCGCGGAGGCTCGCTCGCTCGCTGGCTCGGAGGGCCGGGGCGGGGCGGCGGGGCCGGACGGGGCGCGGGCGCTCGCTCGCTGTTCGGCCTGGAAGCGGGCCCAGCGGCACGGCTGACTTTGCCGGCAAACACTCGCGGGTTCCGGGCCGGGCCGCTGAGGGTACGGGGGGCACAGCCCTCACCGCGGGAGGCTGTGGGACCTGGCATCCCAGGCCGAGCCGGGTAGGGGCGGCCAGGAGTGCGGAAGGCAGGGCGACAGGGGCCAGCAACGCGCCGGGCTGGGGCTGTCCTCGCCCTGTACGGGGCAGCTCTGTGCGCGGGGCCGCTGGAGTTGTGCCCCGAGGGCGCGGTGCAGGGCAGAGGAGTGGGTGAGTGGGGGATGTCCTTGCTGACCCAGTGGGAGCTGGAGTGAAGCCTCTCCCAGGCCCATCCTCAGCGGGGAGGGCAGGACAGGGGCATCACGGCATCCCCTAGGGGGCTTTCCAGCTGGGAGGGGGCTCATTTTCCAGTTGGCTGTGAGGCCCCAAGAGCAGAAGACACTGCGGGGAGGGGTGGGGCTGGGCAGAAGCCAGGCAGGCTCAGGAGCCCCTCAGCCTCGGCATGTGGCAGCCCTGCAGAGGCCTGTGGGTGCCAGGAGCGGAACTGTGCACCTTCTGAAAGGAGTGGGCTCAGAGGGACGCCCCTGGCACCCACAGCCCCAGCGAGCACACAGCACCTTCCTCTCTGGCTTCCTGTGGAGCCGGCCGCCCTGGAGTTACCCACCAGCTCCTGGTTGCTTCTCCTGCCCCAGCTGAGGACAGGCTGAGCAAAGGCGCAGCCCCCCGGCCAGGCACCAGCCTCCCCACCATCCCTCCCCCACCTCAGCACCACGAGGGCCTGGCTCTTTCCTCCCTCCCCAAACACCCAGATGCCTCAGATCCACCAGGTCCCTATCCTGGTGACACTTGTCCTGGTGACATCTCCCCAAGCCAGATAGTTTCCACCTGTCCTGCCCCGGCTGGCTCCTGCCCACCAGCTTTCCCAGGCTTGCCACGTGCCCCCAGTCCAATCGGCCCAAGGCCAACCTTCGGCCAGGGGGCTGTGCACTCCCTGCCTGCCCTCCCTCCGGGGGGCGCAGAGGCAGTGGCTCACACTCCCTGGAGGATCAGGACTCTCTGTCTGGCCCTGGGCTCCCAGAGGCCACACAGCTGCAGGGAGACAGGCCACCTTGAGGCTATGCCCACTGGGCTGGGTCTCAGGCGAGGAGTGCTCCCGCCGCATGTCCTCAAGTCACAACAGCTGTTCACTGTCCACACTCATGTCGTCATGACACCCACACGTGGGGACAGGTTCAGAGTCACACAGCAGGAAGTCTAGTATGGCTGAGAGCCATCCCCAGGCCTGGCTGGCTCCAGAAGAGGTGGGGACACTCCCCCCAGCTGTCCCCAGGGCTAGAGCAGACATGGGACGCTCATGCCCTGCACAGGTCGAGTCAGACCCAGGGAGGCTGAAGATGTGTGTGGGCATCACATCTGGGCCAGAAAGAAACGGTGTGTGTGGAACGGGTAGTTCTCTGGAAACAGGCCCCTGTGTGCAGGAGGCCTCCCACACAGCTTGGAAGCAGCGGGTGGGGGCAGCCCGGGGCTCAGGGTCTTGCTGTCACAGCAGGAGGGAGGCCATGGTGGGCGAGGGGAGCTCAGGGGCTCTGGGGAGATGCCCCGGGCGAATGCTGGCACCTGAGGGCTCCACCTCCTTGGCCTGCTCCAGCACCACACGGCACCCTGCACCCCAGCCCTCTCCAGAGCCCCAAGAGATGGGCATCACCGTCTCTAGCTGCCAGGCCGCAGAACAAGGAAGTGGGGACCACCCTCCCTGACCCCCCAGGGGGAAACACTTCTGTGCACATGGGGATCCCCCCCGGGGCTTCATGCAACAGCACTGTGATAGCTGTGGGACTGGTGGGCCTGAGAACTTCTGGGGCCTGAGAAAACCTTGTGCCCCACCTGGCACTTGTCAGCACCCTATGCAGGTCCTAATCGCCCACAAAGCACTTGGACGTGCAGGACACAGCCCTCTGACTACTGCCCTGTAGAAACAGCTGTTCCCCACCTCAGGGCCACCCTGAGGGCCTAAGACGGTGGGAGCTCCTGCACCACTATGCCACCCTCGGGGCCACCCTGACCTTGCTCCCCCACGGCCAGCAGGAGCCCCCGTGAGCAGGGAGGGGCTGGTCTAACCTGTGAGCTGGCTGTTCGGGGTTAATCCTGGGGTGGGGGGCAGGTGTCCCTGGCCACCTTGCCTGGGTGCTGAAGGGTGTGCTCCAGCCTGCCCCTGGAGTCACCCTTGTCACTGGCCTAGTCACAGCGAGCGCCCCAGGACTGCCTGAGACTGGCAGGCTCCTGGGAGGAGGACTGATGCAGAGGGGGGTGCACGGCCCTGGGCTGAAGACAGGCCCAAGCACCTGAGAAGCCCCTTGACCTCAGGGCAGGATGAGCCCCACACTATCAGGGTGCCCCACTGCCTCTCCAAGGGACACCTAACCTTAATCCCCCAGAGCAAACTTCAACAATCGATCGTAAGAAGAAAACAAACATCTGAGGACATCACCTGATCCCCACGGGGGCTTTGCCTGACAGACCCCTCTCTCCACTCTAGCCCCAGGACCTGTGGGTGACCAAGAAGACAAGGAAGATGGTGGCAAGAGCAAGAGGTAATTGGCCCTGAGAGCCACCTCCCCCTGCCTTGGACCTTACTCGTTGACCTCTTCCAGATGGGGGACTGGGGGCCAGCAGGAGGAAGAGGTGGCCAGGGCTGAGCTGGGGAAGGAAACGGCCCAACACACAGGCCCCTTCCTGCCCTCGGCTCAGAGCCCAGGCCTTCCCCACATGGCCCTCACCCCGGGCAGCCTCACTGCCTACAGGACCCTGTCTTTCTTCTCTTCAGCCCTAAGGGAGAGGTTCTGGTCCAGCCCCGGTCAAGGGCCAGCCCTGGGAAGTCCTGACCTTCACATCCCCAGCCACCATCCACCCAGCACCCCTGGGCGGCCAGCGGGGAGGTAGGCAGGCCGGGGCTGCACCCGTGTCCACGCTGGGAAGTCGGGCGGCCAGCTTTCCTCTTGCGGCCCCCACCTGACTATCCCCGTTCATTCTCTGCTCTGCCACCATCTCTTAGGTGAAGCACTTGCACACCCGTCGGGGCTGCAGAGGGGGAGCTGTGAGCCCGGGAGCCCAGGGATGGCCGCCAAAGCCAGAAGGAGCCAGAGAAGGTGAGACTGGACGACTCCAGCCTTGTCTGTGTGAGTAGCCCCTGGCCTGAAGGTGGTCCACACTGTCTCCAGGCGTCTGTGTTGAGTGAGGAGCAGCAGAGGACAAACAGTAGCCTTGGGGTAGAGGCTGTCATCCCTATGCAAGTGGAAAGGAAGACTCCAAGGCCAAGAGGCGTGTGGTGGACCGGGGAGTGGAAGCCAGACTAACGGACCAACGTGTGCAAGAGCCCAGGCCTGCACCCGGGGCGGCGTGCAGAGCGTGTGGCGGGCCTGCTCACACCTCTCTGGCCACCTTCCTCTCAGCGGGCAGCATAGCCCCCTCGAGTGGCCACACCCTCCTTGGAAACACGCACCTGTGCTTTGCGCCACACGCCCCAGGCCTGCACCCCCAGCAGAGGTGGCTCCTGGCCCTGCAAAGCCAAGACCCAGACCTAGAGCTAGCTGCTGGCCGAAGTGCCACCGGCTGCGCTGCCCACGGGACCACGTGGCCCAGTGGCCTCTCACGGCCACCCTTCTCAAGACCTGACCCAACGCAGACCTGCAGGCTGCTCCTGGTTCCTTTCCACCAGCCGTTACCCCAGCCCCCACCTTGACCTAACCCCAGTCTTCCCCAGGCTAAGTCCAACGCTGCCTTTTAGGTAGCAAGACTGCTTCTTAGAGTTAACAGTCCAAATTCTCAGCGCTGGAGCTTTGAGCTGCCAGCTGGTCTGGAGGTGCAGGCCTCCCCGCTATGGGACGCTGGCTCTGTGTGTCGTGTGCCTGAGCAATCTCTCTGCCGGTAGCGTGCCAGCCTCACAGGCCCACGGCAGCCAGCTTCCTCTCCTTTCCCTGACGGCTGAGAAAGAAGCTCGCCTTCCACCCCGGGCACACAGACCCCAGCTGCAGCCCCATCTCATTCTCACTAGAGCCTCTGGCGCTCAAAAGCGGCTCAGACTATGCTCTGCAGCTGCAAAGTATCGCTGATGTCACTGAGTCCAGCTGTTTTGCCTGTTTGACCCATGAGTGAGGACACAGGTGGGGAACAAGGACCTGCCCAGGGAAACAAAGAGGGCCGGGCGCAAGGACCCCTGTCCCTCGGTCCGGGGCAGCATCCACCTCAGCAGACAGCTGTGCCCATGCCACGCTCAGCTCTGCGGGGATGAGCACACGAGTATGCATGCACCTCCACCAGTGCCTGACCTGCAGGGCCTGCCCAAGGCCCCAGTCACCATGGGGCGGAGCCAGGGTCTCGGTCATGGATGCCAGGGCTGTTGTGCGCAGGCACTGACACAGCCGTGGCCCATGTCAGCTTGGCTGACCTGGCAATTCCAGCCCAGCTGGGGGCTCAGGAGCGGAGCCGGCCTCACAGGGAGAGAAACAAGGTTGGGGTGGGGGACAGAGCAGCTTCAGGAAGAAGAGGCAGGCCTGTGGGCTGGATGCTGTTGGACAGGGATCTCCCCACATGGCGGCAGGGGTGGGGGTGGCTGGGACGATCAGGGACAGCCAATGGGACCACGTGGAGGGCAAGGGGTGCCTAGTGTGTGCAGTGGGGCTGCACGTGGGCTCATGGAGAGAGGGACTGCCAGGGGTCTGGGGAATGGGCAGCGAGGAGAAGAGACACCAGCAGGCTTTGATGCCTCTCGGGGTGATCTGGGACTTGGCATGTGTTTGATGGGGCCCAAGAGAGCCTCCTCAGAGCAAGAGGGTGCTAACACTTGGCTCCTTTGAGCCCGCCCCACGTCAGGGTTGGAAATGAGAGCTACCGTCCAGGCTTCTAGAATAGCCCAGTCTTTGGAGGGCTGCTAAGCTGCTTCCGTTTCATCTCAGGAGGGGAGCCCGCATCCTAGAAAAGCCATGTCTGATGTGCACATGGAGAGAACTAGGACAACCCATCCACCATCTGACCCCTGGCTCCTAATGAGTGGCCTTTATGGACCCGGGGGCATCTGTGCTGAGTAAGTGGAGCCAGGTTCAGGCCACAAGTGGTGGCAGTGGCCGTGGCCTGTGCCAGGTGTCTTCCCTGGATGACCAGCACAGGATCCTCATGCAGGGAGGGGCTGAGCTGAAGGGGTGGCGGGGGTCAGGCACTGACCACAGACAAAGCCGACATCCCAGGCAGAGCTGGTGCCTCCACTGGCGTTCAGGTCCCAAGCAGGCTTACAACCCGCCACCTCCCCCAAACCCTTCACACTCGTGTAGAACATCAGAAGGGGAACAAACTCGTCCAGGCTTGTCCTGCAGAGCAGGGCTCTGTCCCCAACCTGCAGGGGTGCCCCGAACCAGAAGAACAAATGTGAGATGTTACAAGCGCAGCATTCCTCCCCTCTCTAGAGCGCCGTGCAGCCTCTGCTGTGGCCTGGGGGCCTCCCACTGAGCTGTGAGGAACAAGGACGAGGACCGGCCCCTGGGAGCAGGACCCCCACACCTGCCGGACGCTCCTGCTGGCAGGTGGCGGAACTTGCAGAGGCCTGAGTTCACGACCCAAGCCAAGCAGCGTCGCAGCACATATCCAATCACTCTCTGGCTAGAGTGCACCCTCCCCCGGACGTACCTCTGGATGACCATGGACGTGGGCAGCCCTGGGGACAGCCAGCCCTGCCCTCTCCAGCACCACCTGCCCCACCCAGTGCCGACCCTCATGTGCCATTTGGCCTCTCTCTGTTCCCTCTCCTGGACCACCTTCTCCCTGGTCTGTCCGGCCACCTTGCCCCCTTCCCCTTGCTGTAGCTGGCCGACCCCCTCTCCTGCACCCTCGGCACACGCAGGGTGCCGGGTGCACTGCTCACATCCGGCCCCGAGGAAAGGGGGCTGAGGCAGGGGCTCCCGCAGGTCGAGCCCTGCCTCCGAGAGCTCGCTGCGCCCGAGCACCACCATCTCCTCCTCTTGGGTTTCCCGTGGTGCCCCTGCTGCAGGGCCGGCTTCATTCCCCACCCAAGAGGGGCCTGGAGCCCAGGGTTCCCCACCCCTCCTCTGAGTAGGGCCAGGCGGGTCCCTCTCTGGAAATAAAGCCCAGCACTGAGCCGCTGGGGCTGGGGCGGCCTCCCCTGCAGCCTGGAGCGGGCCCTTGCTCGTCTGTCCTAAGCAAATTTGCCAGTGTCCCCACATGGGGAGCTGCGGGGTGGGTGTGACAGGACGTTATCTGAGAGTCAGTGCCACCCTGGCGAGGGGCTGGGCTTCCTGGGGAAGCTCCACCTGCTTTGGCATACCCTAATTTTAGACTTCTTATACCTAATTAGAAATCAACGTTTCAAAATTTGTTTTTAATCAACCAAATTCCTGCACATCCTTCCAACTGGCCCTGAGCCACCTCGCCTCCTTCCCACACGGACCCCAGTGAGCCTGTGTGCTCTTTTCCACGAAGTCCCTTCCCCCAGCTGCCTCCTCCTCCTTCCGGGGCCTTCCTGGACCCTCTCCTGGACACAGTGGCCCCGGGGCACATGTGGTAATGGTCTCCCGTGATCCTCGATAACCCCGTGAGGTGGGTCTGGTCAGCCCCAGTTTACAGATGAAGAAACTAAGTCTTACCAATACTGAGCAGCTCGCCCAAAGCCACCAGCTATGGGTGGGGCCAGGCATGGTGCAGGGCCTGAGGCTGGCCAGGAGCAGAATTGAGGGTGAGGGCGTGGGCGGCCTTTGAGTGGCCTCACCCCGGCCTGTGAGGGAGTACATGCTCTGCCCCCAGAGGCACGTGGTGGCCACAGCCCATCACCATGGAAACCAGGCCGGGGCCCCTGGAGCCCTCAGCTCTGGTTTGGATTTCAAACCCAATGCCGCTTTCTCAGAAGCAACTTGGTCAAACTTTCCAAATAGGAAAAGTGGAAGGAAAAAGAGAGAGAGAGAAATTCCCAGCCTGAAGCCACCCCAGAAAGACGGCCTGGGCCCTGAGCTGGGGAAGCCCTGTCTGGGTGGGCAGTGTGGTGGCAGGGCAGAGACCCCGTAGCCTCCCCAGGGCTCATGCCCCTCCTCTGGGGAGCAGGCGGTGGTGGTGCAGCCGAAGCAGGTGGGCCCGGCCCTTCCTGTCTCTGCGGGAGCAGCTGCCCTTTTGTGTTTCCCAGTGGGGTGTGTGAGAAAGGGCTCTTTTGGAAAAAGGGTTGGAAAACCACTGACCTCATCCAGCTGGCCTGCCTTTGGAGATGGGGAAACTGAGGTCAGGGTCGGGACCAGGAAGTCAAAAGCAGGGCTAAACCCCGAAGGTAGGGCAGCATGGCTACGCCCAGAGCAGGCGCACCGGAAGATCTGTGGGTCGGGCCCCATGTGGACGGGGCGCTGGGGCATCCACACTCCAGCCCCCTGCAGCAGCCCCGGCTCCACGCCATGGGGGTGCCGCCCAGCCCTGTGCTCGGGCTCCTGGGCCAGCGCCCATCGCCACAGGAAGGCCGTCCTCCCTTGGGGCTTCCACTCCAGCTCAGGATGACTCTGAGCTACCCAGGGCACACCTGGGAAGCCCGCAAGGAAGGGGAGGTGAATGAGCAGCAGCCACAGGCACGGTGCCCTGAGGGGATGGGGGACAGGCAAAGGCCACCAGATACACTCTGCCCTCCCCTATGCCCCCAGCCATTGCCAGACCCCTTAGGGACCCTCAGCTGCGCTCCACCCTGCCCCTCCCACCCCCAGAACCCTCTGTGGGGGGGTGTGCTCCTGCCCACTGCTTTCACTGTCAAGACAGGTGTTTAGAGACGTGATGGCAAGGCAGTCACGCGCTCTGGCAGGGGTGGGCCCGGAATGGCCACGTCCTGATTGCACCAGGCTGCTCCCTGGGGCCCAGTGTGTGGCTTGTGGCCATCTTGACACTGTTGGGACCACAGGGCTCTCGAGTGCCAAGCGCTGGACATTCACATCCCCCATCTCACAAATGAGGAGGTTGGGTCTGTGCAGTCACAGGGCACCTGACTCGGTCAGAGGTGCGCCGGCCCACGGGGGCGGCCCCCCGGCAAAAGCAGCGAGCCTTGGCTCAGCCGCAGCCCCCACACTCCCTGGCTCTGTGGCTCAGGGCTTGTGGTCTTCAGAGTCCCTCCTGCTGGGCTGGGGTGGGGCCAGCTAATCAAGGCCAGGCAAGCAGGATGATGCCCAGGGCGGAGGTGGGCTTGAACCTCCACTCCTGCCGGGCTGGGCGCAGGCTGGGTGGGGAGGGCGGTGGGCAGGAGGTGAGAAGCATCCGAGCTCTGCTCCCTGCGGGCTGCGCGATGCTGGGCCTCAGTTTGCTCACCGTGAGATGGGAATCATGGGGCCGCAGGGAGGAGGAAATGTCTGCTGTCCCCGAGCTCCTCTGTGCCCCATGGAAGCAAGCCCTGTGGCCTCCCTTCCATGGCAGAGGCCTGCTCCCTGACATTGTTTCCCACCTCAGCCCAGGGGCCAGGCCACAGCCACTGCCCTCCCACAGGCCGGGAGCCACAGGGAGGGCCTGCATCTGGAGTGAGCCCCAGCACTCCATGGGCCAAGAGGACTAAGCAGAGACTGGCATAGCCAAGCATCCTCCTTCCCAAAGGACAGGTTCCTGCAGTGACTCTGCCACAGCCGAGGCCTCGGGGAGCCCCCTTCCTCCTGGCCCTGCCCCACTGGGTCCTGCTCCTGCGGCCTCAGGAAACACAGCCCTCCCTCGGCCCTCTCCCACGGCTCCCTGCGGCTCCCTGCCATCCGTGGTCTGAGCCGCTGCCTGCCCTGCTCCACTTTCCAAACCCTCAAGAGGGCCCTGGGCCTCCTCCGGAAGCTGCCCCCCTGCTGCCCTCCAGACGGCGCCTGCCTGGGGCAGTGTCCCAGGGGGATGAAGCTGAGCCTGATACGTGCCTGCCTCAGAAAGACTCAGCGGAGACACTGATTCCAGGAGCAAGCCTCTGAGAAATAACTTGCAGTGGGAAAAGCAGTGCACACTGGAAAATGTTCTTCTCTCAGGAATGTTGCACAGCAAGCTCCTGACCATTCTGGATGCGGATACAAACACTGCTGTCCCGGGGCTGGCCAGAAACTCTGGGGTGGAGGCTGCCCGCAGGATGTGGGACCCGGGGCAAGTCCCGTGCCCCACTGGGGGACCATCATGGTGGGGTCGAGAATGCTAAGGGCTGAAGCACACTGCCGCCTTCTGCCAGGGCATCCTGGCATGGCCACCGCGGTGAGCCCACACCTGGACACAGAAACTGTCCCCAAGGGCCGGGCAAAAATGCACGTGGGGGCAGCCCGTCCAGAGGCTGATTACGTCTGATTGGTTTTAAAGTCTAGCTGTGAATGGGGGTGGCTTGGCTCGGGCAGGGATTTATGACCGCTATGGTCCTGTCAGGGCGGGGCCGGGGCATCCTACAGAAGGGAAGGCCTTGGGCACCTGCTCCAGGCTGAACCGGGCCCAGTGGACTGGAGGCTGTGAAGTCCCATGAAGCTTGCAGAGCCGAGGACACGGGAAGGAAGGAGAGCTCAGGGTGATGCTAAGAAGTCACAAGCTTGCTAACCGTTTAAAGACTCTTAAAAACTGGGCCTTTTCCCTTGGAGAACTTGAAGTGATTCTTTTGTTTACTTTGCTTTCGCAACCGGCCCATCAATCAACTCAATAAAGCTAAAAATAGCGCCACAGCAGCAATTCCTACTACAGCCCAGTGTTCGATTTCCTCAATTTAAACTTTTCCCTTCTTTTCTGTTCTCTAATTCCCACTGACGTGACTGGGTGTCCTTTACCCTGACGTCAGGACGGTGTTGTGCACGGCCTCAGTGATCTCAGCGAGGATGGGGCCGGCGGTGACCTGCCACGGTCCCCCTCCATCGAGAGTGGGGACAGGAACAGAGGCCCGGGAGGGGTGTCCACTGGTGACAAGGAATCCCAGTTTCTTCTGGGAATCAGTCGACACCAGCACGTGGAACTGAACCATCCTCAGGTAAATGGTAGGACGATGAACTGTGGGCCTGCCTGCAGGGGCGCCCTGTGTCCCACTCGCCCACGCAGACCCAGGGCCCACCCCTGGGCCCACCTCCACCTGCGCCCTCACACTCTCTGTCCCTATGGCCCTGCCTGTCACCCTGTCGGTCCAGGAAGGTGCGCTGGGCCCGTCCTTGCCTGTCTCTGGGGTCCGTCCACTGGCTGTGTTCCCATGGCCCTGACTTGTTTCAGAATGTCTGGATCCCAGCTCAGGCGCCCACTTGCAGTGTGGCTGGGCCTCAGTTTCCTCCTTTGTAAGGCAGGGATGATGGCACGACCAACACCTTGTGGGTTCTAAGGATGCAATGCGCTGCTGTGAGCGGTGATGCGTTGCTGTGAGTGGTGGCCGCCCAGAGGAGTGGAGGCCAGCAGCGCACCTGGCCCTGTCCCAGCCCGGCCGCTCCAGCACGCCTGCGTCAGCTGGTGTCACGTCTGCCCCCTGCCAGCCCCTCTGCCCTGCGAGGACCTGGCCCGTCCCTGCGGGCACGGGGTCACCCCACGGCTCCCACTGCTCTGTGGTGCAGGCACGCCCACGCCACCTCCTCTGCCTCTCTCGACCTCCTGCTCACCCTCAGGTTATGGGCTCTGACCTCCAAGAGTGGTGGGGCTTTATTCAGGCCTGAGGGTCTCAAAAAGCATGTGTGCAAAAGTGATGGCAAACCCACTGCGAGCTCTGGGCTCCCACAGCCGTTGTTCACCTAGTCGCCTCCCCCAGAGACCTGGTGCCCCTCAAGAGTGGGCCTCACTCATGGCATGATGGAAGGTAATCAAGGGCCGTGCACAGAGTGCTTCGCCACCAGGAGGTCTCAGAGAAAGGGAGGGGCGAGGGTCATCCCCCCCATCCCAGGAGGGGGCAGAGGCGCAGGATACAAGCTGCCACACTCACCTCCACCACACTCACCTCCCCGACACCCACACTCTCTAGAGCCCAGATGTGGCTGCTGAACTCCGAATGGCACAGCTGCTAAGGGAGCAGGCCTTGGAGTGGGACCCACCTGGATTTAAATCCCAGCCTGGCCACTTGTTAGCTGTGTGACCTTGGGCTACTCCCTGGGCCCTGCACCTCATTCAAAGGGGGTATAACAGAACCAGCCTTCCCAGGGCCCTGGCCGCTGTCACGGCTGCTGGCAGCTACTGTGCAGAGGCCCACTTGACATTCTCTCCCAGGACCCACAGCAGCCAAGGCAGCCAGGGAGGGGCTGTGAACAGGGCCCAGAAACAGGGCCACAAGCTCTGCTGTCCAGCCTGGTGGACAGAGACTAGAAAAGGGCTTTTGGTTTTAACAGCCTAAAATGCCCACTGGTATCAACCTCCCCTTCTGTACACGGGGACAATAACAGTGCCTGAGCACCACAGACGTGCTGTGGGGACCAGAGTGAGCGCCTGTAAATGGCGCCAGTCCTGCCACTGCCCCCCGTCCAAGACCGGGCCAGACCAGGCACAGATGCTCTGGCCTCTCTCTGTCGCTGTGCTGTGTCTCGGGAGCCCCAGCAGGGTGGGCCTGGGGATCTACACAGAGAGGTGGCCGGGCCCAGCCAGCCAGTCGCTCGAGGCCATGTCCACATGGCCCCGCTGCCCAGGGGAGGCCCTGGTCTACACCGTGGCCACTACTGACCCCGGCCCCCCATCAACCTGGCACGCGGCCTCACCTCCCAGGACAGGGCTAGATGCCCGTGCCCCCTGCCCAGGCCACCATCCTGCTTATCGCCAAATGGGCCAATCCCAGTGTGGAGCCAGTGCTGGCCTTCCGCCCTTCCTCCTCACAGGCACTGCCGGCTGCCACCCGCGGCTTCAGCACCAGAGAGCACAAGGTCCACATCCCTCCTCCGGCCTAGACTGGCTGTGGGACCTCGGCCAAGGCACCTCACCTACTGGCGCCTCTGTGAAACGGGACTAATAATCCAGCCACTGCGTGGGTTGGCCTGTGGCCCCTGGATCTTGCCGTCAACCGGCCGAGGGCCTGGCACGAGCCGGTCTAACACCCAGGCGACACTCGCCTCGAGGTGTGGGCAGAGGGACGAGCCGAGGTGGAAGGTGATCGGGTCCACAGCCAGGCCCGAGTGGAGGGAAGGTGACGTGGGCGGGACCAACTTCGGAAAAGCTGTCGGTCTGCTGTCAGGAGGGTGCTTCCTCTCCTGGCTGTCTTGGCCCCGGCCCAAGCGGGCGGGCAGACTCCACACTGGAGAAGCCATGCCGGGGCACCCGCAGGCCGGAACACCCCACAGGGACACGCCGCGTGGCTTGTTTACTGCCAGGAGGCAGCACAAAGCCCCGCTGCCAGGGGCGGGTGCGTATAATTAACTGGGTGGAGACCAACACCTCTTCCCTGGGTTGAGCCTCCAAAGGCCCTAAACTTGAGGCTGGCGTCCGGGGGCGGTACCACTGGCTCAGTCAATGGGTGTATGCAAGTGAGGCAGGGGCTGCCCACGGGCCCACCCGGCGCTGAGCTGGAAGGGCGGGGGAAGAGGGGCCGAGTCAGGGCCCGCAACAGGAGGTGGCTGTGCCCGGCACAGACCCCAGGGCCTGGCCAGGGCTGGGCGCCCCCTCGCTAGGGGCTGCTGCTTCCTAGCTGACCTCGTCCCAGGGACCTCTAGAGGGCGGGAGGAATTCACATTTACCAGGCACACCCGCCTGCCGGGCACTGTGCTGGGGGTGCATCGGGGGCAATGGCAATGCTGTTCTAGATGAGGCCCCCACCTAGGGATGCCCAGGCGCACTGAGCTCTAGAGGCCAGGCCCTGCCCAGCACCATGGGCTCTCTCCCTGGGGGAAGGGTGCTGGCTGAGGCCTGGCCTACACAGTGGGCCATACCTGGGGCTAGGCCATAGCTGGGGCTCAGAGGCCCCTGGCCTGGGCGGTGGGCCCGTTGCACCTGCCCCTCCCTAACACCGGCATCTGCAACTGGGTGGGGTTGGGGGACCCCCCAGGTCACACAGCCAACCGGTAGCAAGTCAGAGTAGGATCAGTGGGACGGATTCCTGCCAAGAAGCACAGGGTGCCAGGGGCTTTAGAGACCTTCTCTCCTTCCCCCAGCTCTGGCAGGTAGCTGTCTGGCAGCTGGCTGCCCAACCAGGGGGCCCTTCCTCCCACATCAGGGCCCTCAGTGAGCCACCAGGCTCCAGGGCACAAACACTTAATGAAACAAAGATGACTCCTGATGACTGTATCTCCCATCAGTTTAAGCAACTTGGAGTCAGGACAAACAGAACCACAGGGTGTGTGGTGGCTGCAGAGGAGAGTACACCAGAGCCCAGGCAAAGGCACAGGCCTGGGCGTGGGAAGGTGCTCCAGTCTCCCTGGTCACCCCACAGGTGGGCCAAAATGAGAGTCTCCTTCGGTTCTGAGTGCCCGGAGGGGCAGGGCAGTGGCCGGCGGGAAGGCACCTGGCCCAGCTCGGCAGAGCCGTTAGGCATGCGTGGGAGCACTGGGTAAGGAGTGCTCGTCGTGGAGCCCCTGGCACCGGGGAGAAGCAGCCCTCCTGTACCAGTGAAGAACTGAAGCCGCCAATCCACGGGGGAGAGGGCAGGTAGAGGCGCCCCGGGACAGCCAGACAGTGGCATCTGCAGCAGTGACAAGAAGGAACACAGCTGCATCCACAGGCACTGACGGTAGAGCCAGGACACACAGAAGGGGGCCCAGGTGGTGGGTGGGGATGGCGACATCCACATCTCAGGCTGCCCCACTCAAGCCAGGGCAGGCCCTTCCACCCTCCAGCCAGGTCCCTTCTGGTCCCCAGCACTGCCCTCTTGAAGCACCACCGGATCCGCAGACAAGCCCCAGGGCCCAGAGCAGGCTGACTTCCTGTCCTAAGGGTGAGTTGTGTGATTGGCCAAGAGTGTGCTGAGGGCTCCTGTCCACCTATCATGCCCATCCTGCCAATGAGCAACCCCATGCCCTGTGTGGGCTGAGTAAGGGGTGAGTGGCTGGGAGCCAAACCCACTGGGGCCTAAAGTCTGTGCTTTTCTCGGTGACGATGCGGCCCTGGGACCTGCCCTGGGGGCCGCCAGCCACCGCCAGCCGTGGGCTGCTTTCCATGAAGAGGCGGGCCTCTTCATGGGGCGGGAGCAGCCGTGGTGGAGGCCCCGCAGGCCAGCACTCCCCCTCCACTCCCTCAAACTCAGGCCACAGCCGCGGACGCCTGCACAGCCTGGGAAGCAGGAACAGTGCCAGCCAGGCCCTCGCTCCCTTTGCTTCTTTCACGGTGGCTGGAAACTGGGTTGAAACAAGAAAAAAAAACCTGCTTGCTAAAATCAGCAAACATTTTGGGGAAGGAGGGAGAGCCATCTCTGGTTTGGTTACTATGGGAACGTTTCCGAATCAACTACCAGTGGGAGAGAAGTTTGCCCTGGACAGAGCTCCAGCCCCCACGGGCCCCCCACCCAGGGGCACACACACCTGCCCAGGAAGCCGTGGAAACTTCCAGGCACTCAGAAACAAGCCCGTGGCCTCTGCTTTCCTGGTCTCCTCTGCCCAGGGACGGACAGCCCCTCTCTGCAGCCCCCTCAGGGCTGGCACTGGCTCAGAGGGCTCCCACCCCCAGGTCCAGCCCCGCTTCGCTGCCTCCCACCTAGGCCTCTGTGTCCTCCATGGGGTCCCAGCTCCCTGCACAGTCGTCCTGAGGAGGCACCGCTGAGTCATGTGGCCACACGCCTTCTGCCCGTCCCTCCCCAGGGCCCAGGCCAAGCCGTGCCAGGGCGGGGAGGGCTGCAGGACTTCAACCAGCAATGTCCAACAACTCCCGGCCCTGTTCTGGCAAAGGCCAGACCGTTCTGCCTGTCGGGAGAGGGCGGGGTGTGGGGCCCTTGGGTGGGGCTGCGGCCACTCCGGACTCAAGCCCAGGGCCAGGATCCAGCCTGCCCGGCACATGGCTCACAGACGGGATTTTCCACGGCAGAGAAGGGGTGGGTGGGAGCCAGTACCTTAGTCAAGTCTTTGGGGCGGGGGGGTGATGGAGATGCGCCAAGTTCGTTGCTCTCCCTCAGATGCTCGTCCCACCGCATGGCTGGGCCGCTGTGCACCAGGCCTCTGCCGCAGGGCCCAGGCCACCGGTCCCCTGTGCACCCAGCCCTCTGCCCGGCCCCTCATGCTCCCCGAGAAGCCCCGGCCGGCGCAGCCTCAGCCCCAGCCTCCCTCTGGCCCCCTCCCTGGCCAAGCAGCACCCACTACCCGTGGGAGCCCTGCCTCCAGTCAACCGGACTCCTTGAGGGTCCCGCTCTCTCCCTGTGCCCCACAGCACGCTACAGAGGCCTGCACGACCGGGCAAGCACAAAGGGGCGAGCCCGCGAGCGTCCTGCGGCAGGGCCCACGGCAGCCGGTGCTGGCCGCACCAGGAGGACGTGCTTGGAGACGGGCTGTCAGGGAGACGGTCCACAGACCCGCAGCGAGCACCTCCTCGGGACCCAGAGGACACACAGCCACAGGCGGCCTGCATCTCTTACAGGGAATGTCCCCAAGACTTAGTGTCGGCGAAAAAGCCCAAGTTACCAAAAAGCACCCCCCCCCATACACATATACACGCAGGCATATTTTTTAAAGCAGAATGACAAACTTGTCTGATTTGGTACACGTACACTTGAGAAAAGGGAGTAGCCGGCCGCTCACAGAGGTACGTCTAAGGAGGGCAGGAGGCCTGGGGTGGGAGACCAAGGGTGTGGGCTTTGCTGTGCGTCTGAACGGTTTGCAATGACGATGTGGCCCAATGACAATGTGGCTCACATGATTTTCAGAAATCGCCAGTAAAAGTTAAGAGGCAGGTCTCCTAGCCCAGGCCCTGAGGATGACGGCACCGCCCAGGGTGGTGGGGGTTTGGATGGCCCTGCCCTCACCTCCCCACACCTGCTCACAGGGCCAGTCCCTGCCCCGCCCCCACCCCAGGCCCGGGCAGTAACCCCAGCACTGGAAGGGAGAAGAGCCAGCCTGCTCGTCCTGACCCCCAGCCCAGCTGTCAGCCCAGCACACTGGCCAGGGCAGCAGTCAGCCGAGGGCTGCCCTGAACACTCCTCGTAAACAAGGCAGGAGGCATCCCTCCTGCTAAGATCTGTCCCACAAATGCGTGCAGGGCCAGCACTCCCTGAGGCGCTGGGAGCGAGCTGTGGCTGGAAGACACGTCCACCCCGAAGGTCCAGCCGCAGCAATGGCAAGGCCAGAGTGGGTGGTTCAGCAGGGGCCGTGC
This sequence comes from Leucopleurus acutus, assembly GCF_964270905.1. Classification (NCBI taxonomy): domain Eukaryota; kingdom Metazoa; phylum Chordata; class Mammalia; order Artiodactyla; family Delphinidae; genus Leucopleurus; species Leucopleurus acutus. The sequence goes on along the minus strand of NC_139155.1, from coordinate 65,097,805 downwards.
TGTCACCAGCCAGCCTGAGTGCCTGTCCCTCGGGTGCTGCATAAAAGGGGGTGCCATCACCTGTCTGCCCTCTGCCCAGAGGTTAACCTTTCACTGCGATGCACAAAGAAACAAAAGCTGACCCAGAAAAGGCAAAACCGTGCAAAACGTCCCGTTCAGCCTGTGGGACTCATTTCTGGAAGGCTCTGGAAACCATGGGAGGAGCTGCGGGGAGCAGGCATCTGAGGGGCTGGCCTCCTAAACTCCGCTGTTAGGAAGGCTGGTGCCTGACCCGGAAGGAAGAAAGGGGGGTTGGGTCCCTCCTTGCAACATTACTGCACAGGCTTTAAGGGCAAAGCACCACGGGGCGGGGGGTGTGTGTGTGGGGGGGGGCGGGGGGCAGAGGGAAACTTTCCCGGAGCACCAACCATGCACCAGCTCCCAAGTGAGGCACTTCCCCTTATCTAACTGGGTCCTCAGTCACTCTTCAGGCCCACGTGTAAGGAGAGCAAGCAGGAGTTCAGGGGAACCAAGCCACCTGCCTGACTCTCACTCTGGTTCAGCAACTGCAGAAGAAAGTTTTGCAGAACACTGAAGAAGGGCCCCTTTCATTAATATAGAAAGAGTTCTTATAAATCAATAACAAAAGGGCCAATAATCCAATAGGAAAATGAACCTGAGTAGAAACTACACAGAAAAAATTAAAACTGCTTACATGACATCACAGTCCCACTCACAAAGAACGCAAGTGTTTTTCACCCACTGAAAAGCAAACATAAAACCATTTAATAATAGAGAAAGTCAGTAAGTCCAGGACTGGGGAGGAGCTGGATCGGAAGGTAGCATCTGCTAAAACTTCAAGGCCCCACAAACCCCTTGCCCCGGGAATTGTCTCTCAGAGTGTATTCTAGGAGTGGACCCCCGACGCGTGTGCAAAGACATATATACCAGCATTGTCTGCAACAGTGGAAGACTGGAAACAACCTAAACGTCCATCAATAGGGGTGGTTAGTAAACCTTGGACATCCACATGGGAGGACCAGGCAGCTATTAAAAAGAACAGCAAGTTCAAAAACACCCTCCAAGGGCTTCCCTGGTGGCGCAGTGGTTGAGAGTCCGCCTGCCGATGCAGGGGACACGGGTTCGTGCCCCGGTACGGGAGGATCCCACATGCCGCGGAGCGGCTGGGCCCGTGAGCCATGGCCGCTGAGCCTGCGCGTCCGGAGCCTGTGCTCCTCAACGGGAGAGGCCACAACAGTGAGAGGCCCGCATACCGCAAACAAACAAACAAACAAAAAACACCCTCCAAGACACACGCTTAAGTGAAGAAAAACCAGGGGCAGGAGCACGTGCACTTTGCCCTTGTGTGCGTCTCCGGGCGTGGGCTCCAAAGCGGGCAGGATGAGGGACAGTGGCTGTGGCCTGGGCATCTGGGTGGGAGGGAGCATCTCTTTCACAGCAAACCCCTTGGTACCATGCAGACTGATCTACCACTTGTCTATAAAATACCCATAGGGAGAGGGCTGGCAGGAGCAGGGCTCCCAGGCTCGGAGCCCCTGCCCAGCCCCTGCTCAAGCCTGGGAGAGGAGAAAAGCCATGAATCCAGACACCTACCACCCGGCCGGCTCTCAGCAGGGACCTCACTCTGCCCATATGGCTCAAGAACCAGCCTCTGCCACATCCCTCCAGACCCCCCAAAACCCCCTCGGCTCCTGTCCAGGCCAATCCTGCCCTTCGGCTTCTCTAGATGTGACAGGGAAGCAAGGAAAATACAGAAGAAACCAAAGCTCTGAGGATCCATGTGACATGCCAAAGCCACCCAGCTGAGGACAGGTGAGGAGGATGGGTGAGGACCCATAGGTGGAGCAGAGTGAGGGGCCAGTGGTCTCTGTGCAGGGCAGAGCAAATGCGGGAGGCCCAGGCCAGGCGGGTTGGCCAGGAGGGGCAGATGTGGGCTCTACGGGGCCTCAGGGATGGGCTATGTCTTGCCTGAGGGTGGGTCTCTACCTCGCATGGAACATCAGAGCTGGAAGCGCACTGAAGACCCAGCACTGGCCACACTCATTTTTTTTCAGCAGCAGACCAGCCTCCAATCAGAATCTCCAGGTGCCCAGGACCCCAAGGGGAAGCAGGGCACGGGCCTAGAGCCCCTCTCACCACTGCCCACCGCGGCCCCAGAGAACCACCGAGCTCGTCCAGGCCTCTCCCCATAGCTGGCAAACCGGTGCCCAGAGGGGGCAGCGACCTGCCAGAAGTCGCTCGGCAAGCAGGGCCTCACTCCCGAGTCTGGCGCACTCTCAACTGTGCCACCCAGCCTGCCCTCTGAGGCCGCTGCCATCCCGTGTCCTGGGAACGCCCACGCTGGGGTCCATTCCCACACCTTCCTTCCATGAAAAGCGCTGGCAGCCAGCAGCCGCGGAAATCAACAAGGCAGACTACTCACGTTGAAGAAATTGGTCTTGTTCCTCTCGCAGAAGAGCCCCTGTGCCGGCATGTGCTGCAGCTGTTGCCACGGGATACCGCTACCTAGCAACACATCGCGGGCCCACTGGAGGTTCTGGGGAAGCAAGAAGTAGGTTGGAAGTGAGTGTGTGGGCAACTCTGGGCGCCCACGGAGAAGGGAGGCAGTCCCCTCCTTCCAGGCTGCGTGGGCAAAGCAGCAGCTCCTGCAGACATCCATCCCGCAGCGCCCAGCGGCCCCGGCCGCCGGCTTTGATCATCTGGCTGTGGGGTGCGTTTCAGGAACTGGTTTCCTGCCTAATACAGCTGACCTAGGAGACCGTGGCCTCAGACTGCCTGAGGAGGGCACAGACAGGGACGCCACACCCTGACAACTTCACAAGCTGCTGCACGGACCCAGCACCCCACCTTCTGCCAGGGGATGCCCCCACTGGCCCAAACGGTCAAGCCTGACTTGTCAGGGTGTCGGCTGCCACCGTGAGCCTGGGAGACCTGGGGCTCTGCAGGACGCCGGGGATGCGTGCTTGTTGGGACGGGGGTGGGGTGCTCTGTGCAGTGCTCAGGCCGCTGCTCTCTGGGCAGTGGTGCCTCTTGGTGGAACCCAGGGCACGGTGAGAAGCCAGGCCTTCTCTGGGGACTTCTCATGGACTGGAGAGCACGCCTTCCCAGCAGAGCACAGACAGCGTGGGCCCAACTGCGGGCCTGTCAGCCTCCCACAGACTCGGCAGACAGCAGGCTCTGGGCAGCCCCCAGGTGGGCCAGACGGAACTGACCAACGGCTCAGGAGACCTTATCAAGGTTCACATCCGAGGCCCCAGATGGAGCTGATGGGGACAAGGAGACCCATGGGGAACGGACAGGCAACAGGCCAGCGGGGGCACCTGACCTGCCCGCATACCTGCAGCGACGTGTGCCTCCCAGGCAGAGCACGTGACTGTTACCCTCACCACGTGGAACTGCCAAGGAGAGCGGCCTCCAGCGCTGCCTGAGGTCCAGAGCCAGTAAGGGCAGAGCAGAGCCTGCATTTGGCCCAGGCCGGAACCCCAAGGCCGGGATCTTCCCTAGGCCCCGCGGGGGTTAGGTGGGATGGGGGTCATGTCGCAGACCTGCCTCTGCCTCTGCCTTGTGCTCGGCACCGCGCTACCCCAGGGACGCAGGCGACCCCTCTCAGGCCTCATGTGACCTGGCCCCACTTGCCGGGCTGGAGCCCCTCACCGGCTCAAGGGCAGGGGTCCTGGTGAGGGGCTCTCCTCTGCTTGAAGGCGTCCCTCCCTCAGAGCAGGCCCAGCCCATCCCGTCTTCTGACCTCCAAACCCACGTGCCGCCCCACTCACCCCCAGAGCCCTCAAACAGCCTCGTCCACCGCCCCGCTGTCTGTCAGCCCCGAGGGCAGGGACAGACTGACCTCTTCACTGATGGCTCCTCAGGGTCTAGATCAGTAGGGGGTCCATAGAAAGGTGGGACAGATATTTGAGAAAAGAATCAAAGGAAGGAGACTTCCTTCGTGGCGCAGTGGTTGAGAATCCACCTGCCAATGCAGGGGACACGGGTTTGATCCTTGGTCCAGGAAGGTCCCACATGCCATGGAGCAACTAAGCCTGTGCGCCACAACTACTGAGCCTGCACTCTAGAGCCTGCGTGCCACAACTACTGAAGCCCACACACCTAGAGCCCGTGCTCCACAACAAGGGAAGCCATTGCATTGAGAAGCCCGTGCACCGCAATGAAGAGTAGACCCCACTAACTGCAACTAGAGAAAGCCTGCGTGCAGCAACTAAGACCGGCTGCAGCCAAAAAAAAAAAAAAAAAAAAAGAACCATCAAAGGAAGATGGACAGAGTTTGAGCTTGAAGGAAATGCAGCCCATCAAGCCGAGGGGACAGACTAAGGCCCAGAGGCAAGAAAGAGACTGAAACACACTGGGGAGGGGGGAGCCCAGGGCACTGGAGGGGGCAGAGCAGCCACCCACCCATGGCTCAGCACACCAGGGAGCCCAGGAAAGGACTGCTTGAGCACTCAGGAGCCGGGGAGGCCGGAGCATGAGGTTGTTCTGTGGAAAACACCCCCCGCTGGTCTCCCGGACAGGCATTCAGAGGTCCGGGTCTGCTCGCAGAGCTACACGCAGGTGCGGGGTGGTGCACATGGATCTTTGTGGAAGTGTTTGGCAGCCTCGGGGAGCTGGACCGCCTCTCTGGGCCTCCACTGCCCACTTGGAGGATGGCGGTGGCCATCAGGCCACACCTAGCATCAGCTGGAGAACCCCAGGAATGCAGACAGGAAAGCAACTGTGTACACACACGGCGCCTTGGGGAGAGCTCCCTGCCCTTCCCACACCTTCTCCCAGGAGCTGGCCCTGCCACCGCCCCTGTTCCGCCCTCCCACTGCTGAGCGCTAAAGGGAGGCAGCACTGGGAGGTGGGAGGCAGCACTGGGAGGTAGGAGGCTGGGGTGGGGGTGAGGCCAGAGAGCTTCTCTCCCAAGTTCCCTCCCTGAGGGGTTGCCAAGGGTTGGCCGCCAAAGGGCAAACACTCCAGGGGCACTGCGGCTGACCCAGGCCTGCACTGCCCACCCGGCCCAGGCCCGTCTCCTTCGTTAACGGCTCTTCAGATCAGCGGTTGGATGGTGCCATTGCGACCTGCTGGGCTCCCACGGCCACCCCACTGGCTCTCCCCACAGCCGCCCGAGTCTCACACACGGCCACACACGTCCCCCCCTCCCCTGAGCCTTGCCACACTTCAACCTCACTCAGAATGACACCCCACGACTCCTTCCCACCTAACCGGCCCTCCTGAGCTCTGCCGCCTCCTGGCCCTCCCCTCCTGTCCGGCTAGTCACACAGGCTGCGGGCTGAGCCCCATCCGGAGCATGCATGTTGGCTGTGTGTCCACCTGGAGGCCTCTCCCTGATAGCTCCTCGCTGGGCCCTCGACTGTCGGGTCTTTGCTTAGAGAGGCCTCCCGGGCGCCCTGTCCAAACGGCCACACTCCTGCGCCCATTCCTACCCACTTCCTCTCGCCCCACTCTCCTCCCCAGGGAGCCTGCTGCGGAATGCGTGAGCGCCCTGGAGGGCACGCCAAGCATAGGCACTCCTGCCATGTGGTGGCCGTGGGACGACGTGGTGATGGGTTCACCCCTCTTTCCAAACGTGAACAACAGTACCTGTGACGCACACGGCTGGCAGAGGGCTTGACCTACTCAAATCGATGGGCTCCACACCATGGAGAGAGGCCCATCTGTCCCGCTGACTCTGGCCCCAAAGGCACAGCACTCTTCACACCACATGGCACAGACTTTGAAGTGCATAACCAAGGTTCCTAAGCTGAGAAAAACATCGAGTTCTCACTTTATAAACCACACAAGTAAAGCCTGACAAGAACCTGGCTGGGGTCTGCGTGGAGAGGCTGGGGGGTGGGGGGCATTTTATGTGCCCAGAGGGGAGCAGGGCTGCAAGCAGGTGGGCAGCTCTGCGCTGTGGCCACCTGGCCTTGTGATGCCGGGTCCTGGCCCCGATCACTCACACGCGCCTACAGAAGGGCGCACAGCCTGTGCAGGAGGGTCAGTCCCTTCACACCTGCCCACTTCTCAGAGGCTCTGAGGGGTCCCACACATGAGCTGGTGGCCCAGAGGATAGAGGACCGCCCAGAGCAGAGCACAAGCTGACAATGAATCGGTCAGGGCTTTCCCAGAGATCTCGTGGTGGGCACAGCTCTGCCAACCCTCCTGGAGGGGGCAGCCCCAACCAAACAAGTCCTAAACAGACACAGGCCTGGGCCCTAGCCCACTGCAGCAGGGTGAAGGGGCATCTCAGGGCACTTGGATCTGCATTTCCCTGATGGGTAACAGTGTGGAGCATCTTTTCTTGTGCTTATTGGCTGTTTGTATGTCTTCTTTGGAGAAATGTCTATTCAGACCCTTCGCCCATTTTTATTTATTTATATTTATTTATTTATTTATTTATTTTTGGCTGCATTAGGTCTTCATTGCTGCACGCGGGCTTCTCTAGTTGTGGCGAGCGGGTGCTACTCTTCGTTGCAGAGCACGGGCTCTAGGTGCGCAAACTTCAGTGGTTGTGGCACGTGGACTCAGTAGTTGTGGCTCACAGGCTCTGGAACACAAGCTCAATAGTTGTGGCGCACGGGCTTAGTTGCTCTGTGGCATGTGGGATCTTCCCAGACCAGGGATGAACCCGTGTCCCCTGCATTGGCTGGTGGATTCTTAACCACTGCGCCCCCAGGGAAGTCCCACCCACTTTTAAATTGGGTTGCCTTTTAATTAACAAGTTGTAAGAGTTCTTTGTATATTCTAGATACGAGTTCCTTATCAGATATGTGACTTGCAAATATTTCTCCCATTCTGTGGATCATCTTTTCACTTTGATAGTGTCCTCTGAAGCACAAAGGACCCACCGGGGCCTCTCTGCTCCAGGCAGCCACCGGACCCATGAGATGGCAACAGGGAGATGCCACTGCCAAGCCCACAGGCGGATTTGATGAAGAAACAGGCTGCTGTTGAGCCCACACGGCAGGAAGCGTTTGTTACCCAACAGCTGCGTGGGAAGTGGTCGCTGCTGCTCAGTGACTGATTCATCTGAGAGCTCTGGCCACGCCCCCAGGACTGCGGGCTGCCTCGACAGGTTCCCGCGCTCAGCCCTCAAGGCAGTGAGGTATTCACAAACTGCTCAGCAAAGCCTCTGGATGAAGCAAATGGCAGCCCACGCTACCCCCAGGGCGTGGCCAGGCCCGGGTGCATATTGGGGGCCCTCCATGGCCAATGCAGGAGAAAGGGGGGCTCACGCGTCGAGACAGTGCACCCTCTGGAAGAACCACGTGGCGAATCTGGGCACACAGTGACCGAGGAGATGCAGAAATGGGGTGTGATGCCCGAGGAGCAGACAACCTTGGGCAGCTTCGTCTCCGCCACCCGGTCCAGCCACCCCACCCCCCCCCCCATGGCCGCCACAGACCATCACAGGGGACCCAGACGACCTGGGGGAATTCGAGGAAAGAGCAAATGGCCAACTGTGAGCATGGACACACTCACGACATTGGGGGGCAGTGGAGTGACAGGGCCTGGGCTCCCAGAGCCGGGCTCCGTGACTTCAAGCAGAGGACACGACCCCCGATGGTCAACGGTGTGAGTGCTCAAGAGCTGAGAGAAGAGACACACGCAGCGTACTCTGTTATACTGGCAAAACTATGAATAGCCCCCCTCCAATTTTTCTTTAATTTTGACATAAATACTGTTTTTCACTTTTAAAAAGCCCACTCAGCAAGGGAACAGGTTGTGGAGCCCTTTATGGGCACAGCTCCCGTACTCAGATTAAAGCCATTCAAAGGGGAGGCGGGAGTGGGCGCGCCGCAGGCCTCCATGGGGCCCACATTGCAGCCCAGCTCTCCCTCACCCAACCCTGTGACTTCTGCCACCCTTCCCTAAGAGGCGTCTTGTACCCTACGCCCCGCCTCAGCAACTGCTTCTGGAGAAGGGGAGCATCAGCCACAGGGCCCCCACAGACTGTTCCGAGTGGGAGTTTTATTAAAATCCAGGTCTGCCTGGGTCTAGAAGGCCTGGGCACTGGAGTTCAGGTGCACTGCTGAGTGCAGGCCAGGCAGCGATGGGCGGCTGGGAAAGCCTCACGCCCTGCAGCTGAGACGGAGCCCCTGCTGAGGTCCCCCCACCAGGCCTGCCAACTGCTCTACCTGCTCTGCTCCATGAACACCAACCAAGTCACGTGAGCACACCAGCCGGTCCCCACAGAACCCCATCCAGGACCTTCCCGTCACAACCAGGGTCCATCTCAGGTCAACTGCCCTCCCTAGTTCTTCAAACGTCCCACAGAGAAGCCATCCGGGGGCCAGCAGCTTCTGGCTGCTGAGCTCAGGTCAGCAGAGACCACAGCCTGACCCCCGAGGCCGCCCCACCAACCGCTCACCTGTCTGGGCACTGCCCTCCCCTCCCCTCCCCTCCAGCCGCCACATCCCCACTGGACCCGTGGCCACCCTAGGGGTCTCAGCATAAGGGTACCTTCCCAGAGTGCAGCAGCACCCCAGCCCGTGTGCACCCCACTGTCTTCCCTGTAGGGTTTGTCATGATGCGACTTGCTTTATCTGCTCATTTGCATATTTTTGATCTCCCCGCCCCCCCGCCCCAACGTAGCTCTGTGGGAGCTGTCTCCCAGTGCCTCAGGGGCAAGTGTGAGTGAAAGAAAGCAGACAGGCCCCACTCCCCGCACAAATGCTAAGCGCCAGCAGGAGAGGCCTGGCTGGGAAGCCCCGGGAGCCCCTACATCATCTGCCCTCCAAGCTGGAGGAGGCTGCCAGTGCCAAAGCCCACGCGCGGAGCCAGTGACAAAGGCCGGCAGCTGCGTGGAGAGGTGAGCCCAGGGCAGGGTGATGGCCAGGAGGTCCGCGCAAGAGGCAGCCTGGGGGACCGGGGCGGGTGGGGGGGTGCGGGCTCTAAGGCCACGGGGGAGGGAGCCGCCAGTGAGGCCCTCACAGGGAGGAGCTGACAGCCTGTCGTCCCCCGTCCCTCACCCCAAAGCCAGAATCTGAGCATGTGGTCCTGCTGGGGGAGCAGCCCCATGCCTGACCCTGTCACCTGTCACCTGGAAGGCTGGACACCTCCAGCCCGCCCGCCTCTTGGCCCTCCGCCCATCCTTCCTGCCACTGCCGCCAGAAACCTCTCCCAGCTCCGATGCATCAACCCCTCTCCCTCAGCCTCGTGCTCACCCGGTGGGTCTTGCTGTAGGTGTAGAGGAAGGCCAGGCGGTAGAGGCTCTTGTAGTGCTGGGGGAAGCGGCTGAGGCACAGGCGGAGCGAGGCGATGCACTGCTCCGTGAGGAACTGGCGCTGCTCCTCTGCGCCGGCCGGCAGCCCCGGGGGGAAGGCAGCTGGCTCCCCCAGCGGGTCCCCTCTCTTCCTCCCATCCCACGGGGCAGACACAGAAGTTGGGGGCTTGGCAGGGGTGCCAGCGGAGGCCGGGGGGTCGGCAGCAGGCTTCTGGCTGCCTTGCTCTGTGGCCCGGAAGCCTTCCGTGCTCTCCGAGGACTCCTCGGCTTTTCCTGAATTGAGAACAAAGAAAAGAAAGTCACCTCGGCTTCAGGCCCTCTCCCCGTGGCAGTCCACCACCAGCGACAGGGCACCTTGGTGAGCGATCAGCACAGCTGGGTCCACACTCTTGCTGGATGGGAGCTGGACCCAGGCGACTCAGGGGCAGGAGGCGTGGGCCCTCGCTGCCTCTGCCCCCCGAGCCCCCAGCTGAGGCCTCCGTGGCCTCCAGTCTGCTCCCTGATGAAACAGGATATCTCAGCTGGCACGCAGCTGAGAAGGGGGCTCCGAGCTGGGCTCAGGGTGCCCCTGTGGGTGGTGGCACGGGGCTGCCCGCCTCAAGGCCGTGCACGTGAATGGGGAAGCAGCCCAAAGAGGGCAGGCGTGGCCACCACCACCACCGAGGGCAGCACCCGCTCCACGCTCAGCGCCCCCAGCCCACCCGCCCCTCCAGCCCACCGGAGAGGCAGCGTGGGGTAGTGGATAAGGGTGCAGACTGACCCTCTCTGGACCTCAGGTTCTTCTCCAGTAAAAGGGAACAGCCAGTGCTTTTCCCTGGGGAGGATGGGAGGCCTGGCTGCTGTTGTTGCTACTGTCCACCAAGTGGCTGTGTGCCCCGGCCCGGCCAGAGTGGGAAAGCTTTCAGAATCCACGGCCGGCTGACCAGCCATGGCCTCAGCGCAGTGCCAGGGCCGCCGGCCTGCCTGCAACCTCCCAGCAAGCCCGGGAGTGGGCTCTGCCCACTGACTTCCACAGTGGGGCCTGGGGGCCCCACCGAAGCTAGGCAGACTCCAGGGCCAGATCAGGGCCCACCCCAAGAAAGGAAGGGTTCAGGCTAAAAAGAAAGCACATTTGTGACATTTAGTACCCAAAGGCTTTTTGGCTCTCCCACACGGAGCCACAGTGGGGTCCTAACAACAAGAACAGTGTCACCAGTGCCCACCGCATACCAGGCGCTTGCGCGCACCTGCCTGAGACACCACGTTTGAGCCCACAACCCAGGAGTGGGCCTGGGATCACTCCCATCCTACATGGGAAACAGCGGGGCCCAGGGAAGTGAGTGGCTCAGCCAACCGAGGTCCCCGGGCAGCAGCAGAGGCGTGAGGGCAGAGGCCAGGACCCACGTTGTCCAGCGCTGCCCAGGCTCCCAGGACACCCCAGCAGTACTGCCCACACGCTGAGTCAGGTCTCCGTACCTCTCTCCTCTGCGGCCCCCTGAAGGTCTTTCCCGGGCGGTCCTACTTGGGAACTGGGAGCGGGCGGCCTCTTCTCTGTGTAGGGCTTCTGGGAACCCTCCAGGGAGCTGGCAGGCTCATTGAAGAGGTCCTGCGTCGAGCTGGAGTCCGAGAGCGCCACGGCCGTGCTCTCCTGGCTGCGCTCTGGGGAGAGAAGGACAGAGGCGGCAGCGTGAACCCTGGCACCTGGGGAACAGAGGGGCCTCCCACGGAGCCTCTCGGCCAGAGGCCTGGCCACTGCCCCGTGCACAGCCACTCTGACACTGCCTGGCCCGCCTGTCCTGGAGGCCACCGAGTCACTCACCAGAGGCACCAATTTCCCGGGGTTTCCCCCAAGAGTGGTGCTCTGGTAAGTGTTTGACAATTGACTCTCAGGAGGGGAAAGCCTTCGTTTGTAGCATTTACTGATTTCTGTGGTGTAAATACTCCCACCATGGCCAATTTTGAGGTACCAACGTGATGTATCTGAATGCAGGGTTGGGAAGAGATGCACAGTAGTGATTACACACCACTGCACAGTATTCCTACCGCAACAGGCACACGTAACCGCGATGGGGAAGAACTCAGCCAACACTTTTACCCAGTCTCTGAAGGCCACGTGTGGTGGGTCTGCAGTGACAGTACAGATCACTGGGACTTGCACACCCCAGGTTGAGGGCGCCCCCTGGGCTCCTCTCCACGGCCTCCCAGCTGCTCCTGAGAAAGATGGGGGCGGGGCAGGAGAGATTGGGGGACATCTTTCCGGGGTGCAGGCTGCTGTGGGAAGGGTGTGAAGCCCTGGCTGGACCTTTCTCCCCGACAGAGCAAGCCAAAGCCAACAGGGAAGGGGCAGCAAGCCCGGTGATAGCCCTGTCGCCTCCAGGGCACAGGTGAAGACCCACAGGAAACACCTGCAGGGAATCGCCCAGGGCCTGAACACTCCCACCAAGACACAGGGACCCGGCTGGCCAGGTCTGAGGCTGCACCCAGACAACAGAGGACCAGCCGAGCCCCAAGCCCGGGCTGGCAGGCACGGACTCACAGCCAAGCACTCTGCCACAGGAAGAGGGGCGAGGACATAGAGAGACCCACCTGAGGGGCACACAGAGGGCCTGAAGCAAGCAGAAGGTGGAAACAGACGCTGAGAAAACCTTCCAGCAAACCACTCCATCCTGAGCACAAGGCAGCACTGGGGGAACTGGAGGCTGGGGGTGGGGTGCACCAAGGGAACCACAGCAACAGCAAGACCCAACCCTGCTCAGCTTCCACCTCGTCAGCCTCACTTCCCCACCTGACGCCTGGGAGCTTAAGAGTGAAGCCCATTCCAGGCATGAATATCAGTTATTTCAACCTCTTCTGTCCTACACACGCTATCTCGAGTTCAATATAAAAAGTATAAGACACACACACACGCAAAAGCAGAAAAGAACATTGTCAAGAGACAAAAAGATCAACAGAACTGGGCTCAGAGGTGACCCTCCCCTCTCTTTTTTGTATTTACCTTCTCTAAACTATTACTAACTCCTGATGAAAGCGAGACCAGCAGCCATGCATCGTGGACTGGCAGCACATGTGAGAATGAAATGAACAAGAGCAGCAGCCTGAGAGAAGGGAGGTTCACGCTGCTGCACGTGAAGCAGGATCACGTCCTCCAAGCGCAGACTGTGATCACCTGAAGATGTATTTTCTTAACCCTGATGCAGGCACTACATTATTTTTTAAAGAGTTATAAATAAACCAACAGTAGAGATAAAAGGCAACCCATTAAAAAATAGCACTTAGTTTTTGTCTTGAACTTTGTGTACTTGAAGGTGAAGCTCACTAGTCACGTGACCTTGAATAAGTAAGGCCCTTTCCCCACCTCTGAGTTGCAGCCACGTATCATCTCAGGGGAGCTGGTGCCATGGGGGCTTCTGGGGTCTGGCCCTCAACCCTTGCTCAGCTGCTGGAGAGCCGAGATGCCCAGGAGGCCGTGCCTGGGGCCACCGGCAGGACAGCAGGAGCTGCTCAGCAGGCAAACGCACAACAGAATGGGAAACTGTCCTGGCAAAGTCGAGAGCCTGGCCTCCTGAGTCCAGGCCCTGCTCTGTCACTTACTGGGTCGGGCAGCCTAGGCGGTTGCCATAATTTCTTTACACTTGTTTCCCGACGTGTAGAACTGTCATGATACATGTGCCCACTTGGGGCTGTTATGAGGATTAAAGTGCCTGATACACTGTGAATGTTCACGAAATGTCAGCTCAACTATCACCAGTATGACCTCAGAGAACCCGGACCATCTCATCTCTAATGTCTCAGATGTGACACACAAGGGTTTAGTCCTAAAGGCCACACTGGACACAGGGCCTGTCGACAGGGTGCTGACCACTCCTTACACTGACTGGGCAGCACTGTCCCAGGTGGGCCGGGCAGCACACAGGACACCAAGAATCAGGCCTGTGCTTCCAACGGCAGCTCTGGGGCTCCACCTCTCTACCCACGTCTGGCTGATGACCAGGCTTTGGGGACAGTGACCTTTCAGGCAGCTCCATAGCTGCCTCTGCATGTCCACTGCCCAGTAAGTGCAGGGCATCAGCATCTCACTTCGGGGGGACAGGGACCTGCTCGGCGAGGGGCTCTCCCCTGACTGCAAGGCAGACCCCAAGCTCCATCAGCCCCAAATGGGGGTGATGGGCAGTGTGAAGGCATCGCTTCTCCAGGGCTGGCAGCCGACCCTCTGGGCTCCGGGAGCCCCAGACCTGCACTCCAATCCCAGAGCTGCCACTTGGGCTGCTCGAGGACTCCGTGTCATGGTCTTTAACACGTTTGTCACTGCCCACCCCTCCACCACCACCACCACTGCCCCCAACACACACACAGGATTCCCACAGGGGCCTGCTTGGTTCCTGGCACACTGGAGTGACGCCCACCAACCCACCCGGCCCTCAGCCCCACCTCCGGCCCTGACAAAGGACTCAGGCTCGTGGTTAAGTGGTCCTGGCAATCAGCCGATGGGCGCTCCCCTGCCAGCACCCAAGCAGCCACAGGCGCCGCAGGGCTGGGCAGCACGGCCTGCAGCAGGCAGGCATCCAGGAGGCAGCACAGCGGGAGGACTGACTGAGAGCCGGCATGAGGCTGATGGGCCACAAGCTCACAAGTTGTTGGGCTTTGGGCCTGAAGGAACTGCTCATTTGGTGGAACCCGCTGTGATCATCATGAAAACCAAGGATCAGCTTAAACAAACGTTCGGATATTTCCTACCAATGCGCTAATGTCCTGGCAGCGCTGCCCGGTGAGGGTGAGGGAGGGTGGTGTGGGCAGGACGGCGGTACCCGCTCCCCGGGGAATGACAGGTAGAGGAGCCTCAGCTGAGCCTCCATTAAGACTGCACCCGCAGCCACCACAGAGCAGGACACGTGTCAGCCAGGGAGCCAGCGGGGATGGGGCTGCGACCACGCTTCCCTGATCCCTCAGACACGGGGGTGAAAACCTAGGACGCTGACCCTGACAGGGCAGAGAGCAGCATCAGCTGGCACGACGCGTGTGGTCCCTCCCAGGGTGATCACGGGCACTCACGGAGCCCTGAGGAAGGCCAGAGTTCAGCAGGAACATGTAAAGGGCCGGGAAGTCCCCAGGGGCCACCACATCACGCAGCACCCCCTGCAGCTCAGGGGAGGCAAGGGTCTGTGAAGCAAGAGGGTGGGGAACGCTCATGCCTGGGAAACAGAGGATAAGTGTGTCGCTGCAAAGACAGACACCAACGGGGACTCAGGAGGCCCGGGGCTAAGTATCTCCCATCCTCTCGGGTCTTGTGTGTCAGAGAGGGTCGGCACGAGACTGCTGAAAATGATCCTGATTTTAAATACTAAGAAGCAAGTGAGGCCCCACGTGGGGGCCTGTGGGGGGGCTGCACTGGGGCTTTCCGGGCCCCTGGTCCTAAAGCAGAGCCAGACTCAGCTGAAGAGCCGGCGACCCGCAGGGCTGGGCGGGAGGGCCTTCCCAGGAAAGGCACACAGGTGGGTGGACCCTGGGGACCACCCACCGCCCAAGCTCCCGACTTCCTTAGTGGGCTGCCTAGAGGCCGGCAGGAAAGAGAGCTGGCACCGGGGTGGAGGGCCAGCTACACAGGCAGCCCTACACTCCTTCCAGGGCACTTTTTTAGAACCTGTCCACACAGAACCTGCTCACACTAATACATACGTGAGGCAGGGTTATAAATATGTCACTCTTACTGTTAATCACCCGAGAGGTTCACTTCCACTCCCCTGGGCCGCCGCAGCCCTTCCTCTGAACCTAAGAGAGACGTGCATCTGTCGACCTGCTTTCTCAGCCCGGGCACCCCCACCACCACCTCCGGGGGACCCACAGCCAGGGCAAGTGAACAGAGCTGGGGGCGCAGAGGGAAAGGGGCCTGGCCTGGTGACACAGGCCCCTGTCCCACCGGGGCTTTCTTTATGTGGGTTTGACTCAGTTCACATCCCTTGAACATTCTCAGGATTTGCAGGCCAGCCTGAAAGAGCTCTTTGGTTACAAGACACACGTTCCCTGCTGTGTTTTCTCCATTTGCTCTGGCAGGAAGGCTAGAAACGGCCACAGCCAGCTAGTCCATTAGCTCGGCTATATGAAAGCTCAAGGAAAAAGATGCATGCTGGTGTGATCAAAACTGCAGCAACTCTGGCTGCTGAGCCCTGAAAACATCACCAATTTTCTGCCGACCAGAAAACAACTGGTTTCTAAGAAGTGCAAACTTGGGTGGAATCAATATTTTGAGAAATCTTTCAACCGGGCAAAACCTGCCCCAGTCGGGCCCTGATGACCGCCAGGAAGGGACTTGTCCACCGGGAGTAGGGCTGGGGTGTGGGATGGGTGCCCTCCTGCAGGCCAAGGAGACTGGACAGACCTCCAAGAGAAGAGACACCAGAAACCCGCCCCACCCACCCCCACAGAGGTAGCAGTGGAGCCAGGCCCCCAATGCTCAGAGTGGGGAGAAGGGACTTCCCTGGTGGCGCAGTGGTTAAGAATCCGCCTGCCAATGCAGGGGACATGGGCTCAATCCCTGCTCCGGAAAGCTCCCACACGCGACGGAGCAACTAAGCCCGCGAGCCACAACTACTGAAGCCCGTGCGCCCTAGGGCCCGCGTGCTGCAACTACGGAACCCATGTGCCGCAACTATTGAGGCCTGCGAGCCTAGAGCCCGTGCTCCGCAACAAGAGAAGCCACTGCAATGAGAAGCCCACGCACTGCAACGAGGAGTAGCCCCCGCTCGCCACAACTAGAGAAAGCCCACACGTAGCAACAAAGACCCAACACGGCCAAAATTAAATTAAAAAGAAAATTTAAAAAAAAATTTTAAAGAATGGGGAGGGGACTTCCCTGGTGGTGCAGTGGTTAAGAATCCGCCTGCCAATGCAAGGGACACGGGTTCAAGCCCTGCTCCGGGAAGATCCCACATGCCACGGAGCAACTAAGCTCCTGTGCCACAACTACTGAGCCTGCGCTCTAGAGCCCACGAGCCACAACTACTGAAGCCCGTGCACCTAGAGCCCACGAGCCACAACAACTGAAGCCTGTGCGCCTAGAGCCTGTGCTCCGCAACGAGAAGCCACCGCAATGAGAAGCCCACGCACTGCAACGAACAGTAGACCCCGCTTGCCACAACTAGAGAAAGCCCGCGCACAGCAATGAAGACCCAATGCAGCCAAATAAATAAACAAACAAACAAATAAATAAAAAGAATGGGGAGAAGACCTGGCCTCACGGTGTGCCCCTTGCCCTGAGCCCTCACCATGCACCACCCTGTTCCCCGAGCCGGCAAGGCACTGACCAGGGAGGCCTCGGGCAGCCCTGTTTTCCTAACGGCAGGCAGGTGGGCAACTGCCTCTCGACCCTGATACCAGGGGAGGCAGAGCAGGTCAGGTGAGAGCAGCACCCCACAGCTACCTGGAGGGGTTCCCAGGAAGGCTCTTCCAACAGAGGATGACTGGGAACCTGCCTTTCTCAGAGCCAGAGAGAGAGAGAGGGAGACACCACAACCATGCCACTCCCCTGTGGCCTTCGGGCCCTGCTGCTTCCCAAGCTCGCTCCCTCAAGGTCTCTCTTCCACCCACCCGGTCACCTCAGTGTCCAAATGCCACAGGACTCTCCAACCTCCGTGTCTTTGCTCCCATGGCCCCTCACCCGAAATGGCCCTGCAGCTCTCTCTGGAGGCCCACCTCCTCCAGGAAGTCCCCCTGATCCACCAAACCCCAGAGCCAGCTCATGGCACTCCCTCAGGACACCAAGCACTGCCCCAGGGACACAGACCCAACTGAGATCTCATCTCGGCTCTCCCCACGGCGCCCTCTCCTAGGCCCAGCACACAGCAGACGCTAACAGATGCCATGACCAGCTACGGCCCAAAGACGTTTTTAAAAGGTGAGAATGAGGGAGAAGAGGACAGAGAAGGTGATGGGCTCTGCCCTCTGCCAGCCTCCCTCCTTAGCCCGACACCAGTCCCACCTTGTGGGGACTCGCAGGACCACCTGGGCTCCATGAGGAGAAGGTCTATGTGCAGGCCAAGCCCAGTGTAGGCTTGTCCCCTCGGCCAGGCCGAGGACACCACGGCTGCAGAGCGCACGGTGAGCATTTTTACACCCTTGTCCTTGTAAAGAACACCTTGTATCTTATAATCTGTTGCTTTGCTACCCTTTTAAGCAAGAAAGAATAAAGCAATGGAAACACAGACTGAGCTGCCTGCAGGACAGGCGGGCGGGCGGGCAGTGCGGGGAGGCCACTGCTGCATGTGCATCTGGCCAGAACCGGGATGATGGGCCGGGGCAGAAGCCAAGCACATCAAACACACACTCTCCAAACCACAGGACAGCAATACAGAGGTGCTCCCGGCCACCGGGAAGCAGGGAGCCGGACTGAGGGTCAGCATGCGGTCAGCTCGGTCCCTGAAGCGAGCTGTGACAGCACAAGCAGAGGACAGCCTGGAGAACAGTGGTCAGGGTTAGGGGCAGCACGGGCAATATTGGTGGAGGCAGCGTGGGCGAGTGGGCGAGGACGAGCACAGATGGGACATGACACAGACGGTGACGGTGACGGCATGGCAGGTGAGGATGGATGGTCGTGAGGGAGCTTGACACAGGCACGCTGGGCTGCCCCAAAGACCCCCACGGCCCACACCTGCCCCTGGGGCTCAGGGCAGCCATGGTTCACGCTGTAAAGGGGGCCACACAGGCACCCTGCACCCACCCCAGCCCCTGTGGCTCCCGTTTGCCTGACCCCGGCTTGCCCTCCCCTCCCCGACAGTGACCTCCAACACACCCCTCAGATCTTGGCTAAGCTTCCCCCTCAGGAAGGCTTCCCGCCCACCAGGAGACCAGGACAGGTCTCTATGGGACCCTCCGCCGTTCACGGATTCACACCTGCTCCTGTACCAAGCACCCGCAGCAGGGCAGAGCCCAGGGCTGTGCCATGTACCTGGCACAGGGCCGCAGGACGGACGGGGCCTTGGGCAGGCTGGAGAGCCCCACCCTGAGGCCCCCTCCGGCTCTGGCTCCGACATTCCAAAGTGATGTGGAGCACAACAGCCAGACAGTGAGGGTCCTGGCCAGTCCAAGCCAGGGCCCAGGCTGTTCTATAAGGGTCCCGCTCCCTGGGCCCTGCCACCAGGGAACTTCCAACAGGGAGACGCACAGATCCAGTGCCTTCCAGGCTGTGGGGACCTCCCCAGTGTGGCCTCCCCACTGGCCCAGGGCGGGTTGGGGAGGACACTGAGACCGCAGGTGCCCTTGGCTCCACCCCAACTAGCCCCACAGCCTCCTGCCCTCAGCTCACTCCCTCATGGGGGACAGGACACACAGCCAAGCCCGCCGGGCGACAGTGAGGATGGGTACCCGCTACCACTCCCAGGACCCAGCCTGGAGCCCCACGCGGATCGAGTACACACGGCTTCGTGGTGGGGTGCCCATGCACACACACACACATATACGCACACACGCGCACACTGCACATCGCATGTGGGGAGGAGCACAGAGCTTGTTTGGGAACCTCATCACACTGTCGTCGAGCCTGTGTGAGCGGTGATCTCTGAAAGCCCCCCTGAAGGTCCCAACATGCTCCAACGTGGAAGATTTCAGCGCTGCGGGCGAATCCCAAGACGGATGGAAGGAAGAGGTGAGGCAGGCAGAGCTGCCGGGAGCGGAGGTCCTGCTCTGTCTCTGTCTCCATCCCTCTCAGCCCAACCAGGGCCCCTCAGGTCAGCCGTGGGCGCCTCCAGCAGCCCGAGGGCCAGGTCCAAGGACTTCTCCCCAGGGCCGCAGACGGGCTGCAGGAAGCTCCCCACCCTGGTGTGGGGGCCTCACGCGTGCAAGTGGGGCCGGTTCAGAGAGCACCCCGGGGCCTCCTATGCTAAGTAATTACTAAGACAATGAATAACTGTCAAGCTCCCTACATAGGCCGCAGCCATCTTCCTAAATCTCTTCTCAATCTCTCTCCAGGTCAGAACTGAGCCCGGCTGGCTCCTGGTGGTGAAGCAGAGGCGTCCTCAAGTGCAGTGCGGCAGTGCGGCCCTGAGGCTGGGTCTCCTCACCACACCCCAGGGAGGGCCTGGCACTTGGCTGCCCGTCCAGCGGGCCATCAGGCAAGTTAGCCTGACGGACCCTGTGGTGCAGGGAACCAGGGCCCCTCGGGGGCCGACTTCAGAGGACGCCACCTGCCCCTCTTCTGAGGCCGTGCCACAGCTGGAGGGTCAGGGCACAAAGTCAGGGTGACTGACCCCACACCTGAGCTCCGCCGGCTGAGCAGTGGCGCCCGGGGCCCCTGCCAGCTCCCACGACAGGGGTGCCTGCGTCTAGGAGGCGGCTGTGACCCGCAGGTACCCTCGCTTAACACCCATGAGGAGAACGTCACCCCCGTCCCACGGGTGCGGAAGCTGTGGCTCAGAGAAGTGAAATCCTTGCCAAGGGCAGAGCTGGTGGAGGGGGCAAGGTGGCTCTGCCCTGGCCGCCCCGTCTGACCTCGAGCAGGGCCCCAGCCTCTGCACACTCATCTGCACCAGGGCTGGGGGCATGCGCCGTCCTCCTCGCCAGGCAGGGGCTCCACGCTGGCCCCCGATCTCCCGTATCAGGAGACCCCAGGCTGGTCATGGGAGGTAGGAGCTGAGGTGGCTGGTGCAGACAGACCCTGGAGGCTCCAGCACGTCCCCCGGCATCAGCAGCCTGCTGCTTCTGCCCTAGCCAGGGCCTTGCCCGGCAGCCAGCAAGGCTGCCCTAGGGCCACTCCAACGTTCCAAGACCACGGCTAGCTCAGGGCCCCAAACATTCTCGTGCTGTGGACGCCGCTTTCTCTCTGAGGTGAGGGCTGAGAGTTCTAACAGCACTGTAGATAGGCCTGGCCAGCGCAGGGCTTCCCGGCACAACCAGCTGGGGCTGGCCACAGCGAGCCATGGGAGCTCAGAGGCTCCATGTCATTGACAAGAATCACTTTGCATAAAAAGTTTTTACAACCATTCAAGAACGTACAAGCACTGAAATAATATCTGAGCGTATTTGTGTGGCTCCCCCTACAAGCTTGCAGAACCAGGTGCCCAGGACATGTTACACCGGCACCTGTCCCCAGTGCTCTGCTCCCCACGGCTCCACACACACACAGGTGTGCCAGCGTGGGACACCCTGAGAGGCATTCCTCCCTCCTGAGACTGGCCTGGTGCTAATTCCTCCAGGACGTACCTGGCAGAATGGAATTCCCAAGCAAGGACTTATTTCCAGTGTTTTCTCAATATTCTCAAGAGTAAAAGGAGAGAACAGGGTTTAACTTGAGGTGAGACCTGGAAGGTCCCTGTTTCAGGAATGTCTGCGGTATCACAGCGGGAAGATCAGGCCAGCCAGCTCCCGGGTCCATGCTCCCTGCTCTGGGGTGGGCAGGGAGGTGATAGACACACAGCACACGCTCAGACCTGCACGCGCTCAGACCACAGCCCCTCCACACACACCACAGGCCACCCTGAACCCTGGAGGGGACACCGCCAGCATCCTCTCCTCTTGGGTCACAAACCACACCCCGAGGAGTCTAGTTTGCCACCTTGCCCCCCTCCACCAGCTCTGCCCTGGCCCTGCTCCCAAGCCCTACTCTCCAGGGGCTGTGCACTGGGTCCTGCTGAGCTGAGCAATGTGGGAGAGAGGGCCTGCGTGGCCTTCAGCACTGTCACTGCCCCCAGGGTTCCACTTAGTGGCCCCCAAGGCCCACTAGTTGGCCCGGTGCCGTGCAGGTGAGGGGAACATGAAGAAACTGAGCTGCGAGGCCGGCATGCAAGCCTCCGGTGTTAGTAAGGATGTGGGTGACCGACCACCACCTGCCCGTCCCACGTGGGGAGCCAGCTGACCCCACCACCAACCCGTCTGGATTCCCAGGGTGACAGACTCAGAGTCACGGCCCTCCCCAATCATCAGAAGGACGTGCCATAATAACGTGGGGGCCACTCGGGGCTGCCTGCAGACGCCAGCGGCCTTCCAACCGCCCTTTCACGTCCCCAGCTCACAGGTAGGAAATGCAGGCTCGCAAAGGCCCCCAGGTGGGCGGGGGCAGGTGGTGACCCTGAGCATGTCCGGGGAGCACAGGATCACCGTGAGTCCATGAGGTTAATGAACAGCCGCAACATTGCCCGTGTCACCCCAGACCCGGCACCCCCCTCACCAAAACAAAGCGGCTCATCACCCGAAGCACCCGCCCCCGTGATTGGCGTGCCGCCCTGGGCTGGCAGGAGGGAGAACAGGGACTGTACCGTCCGGCGTCGCCTGCTGGTGGGGTTTTTTACATTTGACGTAATCGTGGTCAATCGGAGTGGCTGTGTAAGGTGGGGATGTCAGACCTGGGCCAGAGGAGGAAGGGAGGGAGGCTCCGGGGCCCGGCAGTGTCCCAGCTGAAGAGTGGGAGTCCTCGTCCACCAGGCAGGCCTTCTCCCTGTGGACCAGAGGGTCAGGGTGCAGGTCAGAACCCCGCGGCCCACTGAAATGGGGCATGTGCCAGCCTGGATGGTGCCCTTCCCAGGGCAGGGGCCCCTGTTCCCAGCGCCTCTGGTGACACCCACCCCCTCTGGCATCCAGGGGCTGAAGGGGTGGCCCCACGGGCCCAGCCAGGAGCTGCCCACCCCTCACAGCTGCGCTTGCCGGCAGCTCACGTCTCACGCCCAGGAGACCCCTCCTCAGAAGCACCCGCCCAGCGCCCCTCCAGGCCGCGTCAGCGCCCTTCATGTGACACCCACGGCCTGACACAATTCATCCCAATCAGTGTGTGGCCAAACATCTGGATTTACTGTGCACTCACACGTGTACAAGGGTATATGCTACAACAATGTTGAGAAAAGTTAAAAACACCTGAAACGTGCAAGGAAATGGCTATAGAGAGCCGGACGCACCTGTGCTCTGCAATAACACACACCCAGACAAGTGGGCACCATCTACAGAGTGGGTCCCAGACTCGCTGCTGGGAAAAAGCAAACTCTGCAACACCTCCAAGAGCTTGATTTTATAAAATAAAATAACCCCTATAACTGGACGTTTACGTGGAAGTGTGTGCAAATGCACAGAACATGATTTGGGAAACTCAACCGTGAACAGATGCTAACCCTGGGGGTGAGAAAGGATTTGTCACGTTTTAGTCCATACATTTATACATTACCAGAATTTTCTATAACTAGTATGTATTTGTGTATTATGTGTATAAGTTTTAAGTTTAAAAAAAGTTACAATCACAGAAAGGCCATATCACTGTGCCTTGGGGGCCCTGTATGACTACAGGCTCTGGGCACACCGTGTCCACCTGGTGACCCGCCGCACATGTGCCCACCTGTCCCATAGCTGACAGGCCCCGGGTGCAGGTCTCTCTAGCACTGGGCAGAGCCTGCACGGTGCCCAGCCAGGCAAGGGCCCAGGGATGAGGCAAGCTGAGCCAGAGCTCCAGGACGCGGATGCCGGGGTGACCCACAAGGTCACCACAAGGGGAGGCCCGGGGGTCTGGCCCAGGCCTGCCAAGGGAACCCCATCAGAGCTCCAGCGCCACGAGCTCTCTGGTGCTGCGAGAGGAGCCCCTGCCTCTCACACCCTCCCGGCCTCTTGGGAGAAGGGGCAGCAGCTCTCAGAGGGCCCCACCCCAGGGAGAGGCCCTGGCAGAGGGTGCCAGGGTAGGAGGCTGCCGCGTGCAGCATCCACACGGGCAGAGCTGTGCCGGGAGGGGGAGTCAGCTCCTCCAGGGACCGTCCAAGGATGAGGAGGTGATGGGCACGCACAAGCAGCCTCTCTGTCTCAGGTTCAACAGAAGGGTCTCGGCCCAGCCACTGGGAGCCTCGGGCCAGACCTGACTCTGTAGGCTCTGGGAGACTCAGCAGATCCCTCCCCACCCCAATGCCCACTGCCCAGCCGCCACCCAACCGCCGGGAGCACGTGCTACTCACTTTTCTGAGGCTTTGGGCGCGTTCTTCTCCTCGCCCCTGGCAAAGGGCCCTTCTGCAGCCTCCTTCATGAAGCTGACCAGTACCTCTGCACTGACCCCAGAGTCGGGCCTCCCCAGGAGCTTCAGGATGGATGCGTGGAGCCGGAAGTACACCTGGGACAAGGACGCGGGTGTGAGCAGCCCTCCCAGCTGCCGAGGTTCGCTGCCCACCCCCCGCCACCCCCCCAGCTGTTAATCCAGCACAGCCTCCCACCCAGCACCCACACCCCCTCCTGGTACCGCGGAGAGTGGACAGCTCCTGCACACACATCTCCCCGGCACCATGGGCTCCCCGAGGCCACAAGTCGCGGGACTTCTGTCTGTGTCCCCACCCCAGAGCCGCCCTGCGGACAGAGGCGGGCAGGCAGTGCTGCAGCAGTGAGGCCTGGGCCTTCCCTCCTTTCCTCTGTCCTCACCACACTCGTCCCTTCACAAGCGTGAGGCCAGCGGCCCAGGCCCCCAGCCAGGAGAGCCCAGGGCACTTTACTGCCCCCAGGAAGTGTCACACACCACAGGTGACCAGGCCTGACCTTCCCACCCAGGTGTGGGTGCCACTTGGCTCCCACGGACAGCACAGTGGGCGACACGAAGGCTGCTGTGGCCACAGGTCCCGATTAACCAGCTTCTCCTCACCCAGAGGCAGTTCTAGACAGACAACAGCCAGGACCCACCCAGGTGAGGTGCCTGGTGGTCCAGCCCAGGCCACACTCTCAAGTGGGCACCCCGGACAGAGGAGCCCACACCCAGAGCCTCTCCACCTCCAGCCAACCCGTGGGCCCCAGAGAAACCGGCCCAGACAGTCCATTTTTAGATGCGGGGCACTCATATGTGCCCAGGTGGCCAAACTCAGGGGAAAGCCAAGTGTTTCACTGGCAAAGGTCATCCAAGCAGCAGGTGAAGTATTTTGAATGAAGGCTCAACAACAGAGGGGAATTTTCACCAGGGTAAGGTTAAATTCTTAAAGAGGAATGCCATTTTTTTTTTTTTTTTTTTCTGTGGTATGCGGGCCTCTCACTGTTGTGGCCTCTCCCGTTGCGGAGCACAGGCTCCGGACGCGCAGGCTCAGCGGCCACGGCTCACAGGCCCAGCCGCTCCGTGGCATGTGGGATCCTCCCAGACTGGGGCACGAACCAGTGTCCCCTGCATAGGCAGGCGGACTCTCAACCACTGCGCCACCAGGGAAGCCCGGAATTCCATTTTTAAAGCAAGATAGACACATGGTCCAGCTGAGCACCTGCCCCCTGAGAGCCCGGGTGGTGTGCTGGGAGGGTGGCCTCAGCCCCTCATCCGGAAGGCCCTGGGCCCTGAAGGGCCAACATCCTGCCTGCTCACTGGTTCTATCAGACAGCAGCAGAGGCCAAAAGTCCAAGGAAGATACATGCAGGAAAAAAGAGAGCAGTCATTCTCCTGAGAGTGAGAGAGTCCAGGCTGAGTGTGCTGACTGCCCTCCCTCAGCAGCCTCAGGACACGCCAGCCACTCCTCTGGGCGGCAGCCTTCACATGCCCCAAGCGGAAGTCCCTCCAAGGAGGGGCTCCTGACCCAAGTGCAAAGCATGAAAGAAATGCGATGGGGAAGGACATGGGGCCTGGGCTGTGTGGACAGCTACCAGGATGCTGCCGGGGAAGCACTAGACAGGAAGTTTCCTTCCACACTCCACAAGGAACCCCCGGAGGTGGCCCGACACTGCTATACACCACTCAGCATGGAGCACTTTAAAAAAGCGAACTCTTTAAAACGTGACTTTTTTGTTTGCTCACAAGGCTCACAGATCACCACAAGGCTCCAGGCACAGGCCGTCGTTGATCTAATGTTACGTGACCTTGGGAAGGGCTCAGAGGAGTGCTCCCTGGGACACCCCTGGTGGCCTAATGGTTAGGACTCAGTGCTTTCACCACTGTGGCCTGGGTTCAATCCCTGGTTGGGGAACTGAGATTGCAAGCCCCACAGCAAGGCCAAAAAAAAAAAAGTGCTTTCTGATACACACACGAAGCCATGCCCAGCCTGCACCCTTCACAGAGGGAGTGGAGGAGAAGCCACACCCATGAAGAAGGGGCTGGGTGCTCAGCCGGGCGAGGGGGCAGGAGACCATGAAAGAAGCCCCAGCTCCTTCCACTACATCTAGTCCAATGAGAAAAACAAATTAAAAGATGGTAAGAAAATGTTACTGCGTGTCTACATGTTAATAGGAAACATGCCTAGAAAAACAAGGACAGGGCCAAAATGTCAACATGGATTGTTGCAGATGAGGAGCTAGGATCAGTGGGGACTTTAACTTTTCAGTTTAAACACTTCTGAATTATTTGATTATTACATTTTTCTTAACCATTAACATCTATTAATTTAACAAACGGAAAAAATAACCTAAATGCAAAAAAGGCATACGCAAGCAGATTTTGCCCCAAATTTCAAGCACCTTTCTGGGCGGGGGATCGGTGGGGGTGGACACGCAGCCTGAGAAAGGGTGACGCTGACAAGCCCAGGGCCTTGGGAAGCCTGGTGCACCCACGCCTGTGCTGCGTCCTCAGTGGCCCCCTCAAGGTACCACCATGGGCACCAACGAGAGCACTGAGCCACACACCTGGAACCACAGGTGCAAATCCAGGCAGCGCACACGCGCTCTGCTCAGGAGGAGCAGCGCGAGACCCTGAACTGGGGGTCCAGAGGGCCAGCGGCTGCCCGGCTGAGTCCCACCAGGATAGGTACTCGGGGCACCCACTGCAGGCTGGGAGCTCTCCCATGCACCCGGGGACCAGGCTGCAGGCGCGAGTGCCCCGGAGCCAGGGATGCCGCGTGCTAATGCTCCCTCCCCCAGAAAGGATGGTGAGCACCCCTTAGAGAGAGAGAGGAAAGGCTGTTTTAATTGAACTGCATACAAAGAAGTTTCCAGTGGGTTGCAGGGAAGTCACTGGGACCGTGTGCCCCAGCCCCAGGGAGACAGTGAGACTGGCCCGTCCCCTCCCCATGTCCCCGCCTGGGGCCAGCGCGGTGTCACCTCCAGGGCCTCCATGGCCAGCTCGGGGGGGTTGTGGTAGTGGATCTTCTTGGGGTAGCGGGCCGCCTCCTCGTGCAGGTAGTGGCCGGCTTGCCGGTAGTGCCGCAGGTACACGGTGGGCGGCTGCTGCTGCTTCTCAGCCACCTTGCCCAGCATGTAGTGGATGAGCCACTCCTCCTCATCCCCGTCACCCTCGCAGTGCGCCGCTGACGTGAAGCAGTGCCTGGCGGTCTCCAGCATGCTGTCTCGCCGCTCCTCCATCTGGAATGAGACCACGTGGTATCCTACTGCCACACCTGCCACACTGACACGCCATGTGGCTCCTTCACGTCCCTTTTCAAGGAGCCAAGGGAGCCCCTGCAGCACACAGACCTCAGGCCAGACACCCGGCACCCACACTAGGGGAACATTCCCCCACCAGGAGGGGCTTCAAACTTCTGAGCACAGTGTCAAGAATTTTACAAGGACTCAACAAGCTCCTCTGAGGGAGCAGGGAAGAGACAACAGCTTCTCCACGGCCCTGAAACTGGTGGCTGACCAGCGCTCACAGGAGACTGGCCCTGGACTCACCCACCCCGGACCCGGTGTCCAGAGACCAGGGACCAAGCTGGCATGGACCCCAGGACAGCGGCCGCCCCTGCCCCTCACCTGCTGCACAAGCTCAGGGGGCAGCTCGGGCCTCCACTGCTTCAACTGGCGTGAGGCGAAGGAGTGCAGGGCATAGGACATGGTGCCGAACTCGATCCACAGGGACAGGTTGGAGCTGTCGATCTCCAGTGCCCGCCGGAAGCAGTTCAGCACAGGTGTGGCGTGCTTCCAGATGGGCCCGTCGCTCTTCAGCTCGTTGGAGTTCAGTTTGTCCTGAATGCGGCTGGCCCGGGCCAGGGCCATGCCCGCCCAGGAGTCAAACCTGTGGTCATGACACAGCCCGGCTCAACATACTGCTGCCCTCACTGCCCTGCAGACACGGTGCCCACGGGCACATGGGCCCCACCCCAGACTTCCTAACTCCACCACCACGGGCATCCCTGAGCCAGGAAACATGGGCCCGCAGGCCCACCTCCAGAGAAGAGCACAGGGCACAAGTCACCCAGCCCCTCACGGCACTCAGGCACCGCCCTGAGAGGGTCGCCCCTGGCACAGTCAGACGCTGGCACCCTGCTGCCCTCTGCTCCCCTGCCTGGAGGACGTCCACCCAGGATGGCTCTGAGTGGGAGGAAAGGGCCTGCTCCGCAGGTGTAATCTCATGACCTATAACCTCCCTGACCAACAGCACGGAGCAGCCCAGACTCCCGAGACCCCTGCCACCTAGCTTCTGCCGGCTCCTCACTCCCCACTGGGACCCTGCCCTCTCCAGCTCAGGCACCAGCAGCAAGATGGACAGCAAGGGGACCATGTGATGGATGAGACCCCATCATTCTGAGGCCACCCCAGAGAAACTGCTGGTGAGAATGCAGGAGCCTCTCTGAGGCACCAAGACCATTTCTGGGCCCTTGAAAGAGTCTGGAATTCTCCAGCACAGAGAACAGAAAAGGCAGCAATCACATGGGCATGCTACCCTCCGCAGACTGACAAGTCTTCCACTACCAAGGCACAAACTTCAAAGCCGGCCCCTGGCATCCCTGGGCTGTGCAAGGTCAGGGGAAACTGGGCAGCTCACAAAGCTTCCAGGCACTTCTACTGCTCTCCAAGTGACCAGAGATGAGGGAGCAAGAGAGACCTGAGAGGACAGTGCAGGACCCCCCTCGAGAGGGGTCCTGAGCACCCATTTCTCCAGCGGTGGGGCCTGGGAGACAGCATGGTGGGAATGGTCAGGGACCTTCCACCTGGGCAGCTCTTTCCACACCACAGCAGATGCCTACGTGCCTGCATGAGACCAAAACAGAAACCACCATCTCCTGCTGCAAATACAAGCAAGCAGAACAGACACACGGTCACAGACACTTGGAGCGCTCCTCTGGGTGCCGCCAGGAGCCAGGCTCCCCTTTCCCTCGAACAGGTGGGTGTTGGCACTGTCACTTTTCAGACGTGGCAGCAGCAGGGAGTGACCACTCAGCCAGCCTGAGTGCAGCTCTGATCCACCACCCCGGGCCACGCGACCCTAAGCCACGGCGACCCTGGGCCCCACGACCCCAGTCGGCAGCAACCACAGGGAGGACAGCCAGGGCCACCACCACACAGGCCCCTGCCTGGAGGAAACCACAGGCTGAGCAAGAGGGGCTGCGGGAGAGCCTTTCCCACAGCTGTGGGAGTCATGCACTGGCTTCTCCACCCAGACCCCAGCCCTCCTGCCCCAGCCAGGTGGGTCCTGCCTGATAAGGCAGAGCCCTCTGTTCCCGACAACTCCCAGGAGGGCTGCCTATGGAGGCCACTCTGGACCCTTCAGACACAGGTCACCAGCAGAGAGTGGTCCCCTTCTGACCCAGGCCCTCCTAGGCGCAGCAGCCATCAGAAAAGATTCCCTCTCAATCAAGCAAGTCAGACTTTATGAGCTTAGCAGGCCCTTCACGAGGATCAGGCCAATCAGTACGATTTAAGAAGAGGCCACCAGGGACCACTGGGAAGGAAGCATGAGCCTTACGTACGATGGGCTCTCCTGCCATCAACACACTGCATCCCAGGAAGGAAGGAGCCCCCCACTCCCCTGCCCCCAAAGAAGAAAACAACCACAACGAAAGACACTGCAGTGGAAGAAGCAAGAGTCCATCCAGCCGACTCCCCAGGGCTGCGGGCCGGGACCAGAAGGACACAGTTGCCTGCTTTGACCCCCGCCCCCACCCCAGGGACTGGGGAAGAAGGCTCTGCCCTTCCTTGCCTCTGCGGAGTGCCCACCTGCCCTCTCCTTCCTTCTTCCTGGCCTCCTTGCTGTGGGCAGGGGAACCCCAAACCGACCCGGGAAGAGCTCTCCGAGATGAGTCCCCAGCCCTCCCGCAGCCGGCCTGCCCAGCACCCGGTGGCTGACCTATTGGGGCAGACGCAGATGTCGTGCATGTAGAACTTGATGGCCTTGGACTGCTCCTTGTTTTTGAAATGGTAATCAGCCAGGAGGTAGTAGAGCTCATTCACCACCGGAGGGGAGGGGTCGGCCCCTTCCGGGAGGCAGGGCACCTGGCAGGTGAGAGGGCAAGGGTGAGGGGACATGGAGCCAGGGGCTCGGGTGTCACCAGGGTGCGACCAGGACCCTTCACTTCCCAGGGCCCTGCCAGCTGGCACAGAGCAGGGGAGAGGCCAAGGCACGCAGGCAGAGGTGCTGGAGGAGACAGGACACGGCCGGCACACCAGCTCCTACCTCTGCAGAGGTGCCCTCGATGTAGGCGGAGACCTTGTCCAGGCTCAGGGCTGGCCGCTCTGTGCGGGGTACGATGGTGGCAATTCGCTTCAGGAGGTTGGCCAAGTCAGCGGACACGGTGCTGGTCTTATAGCTGTCAAACTCAGGAAGGGTCTTGGGCTTAAAGTACTCGAACATGAACAGGGCATCCTCCCATATCAGATCCACCTGAAAGAAGGCAGAGGCAGGCCATAGTGCGGTCCAGGTAGAGTGCATGGGGGAGAGTCCTTCTACAGAAACGCTCAGTGTCCAATGTAGACGAGGAGAGCCTCAAATGACTCCCACATACTTAAAACATCTGCTCGCCGACTGCAATCCCCAAACCCAAGTGTGTGACGAGCAGAAAAGTGAACTAGCACAAACCTGGTCTTTATAGAGACAAACACTGGAACCGAGGGCTCGCTCTGAGTCCACATGGCCATGACAGAGGGGAGGTCACCTAGTTGCCAAATACTGACCAAGCACTTGCTCTGGGCCAGGGCGCTCTGCATGTCACGGGGGTCACGGCGGAGACCCTGCCCAGAGTCGCGCGCACTTAGGGGATGGACTCCCTCAAAGAATAATTGACCGTGTTCAGGACCACTGAGGTAACACACCCACTAGCGGTCTGAAAACCAAACACCAAAAAAACGGAAACCCTCTAAGGAATTATCTGCATTAATCGAAAAGATCTACTGAAAAATTGCCATGCTGCATTTTTTAATAATTAGTCAACATTTATGAAACTAGTTCTTGCGAGGAAACCAAGAACTTTCTTTGGTGGGACTAGTCCACCTGATGCAGCAAATCCCACCCCCCAACCCGACCCCCCCCCCCCCACCACAGCACCCGCACCAGGGGAGCCCAGGCCCTGCCCCCAGGGGGCCCTCACCTGCTGGGCCGAGTGCTCCTCCAGGTACCTGGCCTTGCTCTTCTTGCTGGGGTAGCTGTACAGGCAGTAGAAGCACTGCTCCAAGGCTGTCTCCAGCTCCTCCTTGTATGGGTGAGTGTCCTCAGACGTGGATTCAGCAAGCTCCTTCTGGAGGACGCGCACCTAGGTGGTGGGCGGGCGGGAAGAGGCATCTGGGGGAGGGCCGGCAGCCGCCTGCACAGTGGGCCCATCAGCTCTGCTAACCTGAGGAGCCTGTCCGGGCCTGTGTCCTGGAACGGGCCTACCACCCCCTTGGGAGCCATCTGGGCCCCGCTCTGCAGGGCGTGCTGAGGATTTGCCCAGCTTCCCTCCTTCCAGCACCGCAGGCAGTTTCTTGCGGTTTCTAGCTATGCTTGTTCATTTAGACATTCATCTGCTCCCCAAATATCTACTGAGCACCGTCTTATGCTGGGCACATCGAGACACTGTCCCTGCCTTTGGGAAGCTCAGACTCCCGTGGAGGGGTGTGAATTAAAGAGTTATAATGTCAGACGATAACTCCCGTTAGGGCCGAGGGAACCTCTCTCTGGCAGACAGACATTAGTGAGGGTCTCAGAGGAGGTGAATGATAGTCAGCTGGTGAATCTACAGAGGTCAGAGCAACGGCTACCATTATGATGCCCAACTATTAGCAAACATACATTCTTTTCAAGCATCCGCGGTATTTTTACCAAAACTAGACAAAAAGCAAGTCTCGACAAATACCAAGGACTAGGTATAATACAAACCACATCCTCCAAACATAATTCGATAAAATTAGAAATCAGTTACACAAAGATAGCAAATATCTCAGCCATAAAAAGGAACAAAATTGGGTCATTTGTTGAGACGTGGATGGATCTAGAGACTGTCATACAGGGTGAAGTCAGAAAGAGAAAAACAAATATCGTATATTAACGCATATATGTGGAACCTAGAAAAATGGTACAGATGAACCGCTTTGCAGGGCAGAAACTGACACACAGATGTAGAGAACAAACGTATGGACACCAAGGGGGGAAAGCAGCAGGGGGATGGGGGTGGGGGTGTGATGAATTGGGCGATTGGGACTGACATGTATACACTGATGTGTATAAAATTGATGACTAATAAAAACCTGCTGTATAAAAAAATAAATAAAATTCAAATAAAAAACCTTATCATAAATAAATAAAAATAAAGATCGTAAATATCAAAACTTATGGCATGCAGCTAAAAATGTACTTGGGGAAAACTTATAATCTCCAACACATGTATTAGAAGGTGATCACTAAAATAAGCATTTACTTCAATAAGTTAGAAAAAACACGAAGCAAATCCAAAGAAAGTAAAAAAGTGTCAATTAGTGAACTAGAAAGCAAAGAAAAAATAGGTCAATAAACCAATAACCGGTAGTTTGAAAAAACTAATTTCGATAAACCTCATAAAAGACTGGTTTTTCAAAAAAGGAAAAGGAAGCATAAATAAATGATTTTAGCAATGAAAAAGGGGGCATAACTAGAGGTACTACAGAGACTTTTAAAATCATCAGCAAATACCGTGAACAACTTTATGCTTACATGGACACTATTCCAAAAACAGAATTGACCATGGAAGAAAAAATCTAAATGAACCTACTAAAATCACTAAAAAAAAAGAGTCAATAGTTTAAATTTTACTCCAAGAGAGAAGCGGGGAGAGAGAGGGGGACAGAGAGAAAGAAAGCAAGAAAGCACGGGCACACACTCTAGACCCGGGGTGACAACGGCCAGAGAAGGGCGGACGCGCCCCAGCAGCACTTACGTAGAATCGCAGCAGGGCCCCTTCGGAGTTGCAACACCAGGCCCTCCGGCCCAGGTACTCATGGGCCGTGTTGAGCAGCATGAGGGAGGAAGGGAGCATGGGCATATCGGCTGACACTGGGGAAAGACCAGGCGACACACAGGGTCAGTGCCAGCACGGCTGGGAGCAGTGGGCCCCGCTCCTCTCTCTATACCAAGGGGCCGCAGAGTTCTCCCTCTTTCCTTTTTCATCTTTTTGTCTTTTAAAATCAGTAATGATGTGACTGGGTTTACTAAAGCAGTACATGCTTATCAAAAAACAATTCAGATCACACAGGACCGTATACAGAAGGAATGGTCCATCACCAAAGAGCAGCACTGCCCACCTCACCCCACCCCACCCCACACCCCCGCCCCCAATAACCAGGGCTGACATTTGGTGAACATCACTGGAAGCATCTTTCTATGCATGTATGAGACATTTTGAAAGAGAGAGACAAGTCATTTATGACAATGGAACCCATACTACACATACCATTGCTTAACTTAAAAATTCTTATATTTAGGTCTGTTTAACTACTACAGAAGGAAAAAGAACTACCAAATCTCAGTTAAATGTTTGTTCATCACTAGAACTATGGCTAGTTCCTTAAACATCCCTTGGTGTGTTTGAAACTCTGAGCCATAACCCATCATGGTCTTATAACTAACGTTTTTAAAGAGGATTAGGACAGGACACATTAGGATAGAAAGTACTAGAGAAAACAGAATCAAGATTCTTTCATGAAATTTGTTTTGTACTTTTTAAAAAAATTATTTAATTTTGGCTGTGTTGGGTCTTTGTTGCTGCGTGCGTGCTTTCTCTAGTTGCGGTGAGAGGGCGCTACTCTTCATTGTGGTGTGCGGGATTCTCATTGCGGTGGCTTCTCTTGTTGCAGAGCACGGGCTCTGGGCTCAGTAGTTGTGGCGCACAGGCTTAGGAGCTCCACGGCATGTGGGATCTTCCCAGACCTGGGATCGAACCCGTGTCCCCTGCATTGGCAGGCAGATTCTTAACCACTGCGCCACCAGGGAAGTCCTTTCATTTCCATTTTCAACAGCATCAAATGACTGTTACATCAGGTCAGTGATGGCTCTGTGGTAGCTTTTTCCTCATCTCCCCCAGCTCCCAATCTGGTCGTACACACTGCTTCTAGTGCAGTAGGGTTATAACACGTACATTCTGTTCTGCAGCCATAATCAGCCCGACTGCTCTCTTTCGACTCCAATTCTAAGTGGATCTGGTGCTCATCGCAAGTTCTTTCCTGTGGCTTCTCCATCCTGACTCATGTTCGTTTACTGACTTCATCCTCCAGCCATGCTTTTAAGAAGCACTCAAGGAGCTGGAATCCACTGTAATTACAAACGACTGGCTACATGCCTGGGCCCACACTTTCCTGCCCTGAGAACCCTGCAGACATGTGGACATGACCCCAACTGCACTGAACACTGCCAGGGAGAAATCTGAAATGAGCCCTGTTCTTTGTCCCATTAAGATAAATTGCTTTTTCAGTTTAGAAACCTGACAAGTCTTTACCCCTAAAATAGATCCTTCACCAGGATGCATCTTGATGTAGACTGTTGCAATATCAACTTTTCTCGGTATATACTTTGAACCTGCAGATTCAGTGTTTATTACAATTCAGAGAACTCTTCCTGTATTTGACATCAGATTCCTTGCTGCCATCAGGGGCCCCATTCACCCTCACACTGGACCATCTCTGTCTTCCACATCTACCACCTTCTCTCCAGTGCTGTTAGCTCTTAATCCGTCTCCCGCAGTTTCAGTCATGTTCACTCTGCTCCTCGCTGTTTTAGTTTATTAGTTTATAATGCTGAGATGTGGTTTGCAGCGTTTTCCCTTAGTTCTGCAGTTGTCCTTTTCATTTCATTCTGCTTATCGTCTTAGAAATTTTAACAAATGATTTTCTTGGGCCAATCACCCACAAGCCTCTGCCTCTGCTCCTTGCCGTACGCTTTCTTCCAGGCCTAGTTCACCTGTCTCTCGAATGGTGTGTTCCTTCTTCCCTTCCTGTACTTGATGCGGGGTGTGAGGTAGGGGTGGGCCATGACCTGTCAGCATGCCCGCCATGTCACCTCTCTCTATCCTGCTCATGGTCAGCCAGGGCGGCTCCTCGGACCACGGCAGTGCTGCAATCACCATGAAGGAATTTCCTGGGGCATCTCCAACAAAGAGGACCAGCCTGCCCTTCCTTGAAGCTGTGAGCTTGCAGCAGGTGTTGCTCTCAATCGCTTTCCGCCACCTATGTCTGCTGAGGGAAAAGAAGGGAGCTCGCTCGACCAGGGCTGCATCAGTCCGCACTGGGGGGCCAGGGTTTTGTCCTCTCTTCCGAGATCTCCTAAAGGTAGGATGGCTGCCCGGGGAGAGCAGTGCGGCCAGCACATGGCCCCAGCCAGCAGTTCCTTCGGCTTGGCTACAGCCACGGGAGCCATATCCAGTGACTGAAGTGAGATGGGAGGGCAAAGGCCTGGCTTCCTCTGCCCGACATGCTACAGAGCCCCCGCCGGGGTCCGAGACGACGTCAGGATGCACCCTGTTCTCCCCGCTGCTTCCCGCTTCCTTTCACGAGCAGAGATTCCTATTATACCATCCCAACATCTGCTCCAGGGAACTCAGCATGCAACATTGCCCCATGCCGGCCCCTTACTGCCGGCCAGAGGGCCCTCCATGTAGTCTGCCACCAGGAGGGGCAGGACCCAGCAGCCCTTCCTGCCTCTGCCAAGGCCCAGGGCAATACAGGGGGCAGCCCCGCCAGCCCACTCTCTACAGAACAGAGGACTCTGTCCACTCACCCTATCCCCTCAGTCCTCCTCCAGGGGGTGGAGGAGGAGATGGGCCACACCGGCGGCCAGTCCACCAGGATCTTTGTTTCCCTATCCCACCCTTTTGAAGTTTATGGCCTTGGACTGTCCTCCTCCCCTTATTTGCTTACTGGCAGTTTTTTTAAAAACTATATTGTGGGGACTTCCCTGGTGGCACAGTGGATAAGACTCCACGCTCCCAATGCAGGGGGCCTGGGTTCAATCCCTAGTCAGGGAACTAGATCCCACATCATGTCGCAACTAAGAGTTCGCATGCCACAACTAAGGAGCCCGCCTGCCATAACTGAGACCAGGTGCAACCAAATAAATAAATATTTAAAATAAAACAAAAGAAATCCTGTTACTAAAAAAACAAAAAAGCAAACCAAAAAAACCCATATTGTGCTTGCATAATTAATTAAGAGGAGACTCTTAATCCAGAAGTCTTTTTACACCTACATTTACAGGTGTAAACCTTAATTTTTTTCACCACTGAAACTGTTTTGTAAAACACAGAGGCACTATTTGTCAAGCTCTTTAAAGATAACCGTTCTAAAAATTTATCCAAAAAAATCAATTAAGCAGAAGCAAAAAGGCGTGCATGAGGTATTGACTAAAGAATGACCAGTAAGAGAGAAACACCGCTGCCCTGAGAGTTGGGCAAAGCAGGGCACCTCTCCTAGCATCACGAAGACAACAGAACACAGCCACACAGCTTATACACGGGGGGGTGAAAGCCTTCCTCGGTCTGGCTCCTTGCCAAGTCCAGCCACATGCCCAGCCCTTCCGGGTCCCTGCCCAGCTGCCCCCATCGCTTCCCGGTCCCCCGTCAGGCCGCAGGTGTGGCACTGTGGGTGCTGCTAGTGGTCCCGTCTGTCGCCTCCACTGTGAACCTTTCCAGGCCAGAGGTTCTCACCCCCGGAGGCCTGACAAGCAGAGAGCAGCTGACAGACACCTGCGGAGTGAAGCACTTGGAGCAAGAGAGCAAGTGGAAGGAAGGCAAGCTGGTGTGGGCTCCATGGTTGTGGCCACACAGCTGACTTTCCTTCCTGTGCGCTTTGCTGATCCGTCAAATGACGGAGGAAACCACCCCCACAAATTCAATTTTAAGCTGGTTGAATATACACATAAATACGTGTATTGTAATCATAGCTATATAAAAAGTATACGTATATCAGCCAAGTTTAGATTGAAAATGTGAGAAAACCAAAGGAATAAAGTCCATTTGGTAGAACTACACTCTTTGCTTAAATGTCATTTAGCTGTTGTTTTGATGTAATTTCTTCCACCGACCACATTTCCCACCATGGTGCTGACCCGGCTCAAGTGCCACCTCCACACAGGGCCCTGGCTCGCCCCTGCGGCCTCTGCACCCCTCGTGCCAGCACTGACCTGCCGTGGCAACGATGGCTTTACTGCCCCGTAGGTCCTCCAACAACCCTGAGATGGTGCCACTATCCCCAGAGTGGACGGCGGAACAGAGGCTGGGGGTCGCCTGACTAGCCCATGGTCACATGGCCAAGAAGTGGAACCTGTGCCTGCTTGCCCCGTGCTGCCCTCCAGTTGCCCGGGCCCACACCCACGAGGGCCCACGGGCTGCGCAGGGACTGGAAGAGCTGGCAGCACGAGGCTCCCAGAGCAGGCCCACTCCTCACGGTGCTCACCACCTGCACCCGATGTGAAACACTGCACAGGCCACGGCCACGCCCCCACCGCATGGTGGGGAGCCTCTGCCTCCATCCAAGTGCCACGAAACATCAACTGCCCAAGCCCAAGCCCACTCACGGTGCCTGGACAGGGCCACAGGGCCCTGAGGCAGAGACGAGAGGCAGGGACACCGGGCTGAGGGCCATCCCCACTGGACCGTGTCCCCACACCTTCGTCTGCGGGGCTCTGGAGCTGCTGCTGGTGGCACAGGGAGCGGAAGCTGTCCTCTTCCTGCCAGATGATGCGGTGCAAGATGATCCAGGGCAGCACCGAGGACACGTGGGGCTCCTTGGGCTCCTCCTGCACGGCCATGCTGCAGTCGATGACCTGGGGCGATCGGGCGTCACTGCAGGGTCAGCTCCCCCCGGGGTGCGTCCTTAGGGCCAACCGGGCTGCGGGTGGGCAGGAAGGAGCCAGGCTACCTGGATGAGGTTGTTGGTGAGACGGGTGAGGCCAGCGGCAGAGGATGAGTCCCTCAGGATGCTGCCACTGTTGTCTGCTGAGAGCGCCTGCTCGATGCCCAGCAGCAGCTGGGTTACCGTGGCCACCCACTCCTCCTTGGCGGCAGCCTCAGTGGCATTAACCATCTGCTGGACTGCCTCATTCAGAGCCACGTCAGAGCACTCGAAGCACTGCCGGTGGTCCTCCAGCCGGAGCAAGGAGTCCTGCATGAGGGAGGAGGGGGCAAGAAGGCGCTGTGAGAGCTACGGCCACACTCGCCACGCCTGGCCCCACAGGGGCCCAGGGCATGCAGAGCAGGCCCGCCCACCTCGACCGCCCTCCGAGGTGACAGACAGGCAGAAACGCGCCTGAACGCAGATCAAAACCACCCCCAATATAAGAGCCTTAATTGCCAGGAAAACGGGGCCTGTGTTTCTTTAGGGAAAGCCAGCACCGAGCAGGAGCTGCTGAGGTGTGAAGCCCACAGGGGCAGAGGTGGAGGCCGCAGGCTGGAGCCAACCCCACCTGATCAGAACACGCAAGGGGCTCGTTGACAGAAAGTCAGAGACAAGACAAGGACCCATCACTCTAATGTGACATGATCCCCAGTGCTTGAGGCCAGAAAGAGCTAAAAAGCAGAAGAACAACTGCCAACAAATAGGAGAGCAGATCAGCACTGACTGTGGCAGCAGACCATCCACCCAAAAGAGAAACCATCAGAAATAAAGGGAATGCAGTGAAGTGGCCAGATTTAAAATAAACACGCAAAAATCAACAAGGTTCCTATGAACCATAAACGTAGTTACAAGACATATGGACCAGCAAAAACGTCCTGCTCAAACAGCAACCCAAAGTATCAGGACTAAGAATCAACACAACCATGAGGAGACTGTACACTTACATTGAAGAATGTGGCAGGCAGCTCATCTACACAGGGAGACCGAGCCTCCTGCATATCCCAGAGAGGATTCCAAGTCAGACCCCCACCCTACAAAAGCTAGGTGAAGCGGGTTACACACAAGCATGAACCCAACACCTAACGCTGCAGGAAGAAGCAAGGCACACAGGCCTCTGTCTGTTGACACGCCCCTGCGGCCTCCCTTGTGGAGGGTAGGTTCCGTCAGGGGGCCTCCCCGCTGCCCGGTGTGAGGCACACTGTGGGAGCTCCATCCTGTGTGTGCAACAACTGGATGAATGTTGTTCTAGCCTCGAAAAGGCTTCCTAAGCATAATGAACGAATTTACCACTGTTTGAAAACATCAAGAGATTTAATGACCTAAAAATTCAAAACTTATGTACGTCAAAGAAAGCACAAGCTGCAATTTAAAAGCAGACAACAAACTGGGAAAAAACATTCAATGAGAAAAAGATTAATATCTCTAATATATAAAAAGCATTCCAAATCAATAAGAAAACACACCCCCTCAAGAGGAAAGGAGCAAAAACCAGCAGATTCCCCAGCACTCGGCCCAGGCCTCATCTCGGGCCTCGGCACCATGCGGTGCCTCCCCAGCAGCAGCCCCCTCCCCTGGGGCCCCCCCCGCCCACTTTGCCCAGGAGCTCCAGACCACAGAGCAAGACCACCTGAGCCACTGAGCTGGCCTGTCCCTGGCACACTCAGCTGTCCACCTCACAGCCACTGGCGCTGAGGTCATCACAGCTCGTCCCCTGCCCTCCTCTCCCCATTCCTCCCCTTTCACCTCCGCTTGTTCCCAGTCACACCTCTTAACCATTTCCCAGTTCAAGAAAGTCAGTTCAAAAAGCCCGGATGGGGACTTCCCTGGCGGTCCAGTGGTTAAGACTTTGCACTTCCACTGCAGGGGAAGCGGGTTCGATCCCTGGTCAGGGAACTAAGATCCCACATGCTGTACGGTGTGGCCAAAAAATTTTAAAAGGTTAAAAAAAGTAAAAATTTTTTAAAAGCCCGGGAGAAGACTGGGCTCTCTCCCTAGACTGAAGAGGAAGGACCCAGTGAGATAATAAATCAAAGCCCACCCCACACCACTGAGCACATCCCGTGTATCGTCTTCCACATCCATCTCCACGTGTCCCGAGGATGGCGGCAGCGGTCACTGCCAGCACCTGTCTGGGGCTTGCCACATGCCAGGCGTGATGCCCACACACGCCAGCTCATGAAAATCCACAGCAGGCCTCTGAGGTACAGACAATAACCATCTCCGCTCCAGAGACAAGACGCTGAGGCGCAGGGAGGCTGAGTGACCACGCAGCCCAGCAGAGGCTTGGTGCCCAGCCAGCTCTCAGCAGGGGTTCATGTGCTGAGGACGGGGGCGTGGAGGGAGCCAACAGGGCACATGGGCCTCACACACCACACTCGTGTTCCTTTCCTTCAACTACTTGATCCTACGGGACGATTTACCTTCTCTTAATTCTTTACATTGTATAGATATTTTATCAATTTTATATGTACTCAATAGTTAATTTAAAAAGCAATGAACAACATGCAGATGAACCATCAGGTGGATGGATGGCTAAGCCCTGACTAGTCTCCCTTCCCCCTCTGCCACGTGGAAGTTCAGAGCCTGGCGCAGGCTCACCTTGAGCCCAGCAGACCCCTAGGCTCCAATTCCCCCCCCCCCATATATTCTCACCACATCTTCCCGGTGCCCGAGGGGGCGGATTTTACTCCACTTCTCTCTACGTTCTCCAGGGCTGCCTCCAAGCCCCCGGAGAAGAAACTCCGGCCAAGCAGAAGGCACAAACAGGAGAAGGGCCGGGGCAGCACACACCTGCAGCAGCAGCAGTTGGGCCGGCCTCTCAGGCACAGATGTCATGAACTCCAGGTGTTTGGCCCGGTCAAACCCACTGGGGCACAAGGTGGGGCGGAGCAGGCGCACGACGGCCCGGTGGTCGCCAGCCTCGTACAGCCGCTGAGTCTCCTCCAGTGACTGGCACCGTTCTAGCGACCTCAGGTTCTTGTCGATCTGGAAAAGGCCCAGAATCACTGCCTGACGACCAAGCCCTCATGGGCTCCCTTAATGCAGCCAGAGTTTTGCATTTTTTTAAAAAATTATTTTATTTTATTTATTTTTTATTTTTGGCCGCGTTGGGTCTTCGCTGCTGCGTGCGGGCTTTTCTCTGGTTGTGGCAAGCGGGGCCTACTCTTCGTTGCAGTGCGCAGTCTTCTCATTGCGGAGGCTTCTCTTGTTGTGGAGCACGGGCTCTAGGTGCACGGGCTTCAGTAGTTGCAGCACACGGGCTCAGTAGTTGTGGCTCACGGGCTCTAGAGTGCAGGCTCAGTAGTTGTGGCGCACGGGCTTAGCTGCTCCACGGCATGTGGGATCTTCCCGGACCAGGGATCGAACCTGTGTCCTCTGCATTGGCAGGCGGATTCTTAACCACTGCGGCCCCAGGGAAGCCCCCCAGAGTTTTGCATTTAACAGACCCAGCCGAGAAGTATTTACAGCAAGTAAATACCTTATAAAATACTTTATAAATAGTATTTCTATTAAGGGCAAGGCATTCAAGTCTTTGAAGAACAAATATACCAAAAAACAAAACTACCACAGAAGCAGAAGGGCTCCAGAAAGCGTCTGTGAAAATAGTTAGACAGCCTCATGGCCACAGTTCAGTGAACCAGACTCCTAGAACCGTGGAGCATGGGGCTTCAGAGACCTAGGGAGCCAGGCCAGAGGCTGGCACACACCACCAATCCCCGAACCGTCTCCTCACAGGAGGCCTGCAGGATATGGGCAGCAGGGGCACTGCACTAGGCCTGGCCCTGAAAGCACTCTGCAAGAGTCTGAAGTCCACATCTGTGAATGTGTCACAGATGTGGAACTGTGGGCATGCGGTCAGAGGCTGCACAGTGAGGACAGGATTAGAACCACACACCGCTGACCCACCCCAGGGCCAGAGAAGCACTGGTCTGCTTCTGCAGGGCTTTTCCTCTCGTTCCTCTGGGGCTGCTGCCACATGCAGGCCAGAGAGCTGAGCAAGAGCCATTCTCCACCCTGTGGGCAGACACCTCCACCCCGGCTCCCAGCCACTGGCCCCCAGAGGAGCGCTCCATCAGGGGGTGTGCCTGCAAGTCTGTGGCACCCTGTGCCTCAGAGCTGCCTCTCCTGGGTCCCACCCACCCTGCCCTACTCAGCACGTGGGCCACTCTCCTAGTCCGCACGGACAGGTCAGGCCTTTGACCAAGAAAACACCATTAAAAAGCTCCCACTCACCTCCTCCAGGGAGACGACCGAGTCATTGTGGAGGTTGGGCAGGCGGATCACGACGTCTCTTTGCTCGGCTCCCGCCACAGCCCGGGCGGCAGCGGAGCTCTGCAGCATCTCTGTGCAGATGTCATAGTTCTCCAGGGCCTGCTCCATGTCTCCCTGGGCAGAGGAGGGGCACTCGCTGTGCTGCACCAGGTGCCTGCCCCCTGAGCCCACCAGACTGGGGGCACCACGAGGGCGGTTTTAGCCAACTACTACCATATCCCCTCTACAGAGGGGGTGGGGCTTAATAAGTACCTGCTGAATGAACGCATGAACGAATGATTCACACTACAGCTCCAAGGGGAGCATCGTGACCCTCGTGGTAGCGGTGAGGACACCGGGACACCAGAGCAAGGCTGAGTATCTATTCCAGATCTTGAGCAAAGCTGGCAGAGCCGCGACTAGACCCAGGCCTGTTCCAGCTCCAGAACCGACTGTGGGGCACTGGGTGCCACAGTGTGCAAGGGGCTGGGGAATAGCCAGCCCTCCCGGGCCCTCCAGACAAGCTCCATTCACACAGATGGGCAGTGATTCCCTCCCAAAAAACTGCACCCATTTGCACACATGCTCAGGCTCTCTCGGGAAACAAAAGGAAAGGGTCAAGGCTCCAAAGCAACCTCGCTGGGTCTATAGGGGTCCCATGAGGCCCCTCGTGGCGCTACAGCTGTGCTGATGGTGGGCGTCGGGATTTCTGAGATGCTGCACGTTCCCCACCACATCCCACCTCCTCATGCAGAGCCCAGTGCCCAGTGCCACACGTGCGCACACACACCCTCCACCACGCGGCCAGCTCTCTCCCCTCCCGCTGGGTACCAGCGCATCCTCCCCAAGCAGCCGACCACAGACCAACCTGCAGCGCCAGGAATCGCGCCTTCAACCAGTACACGCGGACCACAAACTCCAGCCAGCCATCCTCAAACAGGTCCCGCTGGGACGAGGCGAATGACAGCTGCAGGAG
Source organism: Leucopleurus acutus (assembly GCF_964270905.1). NCBI lineage: Eukaryota > Metazoa > Chordata > Mammalia > Artiodactyla > Delphinidae > Leucopleurus > Leucopleurus acutus. Next base: position 65,055,497 of record NC_139155.1, on the reverse strand, counting down.
GTCCCCCAGGAAGTGGGCTCCCGGGAAGTCGGGCCCGAACCTGCCGCTCACCACACCCGCAGGGCAGTTCCGAGGAGACACTGAAAACCATCGGCCGAAAGGAGTCAACCTCCTGTGCGGGGCCCAGACACCCTTCTGCTCCCTGAGGTTGCCCCCAGCCCTGAGCCCTTGGAGCCTCACAGCCCCCGAGCAGCAGAGAGCCAGATGGGCTGGATGGGGATACGGAGACCCTGGGGCTAGAGGCCCTCATCCGGCAGACTGATCTGGAGCATATCTTTGCTCACCAGGTGGTGGTTTAAGTCAGAACGATCCATATCACCTGGGACAATGACTGGGGACACGTAAAGTATCAGGTGATAACCTGAGAAAATGGAAATGTCACGTCCCTCATCCTGAGTAACAGGAGCAGGCAGGTGGCTCCCTTGGGGCTCAGCTGCTTCTCAAAGGCCCCGGGTCTTTCCTGGCCTGACAAGCTGACCCAGGAAATGCGCCCCCTGTAGGTGTGACTCAGCCCCCCACTCCTGCCCCTCCCAGCTGCTGAGGGTCCAGAAAAGTTGCCCCACACAGAACACGGAAGGTCGCCTACCTGCAGAGCTCCGGCCCTTGGTCAGCAGCCACTGGTCCAGCTGCAGCTCCATGCAGGAGAGGGACATCAGCATCATGTCCTGCAGGACGGGTGCGGACGGTCAGGAACAGGGTCACATAGGTCAAGGGCAGGGGATGGAACGAACCTAAACTAAAATTTACTCTGATGAGAACATCAAGTTTTCCTCTACCTACTTTCCATTTCATAGGTGGTAATCACTAGCTTCCTGCTGGGCCATAAGGAGAGGCACGTGGATCTACACTGGAACAGACTCGGGAGGACCCGGGAGACCCGCCTTCAGTCCTCGGGGACTGTCCTATGGAAGAGGCAGCCCTGCCACCTGCCGAGCGCCAGGCACTCAACCCTGACAGCCCCCAGGGTGGGCGCGTCATTCCCTGGGTGGACCAGAAAGCTGAAACTCAGCAGTAAGGAGGCGCCAGCCTGGCCAATGGGCACAGCTGGGAAATAACCAAGCTGGTCTGTCTAGGGACCAAAGCCTCGGCCCCTCCCACTGCTCCACCCTGCTGGGACATAAGGAGAGGCACGTGGATCTACACTGGAACAGACTCGGGATGACCCAGGGGAGTCTGGGCAGATGGGCCTGGGGGAGCAGGCCTGGGCAGATGCTGCCAGGAAGCAGTTCCTGGGGTGTCCCAGTGGAGGCTGCACCGCCAGGGGCCCCTGACCTACACGGCCCTGAGGACCTGTGAACCTGGAGCTCCTCCACCTCTGTGCCCCCAGCAAGAAATACCACCCAAGGGCCCTGAAATCTCCCAGTGCTGCCTCCTCAGAAGCGGCCTTCCTCTTCTCACGGGAGAAGGGGCCAAAGCACCCTGGCTCCCTTGGCCCTGGGAGGCACTGAGTGCAAGAGCCTGGGCTGCAGAGGGCAGTGCGTAGGCTCGGCCCCCACAGCTGGCAGTCCCCAGCACCCCTTCTGCAGCCTTCCTCCACCTCTGCACTTGTGTCTCCTCACTTGTTGAAAAAACGGGTAGCGACGGTCCCTGGCGCCTAGAACACAGCAAGCCTCCACCTTCCAGCCTCTCTGCTGCTCTCCTCCTGCTCGTGAACCTCCCTCCCCCGTGATCCGCCCCCCGCCCCCCCGTCTCAACCCCACACCTCCACCTGCAGTTGCAGCCCAGGTCCCCCGTCTATGCTTGGCCCCCACCTGCCCGCCACCCGGCCAGCCAACCTGGATGTGCCTGTCGCCACAGTCCCTGAGCAGCGGGTTGGGCAGGCTGGCGCTGTGCCTCCGCCAGCTGTGGTAGATGCTGAGCACAACCTCTGCCAGGCCCGGCGGCCAACGCAGCAGGAACCTGTGGCCCATGCTCTTCAGGTAGCGCATCATAAGCTCCAGGATGCCCCCGTTGCTCAGGTTTCCCAGCAGGAAGGCGTGCACGTCTTGCTTCTCTGCCCGGAGCGGGGGAAGTGAACAGACTTCAACAGAGGACCCTCCGTGCCAGGGGCCCCATTTTGTTCGGGAGATGAGAGCAGGCGCCAGCGGGAGGAGCCCATGTGCCCCAGGGGGGCGCTGAGGGCGGGCCTCACGGCTGTGGGCACACCTATCTGAACCTCCAAGGCCCAGGCGGGTACAAGAGGGCTGACCCCTGGGTGTGGCCTTGCACAGCAGCACAGCTCCCGGCCGTACCCAAGAGCTGCGATGTACCCATTCGACCGGCAAAGCCCGCACCCCTAGGGGAGCACGGTGGAGTGTGAGCCAGGACACTCCAGCACACCCCGCCTCCAGCTGACCACAGACCTCAGGCAGGACAAAGCCAGGCAGCCCCTGGACCACCCTTGAAAAACCACCCAGACCCATCCCCCCAGCACGCGGCCTGAGCGGGTTCCAGGAGAATAGGAGGAAGGAGTCCTCACAGCACTGCCCGTGGTGCCTGGGTCCTACCAGATTCCATGAACGTGGCTGAGTCGAAGGACAGCCTGTGGGGCCCGACGCTTGGGAAGTTCTCCAGTTTGGCTTCTGACGGGACTTCGTAGTTACTAAAGGGATCGTCTTCCTCCTCGGGGTCCAGCTTTCTTAACCTGCACGGAACACACCGAACTCGCAAAGGCCACAGCGCATGTTCCAACACCTTCCCCTGAGAGAGAGGAGAGCTGAGCCGGACCCGAGGCTGGCCCCAGCCCCACGGAGAGCTAGAGACAGAGGCCGAAAAGCTCCACTTGGGCAGCACAGTTGGCCAGGCCTCCAGGTGCCAAGGCCCGAGGGGGGCCTGGGGGACGAGGAGAAAGTGGGTGGGTGGGCGGCCCCTCCAGAGCTCCTCATAGCTCTCTGAGCCCAGGGAGGCCTCTCCCAGCAGGCACCACACCTCAGACCCCCCCAGGGACTCCACTTTAGCTGAGCCTGCCACCTCGCCGAGGATGGACAGGTAGGCGCCTCCTGACGTCCTGGTGTACAACTGCACGCCTCTGCCCCAGGGACCACGCCCAGCAAGCCACCGTGTGCCCCTGCCTGATGATTCGAGGAAGCTGATGTGAAAACCACACAGGAAACCAGCAGTTGAAATAAAGAATAAAAAAGAAGGTAGACACTATTCCACACGAAGGGGGCTGGGGAGCAAGGCCCTGGGCGGGGCAACGAGCGGAGGGGAGATGGGGAAATGGTCCTCGGGCCCCTTGGCACCTCCTCTTCGCAGCCCTCGGAAGGGAGACCTGCTTTTGGAGGGGCGGCTAGGGAGGAACTGATCAGAGAGCCCGCCTCCTCCACTCACTGAGAACAGCTCCACTTCTGAGCATTTCCTTCTCACCACACAGAAACGGAAAGGCAGCAAATTAGGAAAATCAGGAACCTTGTGGCAAAACAGATTTACAATCCACCTAAAGGTCCTGGCTCCTCCTCCTCCGCATGGATGCATCACCATTGAAACCTACTGTCACGAACCAAAATGCCAGCTGGGGACTCCTGGGACACAAGCTCACGTAACACACGTGGTTACCTCCCAAACTCCACTCCAGTAACCGGGAAGGAATAAAATGGAGTCAACTCACAAAGACACAGGGGGTAAGAGAGGAAGCCCCAGCTGACAAGACATGCCCACCAAACGTTAGAAGGCAGAGAGATGCCCAACCAGCAGAGACTGACTGCTCTCTGCCCTCAGTGAGGGCATTAAGAAGTCTGGCACTGGCACCATAAACCCCAGGAAGGCTCAGGCATCAAGGTCCCAGAGCGTCTGAGGGAGGTGACAGGGCAAGGACCAAAAGCATGGGGGCTGGCGAAGACCTAGGGCAGGAGCACTGGGGCGCAGCCCCCCAGCTCCACGCAGCCTGGCCCATCTCCTCCCGGGAGGCTCCTCTGAGGAACACCGCGAACCAGTGAAAGCAAGGGATGACTCCTGAGCCCACCGTCCACCTTCTCAGAGTTCGAGGGAACCCTGCTGAGCCTGGAGAAGCCAAGCAGGCGCCCTCCCTGAGCGCAGGGGGTCCCTTCCACGGGCCGTCCCCACGTCTGCACCTGAGGAGCAGCAGCCCCAGGCCTCCTGGCAACAAGGGAAGGCCCAGGGGCGTGAGCGGGTCACCTCCAGCTCCAAAAGACACAAAACTCACGGTTCCTGCCTTCAGGACATTCAGAGGCAGGAGAGGCAAGAAAACCCAAGCCCCCAGTCCAGGAAGACCCGAGCGTTGGCCGTTTGTACAGATGTTACAGGAAGACGAAGGACATGCCTGGAGGGGAGGGCGACCACGGAACCAGGGACGTGAAGGGAGGCAGGAGGTTTGTGTGCTCCCTTTTCTAAAACAGAAAAAGTGCACCGCACCTGGACGGCAGGAACTTCACCAGCAGCTCCTGGAAGTCCACCTTCTCTTCTTTTTTGCACTTGGTGTTTCGGACGCGGGCAGACCGCCGCTTCGCCGTCTCCCCGCTCTCCTCAGAAATCTTCTTCCGCTTCACCCCTTTCTTGGATTTATCTCCTCCAGAAACATCACCTTCACAAAGAGAGCACGTTGAAATCTCACAAGAGTCAGGCTAGGGAAATGCACCACGAGGCACTCGGTCCCTTCTTTTATAATAACCCTGCCTGCAGGTTTAACCTGTGGCTTCTTTGACATTCAGGAAATCTCCTGTCTGCTCTAACAAGGAGCCTGGGAAAAGTCCATTCCAAACCGCTTAAGTCTCACCCCTTTCTCCAACTCACAGAGCCCAAAAGCCAGATCTCAAGGCTACTTTCCACACTACAGAACGCCAGGGTCTCAGGGTCAAATGCCCCATCCCCCTGCCCCTCCCACTGGCTGGCCTGGGATGGAACAGAGCAAGTCGCAATGACACTGACTCAGTCCATCGTCATGGCCCAGTGACACGATGTGGGCGAGAGAGTCACATAAATCATACAGAGAGAAGAGGGGTGTCATGTATGATTAAGTTAAAAAGTTAAAAACAATCATATACAGGTTCATTCAGAAACTTCCTTAACTGCCAGATATTCTTCATCGGTGACACAAAAATCAAGGAAAGGCTCAGGAACTTTAGTCTGAAATTCTTTTACAACTCCAGTGATAATAGACACCAATAAAACCATTCCAACATATACTACCGCATGCGGCGGTAACTATGCTGACTGCTTCTTAAAGCTAAAGAACTCAGAACATCAGTGTACAGCAGCACTGGGTGCAGGGCGTGAGCCAGCAACTGAGCAGAACCAGCAGAGGGACCCGCCAGCTCACAGGTCACAAGCAGGAGTAAACTCTACCCCAGGACTGAGCAACTGGGCATCGAGTGGTCTGAGGAGCTGTATCCCTGAGGCCAACCCCTTCCCTGCAGGGGCCCCAATGCAGAAGCCACCGCTGACGAGGGAGGCCCTGCGAGCAGGCCCAGAGGCTCCCCTGTGGGGCCAGTAGCGGCAGCAGGACCCGTCCCTCTGGATAGACCAGGGCACCCCGACTCTCATTCCTGCTCAGCAGACGGCGTCTCTCCTGAAGCCAACCCCGAGGCCTGCTCACCTGCGGGGATGCCCGTCTCCAACAGGCTGGGGCTGTGCAGCAGGAAGCTGGCCGTGGCCACGGGGGCGTAAGAGAGCACAGGCTCTGCCACGGTCACCTCGGGGTTGGCGTTAACGGGGCTCGGCTGGATCACGCTGACAGGTGCCACCACGGCAGAGGGCACCAGGGGCTGGCCAGGGTCCTGGTAGTCGGACAGGTCGATCCTCTTGCCGAGGCTGGGCCGCGGGGGCTCGCAGGTGGTGAGGTGGTGGTACATGGCCAGCAGGCTCTCCCCGAGGCACTTCCAGCTGCAGGAAGAGGGTCACCGCCCGGGTCAGCACACAACACGGGGTGCCCGGAACTCAGGGCTGCCATCTCCATGAGGGCGGGGTGGTCTCAGTTTACTGATAGCTGAGGTGGAGCAGCCGGGGCTGGAGCAGAGCCCGCACCCGCTCCACTGCCCGCAGGAGAAGCCCTGAGGCATCTCAGCCCCAGGCCCCTTCAGACCTACCAGGCACACAGAGAAACCACAGACTCACTCAAAAACCCCTTCCCTACAAGGTTGAATCTTTAAAACGACGGTGTCGTTGACCTGTTGTCACTAGTCTGGTTTTCTGGGGGAGGAATACTGGCAGGGATATGGTCTAAAGGGGCTGAACAGCTCTTGGGCCGGGGCTTGCTGGATGCAAACCGAGACTGTCGTGTGTTTTGTGGTGTGTAAGTTGTGTTGTGTGCCCTGTTGTGGTGAGGTGTAGCATGTGTTATGTTGTATGCTGTTTTGTGTTTTACTTGTAGTCATGTGTTGTGTTGTATGTCATGCTGTGTTATGGTATGACACAGTGTAGCCTGACGTACTCACCCTTCCAACCTTGAACAGCTTCCCAGGCCCTCAGACTAAAAACCAAAGCCTCTGCCTGTCCCCTCAGTGGCGCCCAGCCTCATCGCACCGCCGCAACCCCGCCCCCCCCCCCCACGCCTGCCCCCTGCACTCTCGCCTCGCTAGCTTGCTTTCAGTTCTGCAAACAAAACCACCCCCCACATACCACAGGGCCTTTGCACAGGCTTCCCTCTGCCCGGAAACAACACCCCACTCACACCCCCCAGCTCCTCTGCCTGATCCATGCCCACTCCTCCGCCAGACTCCAGCTCTGGCCCTAAGCCTTCCCCAACCCCCGGAGCAGTGCAGACCCCATTATGAGCTCTCGGTGCTGTGCTTCTCTCCTCGAGGGGCCTGTCAGCTTTGCACGTGTGCCCCTCCTTCTGGTGACTGAGTACCCCTGGGACTGCCTCCAGTTTCCTGGGAAACTCAAACGTGCGGGAATGAACAAGTAGGAGCAGTAACGTGGGTCGGAACCAGCCCCTCCTGCGTGCTGGCTCTGCACGACCCCCAAGCACTCAATTCAATTATCATGATGACCCTACAAGAGAGGGATACTGCTCCCTCTTTTCCAGGAAGTGGCACATAATGACCCGGCGAGGGCACCAGGGCTGGACCCCAGTCTGTCCCACCTGGTGGGGAGCTGCGGGCCACCACGTGACGTGCCTCCACATATGAGACACTCTCAACTTACAGGCACGAGGGTCAATGCCAGGATGTTAGGAACAGACCTCACCGAAGGGCTAAATGACCCCAACTCCAGGGACCACCCTTCCCGGGGCTATGCTGAGGCCCACCTTCCAGGATGCCAAGCAGCCCTAGCAGGGGAGCATGGACTAGAGATCGGGAAGCCAGGACGTGGGATCAGCTCCCCCCTCACCAGTAGCCTCTCTGAGTCCTGGTGTCCCCCGTCCAGGGCTTGGCTAATGCTGGTTTCCTTCTCCCCTTAGGGTGGGCAGATGAGAGGGGCGTACAGGAACATGGCAGGTGGTGGGTCAAGGACAGCAACAGAGAGGGACTTCGACCGGGGAAGGCCCGGCCTGCTTCCTGCAGTCACCCGCCCATGTGCGCCCAGCTCCTGCCACGGCAGCAGCCTGGGCGGGCTCAGCCCCCTCCCAAGCAGGGCCCAGTGGCCACCAGCAACCCAGACCCAGACGACCTACGTGAAGAAGGGGATGGGCTGCACCAGCTTCAGGTCCGGCTCCTTCTCGTGCGTGGTCAGCGCCTGCCGCCTCCTCCGAAGCCCCAGGGCCTCATCCATGATGGCCTGTGACTCGGCCGCGCTCACCGACACCTCGTGGATGGACATGTCACTGAGAGTGCGTGAGACAGAGAGGAGTGACCGTGTCACACTAGAGCCAAGATGGAAATCTTACACAGAGGGATGCAGTTAATATCCTTTAATCTGTATTAATTCTTCCTACAAATAAAATAACTACTTGAGTCTGGGCTGAAAAGGGCAGTAATTAGCATTCTTAATACCCACGTTACACTGAAAATGATTAATGCCCTTTGATCTGCTTACAATTCATCACCTTCATCTGTATTAACAGGATCATAGTAGTGGCAGAAAAGCAAAAGAAAAATTAAATGCTGCTCTCAATTATTTGCTGAAAACCTTTTAAGAATTTAACTCTCCCATCCTACCCATCCCAAAAAAGGTTATCAGACCAGCCAAGCTCACCAAAGCCTATGGAGATCAACAGAAAGGTGGGAGTTTGAGGCCCCGGATGCCTCCCACAGGCACACCTCTGCCTGTGGTGGCCCGGCAAGACCTGCCCCCACTGCCCTGTGCCCTCCTCCCCACAAGGCTCCCCCGTGGAGCCACGCGCTTATGGACTCATCATCTGTCCTACATGCTCATCAACCACCTCTCCAAAGAAGGTCAGCTCCGTCAGGACAGATGTGAATAAGAGGCACAGTCTTACGAGGGATAAACACCAAAATAACCACTAACTCCCAACCGGTGAGCTCCCAGGGCCAAGGAAATACCAGAGGGCACAGGAGTTGGTTCCACTGGAGGATGGGCGGGGAGGCAGCCCGGACTTAGAAAGCTGCCAAGAGGGGATGTGGGGCTTGGAATACGAAGGGGCACGAAGACACCATAGGGAGAGGATTCCAGGTGAGGGCGCTGTGGGAGCCAGGGTGCTGTGGGAGCCAGGGTGCGGGACCGGACCGGACATAGCAGGGCCCTGGAACAGCTCTCCCCTTGGCGGAGGGAGAAGCAGGAGGAGAACTGGGGGGTCAGACTGCAAAGGGCCTCCTGGGCGATGCTGCTGAGCATGAGCCTCATCCCGGAGGCAGGCACGGTGGCCCGATTAGAGGCGGGCCGGGCAACACAGGAAGCACAGCCTCGGAAAGGGGTAGGGTGGGCAGCGAGGAGTGAGGTGAACAAGGCTGCTGTGAGCACCCAGAGGAGAGCCGCAGGGCAGCGGGGAAGGAGGGCAGAGGACAGGCGGAGGCACCGCCCATATGAGGCGCGTAGGGAAACAATAAACCAAGCAGATCAGAGCCGTTTGCCAAGTGAGGGGCCTCAACAGCCCCCAGCCGCTGGGGAGGAGGTGGTGGGCTGCAGACTCACCATTTCAGGAACATCCGGAGGGAGTCCTGGCGGAGACACGGTTGCTCCTCGAAGATCTTCTCCTTGAGAACCAGCCCCTTGCTGTAGCGGCAGTCCTTCTCCAGAGCTTTGCAAATGAAGTACAGACAAGCTGGCCAGGAAAGAAACAGGCGTGACCTCCAAGCTGCGCTCTGACTCTCTGGCCTTGCCAGTGACGCCAGGGAAGTAGTCCCTGCTCTGGAGTCCAAGAAACACCAGGTAAATGACGACAAGACACCACTTTAATCCATCCAATCGGGAACGATTTTTGAAAATAATAATACCAAGGTCGAGGGGCAAAGGCCCACACTGCCAGGGAGGACGGCTGAACAATCTTTCTGCGGAAACATGGGCATCAAACACAGACCCTCAGCCCAGCAAGCCCACCTTGAGGAAACCCTTCGGGAACCAGCTGTCGGCCAACTGGAGTACGGCCGCCAGCTCCTCTCTGCCTGGGCCCCGGCCAGCCCTGTGCCCCACCCAGCTCCAGAGTCTGAGTATGGGTGCAAGGCACTCCCATCAGGAATAACCAGAGAAGGATGGAGTCAGGGAGGAGGAAGGAAAGCTGGAGCAGAAGCAGAGATGCCACGCGGAAGTCAGGGAGAAGGGCAGTGGGAGAGCGGTGCCCATGCCACAAGCAGGAGGGGGTCTGGGCTGCCCCGCCAGCCGCCCACTGAACTAGGGACAGGGGGCCCAGAGGTTCCCCCCTAACCGGAAGGAGGAGGAGGACATGGTTTCCTCTGGGAAGGTGGTGGGAGCAGAGAGAAAACGAGGGGGGCACCAAGCCTCTGGATGGACTGGTCAGCAGCACCAGAGCTGACCGTGCCCGCAGCAGAGGGAGGCCTGCCTACTCCTCTCGAGCGCCCATGTAGCGGCTGCTCATACTCTGGGGCTTCGATGTGGTTCTGCGGCTCTCACAGACACATGCACCGCTCTGTCCGCCAAACCCATCTTCCCACTAATACTTCAGCTTATCAAGTGCAGCTTCTCCAGGAGAGAGAACTGAGCCTGGTGCCAGAGAGAAGGTGGGACGCTGAGGCTGGGGCCTCCAGGGGGCGCCCAAGCTCCAGGAAGAGCCCGGGGAGAGACCCATAGTCACTGAAGATGAAAGTACTGGAGTCAAAACGGGCGATTCACAGCACGGGTGCGGACATCCACAGAAGGACACGCCCGAGAACGTTTGCGTGGAGGGACACAAGGGCCCAAGTCCAGAAATGACCCCACGTGCAAGCACGCGATGGTCAGAGGGTGCAGAGGAGGGCAGACAGCAGAGGACCCACAGCAAAGGGGCTGGGAGAAGGCACCCGCCCCCGCCCGGGGCCCACCTGGAGGAGGCGACAGAGGGCTGAGCTGGCTCTGGGGACACAGGGAGAAGTCAGGGTCACCTCGGGCAGGGGCAACTGGGAAGGGGCCACAGCAGCCTGCCCCTGGGGCATGCCGACCCCGCCGCTAGCCCTGTGCTGCACACGGTTCACCTGACTATACAGAGCTACGGTCGCAGTCCCATGGGTGGCGGGCAGGGCCCAGCTTCCCAGCCTCCGCTACCCCATCCTGCTCCACCTGCTCGACGCGCTCTTAGAAACAGAAGGAAAAGCCTCCAAGAGTCAGCCTTCCAGCTGTAACCTTCAACGTGAGGGCAAGTGCTGGCAGCAGGTCTGTCCTGAAAAGAATGAGCAGACCACGCCAGGACCACCTATGCCCGAGGCCAACTGCCCTGCACCCGAGCCCTGCCCGGGGCCCTCCCACAGAGCTGCCTGGAGGAGCTGGCCTAAGAGGCCCAGAACCCCAACAGCGCCCGCCTCGGGACAGTCCATGAGGGGCCGAGCAGAGGGCCAGGCGGGGTCAGAGAGTGAAGCAACTGGAAGGCAGACAGGGCTCCGTCTAGCACAGATCTTTCCAGCAGCCCTGCTCCTCTGTGGAAGGACCAGCTGCTAAAAGGAGGGAGTGAGCTCCCGGCACCGGGAGTCAGGCTGCAGCCGCTAGGCCGTCTGTCAGCAACTTATAAGAACAGGCACAGGGTGGGACACTGCAGAGACGAAATGAGAGACTGAAGGGAAAACCGCTCAGCAGACATGCTTCCTACTACAACGCATGGGGTAAGTCTCAACCGAGAAAGAAAGACAAGCAGAGTAAAGCAGGGAAGTAAAGTCATCTCCATTTCCCCTGAAGGTAGGGCAGAAAGCCCTTCAGTGTTAACTCTGGCTCCGAGCTCATCCAGGCCTCCCGCCCTCCTCGGTCCCAGTGCACGAGCACGTGGCAGAAAGCAGCGACACCCCACTCACTGGTGTAATCGCTGAGGGTGTACAGGACAGTGATGAGGTTGTCCAAGCAGGGCCAGTGGTCAGGATTGCACCGCAGCCCTTCCTCAAAAGCGTGGCGAGCCAGGGGGACCCGGATGAGCCTCAGGGCCACGTGTCCAATTTTATACCAGAGGTTGACGTCCGTGGAGTCCAGCATGACCGCCTGGTAGCAGCACAGCAGAGGCACACTCAGTCAGCTCCCCAGAGCGGGCATCCGTGGTGGCAGGAGGGCACAGCACCAGCCCAGCCACCCAGACTGCCCAAGGAATGACAGGGAAGTCACGTGGACCAATTTATCTAACTCAGAACATGTTCTTAATACATTCTGTCACTCTGAACACCTGTACTCCTTACATATTTGATATGTAAAAGAAGTGCAAGAAGTAGAATTAAAAGAAAATACAGAAACCTTCTGGGATTCTAGAAACAGCATGGGTGGGAGACAGACGTGGGTTCACATCCATACTCCCACACTGCCCAGCAGCGTGACCGCCAGCCTCAGTATCCTCATCCCTAAAATGAGGATAAAGACGCCCTCCTTGCCAGACGGCATGAGGGTGAGCACGTGCATGGTGCTGGCGCCTCAGAGGTGCCCACACAGGTAAGCCGGCCTGACAGAAATAATGGCAGTACAATTCTGAGTAGGTACTGGGTGCCAGGGGTCAGGCTCTGTGTTCAGCACCCTCTTTATATCACTCCAACTCTACGATGTAGACCTGGAGGCCCAGAGAAGTGAAGCAATCACCCATGGTCATGTGTGCCCTGCGTGGCAGAGGAAGAACACACATGCAGCCCTCTCTGAACTTGCTACTGTCACCTACTGCCTGGGGCCTCGGGCACTACAGCTGACACGGCACCACACACTCTTCAACCAACCAGACCACAACCCCACCCCTCCCCCAAGAACTCCCAAAGACCCGGCTGAGGGGAGCACCTCCAGGTAGAACTCCATGGCTGTCTCCAGGTCCTCCCTCTGGGCGGCCAGCTGGGCCAGGTTCTTAAACGTGGAGTACTTCAACATCAGCCCAGGGTGTTTCAACCCCTCCTTCTCATCACCAGACGAAACTGCCTGAGAACAAAGCAAACAGGAGTAAAGTGACACCCGGGCTCTGAAGCCTCAGCTGGCAGCCAGCAGGACACCTGGCTTCAGGGCTGGCTTCTGCCACAGGCCCTTGGGCCAGTCCAGTGCCACCCTCCACTGGAAAATGAAAGCGTGGCCCCAGATGTCCTTTAAGGACCCCCCAGTTCCGAGCACACAGAGGAGAAAGGCCAGACCACCAAGAGGCGGTTTGCGGGCCGTCTGGGCACCAAAAGACACAGAGGGAACCCTCCTGGCACTACCGCCACGCCTGAGGGCCCAAGCCTAGATGGTGACATTTACAGCATCGGTAAGCCAGCCAGAGGCTCCCGCATGCCACTCCCAGCTCTGATGCTTCACTAGCTGCATGGCTTTGAGCCAACACCACCTCGCTAAGCCTCCATCTCCACACTGTGAACTGGGGACAACGCACCCGCACTTGGCAGAGTGGCTGTGAAGACCAAGTAGGAAGAGCAGCTGGCATTTACGGAGCTCTTACTCTGCACCTAGAACCGTTCTGCATGCTTCTCTGGACTCACCCAACCCTCAGAGCAAGCCAGAGAGGTGGACGCTCCGCAGGCAGGGAAGCTGGGGGCAGAGGGCCTCTGGGGCCTCACCTCTCGCAGCAGGCGCGCCTCCAGGAGCTCGTGGTAGGCCTTGGCGGACTCCTCAAACCGGTCGTGCTTCTGCAGATCCAGGGCCTTGTGGTACAAGGCAAAAGCCTCTGCTTCCTGCAAACCAAGACAGGAGACATTTTCACACAGCACAAAGGTTTGTCTTTTTAAGCCAACAATGTGTGAGAGGGAGCTGCTGTCAAGGCCATGTTACTCGTCAGCTGCACGCTCTGTGCTGGAAACAGTCCTAACGCTCCAAGCTCGCAGGAGCTCATCACTGGGAGAAGAGCCCCTCAGCAGCCCCCCAAGGAGACACGAGCAGCACGGGCTCACCTGAGTCTAAGCAACAGCAGAAGGCAGGCTGAGGGCACAGAGCAGAGCAATGCCAAGGTTCTGTGAGCCTCGCTGACGCTTTCTGGGAGAGTGGCCCCAGCAGCCGTAATAACCCAGGGACTCCGAGAGAGCAGGGAAGGCTTCCACTGCTTTCTATGTGCTGCTCTGCCTCAGCCTGCTCGCTGCCGGGAGGGGCAGAGGGGGCACTGGGCAGGCCGAGCCCCACTGACACCCCTCAGGGCCGGGGACCACTGACTAGCAGCGTCCGTGAGGGCTCCACACACTGTCCTGGCTTCTCCCGAGAAGGGGGAGGTGTAGGCTTATTCCAGGGAAAACAAAGACCGGAGCAAACCCTTGTTATATTCGCGTAGGAGGTATGGGGAGAGCCGGCGGAGAGTAAGGCAGGCAGGCTGGAATGGAAGTGGTGCCGGGCCTCGTGGCAGAGAGGAAAGACCAAGAATCCGTGCTCCCCACAGACCACCAGTGAGACCTGGGCTAGGCAGCACCCTCCGGGGCCTCCCCCTGGAAAGTGACGTGCTGCCATCCCCTGGGTGTGCCAGCTTCTGAGGCCCACACAACCAGCTGAGTGAAGAGCCAGCTCCGGCTGCAGAAGGGCCCACGCACACTCAGAATAAACAGTGTGACCATCCTCAGCGTGACCCTCTCTAAGTGAAGCAGGTCAAACAGGAGATGGAGAGCCAGCCATCTCTGTAAACAGGGTTTTCCTCTAAAATCCCATTCAGGAGACATCGGGATGCATCTGAAACATGGTGCCACCCGCAGAAATGAGAATCAAGGTCCAGCTGCAGAGAAGCCCATTGACCACACACCTGCGCCTCCTTTGTCTGGGTCTTGTGACTTTTAAAGCTTCCTTCATGATCATCCTCAACCGTGGAGCTGGCATTTAAGGCTGCGATTCGAATCTAGAAGCAGAGATTTGACGGAAGAGTTGCTTTTAGATGAGACGTGTCTCATCTCTTCAGTAACCCACAACACGCACAACACTCTGTAACACACTCGGCCTCAAACAGCTACGGCCTCCCCAGATGCGGAGGAAAAGGAGGACTGGGACATTCTGAGGGAACCACACCAACCTGTTCAGGGAGCGTGTCCACTACAACAGGAACAGGCTGGGGACACCCCAGCAATGGCCCGACACAGCAGAAGACCCAGGCATCGGAAAAACAGATTCCAATGACACGGGATAACTGTGTGCCTCTCTAGCCATGGTGATGCGGCCCTGTAAACCACCCAACAGGAGAGCGGGCACCCACACCCTCGAGGGTGCCAAGAGCCCTCTGGGGAGGAACGCTGCCCCATTCAGACAGCCGTCAGGGCCCATCCAAGAACATGGCCCTCGCCCCGGAGGACCGCAGAGCAGGTGAGCATTAGCACATACCATAGTCAGAGGCTTCGGCACACCGCCCAGCACCGCCCAGCACTGACCAGCACCGGAAGGGCAGTGCCAGCCCACGCGGCTCCTATGGAGGAAGGAGAACAGGTTGAGGGAGGGCCCGGGAAGCACCAGGCCACCAGGAACCCATGTCCAAACCCACGGGCCTCCCGGCTCTGGGCACACAGGCTAGTGGGCCTCGGGATGGCTCTTCAGTCTGTTACCCGGGGAGCCCCTGGTCCTTGGGACGGAATGCCCACCTTTGCCAGACCAGGGGCCAGGGACAGAGGGGAGTTAGACCGACATCTGCCCCCAGGACTCACTGCTCAGCAGAGGTTACAGATCAATAAACAATTATTTTTTCAAAAGTTGAATGAAATAAAGACAAACACAGGCAACAGGTGGAGAACAAGTCATTCGAAGGGATGGAGGAAGGTGAAGGAGGAAGCCCTGTGTTAAACCCCAGGAAGGGACAGCAGTGGGGTAGAGGGCGGGAAGGCAGAGGCAGGGGGCCTGGAGGATGGGACGGAAATATAAAAGGAAAAAAATTAGAGGTAGGCAGACCAGTGTGAAATCTGCTAAAAAAATGACAGGATTGGTGAGGATGTGGAGAAATCAGAACCTCATCCACTGCAGATGCGAACGAAAAATGGTGAAACCCGTCTGGCAATTGCTCAGAATGTCAAACACAGAAATTCCACCCCCAAGAGAAATGAAAACATGTCCACACCAAAACTTGTTCATGAATGTTCACAGCAGCATTACTCATGACAGATTGAAGGTGGAAACAACCCAAATGTCTGTCAACTGACAAATGGATAAAGAAAATGTGGTATGTCCATACAATGGATTATTATTCAGTGATAAATAAAATTAAAGCACTGGTACTTGCTACAACATGGATGAACCTTGAAAACACGCTAAATGAAGGAAGCCAGTCACGAAGGCCACATACTGTCTGATTCCATTTATACAAAATGTCTAGAACAGGCAAATCTACAGAACCAGAAAGTAGTCTAGGGGAGAGGGACACATGGGGAGTGACTACTACCAGGTACAGGACTTCTTTCTGGGGTGATGAAAATGTTCTGAAATTGACGGTGGTGATGGTTGCACAACTCTATGGATACACTTACACTCAATGAATTGTATACCCTACACAGGCGAGCTGTTTGGTCTGTGAACTATGTGCTGCTATTAAACAAAGAGATGCCAGGAGCCTGGCTGGGGCAGTGGCACTGGGGACAGAGGGGGGGGACACGTTCCAGGAGGCAAACTCACAGAACGGGGGGCCCTGGGAGGCTGGAGGGAGCAGCAGGGGTGCCGGGTAACAGCGGGGGTTCTGGCCTCTGGGGCGGAGAGGAAGAGGCAGCACCACCAAACAAGCCCGTCAGGGCAGAGGAGGGAGCCAGGAACAGTCCCACCTGAGAGGCTGGCAGAAGGCCCCGAAGGGCCCAGCAGGCAGTGGAAATGAGCCTTGGCAGAGACTGAACACGTGCTCCACATGTATAAAATAAAATGACCACTGCTACTGCCAACGGAGCTCACAGCTAAGACCTTCACAATGGGCTCTGAGTTCTCCAAGGGTTCCTACAAGGAAGAAAGAAAGTACAGTCTTCACAGACGAGGAAGACTGAAACCCCACGAGGCTGATAGCTATTTTATCTCCTGGGTTCCACATTTAGAAAAAAGAATTCTGCTGATTAACTCTGGAAACTGCTGCTTGACTATAAACTATGCTACAATGGGCACTGTGACCACCATACAATCTGGAAAAAAAAAGACGATAAAAGTAGAAACTATAGCACTAAAACCCTGTACCTAGGGAAAACACACACACATCCCAAGGGGCAGTGCCCCTGTGAAGAGCGAAGGGAGAGAATGAAGTCCCCATCAACTCTGGGTGGTGTCTTTCAGTCGACCTTTCAGAGGCCAAACCAGCTTCCCCAAGGACTCACTCTTCTCTGGGAGTGGATTTCCACACGTGCTTTTGATTGTGGACAGATCAGGCTTCACAGCAACCGATTCAGCTGCCAGATTCTGGACTAAGGAAGGAAGGCCCTCCCTCCGCCCCTACTCCCTACAGGGCTTCCCTAGTGGTGCAGTCGTTAAGAATCCGCCTGCCAATGCAGGGGACATGGGTTCAAGCTGTGGTCCGGCGAGATCCCACATGCCGCGGAGCAACTAAGCCCGTGCACCACAACTACTGAGCCTGCGCTCTAGAGCCTGTGAGCCACAGCTACTGAGTCCACGTGCCACAACTACTGAAGCCCACGCACCTCAAGCCCGTGCTCCGCGACAACAGAAGCCACCTTAACGAGAGGCCTACCCACCACAACAAAGAGTAGCCCGCCGATCGCTGCAACTAAAAGGAAAGCCCACGTGCAGCAACAAAGTCCCAACACAGACAAAAATAAATAAATAAATAAATGTATAAAAATAAATAAAGTGTTAAAAAAATCTACAAATAACAAATGCTGAAGAGGGTGTAGAGGAAAGGGAACCCTCCTATATTGTTGGTGGGAATGTAAACTGGTGCAGCCACTATGGAGAACAGTACGGAGGTTCCTTAAAAAACTAAAAATAGAGCTACCAAACGAGCCTGCAATCCCACTCCCAGGCATATACCCGGAGAAAACCATAATTTGAAAAGATACATGTACCCCAGTGTTCACTGAAGTACTATTTACAATAGCCAAGACACAGAAGCAACCTAAATGTCCATCGACAGATGAATGGATAAATAAAATGTGGTATATTTATACAATGGAATATTACTCAGCCATAAAAGAAAGAATGAGGGACTTCCTTGGTGGTCCAGTGGTAGAGAATCTGCCTTCCAATGCAAGGGACGCAGGTTCAATCCCTGGTGGGGGAACCAAGAACCCATATGCCGCGGGGCAACTAAGCCCGCGGGCAACAACTATTGAGCTCGCGCGCCTCAACAAGGGAGGCTGCGTGCCGCAAACTACAGAGCCCATGCACTCTGGAGCCCGCGCACCACAACTAGAGAGAAGCCCACACGCCGCAACAAAGAGTCCGCGCCCTGTAACAAAAGATCCCACGTACCGCAACTAAGACCAGACGCAGACAAAAAAATAAGGAAACTAAATATATTAAATAAATATCACAAAAAAAACCGAATGAAATAATGCCATTTGCAGCAACACGGATGGACCTAGAGATCATTATACTAAGTGAAGTAAGACAGAGAAAGACAAATATCATATGATATTGCTTATATGTGTAATCTAAAAAAATTTTTAAAAAGATACAAATGAACTTATATACCACAAAGAAATAGACCCACAGACATAGAAAACAAACTTATGGTTACCAAAGTGGGGGGGATAAATTGAGAGTTTGGGATTAACAGATACACACTACTATATATAAAATAGATGACCAACAGGGACCTACTGTATAGCACAGGGAACTGTACTCAATATTTTGTAATAACCTATAAGGGAAATTAATCTGAAAAAAAAAGATATATATGTATGTCTAACCAAATCACTTTGCTGTACACCTGAAACACAACATTGTAAATCAACTATACTTCAATAAAAACACACACACACAAAGTAGTTTAAAATAAAAACTTTACAAAGAAATAACCATTTGAGATTATATATTTATCATCTGTAAGCAATGTGAGAATGAGAACCATAGCCATATTATTCACCACAAACCCTAGAAACCACAAAAAGGAGTTAAAAAAAAAAAAAAAGCTACTGTATAAAGATGAGAAGGGAAGTATCTGGTACTCATTTCTCAGTCTCCCAGCAGAACAGTTGCATTTTCTCAGAACAGCACATTCAGGAGTTAAACCTCACAAGTTTTCAAACTCTTTATAGTTTTCATGTCCTTCAGAACACATAACAACAGCACACTTTGAGCACCTCGTACCCTGATCCAGTGGTAAGTGGTGATGTTTCCTAGCAGGCTCTGGCCCAGGAGTCGGGAAGGAGTCGGGAAGAGTAGGTCTTAAGCTCAGTTGGGGCACTACCCGGCTGTGTGACTGACATGGCATAAGATAACCCCTCTGGGTCTCAGTTTCCTCTACTGCATGAGTCTTTGGACTAAATCAGGCGTCTGCAAGCTCACTAGCCTACTGTTTCCATACAGCCCAAGAGCAAAGAATGATTTTTACATTTTTAAATGGTTGAAAAACTTCGTGACACGTGAAAATTACATAAAACTTACATAAAATTCAAATTTCAGTGTCCCTAAATAAAATTTTATTGAAACACCACCACTCTCTTACATACTGTCTTTGGCTGCGACCACAGTACTCAGTACAGTATAGCACCCGAATACTTATACTATTATAAGTATACTCATACTTACTACAGCCACAAGACATAATACTATTACTCGGATACTCCAGTTCTAAGAACGATTATGAGTCACCCAGAAGGAAGCCCAGCCGCCGCATGGAATCCGCATACACAGCACGACCTGTAGTAACCCAGGCCCCTAAGGGTGGAGGGCCCCCAGAGCCCCTTGTGCAGACACCTGCCAGCATCAGGAAGCTCTATCCGGCCCAGGTCCGCCTCCTCGGGGCGGTGGGGCAGTCAAAGCTTGCAGTTTGGAGCCAACGGCCCGCGGGGGAGCCGGGGACTCGGGACAAGCGGCTGCACGTCCCCTCGGCCTCAGTTTCCACAAGTGAGGGGCGCTCACCGCGCAACGCCGCCGTGAAGGTGAAGAAGAAGGACGCGAGGCGGTGGTCAGCGCGGGGCCCGGCACCGAAGCCATAGACCGGACGGCGGCTCCCGCTGCGGCCACTGTGATCCCTGCCCCCACGCGGAGCCCCTCTCAGCCCCCCGGGACGAGCAGGAGCCGACGAGAGGCCCGCGCGGCAGCGGGGCCCAGCGGGGCCCAGCCGGGCCGCTCCGGGTCCCGGCTTCGGTTTCCCCACGAGGAGCCCCAGCGTCCGCCCGGCCGGACCCTGCCACCGCCGCCCGTCAAACCCTCGCCCCCGGCAGGGCAGAGCCGCGCCCCCACCCGGGGCCGCCCCAAACCCGCTGCCAGCGAACTCACCAGGCGTCTCCACGGCAACCGCCTGTCCGCCAGACCCCCGCGCCTGCCGGCTGTGCGCCTCACAACAAGGCGCGCTCCCATTGGCTCCGGAGCCGGCTCCACCAGCCAGTCGGCAAGCGCTCACGCGCCGCCCCGCGGAGCTGGCGCGCGAGGACCCTGCAGGTGCCCGGCGCAGCCCTGCCCTTCGGCCGGAGCGCGGCTGGGGGCTCAGCGCCCGCTCCCTCCCCACCGCTTGTCGTACCCGGGAAGCACCGAGCTCGGGGCCTGGCCCGCAGCAGCTGCCAGGTGACGGCCGCACTACTGTTACAACCTGCGACAGGTGTTCTGAAGGCCGTGGAAACCTGGGACACTTGGAGGGAACCGGGGCCGGAAGAGCATTCTCACATTACCTGGACCTCACCTCGTTCCGAAAAGGATTTGAAACCTAAAAGTCACAGATACAAGCAACTACTGAAGCAAAAGAAAAAGGGGGAGGGGGAGCGGGGGATGAACGTACCGGGGAGGAAGTGACAGAACAGAGCCGGAAGGAGGGCCCAGCATTGACGGGTTTCTGACAAGGGCCTGGGACACAGGGGTAACGCTCTTGGGAGCTAAGCGTTTTAGGGAAGGGCTTCACACTGGTTGACATTCATAGCGGCTTGAGTCCAGCAAGAATGACTTAAAGAACGAATGTTATGGCTTTTTCTTTGACTTTATTTATAGACAGTAAAACCATGGTGAAGAACTCATAGACGGTTCAGTACAGTAAAGCTTTAACGATATGCTAGTAGATGAAAAAATAATTGAGTCGCCAACCTTGATTTTTGAGAGGAGTATAAGGGGCAGGGTTGGGTTAAACAGAGCATAAACAGATGGTTTCAAACTTTCCTGGATGACTTGCAACCTTGTATGCAGTTCCCACAACTGAGTTGTATCTTGAAAGATGCTCTGGAGTGAAAGTTGAACAAAGATGGGAAGGGTGGTGCAAGCAGCAGGGAGCTAGCTGTGTGGCAAGGTTTTGAGTTGAGAAACACTGCTGGTCATGCAGGAGCCTCATGCAGCATGGTGTTTTCAGGGGGTAAAACTCAGGGCCACAACGGGGAGAGGTAATGCCCGTGTGGGGGGAGGGGCCAGTCCTCACAGCAAACAGATGACATCACTCACAATAGTGGGGATAAGATTGAAGCTGGGGAGACCAGATCTTACCTTATGGTCCTGGCAAGGGTTAGGCATGAATCCCTCCTTAGGCACTTCAACCATTCATTTGCATTCAACCCACAAACATTCCCTGAGCTCCTTTGGGAAGCAAGACATCCATGTTGGCAGAAGGAATGAGAGCAGAAACAGCTGGGACAGCGAGCCAGGGAAAGGAACTCCAAGCTATAGCTTTTAACAAGTCCTCAGCGGTGGTCAGGTAAACACAGCAGGCACAGGCACATTCTTTTGGAAACTAACTTATTAACCAGGTGGACTGCATAGACTGCAGATCTCAATTTGGCATTTCATTGGTGCACAGGATGATCAAAGCTTTAATTGTGCAGAGAAACATAGCACCCAGAGATGTAAACTCTGCATCCGGAAGGAAACTGAAAAGGTGACTTCCTTTGGGCTACCCCCACCCAACCTGTATATCCTCTGAAATGCAAAAGCATGGTATGTTCTTTAGATGGGGGTGCGGGATCCCATTCATTCCATTTCTAGAAGCAGATGTTGCATTTCTGGGTTTGCCATTCTGGGACATGGTTTTTTTTGTTTTGTTTTGTTTTGTTTGCAGTACGCGGGCCTCTCACTGTTGTGGCCTCTCCCGTTGCAGAGCACAGGCTCCGGACACGCAGGCTCAGCAGCCATGGCTCACGGGCCTAGCTGCTCCGCGGCATGTGGGATCTTCCCGGACCGGGGCATGAACCCGTGTCCCCTGCATCGGCAGGCGGACTCTCAACCACTGCGCCACCAGGGAAGCCCTGGGACATGGATTTTTACAAGGCGCACAGCTACACTGAATTCTCATCAAGATTCACTGGAGAAGGTGAAGTTTGGCAATGTCCACGGAAGGTCCCTAAAGCCCAGGCTGAGGACAGGAACATCTGGTCCGCAGAGTCTGCAGGAAGGCCCAGGCTGGACCAGCTGCCAGCTCCTCCCCACCAGCCTGAACATGGGCATCGGGAGCAGGGCCTCCAGGCTGAGCCCTCCACCCTGATTTGGGCAGCCGAGATACAAAACATGAATCAGAGGCCCTGAAGACAGGAACATCCCACCTCCCAGGTTCCCTAAAGTCCCCACCTCATAAACCAACCCCTGCTGCCCAGGGTGGCCCAGAATGCCGGAGGAGGGTAAAGGGAAGTAGAGAAGTCATGTTTGAGAGACAACGCTCTTCATTTATTTGTCGTAAGGATGGGGAAGAGGACCGTGAGGTCACAGGCCTGTCTGCATGTGGGCGTGCCAGAAGCTGGTATCCACCAGGCCCTCACTCTGCCAGGAGGCCTCTCTGGAAGGGGCTGCCAGCTCACAGATGCCCTGGATGCCCTCCACGCCAATCATAAAAAGGTCATGACTGTCCCCTTCTTGCCGATCTGCCAGGGCTCCAAGGGGAGAAAGCGGATAATTATCCTTCAGGAGACAGAGAAAAAGATGTCATCAGCTCCTTGGCTAATGCCTCACATTCCAAGACCCCTAGCCAGGTACTCCCACCATGGGCTCTCAGGCCAGCCTGCCTTAGCCCACCAGGCATTTTGCAAGCCTGTCTCAACCCATTAATGCTCTCTGCCCAACCCCCGACAGGGCAGTGGGCATGTCAAGGTTGGGATAGTGACTGCACATCATCATCACCCACCAAGAACAGACTCTCAACATGGCGGCCTCTGTGGTCACTATATGCTCTGTCTGTGGGTTCACAGGGGAGCCCTGTCTTCCAAACTGCAGGCCCCATGGGGGCATGCGCAGTGCCCAAGCTGCCTGTTTTTGCAAAGCCTGGCTCAAGAAGGCCAGGCACGAGGTGACTCCCCCACCACCCCTGTAATGTCTGTGGAGTGAGTGAGTGTGCCCCTCTCACAGAAGTGATAGGAAGTTCCTTGTGAAGAAACAGGATACCTGGGATAGCCTGGGACCAAGGAGGTATATGTGACAACCTGTTTTCCCATTTGTAAATAGGCATAATGGAGGTATCTACCTCATGGGGATGGCATGTCCACACGAGGGGTATGGAGAGGGGGACAAAACTTCTAAGGATCAAATGGGATCAGGCATGTGAGTTACCTATGGAGTATCTGGCACATGGTAAATTACACATTACTTATGTTGTTAGAATTATTATCACTCCCCAGCTTGAGGACCAGGTCTGAGCACCCCCCACAAGTAACCATTCTTCACCAGCCTTTCTGGGCCAATGAAGGCTCCATTCTGGAAGGTTCTTTCAAGCTTCTCATATACTTAGTTCCTTGTAGGCATGGACTTGGCTCAGGAATATTTTTCACCCAGGAAGAAACTTTAACCTTGCCACAGAGTCCCAGGTTTGGGAGCTGTAGGTGTTCTTGGGAATCGTTTAATCCATGCCTCTCTATTCACAGAAGAGAAGGCTACAAACCAGAGATGGTTCACTTCCAGGTTTGTCTGGATCCTCCAGCTGCATGGGACCCAGAACCCAGGTCTCCAGACATTCAGGCCAATGCTCTTTCCACTACTCTGTGGCCCTCCCAGGAACCTTACCTGGGACCTAATTGGGCCATAGGCCCAAAGGTCACAGCCTCAGGACATAACCAGAATTCCTCGACCAGCTTGGAGACGCTCTAGAAAATTACACCTGTTTCCCTAAGATGTGGGGAAGCCTGAAGGCAGATGATAAATGGCCTTGGTTTTGTCAGGGTAACAACATCCTGCCCTACCAGGTGTCAAGGCAGGTGCAGTATAATGCCATCCCATGCAGTACCCCCAGGGAGTGGTTAAAGGAGAGCCTTCCCACTTCACAGATGGAAACACTGAGGTCCTGGAGGCCACACCTTGCCCAGGTGTCACAGGGACCACTACAGAGCCAGGAATTCACTCAATTCCACTACCACTCTCAAGGTGGGCCCACCACCGGGGGGCGCAAGGGGCCCTGCGGCACCACATCCTTCTAGCGAAGGGTGGGGAATTAATTTTTTCTCCAACCTTAGGAAGGGCCTCAAGTCGGATCCCTGCCCCGTCTCGCAGCAGTCCCAAGAGGGTCCTCTCCCTGCCCCTACGCACCGGTCCTGGGCCAGGTCCAGCTCCTTGGTGAGAAACTCGAAGAGGCGGGCACTGTGGCCCCGGTTCTCCTCGGCCGTGCCCACCACACCGATGGAGGAGACGAGCAGCTGCGCGCCGGGCTCCGCCGAGCCGTTCATCGCCATGGCCAGGCCGGGCCGCACCGTCACGTTCACGCGCTGCGGTGACACGAAAGTTTCGCCTGAGGCCAGTGTAGGCCGGGGTGGTGCTGAGGACCGGGTAGCGCGGAGTGGGGGAGCGCAGGCCCCGCGGGATCAGGGCCGGGGGCACGGGCCGGGGTCCTTGCAGGTCACGTCGGGGTCATGGCTGGGCAAGGCGACAGGGAGCAGACGTGGCGGGTGGGGCCGCGGGGTCTTGGAGAGCGGGAGGTCAGACTTGGCGGGAGGCGGGCGCGGAAGAGTCAGGGTCGCGGTGGGGAAGCCGAAGCGCGGACAGAGCCCGACCCCATCCACCAACCTCCTCCCTCTCCGTGCTCCCCTGGGCATACTCACGTCCTCAGGCTTGCCCAGGATGGCGGCAGTGGCCGCGCAGAGCCGCTTCTCTAGTCCCGCGGGCACACGGCCGGCGGGCAAGTTCGTGTCCAGCTCAACGAACGGCATTTCTAGCGGGAAGGCGCGCGAAAGGCCGCCAGGGAGAAAGAAAGCACGGAATCCAGGTGGGTGATCTCCAGGGCAGGGCTGTAGGGAGCGGGGGAGGCGGGGCGCCGCGGAAACCCGCTCTTCATTGGCTGGGCAGGTACACAGCGCCCCCCGATTGGCTGCCTAGACTACACCCCCCGGCTTCGGCCGACAGTCTCCGCGTGCTACGGCGCTGATTTCCGGAAGTGCTGTAGCCCGGCCGGCTCCGAGTAACCCCACCCCCAAGGAGACATTGGCCGCTCCAGGCCCCGCCCACACGACAGGCCCCGCCCCCGCCCCAGCCACACTGGCCGAGGTTTCCGGTCTCCTGCAGCTTTCGGGCGCTGCTGCGGTCTTCTGCTTCTTAGCCAATATTTAGATGGAGGTCTGAACACCCCCCCCCAAACACACACACCTGTAGGAGCCTTCCCCAGGCTCCACCCTAAAAACGTTACATCGTCACGGAGGCTTAAAATTATTTTTAAATGGGTTGCCTCCAAGTCAAGCAACTTCACGTTCCATGTGTGAATCTGCACTTATCTTGATCAGGTCACCTGGTGATACATGTGGGCTCGAGTGGGGCTGGGCAGAGACCCTCGGGCTCCCTGCATCCCTACCTGGCCCCCAAAGACATCTACCTTTGTGGCCTCTTGTGCCTGTGCCAACCTTACCTCACGGTGAAGGACAGCCCACCGGGGGGTGAGAGCCACCAAGTCCCAGTAGAATTACCAGCAATGTTTACAGGACCCTATGTTTCTATAGGTGAAACAAAAGTTGTTATTTAAAATGTGGAAGTCGGACTTCCCTGGTGGTGCAGTGGTTTAGAATCCACCTGCCAATGCAGGGGACACAGGTTCGAGCCCTAGTCCGGGAAGACCCCACATGCCACGGAGCAACTAAGCCCGTGCACTCAACTACTGAGCCTGCGCTCTAGAGCCCATGAGCCACAACTACTGAAGCCCATGTGCCTACAGCCCATGCTCCGCAACAAGAGAAGCCACCACGATGAGAAGCCCGTGCACCACAACGAAGAGTAGCCCCCACTCACCACAACTAGAGAAAGCCTGCGCACAGCAAGAAAGGCCCAATGCGGCCAAATTAATTAATTAATTAAAACGAAAAAACCGTGTAAGTCTGTTGAGGTAGCCAAACATGGTACTCTCATCTACGTTGTAAAGCTGTTTGAATTGTAAATAACAAAGATAATTGAAATTGTATGGATGTATATGAACAATTTCAATTACACATCTAAAATTCTATTTAAGTGCACATATTAAAGGAGCCTCTATGGGAAGCAGGCAGGCTGAGGCTCTGTCTGTCCATGACCCTGTCTCCTTCCTTTATTAGATGATTCAGATATCAGAGGGTCTAGGACACAAGACAGGTAGATTGTGACCATCCTGAGGGACAGGTGGCAAGTCTGGGACCCAGGGTGTAGCGTGGAGAAGACAGTGGCCGGGGTTACGAGTAGGCATGGGAGAGCAAAGCCCCTCAGCAGCACCAGGAGGGCCAGGAACTAACCTGATACTTCCCTCCCTGCAAGGAGGTTCATGAACCAGCCCTGTGCCCCACCTGTGGGAGACAGCGTCACCCCAGAGGGAGGAGACAGACCCAGGAGACTGAGATGATTCCTGATTGTGACTGTCTTTACCAAGTCAACTGTGACATGTGCCAGTCCAGGGGGCATGGAACCAGCTCCCTGCCAGGACTGAGGGAGGGAAGCTTTGAGGCTGAGGAGCCCAGAGGGGTCACCTGACTTGGCCTAGGGTGAGAAGTTGGAGGAATTCTCCCTGGAGAAGGACATGGTAACAAATGCCAAAAGACCAGGAAGAGCACCAGGCAGGAAAGGTGAGGGGGAGCCCGGTAAGCAGCAGAAATAGGCTGAGCCAAGGCCAGGAGGCCAAGGAGGAAGCTGGGAGTTGGTGCTGGGGTGGGGGGGTAGAGCCAGGAAAATGGTGGGCTACTGGGGGAAACCAGAGGGGGTGCCCTGGAGGGACGGGGGCAAGGCCTCAAATGTAAAGTTCAGTGACTCGTCCTTTGTCCTTTAGCCTCAGGGCAGTGATGCACCAGGGTAAGTTTCAAACAGGAGACGGCCGGGGGGTCAGGGTCACATCTGTGTTTACTAAAGCTATTTCCAGAGGTTACATGGAAGTCAGCGTGCAAGGGGTAAGGGTGAAGTTGGCAGGCAGACAGAAGAAGGAACAAAGGACTGGCGTGTGGAAGGCACCGTGGACCGGATGCTGCGAAGGTGTCTCGCTCACAGCCGAGGGGAGGCAGTGCCATTTCTTTATTCTGAGGACAGAGCTCCGTCGATGGTGGCTCTGCAGGCCCACCCGGTACTCACTGCAACAAAAGCTGCGCCAGGGGCTTCAGCCTCTCCTTCATGGCAGTGTCGGCTGGAGGCAGGTCCTTAGCCTTCATGATGACCGCGTGGGCCTCCTGGAAGAGGTCCTCCCCCACTGCAGCTTCCACCCGCTTGCGCCACGCAGCCAGCTTAGGCCGGTTTTTGAAGATGTCACAGCCGGCACTGACAGGCTATGGGAGAGGAAGCCGGGTGGAGGGGTGGGACCCAGAGAAGCACAAGGCAGCATGTCCCAACTTAGGGATCCCTCGGGTGGATTTTCCCTCCTCTGCCACACGGGTGATAGGCTGGGGGTTCTCCTCCAGGAAATACCGAGAAGCTGCTCAATAAGCCTGCAGGGTGGGGTTTTTAAGCCCCTTTTTACAGATGAGGACGCTGAGGCTCAGAGGGGGAAGTGACCCGCCCAGGGCCCCCCAGCCAGAAAGGACAACGTGAGCTGGTACACTGGCTCTCTCCCAGGGTACCCCAATGCCCAGCTGGTCCCCCACCCCACGACACTCACATGCATCAGCTCTGTGATGGCCACCAAGTCTGCCACTGAGATGTGAGGCCCAGACAGGAAGTCCTGGTCCTTCAGGAACTTGTCCTCAAGCAGCTGCAGGCATCTGTCCAGCTCAGCCAGAGTAGATGCCAGTGTCTCAGGGGGCACCCGTTGGCCCAGGAACACAGGCAACAACATCTGGTAGGTGGGCAGGCAGGGGAGGGCTCAGGGTCTGCCCAAGGCCCAGCATGGTTCCTGCTCTCATTCCACCTATCAGCCATCCTTCACATTTCTCCTCACTCCCATCTACCATTTCCCACCCACAGCCACTACCAGCCCAGGCCTTATCCCTTACTCAGGCACAGATAGCCTCCACCTCTTCCTGGGTCATCACATCGGGCAGCCGGGGGATACTTTGGCAATCCCAGTCTGCCCATATCTTCTCCCTGCATAAAGCCTTCCATGGCTCCCTAGTGCCCTCGCTGCAAAGGCCTCAACACAGGGCAGCAGCCATCCTCTCCCACCCCACCTCCCACTCCACACCAGGCTTCTCAAATGGGAATGTGCGTGCAGATCCCTCTGGGATGTGGTTCAAGTGTACGGTCCTAATCAGTACACCTGGGTGGGGCCTGAGACTCTGCATTTCCAAGCTCCCAGGTGATGCTCATGCTCCTGGCCCATGGCCCACACTCTGAGTAGCAAACATCTACACTCACTCTCCTGGACTTCTCTCCATTCTACCCTCAAATGCACCGGGCTTCCTCCCCCACCACAGCTTGTAAAGCTATGGAAACCTTCTTTGTGCCAAAGGGACCCCCAGAGGGAATTCCCTGGCAGTCCAGTGGTTAGACTTCCGCGCTCACTGCCGAGGGCCTGGGTTTCACCTCTGGTCAGGGAACTAAGATCCCACAAGCTGCACGGCCAAAAACAACAACAACAAATGGGCCCCCAGAACAGCGGTTCCATACATGCAGCAGGGGCCAGCTCACACTCCCTCACACACGCAGGGAGCCTGCTCTGTGCCAGACACTAAGTGCTTTACCAATAATAACTCAGAGTTCACATTTCAAAAACCTCTGCACGTTTGATAAGTAAAAATGGTATCTGCATGCTCTTTTAATGTGCATTTGCTTGATTTTTACTGAAGTTACATGTTTTCATCCATTTATTGACCCTTTCTCTCTGTCCTTCAGTTACATCTCTGCTGGTTTCTTCTGCGCATTTTTCTCCTGTGTTTTGATGGGCTTCTAAGAGCGTCTTATTTTTTTTAAGCATATTTATTTATTTAATTTATTTATTGCTGCGTTGGGTCTTCGTTGCTGCGCCCAGGCTTTCTCTAGTTGTGGCGAGTGGGGGCTACTCTTCCTTGTGGTGCGCAGGTTTCTCATTTTGGTGGCTTCGCTTGTTGCAGAGCATGGGCTGTAGGCGCGCAGGCTTCAGTAGTTGCGGCATGTGGGTTCTGGACTTCTCCAGTGGCATAGTGGTTAAGAATCCACCCACCAGTGCAGGGGACACGGGTTCGAGCCCTGGTCTGGGAAGATCCCACATGCCGCAGAGCAGCTAAACCCATGCACCACAACTACTGAGCCCGCACTCTGCAACTACTGAAGCCTGCATGCCACAACTACTGAATCCCGTGCGCCTAGAACCGGTGCTCTGCAACAAGAGAAGCCACTGCAATGAGAAGCCCGCTCACCGCAACGAAGAGTAGCCCCCGCTCACCACAACTAGAGAAAGCCCGCACGCAGCAACGAAGACCCAATGCAGCCAAAAATAAAAATTAAAAATTAAAAAAAAAATTTTTAATGTTCTTTCTAACATTTCTTTGCCAAGATCTTTCCCAGTTTTTTTTGCTTGTTTTCATTCTTTTTTTTTTCTTACACAGATTTTGTGTAAAATCAATTAGCCTTTTCTTTAAGTCTCCCACTGTTACTAGGCTTATAAATCCTTGCATACCCAGAAATCAGATCAACATTTAGTGAAATATCTTATTTCTTCCTACTTTGAGGTTTTTCGCTTAACACCTCTCCATCTGGAAAGTACATGTGTAGCAAAGTGAAGGTTTGATTCTTTTCTCTCCCAAAAGACAATATTCCCAGGCAGCCTGGAGTGTGCAAAAGGGCACAAGATTAATTTCCAGCAGCTCAGGAATCAAGACATATTGGGGGAGTCATTCCCAGGCTCTGTGCCTTGGTTTCCCCTCTGGGAAACAAGTTGGTTGGCCTGGAGCATCTCTGGCATTCTAGAATTTAGTGTTCTCAGGTCTCAGGTCTGAATGGAATGCTTTAGACAGAAAGCACCATCCCCTGGTCACCAAGGAAGGGCTCCCTGCTCTGAAGCTCACCTTCTGCCACATGGTCCGGGTGCAGCTTGTTCGCAGGGCCGTGTGCTGCCACGCCAGGTACTCATCCACACGGGCTCGGGCCTGCAGGTCCTGCGGGTACCAGTGGTCGGGGGTCTCATACTTGCGGGTCAGATACAGCAGGATGGCCACACTGGGGAACACGGTGGGTGCAGGGGACATGCCCCAGTCACTCTTTAACCATTCCACAGGGGCCAGGCCCTGGGTGAGGCCGGTCCCTGCTCCTCACACATCTTTCCCCAGCTCCTGGGGGTGGAACATTTCACTGTTTCTGGTACAGAGTAGGAGTGTGAGGCTCAGAGAGGTTAAGTGACAGCCAGGATCACACAGCTCTATGTTGGGCCATCCTATCATCAGAACTAAGGGCACCAAGTGAAAAACAAAATGTCATGTGATTTCAGAAAGTGGTTGTATGCTCAGAGAAATCTCCCATGAGGAAGCAGTGCCCAACATGTGTCCCGAAGGATGAGAGCGACTCCAATACCATTCTCCAACATCTCCAGGGCAGGGACAGCAACAGGAGGAAGACCAGGCGCCCCTCCCAGCCCTGGGCAGCTCTGCTGACTTCAATCCACTCTCCACCCTCGGGCTGGTAAGGGGCTCAGGGCACAGAAGCCACGATCCGAGCCATCAACGGTGGACACACAGATGGCTGACTGGTGCAGCCAAGGGACCCATTACCTCTCGGCCAAGGTGAAGTCCCCGTCCTTCAAGGCGGGCACCTTCCTCAGGGGGTTCACCTGGGCAAAGTCATCGCTGTAGTGCTGGCCTGTGGGAGAGACCAGTGAGGCAGGTGGGGAGAACTCTGAGCCCTCTGAGGTCTCTGCCCACCCCCTACCCCAATGTCCAGGCACCAACTTTCTGAGGCCTCCATCCAGGTGGGGCATCAGAGAAGACGAGGCCACTCTGCTGGTCAGCAGATCATACACGCTGAGCCTGCCAGAGGTCCCCCCTTCCTGTGTCCACTCGCCCCACCTTGGAACCTGGGTCAAGTAGCATCTCACCTTGGACTTGGGAGGAGGGTGATTCACTGCAGCTGTAATCCACCCCAGCCCCAGCCAACTCCATCCACGCATCACACACTCTAGCCTCCTCCCTGGGCTCTAGGCTTGTCCACTGCAGTCCCCCTCTCTGTGCAAACTGGGTGACCTGTCTACACCCCAGAGCTCCAGCCACACCTGCTCCCGGCCCTCAGCAAACCTCGCTCTCACCAGCAATACCTGCCCGACTCAGCCACTCAACCTCCTGCAGGTCAGCTCCTCTTTCTTTCTTGTGCCAAACCTTCAAGGCTCCTCCCCCACAGGGGTTCCCAGGTCTGAATCACATCTGCATACCTCCCTGTCCCGGGCCAGTGCAGATGGTACACCAAGTTATGTATGTGGAGTTGGAAGGCTTCAGTGGAGCTGGGATCCAGCCTGGCCGTACAACCGCCTGTGGGCCTCTTTGCCCTTCTACTGCATGGACGGAATCACCCCTACCCATCCTCCCTCTAGAAATTGCCTCTGTGCCCAGCCCCCACCCCAAGGAGCATTGAAAAGTCAGAGCAAGCTGGCATCAAAGCAGCTGGTGGTTCATGCTGGGGCACCAGAAGCAGAAGGTGGGCAGGCTCGGCCAAGCAGGGGTCTCCCTCCGGGCCTGCCAGAGGGGCTCTGAATCCAGAGCTTATCCTACTGTCCAGTTACAGCCCTGCCCCCTCCCCGGATTCTGTGTAAGTGGAGGGGACCTAGGCAGGCCTAGGTAGGAGTAAAGAGGAGACCAGATGCAGGTGTCCAACCTCCTCCTGCCAGCAGACCCAGAAACTCAAGAGATGGGGGCTGCTTCCACCGGGAATGAGGAGGCAGTTCACTCTTTTCTCCAAGCCCAGGTGTGGAGGTGTTGGAGTTGTCACTCCACTTCCCGCGGCCCCACACCCCCACACCCCCACTGCTCTCTACCTGCTCTGCTCCTTCCTAACCTGTATTTTGAAGAATGGTTAGTATTCACTAAGCAAAGGTAAAGACTCTGAAAATACACAACTTATAGGCGAAGCCACGGTTTCCGACTGGAGTCCGTCTCTTGCCGTCTGTCTGCGCAGGCCGCCTGACCGTGGGGCCCCGGGAGTTCGTGTGCACACAGGGGCCCAGACCCCGGGCCTGCCTGCCGGGCCCACCTTTGAGCAGGTCCACGGTGCGCAGCTCGAAGGGGATGCCGTTCTTCTTGGCGAAGATGTAGACGGCGCGGCAAGGCTGGGACAGCAAGTCCAGGTAGAGCTGCAGGCCCATGGCGAGGGCGGGGGTTAGGATTAGTGCAGGACTGGGGCAGAAACGGCGGCAGGGGCGGGCAGGGACCACCGGCTACCCAGCCGGCGGCCGCGCGCAGCCTGATTAATCGAGCCGGGCCGCGCCTTCCCCGCCCGTTGGATGGTGCCGGAGAACTTTGGACCAATCAGCGGCGGCCTCGCTCTCCCGCCTTCCCTCTCAGGGGTTCTGGGCTGGGGTCCCTTCCCTGGTGGGGAGGGTACAGGGAGACGGACTCTTGACAGTTTCTCGCCGCCAGGTCAGTCCCCTAACCCGGACCTCAATGTCTACCTGAGTCAAATGGGGCGGGGGGATGATACTGGGGGGACGACGTTGAGGGCGCTTCCAGCGCAGACACTCAGTGAATTGAGTCGAAAGTGTTGGCCCAAGCCACCTTCTCCCACTCGCGGAGGGGGCTGAAAGAGGAGGGACTTAAGAGTCCCCAGGAACACAAATAGAGGAGGAGAAAGGAGGTGCCACGGCCTCCCCTGGGCCCACTGCACAGGGTGGAGACTGGGGAGGGCGTGTGGACCTCTGCACCCAGCAAAGACTAGGTCCACACCTCAGGAAGCCGCCCCTCCCCAACCTTCCTTACACTCCCGGCTAATCCCTCCAGCAAAGCAGAAGCCCTGTGGGGCCCATCTAGAGGTTTGCAGGGGGGCCTGGAACCTCCCCACTTCCTTTGCAGGGCCAAACCCCTCCAACTACAACCCTGGAGCTCCTGAAGTCTGTGGCTATGATGCCCTCATTCTCTAAGCAAGCGTCCTGGATAAAAAACCCTGTCCCCAAACCCAAGACTCAGAAAAAGCCCCTTGGCAAGAGGATCGGTTACTGCAAAACTTGAGAATAGCTTGGCCTTCCTGGGCCCCAGGCTCCCAGTTTAAAGAAGACCTATCCCCCCAGGGCGGAGCCATGTTCTCCACCCCCTCCAGTGGACTGCCCTCCTCCACAAGTCACCCTTGGCCGGATTACTGCAATATCCAAATCTCCCTGCTTCCTCCCTGGCCACCGTCCAGTCCAACCCCCAACAGCAGGCAGAATATTATTCTAAAATGCAAGCTGAGCATTCCGTTCCTGTTCATGGTTTGCAGCTCCTAAGTGTGGCATTTAAGGCCCCTCATGACTGAGTCCTGACCAGGAGAGCTGCTGTTTGGATTTCCCCTCCCGACCAATTCCTCAGGACAGATGCAGGACTTGTGATTTACAATACTTGGTGCCAAAGGGCCACGTCCTGGGTGACTGGCCCAGCAAAGTGATAGCTGGCATGCCTACAGCCAACACCAGTGGACGCCCGATACCCCTGCTGTCTTTCTCTAAGAACTAGAAGGCGAGGGGGCATTTGTTAATTTCACTCTTGACAACCATCAGGGGGAAGCTGATCCATGGGGCCTAGGAAAGGGGGTTGTCTTTCGAATAGAGGCCAAGACCAAGGTCAGGACAGAAGGAAGTTCAAATAAACCACTCGTCAGAGTTAGAAGCAGAGGCTCAGGCTGAGCCCAGGTTTATTTCCCAAACTGAAAAGAAGATGCAGTGATTAAAGGAGACAAGGTCTGGGTATGCCATTCTCATCGTGGCTTTTAGGCAGCTGTGGAAGATGAGTGGGGACCTGGCCCAGGGAGCAGAGGGGCAGTGGGACTCAGGCAAGTCACACCTGCTCTCTGGGTCTGCCTCCCATGGGACATGGAAAGGAAGGTGCTTTGTGAACTGCCAAGGGCAGAGCAGAGGCTTCCCGGCTCACTGGATCATGGACAGCACCCTAGGCATCAACTTCCGCTTAATGGTGGGGTCTGCAGCCTGGGAGTCCTTGGCCTTCAGGATGACCTCATGGGCCTCCTGGAAGAGGACCTCCCCCACTGCCGCCTCCACGCGCTGGTGCCACGCAGCCAGCTTGGGTCGGCCTTCAAAGACTCGGCAGCCGGCACCCACAGGCTGTAGGGAGACAGGGGACAGGATGGGGATGGATGGGTGAGGCCAAGTATGGCAGCATCTACTTGGTTTGGAGGCCACAGAACCCCAGAAGGTTTCTACACATAAGCACAGTCCCATGGCCAGGTGAGGCAGTGTGAGCAGGACTTCAGCAGCCACCCAGGACCTCCCCTGCCTAGTCCCCCCAACAACTGCCCACAGCACTCACATTCATGAGCTCCGTGATGGCTATCAGGTCAGCCAGAGAGATGTGGGACCCAGCGAGAAAGGCCTTGTTCTGGAGGAACTTGTCCTCAAGCACCTGCAGGGTCACGTCCAACTCTGCCAGCGTGGCTGTCAGCATCTCGGGAGAGACCGGCTCACCCAGGTACACAGGGAGCATCACCTGGTGGGTGGGCAGGCAAAGTGGGGGGTTGGGACCCAGTCCAGCCTCAGGGGCAGGAAGGCAAGTCTCCCTGCCCTTAGAGCTGCCTCCTGGTTCCATGCATTTTTTTTCCTACAGGGAAATTCCTAAAGGACTCCTTTTCCCGGAACTATTCCTGCTCCTACAATCTGAGCCTGGGGCATCTGACAGAAGGACTCAAACCCCTTTGAGAATGACTCAGAGGGGACCTGAACAATGAGTTTCATACTTTGGGGGGAGGGCCTGGCTTAGGAACAATTATTTTATAACCTCTTTCCCCCAGATTATAAAATCAGTACCTCATACAGTATAATTAGGAGGATGGGCTTTTAAGGTCTCAACTTTGTTGCTTATAAACTATGTGAACTAGAGCAAAACACTCAAACTCTCTGAGCCTCGATTTCCACATCTGTGATATGGGAATAATAGTACAGGGCTCATCTTGTAAATGGAAAAGTGAGGCCCAGAGAGAGACAGACAGTTGCCTGAGACCACACAGCCAAGAAGAGACTAAGCCAAGCGTGGAACTGACGTCTTCTGACCCAGGGAGCTGCCAGGGACTAGAGAGAAGAGCCAGGAAAGGGTAGCGTTCAGGATTCTGGGAGGAGGGCATTTGGGGTGAAGCCATCAACAGCCTCAGGCTTGCCAGAGCTGTCAGGGAGACACAGTGGATGTGGAGCAGGGGAGGGAGCTTCATGTTCAGTCTGGTGTTTTGTTGGGTAAAGTTGCTTGGGGAGCCTGGGACTCTGGAAAGGTAAACAGGACTAAGATTGTGCACAAGCCCTGGTGGCTTCTGTTTCCTCCCCCAAACAACAAGGTAGACAGGGTCAGTGATCACCCACCAGTGGCCTGGAGGCCAGTGCTGGGCTAATGACATTCCTTTGGCTGCAGACTTCTTTTTTTTTAGAAGATGTTGGGGGTAGGAGTTTATTAATTAATTAATTTATTATTTTTGCTGTGTTGGGTCTTCGTTTCTGTGCGAGGGCTTTCTCTAGTTGCAGCGAGCGGGGGCCACTCTTCATCGCGGTGTGCGGGCCTCTCACTATCGTGGCCTCTCTTGTTGCGGAGCACAGGCTCCAGACGCGCAGGCTCAGTAGTTGTGGCTCATGGGCCTAGTTGCTCCGCGGCATGTGGGATCCTCCCAGACCAGGGTTCGAACCCGTGTCCCCTGCATTAGCAGGCAGATTCTCAACCACTGTGCCACCAGGGCAGCCCCTGGCTGCAGACTTTTTAAAACTATGGATCACTTGCTGACATTTAAAAGTGGAGACATCTCATATAAAAATCCTGAACTTTCCAGCTTCTTTTTAACATAAAGGTGCTGGCCACACAGGGCCAGCATTCCTACCTGGCCACCAGCACAGCATCTAAGGCTGCTGCTGGGGAGAAGCTGCTCCTTGGTGGGGGAAGCGGGAGGGTGGGGGGAACAACGGCTCTTAGTTGGCCAAACCCCACATAAGTCCACCTCCCGTGTATTCTCTGCCTCACCCCAGCAGCAGACTGTCTACATTTCCCTTCTGTTCCCATGGGGTGGTTCCAAAGTTCTTAGGGTTTTAAAAAGTGTTTTTATTCCTCTTTAAATATAAAAGACCATAAGAGGGTAATAAATAAATTCTGATTTATTCTTATCAGGAAATGCTATAGAGTAGTTAGAAAAAAATAAATTAGACCCACCCATAGCACTATGGAAAAATGCAAGTTCCAGAATGATATGAGAGCATTTATATAAAATTGTAAGCACTCAAAGCAAAACTTTATTTTTATAGCTACACATAAATGTAATAATGTAGAAAATCGTGAACTGAAAGGACTTGAACCAGATCCTGGGGAGCAGGGGGCACCTCAGGAAGGTACAAGGGCAACAAAGAGGTCTTTTGACTTTTGTTCTCTAATGTTTCCTTTTTCGTATAAAA
Source organism: Leucopleurus acutus (assembly GCF_964270905.1). Taxonomy (NCBI): domain Eukaryota; kingdom Metazoa; phylum Chordata; class Mammalia; order Artiodactyla; family Delphinidae; genus Leucopleurus; species Leucopleurus acutus. The sequence continues at coordinate 65,019,193 of NC_139155.1, read as the reverse complement.
AAATGATAGAAGATACAATAAAACTCATGACCCAGAATTAGCCATACACTTTCAAAAATGAGGAGTGTTTCTGATGAGGATATGACAGTCACAAAAAAACCACTGCTCCCACCATAACACTGAAAAGAAAATAACCTTATTTTTCTTTAAAGTCTTCAAAGAATATAGAACTTTAAAAAAAGGAAAATAAAAGAAAGAACAAAAAAAGAAAGAAAAAAGCCTAAACCTGTTCTGTCCAATATGGAAACCACTGGCAACGAGAGGTTACTGAGCTCTTAAAATATGTCTCGTCTTAGGTGAAATGTGCTGTGCATGTAAAATACACACCAGAAAACAGACACAGATCAATGGAACAGGATAGAGAGCCCAGAAATAAACCCACGCACTTATGGTCAATTACAACAAAGGAGGCAAGAATATACAACAGAGAAAAGACAGTCTCTTCAGTAAGTGATGCAGGGAAAACTGGACAGCTACATGTAAAAGAATGAAATTAGAACATTCTCTAGCACCATACAAAAAGATAAACTCAAAGTGGATTAAAGGGCTTCCCTGGTGGCGCAGTGGTTGAGAGTCCGCCTGCCGATGTAGGGGACACGGGTTCGTGCCCCGGTCCGGGAAGATCCCACATGCCGCGGAGCGGCTGGGCCCGTGAGCCATGGCCACTGAGCCTGCGCGTCTGGAGCCTGTGCTCTGCAACGGGAGAGGCCACAACAGTGAGAGGCCCGCGTACCGCAAAAAAAAAAAAAAAAAAAAAAAAAAAAGGATTAAAGACCTAAACGTAAGACCAGGAACAGTAAAACTCCTAGAGGGAAACATAGGCAGAACCACTGAGGGGCACTTAAGTGTCATTGTTGATGGACACTGGGGTTGCTTCCACAGCTATTGTGAATAATGGCTATTGTGAATATTGCTGCTATGAACATCTCTTCGAGACCCTGCTTTCAATTATTTTGGGTATATACCCAGAAGTGGAAGTGCTGGGTCATGTGGTAATTGTATTTTTAATTATTTTGAGGAATCATCATACTGTTTTCCACAGCAGCTGCACTACTTACCATTCCCATCAACAGTGCACAAGAGTTCTAATTTCTTCTTATTCTCACAAACACTTGTTATTTTGTTCACATATATATATATACATATATATATACACATATATATATGTATATATATATGTAATAGCCATTCCAGTGGGGGTGAAGTGGTATCTCATTATAGTTTTAATTTGCACTTTCCTAATGATTAGTGATACTGAACATATTTTCATGTGTTTATTAGCCAAAATTTTACTATTTTGAGTATACTGGCTTAAGTAAAATATAGTCATTTCAACTGTTTCTTCTTACTTTTTAATTGTGGCTACTAGAAGATTTAAGACTGCATATATCTCACTTTGTACTTTGGTGCAGCACTGGACTAAATGAACTAAATTCCAGAGGGCACGAGCCCTCCCTAGGTAAGCCACATTCATCCCTGGGGTCCAGGCAAGCAGAGGTGTAAGCCTGCCATCAGCATAGGAGTTTTCTGATGAAGCAGCCAGGTGGGGAACTTAGGGCGGGGCTGAAAAGTAGAGCCATCTTAAGGTGGTAGTTGGTGCTTAGATTCCAAATCCCTGCTGGAGGAAAGCGAGCAACCTGATTCCACCCTCCGGATACCTGAAACCAGAGATGAACTGAAACTAACTAATGCCACATCCCAGCCCCATTCCTGACTAGCTGGAAGGGAGGAACCTCCCACCAAGACTGCCTGATAGAGAAAAGTGCAAGCCCTTTCTCGGGTATTTATTTTTATTATGTATTCAGTCTCTACTCTCCTTTTATACATAATGTGCAGCACATAATGATAAATTATAAGACATACAGAGAAAGAGGAAAATGTGGCCCATAATCAAGAAGGATAAAAAAACAACCAGTAGAGACAGACTCGCAGAGAACCCAGGGGCTGAAATTAGCTGACAAAGACTTTTAAGTAACTATTATAAGTATGTTAAAGAATTTAGAAGAAAAGATGGTGAGTGGATGGTGAATTTCAGCAGAGACATGGAAACTCTAAAAAGAACCAAATGGAATTTCTAGAACTGAAAATTACATATCTCGAATAAAGAATGTATTAGATGGGCTTACCAGCAAACAGAAGGAAGGATTAGGAAGTCAAAGTCAGGTCAATACAAGCTATTCAAACTGAAAGGAAGAATAAATGCGATGTTGCCCAAGCCCTTTTGGGCGATGTCCTCACTGCCCCCGCCTGGGGAGGGGCACCTCACCTTATGCCACAGGACCCGGAGGCAGTTTCTCCGCAGGGTTGTGTGCTGCCAGGCCAGGTACTCATCCACACGGGCGCAGGCCTGTGTGGTCCTGGGGGTACCAGTGGTCAGGGACCTTATACTTGCGGGTCAGGTAGAGCAGAATGGCCATACTGTGGGGGAGGGGAGGACATGATGGGTGGGGGAAAGTATGGAGCTAGGGGCTTTATACAGAGTCCCTTCCTTAACCTTCCTGACCATGTGCCAAGGTATTTGCTCGGTTTCCAGACAAGGAAGCCGGGCTCAGAACAGAAATGGGAGTTGCCCAGGGCACACAGCCTTTGGTGGCAGAACTGAAAGTCTGTCTATGGCTAATACCCAAGCTCATCCTATCACCGGGTGAAATCCCACAGCAAGTCCTGCCAAGTGTTCTGAGACAGCTTCTGATGGGAAAACCAGAGAAAGCTTCCTGGAGGAGATGGCATCAAAGCTGAGCCTTAAAGAAGCTCAGTTCTTTCCAGTCTGCCTCTACTCTTGTCATCCAACATTCAGCCCCTCCCAGATGGCCTGGTGGTTCAAAAAGGCTTTCCTGTTGTCCCTAAAGCACCAGCTGGAAACACGGGGCGGGGCGGGGGGGCGGGCAGTGCTGCAGGATCATGAACCAGCAGGACAGACAACGCTCCCGCAGCTCCCTCCCTGCCCTGGGTTAGGAGGACTGCCTTGGTGTTGGGGCGGGGGTGGACCCAGAAGGGCACTGAATGTGGGAATTTGGGGCCATAGGAAGGCCTTCAGGAACTCGGGATACCCCAGAGGCTGGGCACCCCAGCCAAAGGGGCAGAAAACCTCTGTATCTACCACTGGCCTAGGTTCCCTACTGGGAACCCTGCACCCACATGCAGCTGAACAGCCCACTTGTCTTTTTGCTCTTTTTGCTCCCAACTAATTGTTCAAGGAAGCTCCGAGGAGGGCTGCAGGTCCCTGGGAGCCATGCACCTCCCAAAATAGGGGAGAAGAGACAGAAAAATGCAGAGATTGCATGCTGCCCCTGGCAGGTACGCTTGGGAGGTCAACAGTGGGCAGCACAGGACTCAGGACAGTAAGGGCAGCAGGAAGGAAGATGGCGCTGGCAGAAGGTGGGAGGAATTCTTTGGGGGTGCATCCACCTCAAGATTCCAGAGATGAGTTCAAAAGTTCCAGGTTCCCCTTGTTGTGGGAGGCGTGACTTAGGTGATGAAGGGGGTGGAACTGGAAAAAAATTTCACCCTCCCTAAAGAGATTTCTACTTCTTGGGACTGTTGTGATGCAAAACATGCACGTGTCTGGTGGTCTTCCCACGGGCATGGCCCACCCAGGGAAGGGGCAGCCCAGAGATGGAACCACTGGGGCATCAAAACACAAGTTTGGCCAGCGGGCAACCTTGGAGGGGATGAAGCCGCCCTGCCCCGCACCCCTGCCCGGGGACCCATCACCAACAACCACAGGATTGGTACAGATGTAAAACAGATGCGTTCTTTTCCAACCATCCCTGTGAACTGAAACCGTGGACAGGCAGGAGCCGGGGGTCAAGCCCTGACTCTCTGCAGGATGTTGGGCAAAGGGCCCTTCACCTCGGAGGACTTCAGTTTCCTGTCTATGAAATAGAGAGCTAGGACGAGATGGTTCTAGCGAGGTCTGGTAGCAGCCCCGGCTCCCCAGTTACCTCTCGGTCAAAATGAAGTCCCCGCCCTTCAAGGCAGGCACCTTCTGCCGGGGGTTCACCTGGGCAAAGACATCACTGAGGTGCTGGCCTGCAGAGAGCCCATCGTGGTGGGTGGTGGGAGGAAAACGCCAAGCCCTGCCTGGCTGTGCCCACCCCCCACGCCACCCCCCTCTCAAGGCCCAGGCCCCAATTTCATGGCTCTTCTCCAGCCCCGGGTTGCTCTCCGGTGTGGGAAAGGCTGCTGTGGGAGGAGTGGGAGGCTGTTCTGCCAGCTGGTGCAAAAGACCTTGATACCCCTTGCCAGGTCCTGGTAGGCATAACCTTCCCCCAACAGCACGGCCCCAAAACAGAGCTCAAGAAGCTCCAGCCAGGGTGGGGCCTCTCCTTGCCTGGGCCCTCACAGACACCCAACCCACTGCCTTTCCACCATTGCCAGCATCACAAGCGCCCATGCAGGGTGTCCCCAGCTGCAGGGGCCGGGAGGCTGGTGCCCTGAGTGGACTGTGATTCCCTACGGTGCCCCTTTCCCTGTGGACTCTAAGGTAGGGTCACCAAACACAGACAAGTGGCCTCTTCCTGGTGTCCACTTACTTGCAACCAACTTCCACAGGCCCCTGAGTGTCCCCTTGCTCACCCTGCCCTGGGCACCGGGGACAGAGCTGGCCCTGTCGTTAGGCTCTGCATTCTTGTCCCACCACAGCTCCCCGGAAAGGTGCAGCCCACTGTCCCCCAGGACCCTGACCTCTGCTCAAGCTCATACGAGTGTTTTCTGCTCCTTCAGATGCAGCCAGAGAGAAGCTTCTGAAGGACACTTAAGCATCACTGCTGCCATGCTCAACAGCCTTCAGTGGTTCCCCATTACCACGGGAGCAGGGGGAAGCTGCTCAAAGCCATAAACTATCCACTACCGCCTTCCCCCTCCAGCCTCAGCCCCACTCTCTCTCCTCCCTTTCCCTCCCTTCCGACTGTTCCTTCACCGGGGACCCTCCCCTCCTCTCCTGGTGAAACACACCTCCTACTGCACCCTCTATCTGACAGCCCAGTTTGGACATCCCTTTGTCCCCATGCCCTCTCCCCTACCCCACACTCTGCAGAGGTAACCCCTGGGCAGGACAAGTGGGCAGTCCCCAGAGGAGGCTGGGAAGAGATGGCGATTCAGGCAGAAGGACAGGCTGGCACAAAGGCAGAATGGCAGGCGAGGCCCACGGAGCTGGGGGCCCTGGGTGTAAGGCTCAGCCAGGCAGAGTTGCCCTACTTGCCCCGCCAGCAAAAAGGGAGTTCTGCTGTCGCCTACCCCAGCTGCCATGCCAGCTGTGCCCTTGGGACCTTGGGGACCTGTCAGAGAAACAAACCCTCTTGCTCAGAGTGCAGGGCTCGCCAAGCCCCTGCAGTCCCCCTCCTGCTCCCATAACTCCCCGTCGGCTGCCCCCCTTTCCAGTAGGAATAAGAGGCAGAGGACAAGGTAAGTGAAGGCAAAGCAGGAGGAGGAGGAAGGGACAGAGGGGGACCCAGTGCAGCCCAGGCCAGAGCATCAGCAGCTGGGGCCACAAAAGAGGGGCTCACTCTGCCACACACCCCATGCAGCCCCCCTAAAGCCCCCTCCTCCTGCCCCTTTCCCTGGGGCCCCAACCCTATGCCCAGGTGCACCCCCTCTGTTCGCAGCGTCCCTCCTCCTTTCCTCATGCCTCCCCCACTTTTTACTCCGCTTCAGCTGAGCCCCGTGGTCCATTCCATGGGACCAAGCAGAGTTTGGGGATCCCCGAATCTCGTATCTCCCTGGTGGCTCACCTGTTCGGTGCTGGCCCCAGGACGGGGGTGACTCGGAGAGGGGTCCCCCTAATTGGTGTTCGGCCTCCTCGTCCCTCACTGACTTCTCGGTCCCCCAGACCCGGGCCTGGCCCACCTTTGCGCAGGTCCACGGAGCGCAGCTCGAAGGGGATGCCGTTCTTCTCGGCGAAGATGTAGACGGCGCGGCAGGGTTGGGACAGCAGGTCCAGGTAGAGCTCCAGGCCCATGGCGGGGGCGGACCAGCCTCGCAAAGCACGGGATACGGAACACAGCAAGCCCAGCGCTGGGTCTGACGAGCGGCAGCGCGGCCCGCCCCCCTGGTAGCTCCCCATTGGCGCTCCGGCCGCGCACTTGGGTGCAATCGCGGAAGCCCGGCGAGTCTGCGGGCTGGGCGGGGGCTCCGGATGGTCCCCCTGGGGGAGGCGGGTTGGGGGGCTCAGAGGGCCCCCAAGCCCAAGCTCATCTCACTGAGCATAACGTCTTCAAGGCTCATCCTAGTTGTAGCGTGTGTCAGAACTTCCTGTTTTACGGATGAGAAAATTGAGGTCCACAGTTGATTACAGGTCCAGAAAGTCTGACTCCAGCATCTACGATCTTGGCCACAAGCTGCAGAGATCCTGGCGCCAGCAAGAGGCAAAGCCTCAGGGCTTACGGTCAGCGTGGTGGGCTAACTCATTTCGCCCCGGTGCGCGCCCTGGACTCTGACAGCAGGTCTTCCTGCTCCTGCCAGCCCAGTGCCTCAATGTCGTTCCCTGGGTTTGTTTCTTCCCTCCTCTGGGCCTCTGTTTCCCCACCTTTAAAATGATGGAGCAATCCCACTGAAAGATCCAGCAATCCCACTTCTGGGCATATATCCAAAGAAAATGAAAACAGGATCTGGAAGAGATATCTGTAATCCCATGTTCATTGCAGCATTATTCACAATAGCCAAGATATGGAAACAACCTAAGCATCTGTTAAGGGGTGAATGGACAAAGAAAAATTGGAGAATATACACTGACACATACAGAGGAATCTTTCATCTAGCCTTTAAAAAGAAGGAAATCTTGTCATTTGCAACAACATGGATGAACCTGGAGGTCATTATGCTAAGTGAAATAAGACAGGCCTAGACAGACAAATACTGCCTGATCTCACTTATGCTGTGTGGAATCTAAAAAAAGTGGAACTCTAACAAGCAGAGAGTAGATGGTGGTTACCAGGGGCTGGAGGGGGAGGGGGGAAATGGCAACATATTGGTCAAAGGGTATAAAGTTTTGAATACCCCAGATAAATAAGTTATGGAGATCTAATGCACAGCATGGTGACTATAGTTAACAGCACTGCATGGTATACCTGAAATTTGCTGAGTAGTTCTTAATTATTCTCAGCAGCAACAAAAAATGGTAACTGTCTGCTGAAAGGAAAAAAAAAAAGCACAACCTGAGTGTTGTGAGTGAAGTTTGATCCAGGGTCTTGCTGAAAACTACAGCACAAGAGACAGCCTTTTCAAAAGTCCAGTTTTTGTTTCATTGATCTTCTCTACTGTTTTTCACTTCTCTATTTCATTTATCTCCACTGGAATCTTTATTATTTCTTTTCTTCTGATGGTTGTGATTTGAGATCTGTATGCCTTTACAGCTATAAATTTGCTTCACAGCCCTGCTTCTGCTGCATCCCGTAAGTTTGGGTGTGTTGTGTTTTTGTTTTCATTTGTTCGAAGTACTTTCTAATTTCCCTTGTGACTTCTTCTTTGATCCACTGGTTGTTTAAAAATGGATTGTTTAATTTCCAGATATTTCATCTTCTAGTTTTCCTTCTGTTGTTGATTTCTCATTTCATTCCACTGTGTTCAGAAACACACACTGTGACTTCAATCTGTTCAAATTTCTTGGGATTTATTTTATGGCTTCAAAAAGGGTCTAGCCTGGAGAATACTGCGTGTGCCCTTGAGAAGAACGTGTGCTCTGTGTTGCGGGCGCGGTGCTATGCGTAGTTGGCAGGCCGATGGGTTAGGGTGTTGCTCAATCGTCCATTTCCTTGGGGATCTTCGGTCTCACTATTTTATCCATTAGTGAAAGTAGAGCACTGAAGTCTCAACTCTTATTATTGACAGTTTAATCATGTTTAACCTTTAATTTTCAAATTCTTTTTGGAAGCTGGGGGGACTCGTGACCGCCCCCCAGCCCCACCACATCAGATGTGTGTCCCAGGCTCAGCAACCGTGGCGGTTGTTCCAGTTCACTGAAAAACAGTGATTTTCAGCGTCTCCCCTAAGGTAGGAGGCGCCGGGGGCTGAGCTGGCCAGGCCCGCAGGCTGGGCTGCTACTACGTGAACTTCTGCAGCAAATCGCAGATCCTCTCCTTGACCATCGGATCCAGAGTGGAGCAGTCCCATTCCGCCAACTTCACCAGCCGGTCGTGGGCCTCCCAGAAGAGGTCGGAGCCGATGGCCAGCTCCACCCTCATGCGCCACTCGGCCAGCTTGGAGCTGTTGAGGAAGACGTTATGGTTGCCCGCCATGGGCTGTGGAGAGACAGAGAGGTAGGCATGGTCAGCCTGTGGACCAGCCCCACCTGCGTCCCTCCTACAGCTGCAGGGCTCTCCCCATCTGTCCCTGTGGACAGTGAGCTGGCTAACCCCTGAGGCCTGGTCAGGGGTTGCAGGCCATGTAACACATGTGGGTGGGGATGGAAGATCCCTGGGGGCTCTCAGTCGCTGGTCTTGCTCCAAGGCTCCTGAATCCCTCTCTAAGGGACCCCTGGCCCAGGGCTTCCCACTTCTCCAGCGTGAAACCTCCCAGGGGTCCTGCCCTCTTCCAGGGAAACCCCTTGTCCCCAGATGAGGGTGGGAGGAATTCAGTTATTTTTCCCCCCTGTTGAACCTCCCTCTGTGATCAAGCACAGGGGCGGGGACGAGAAAGCCATCAGGCAGCCTAAGAAACATGCACACAAGATGTTTGGGGGGTTGTGAATGAAATTTAAGGGGTGGGGGGTGAAACTGAGGGGACTGCACCACCTGGGACAGAAAGATTGGAATGTTTTTTTCCCGGTGCTGGTCCACACTGCACACTGACCAGGGCCACTTTGCATACTGGCCAGGGTCTCAACAGCATCCTGCACACCAGCTAGGTCAGAACTGGTCACCCTCCCCTGCACACAGAAACCACATAAATGCCGCCCCACACCCACGTGTGTCCCCCCATGCACAGCGGATGCCCCTCAGACCCAGAGCCAGGGAGCTGCTCTGTACAACTATCTGTCTGGAGCTCTGGAAAAGAGGCACTTTGGCTGGAAGGACACTTTGGAAACCTCTGGACAATTTCCGGAGAGTCCAGCGGGAGGAGGAGGCATCCAGGATCCTGGCCGACTGACCAAGAAACACTGTGTTCTTCTCCTTGTCCCACGCTGGCCCTCCAGCTCCTGCCCCCACAGAGGACTCTTGGTGAAGCATGAATGACCACGATCCTCCCCGATTCAAAACCTGTGTTTCCTGTGGCCCCCGGGTCAAGGCCAGACACCCAGGCGTGGCTCCCACAGTCCCCATATCTCCCCGTTCACCAGCCTTTCTGAAAGTTATGGTCACAGAGGAGTCCCTCCTCTGTCCAGGCTCCATCCCCCCGTCACCCCACCGCACACCTGCATCATCTCCACCAGGGCTACCAAGTCGGCCAGGGAGATGTTGTCCCCGGTGATGAACATCTTCTCCTGCAGAAACTTTTCCTCGAAGAGCTTCAGGTTGTTAGTCACCTCTGCCAGCACCTGCTCTGTCTTCTCAGCTGGAACTTCCTCACCCGTGATCATCGGGATCAGCAGCTGGCCAGGGGAGGGGAGGGGAGGGAGAGGAGGCCACATCTGACCCTCCAGGTCTCAGTACCCTTTTCTGCTAGAGAGGTGGTGGACAGTACCAAGGATGTAAAGTGGTGTCGCCTCTTTTAGCAGTTCTGGTTGGTAGAAGTTGCCTGGGGCCCTTGTTCAGAAGGATTTGAGGTCCCAGCAGGAAAGAATCCTATGATTGATTACTGATATCTGTCACAGGCATAGGATAAGAAGTAGGGACACATGTACTGGTTATTTGTCATCTTCAAATCTGGTAGCCTTTATGGGCCCTTTGACTCTGGGGTGTTTTTTTTCGGGGGGGGGGGAGTGTTTTGCTGCATGGCTTGTGGGATCTTAGTTCCCTGACCAGGGATTTAACCTGGGCCACAGCAGTGACAGTTCCAAGTCCTAACCTCTGGACCACCAGGGAATTCCCAACTGTGATATTTTCTAGTTGGAATGAAACGTCTTGACTCTTATCCTGGCTTCAGTGATACCAGCCCCTCCTGGGCACCCCTCACCTTGTCTTCATAAGGCTCTTTCCAACTCAGTGGTTCACACTCCCCACAGCTCCGTAAGGCAGGCAGGAAAGGGGGCTGTGGAAATGAGGCTCAGGGAGGGAGGGACACTTGCTTGAGCCCCCGCTGTGGCCCTGCTCACCTTGATCCAGAGTATCTTGTTCATGGGTAGCTGAAGGGCTGTGTGCTGCCAGGCCATGAACTCGTCCACGCGGGCGCGCGTGTGCAGGTCTGGCGGGTACCAGTGCGAGGGCGCACTGTACTTGCGGCACAGGTAGAAAAGGATGGCCACACTGCAGAGAGGACAGTCAGGGCGCTCCTCTGGCCTCCCCAACCCTCTACACGAACCATCCAGCGGGGCTGGGCCCAATGTGGGCCCTCCAGCCACAGGTGGGCTCTAGGCACTGACATCCCACCTGGAGGAGGATGAGCCCCAAGGGCCCCGGGAAAGGCAGTCAGTCCACCCCCATCAGCGAGGGCAGGGAGAGGCCCTGCGGGGCAGGTGGGAGTTGGTGGATGGCATCAGGAAGGGCAGTCCAGACGGCACAACACGTAGGGAAACACGGGGTAAGAGGGGGCGCGGGAAATCTGGAGAAAGCAGAACCCATGAGTGACGGGGAGAGGGTGCGGGCTGGCTGGGGAGAGGTCAGGGACAGCCAGAGATGGCCTGCACTGCTCTGTCCATGCCCACTGCCCACCGCCCCCACCGCCACAACTTCCGTGTCTCTTGATCCTGCACCTGGAGGTTATGGTCCTCAACGCTTATTCCCTGCCTTCAGCCCTCCCGGCTCCCACACTGGGAGCTCGGATACCAAGCGGGGACCACACACACCAGCACGTTCTCTGACAGCCCCTGCCCCCAGGGTGAATCAGAGCTTACAGTGACCGGAGGAGCCTCACCTCCTGGCAGACAGGGCCCAGCCCACATCACAGTCCCTGGGATGACCCTGGAACAGGCATCTGGCCTTTTGTCTGGCCAGCACCCTTTCCCCCACTTCTCCCGTAGGGACCCGCTCCACCAACAGTGATCCTGGCCCGGGTGACTGGCAGTCATGGGTCCCAGTGCCCTGGCCAGTGAGAGGCCCACAAGTAAGCAGGTGACTCGACTGGGCCCATCCCTGTCCTTCCTGAGAACTTCAGATCACCCACGAAGGAGGGGTTGCTCGTTTTGCGAGGACCAGGTGCTTCAAAGATGAGGCTACAGAGCTGTTGCTGGTGGTGGGAATAGGAGAAAATGCTGAGAGAAGCTGGCAGGTGGGCTGGTGGGGGAAAGCATCAGCACCACCATAGCCAGGCCCAGATTCCCCTGGCTTGTCACATCCCCCAGTAAACTCAAACTAGTTGAGCGGAGTTTCTGCCTTGCGTGGCTGGTGTCCTTAGCCCCTCACTCAGTGCCCTAATAGACACCTGTGGGCAGAGGGGCCAGGAGGCTGGAGGGATGGGGGAAGGGTGGGTCTTTGGAGAAGGTCTAAGGGGGATGGTAGTGGATTCACAGCCGTTCTAAGGCCCAGGACTGGGAGGTGGGAGGGAAGGACCAGCAGGGTGAGAAGGTGGCATAATAAGAAGGCCAAGGGCAGAGGTGGGGGCCCTGCTCTGGAGAGAAAACCAAGGGTGTGGCTGGATAATCACTTGGTAAAGATATTAGGCAGGTGACTTGTGAATCTAAGGGACCATTTCAGCAGAAACACTGACAGCTTGTACTGAAGGAGACAGATGGGATGAAATGAACGAAGGCTGTCAGACACCTCTGTGAAATGGGCAGATGGGACTATTCAACCTTCAAGAAGAGGAAAGAATAACCCAGAGGGAGGCTCAGGGGCCAGTAGGGCTGTCCTGCCACCACAGGCCTGGGGTACTGGTTCTAAAAGGTGGGGCCAACACCCTGATAGGCTCAGAGGACAGAGTATGGAGCTAAAGAGGATCATTTTGTTAAGAGAAACGAAAGACCCAAAATGGGGTCACTTGTGCTAAGCCCCACATCAGCCAACCGAGACTCAGTACCTTAACCTAACTGCAGTTTCAGCCTCTCCCAGGAATGTGACCTTGAACCAGTTAATCTGGAATTACCTGGCCAGCACTAGTGAGGTCATCTGCCTGATAGACCCCTGGCTTCCCCCAAAGAAAGGTGATCTTGACTAAAACAATCCGCTCTTTGCTAGAAACTTCCTTTCCCTGCCTCCTTCTGTCTATAACAAGCCTTTCATTTTGTACAGCTCATCAGAGCTCCTTTCCAGGTGGGATGCTGCTCTGTTCATGAATTGTTGAATCTTTAATTTTACGCAGTTGAATTTTTATTTTTAACAATGCTCAAGCCCTAAAACCGAATGCAATTTGTGCTGCCAGGTTTCAGACTTGCCGGGGATGCACGAGCCTTTTATTCCTTCCTATCCTCTGTTTTGGAATGGTAATGTCTAGCCTATGCCTGTCCCCCCACTGTATTTTGGAAACAGGATAACTTGTTGTCTGGTTTCACAGGTTCATAGATGGAAGGGAATTTTGACCCAGCATGAATCAAACCCTAATCGCACCCATACCTGACTTGGATGATTTAGAGGATGGCATTTTGGACTTAAAGGTGATGCTGGGATGATTATGACTTTTGGAGATGCTGGGATGAGGTGAATGTATTTCACACATGAGCAGGACATGAATTTGGGGGGGGGCCAGGAAGCAGACGGTTATGAGTTGAATTGTGTCTCGCAAAAAAGACATGTTGAGGTCTTAATACCCAGTACCTTAAAATGTGACCTTATTTGGAAAGAAGGTCTTTACAGAGGTCATCAAGTTAAAATGAGGTCATTGGAGTAGATGCTAATCCAAAATGACTGGTGTCGGGACTCCCCTGGTGGCGCAGTGGTTAAGAATCCGCCTGCCAATGCCGGGGACATGGGTTCGATCCCTGGTGCGGGAAGATCCCACATGCCTCGGAGCAACTGAACCCGTGCGCTACAACTACTAAGTCTGTGCTCTAGAACCTGCGAGCCACAACTACTGAGCCCATGTGCTGCAACTACTGAAGCCTGTGCACCTAGAGCCCATGCTCCGCAACAAGAGAAGCCACCGCAATGAGAAGCCCGTGCACCGCAACAACGAGTAGCCCCCGCTCACCGCAACTAGAGAAAGCCCACATGCAGCAACAAAGATCCATGCAGCTAAAAAATTTTTAAAAAAGACTGGTGTCCTTATAAAAAGGGGATATTTGGACACAGAGACATGCACAGAGGGAAAGCGATGTGAATAGACACAGGGAGAAGATGGCCATCTTCCAGACAAGGAACACCCTAGGCTACCAGAACCTAGGAGAGACCTGGGACAAATCCTTCCTGGCCCCTTCATGGCGAGCATGGCCCTACCAACACCTTGATTTCGGACTTCTACCCCAGAGCCATGAGACAATACATTTCTGTTGTTCTAAGCCAGCCAGTCTACCCTCTTACAGCAGTCCTAGAAATGTACCTAGCCCTGGGCCACCCAGACTTCCATGGTCCACTTGGGAGATATACTTTAAGTTATGAGACCACCTGTGAAGCAGGCTGAGAAACAATGAACCCTGAATCTTACCAAACCTTGAGATCCAACTACCAATTTACAGGAAATGAAGGGACAGAAAGCCACGTTACACGGCACCATGAGGATTCAGTCAGCAAAATTTAGACCATCGGAAATTCCACAGGACAAAAGAGCTGGTTTCTTCAACCATGGCAAAAATGCAAAGGTCCAAGGTCCAAGGTGGGGCGTGGAGGGGGCTGGAGATGAAAAGAGACTGAAGAGGTGGATCAATCAGTTGCACTCTTTGCAGCTTATTTGGACCCTGATTCCAAGGCACGAACTGCAAAGAAAATATGTCTGAGATATTCAGAGACTGTCGAATATGAACAGGATATATGAAGAAATACAGGAATTATTGTTAATTTTCTTAGGTGTCATCATGGTATTGTGGTGATGCTTTTTTTTTTTTTTAAAGAGACTTTATCTCTTAGAAGGTCATTCCTTAACATTTACAGGTGAAGGAATGGAGTGGCCAGGAGGCAGGGGAACAGAGCGGAGTATAGATGATGCAAAATGGGCCCCTGGGTGGACCACTGTTGGAACTATGGGGTGGGTACGTGGGTCCATTATACTCCTTCTTATTTACTATTTACTCTACTTAAGTGTATGTGTGAACTTTTCCAGAGTAAAAAAAAAAAAATCAATAGGCACCAGCAGAAGGGCTGCCACTGACTCTCCCAGGAAAAGCAGACACATGGTGGGAGAGCCAGGGAAGACCGCTACCTTTCAGATAAGACAAATTTCCCATCTTTGAGACTGGGCAGCTTCCTCAGGGGGTTGATCTCGATGTACTCCTTGCTGTGGTGGTGACCTGAGAGGTGCAGGAAGGTCTGAGGCTGCTGGGACCCCAGGGAAGAGAGACCCAGGCCTCCCAGAGGCAGAAATGCCTTTCTCTCCATTTTCGCAAGAAGGGAAACTGAGTCCCAGAGGAAAACCATGGCTCACCCCAGGTAAGGGGGCAAATCAGCGGCCCAACAGGGACCAGGTCAGGACGCCTGCCCCCATCCCAGGCTCCGTGACCAGGACAACCTTTATGGCTCACAGAAGCTGGAGGCCTCCAGCCCTCACCCCCAACTCTGGGCCTAAAGCCACAGCCTGTGAATCAACAGAAGCCCTAGGGGCCTGGATCCCACCCCTAGACCCCCTGCCCCTCTAAGGGGAGCAGGGCAGGTGCCAGCACAGGAGCCCCAGCCCCAGCACACAGATGGAATCCAAAAGGGAGCCTCCCATAGGCACTCAATCCAAGTGATCCGAACAGAGAACCCTATGTGTGTGTGCGTTTGGGGGGGGGGGGGTCGGGGGGGAGTTTTAACTCCTCCTTGGTCAGCTGCCTACATTGAAAACACTTCAGGGGGCTCTACTTCCACCCCGATAATGTCCAGGGCTCCCGGGTCTCCTCCTCTGTGTTCTGGAGGCTCCAGCCTCTGCAAGCTGAGGTTTTAGAGCAGCTTGGAGTGGTGATGGAGAGTGTGGCCACGGACCTCACCCAGGCTTGGGGGTCACCCTGAGCAGGTCTGAACACTTGGAGCGGGGGAACGGGTGTGGATTGAAGTAAATGAGGAATAACCGTGCGCCTCTGCGACCTCTGCCAAACTAATTGGCAGGTGCTGCAGTTGACGAGGTGCTGGGCACCCTTGAGGAGAAGGTGGGGCGCTAGGTGGGGGTCCCTCCGCCCCTCTTCCTCTCATTTCCCCCCAGAAGAGCCTGTTCACAGTGGGGCAGAGTCCGTGGGGACCCGCAAAGGCAGGCGGGGCAGGAGCACCACCAACATTTCCCTTGGGAAGCTTTTCTTCCCCTGTGGACTTTGTGGGGGTCTCCTCTGTCTCTGTCTCCGCTTCTCAGAAATACCCCAACCTTGTGTCCTGCCTTCCTACCCGGGCAGCTGCGGATGCCGACCTTTCAGCAGATCCACAAACTGGAAGTCGAAAGGGATGCTGTTCTTCCTGGCGAAGATGTAGACAGCGCGGCACGATGCAGACAGCAGGTCCAGGTAGAGCTCCAGGCCCATGCTGGGCCCCCGCTGCGGCCGGCAGACACCCAGCCTCAACCAGAATGCAGCCTGTGCCCTGGCCCTGTGCCCACCAGCCCAGGCCCAGGCCCCCGCGTTCTGGAACCTCTTGTTCACTTGGTGTTTTCATGAGGCCGAGAAGCCTGGAATTCTCACAGCAGCAAAGATTCTGAGGAAACCCAGGAACAGGCTGGGGAGAGGCCTGTAGCTTGGGGCCAAGGGGTCAGGGGTGGCTGTGACCTTGCCCTTTCCCTCCGTGGGGGTGTCCGTTTGTACTCCTGGCCCGGGTCTGAGAAGGGCTTCCACGTGGGCACTCCCATGGCCAGGCCTTCATGGCAGAACGTAATCGAAGGGGCGTTGCAGGGTCCAGAGTGAGGATGGGATGAGAACTAACCCAGGAGGGTTCCAGAAGCAGGGAGCGGGGATATCCACAGGTCAATCTAGCCTGAACTGTGGCTAGAAACGGGTGGGGAGAAAGAAACAGGAGCCCAGGGGGCTGTCAGGGCATTGGGGTGACGCCACAGGGGACTCAAGGGGCCACGCAGAGGAGCCCAGAAACCTCCAGCCTGGGTTGGGACCGGCTGTGGCCAGGCCGAGCACCTGGACTCAGCACCTGGCGGCAGAGGAAGGTCACTGTGGGGGCCTGAGCGCTGCTCACTCTGAGCTGCGCGACTTCAGGAGATCCCCTGACCATTTGGAAATGGGGAGAGCCCACTTCCCGGGACAGAAAGAGGCTGGACACGAGTTGGGGCACACAGAGTGTTTACTGCAGATGGCAGAGCGCAGGGGCGCGGCAGACCCTCAGCGGAGCCGCTCCTTCACCCTCTGCACAAGATTCTGGGCCAGCTGGGGGTCCCACTTGGCCTCTTGGGGGTCCCGAGGCTGAAGCACTCACCTGTGGGCCTCCTGGACGAGCTCAAGGCCCAGGGTGGCCTCCACACAGGCTCGCCACACAGCAAGCCAGGGCCAGTCTTGGAAGAGGTCGCAGCCGACGGCAGTGGGCTGGGGAGACAGGGCAGCTGGGGCCTGGGCTCAGCCTGCGCCCAGAGCAGCCCCAGAGGACAAGTGGGCAGGAGAACCTCACCTGCATCAGCTCTGTGAATGCCATCAGATCTGTCAGGGAGACCTGCTCAGTGGCCAGGAAGGGTCTGGCCGCCAGGACCTCCTGATCCAGGTGCTGCAAAGCGGGCGTCAGCTTCCCCAACAGCTGCTGCAGCTGCACAGCATCCACAGGCTGCCCGGAGAAGTGGGGCAGGAGAGACTGGGCTGGGAAGAGAGGCGACAGCTTATCTTGGGGCCCTCCAAGCCTCCTCAACCTCCTCTTCACCCCTCCCTCAGCAGCCATTTATCAGCGATGCCCTCTGGGGCTCTGCGTTCAGAAGGATTCTGAGGTTTCATTCAGGCTCAGGAGAAAGACAGCTGTGATAGATTAGTGATGGGCAAAAAGTGAGAACAGGGGACAGGCATTCAGAGCCCAGTGCAGCCCCAGGGCTGCCCAGCTCCTGTGACTCTGAAAGGACATGTTCAGACATCTGGGGAGGGGCTCCCCACAAGCCTGGGTCTTCCCCGGTTGCATCCAGGTTGTCCAGGCCTAGGGGGTGGCCTACACCCCCTTCCACTCTGAAGCTCCCAGCTTTAGCCCCAAAGCAGCCCCCTGGTCCAGCTCCCAGCCCTCTGAGCTGGATTCGCTGAAAGGAGGAAGGAGCCCAGCAGTCTGGAAAGATCTTCAAGCCAGGGGCTACCAGCTTTCTGTCTGCCTCCTTCTGCCTCCGCCCAGCAATGAGCCCCAGACCCAGGGCACCTTACCTCTCGGCCACCAGAAAGTCCCCATCCCTGAGGGCAGGCACCTTCTCCAGGGGGTTCACCTTCAGGAATTCAGGTTTCAGGTGCTCCCCTGGGGGGCAGAGAGCAGAGGAGGCTCAGCGCAGGGTCTGGCCCCTGGGCGCCCCTCCGTGGAGCCCACCTAGCTCTGCTCACCCTGTGCCAGCTCCACAGGGTGCATCTCAAAGGGGATGCTGTTCTTCCTGGTGAAAGTGTAGATGGCAGGGCAGGGGGGTGAGTACAGGTCCAGAAAGAGCTCAAGCACCATCCCCGTGCTTCCCATCGGCCCTCTACTCAGGCCTCCAAAATGGGGTCCATGGTCTGATCCATGCCCCTCCCTGAAGCCTACTCCCTCCACAACTGGCTGGGCACCCAGCCAAGCCATCACACCTTGTGGCCTCTGTCCCCTGTGAGGGGCCGGTCACTGGTTTTTCAAAAGCAGGGTCCCCAGCCTGGTCCTCCTCCACCTTCATGGGGCGGTGCAAGCCGATGGACACTCCCACCCCTGCTCTCTTCAGCTGGCGGGGCCACCTCCCCACCCCCACCCCCACCCCCACCCCCGCTTCCCTTCAGTCTAGACAGCTTTCACTGTCCTTCAAGTCCGCTGCGACGCATATGTCAGGTTCTTAAGGATTTCTGTCTTCCCTTCCACCATGCCTGTGCCACGCACACCCCCCACACACAACCCCACACACTCACAGAGTCATGCACACACAGTCTCTCTCACACACACACACACACACACACACACACACACACACAGAAGCACACACACAGACACTCCCATGCCCACCCCACCCCTGAGTAACTATCCCAACTTCCTACTGGGACCACCCTCTGCCCTCCTCGCGTGCCCCCCAAATCCCCGCCCCTTGGGCTCAGGCCAGACCCTCCATCACCAAGTGCTGTCCCTCCACCTCCTGCACCTCTTACCCCACAACCAAGACCCCGATGGCCTGGCAGCCTCACCAGCCTCCAGACTCAGCCCTGCCTCCATCGAGTCCCTCATCCTGGTGCACACAGCACAGGACCAGAGGTTTCCTTTCTTTCTTTCTGTCTTTTTATAAATTTATTTACTTTCTTAAATTTTTGGCTGCGTTGGTTCTTCGTTGCCGCGGGTAGGCTTTCTCTAGTTGTGGCGAGTGGGAGCTACTCTTCTTTGCTGTGCGCGAGCTTCTCATTGTGGTGGCTTCTCTTGTTGCAGAGCGTGGGCTCTAGGCACACGGGCTTCAGTAGTTGTGGCGCACGGGCTTAGTTGTTCTGCCACATGTGGGATTTTCCCGGACCAGGGATCGAACCCATGTCCCCTACATTGGCAGGAGGATTCTTAACTACTGCGCCACCAGGGAAGCCCCTCCCTCCCTTCCTCCCTTCTTTTCTTTTCTTTCTTTCTGGATTTCCTTTTTATTTCTTCTTTCCTTCCTTCCTTCCTCCCTTCCTCCTTTCTTTCTTTCTTGATTTCCTTTCTTTCTTCCTTCCTTTCTTTTCTTTCTTTCCGGATTTCTTCTACCTTTCTTTCTTCTTTCCTTCCTTCTGTTTCTCCTTCCTCCCTCTTCCTTTCTCTTTCTTTCTTTCTGGATTTCCTCTTTCTTTCTTTCTTTCTTTCTTGATTTCCTCACTTTTTCCTTCCTTCCTTCCTCCCTCCCTTCCTCCTTTTTTTCTCTTTCTCTCCTCCTTCAACTCTTTCCTTCTTTCTCATGTAAGGAGCCCTGGGCGACTGCCCTCCCTTCCCTGTCCCACCCCACCTATAAGCAAATAATTCTGTTGAAAATAGAAACGTGGGGACTTCTCTAACGGTTAATGGTTAAGACTCCCCGCTTCCACTGCAGGGGGCACACGTTCGATCCCTGGTCCTCAAACTAAGATCTCGCATGCCCAGGGCGCAGCCAAAAAAAAGAAAGTAGAAATGTGGGTGAGGGAACCCCGAGAAACTTGAAAGCATGGTGTGCTTTCATCTGTGCTGTATCGGACGCTTATGGGCCATTCCCTAAACGTTTGTGTTTGGGCTCGCGGTTGGTTGTAAAGAGCCCTTGACTATAACACAGAGCGAAGGCTTTGTGATGATTAAAGACCATGCGTCACGTCCTCTCGAGACCCTGCTAGGATGCAGCCACGGAGACCCTGCTAGGATGCAGCCACGGAATAAGAAGCGTTCTTCACAAATGACAAGAAAAGGCCACCGGAGAGGAAATGCAAGAAAATTCCCCAGGTTTACGCCTAAAAATGTAAATCCCCAGTGAAACTAGTCTGAGAATCTATCGGTAAGGAAAAAAGCGCAACGCAGTAGAAAACTGGGCAAAAGATAAGAACTTTTTTTCTTTAAAAAAAAGAAAGAAAATCAGTGTTTTTCTTGCATTTGCTGTTTTTCCAGCGTCTGACTCAAAATAGTCAATATGCCAGAGTAGCATATTTGGGGGTGACTGTTCTGACTTCCTTCAATTATAAACACATACCTAACGGCAAACACCAAATTCCCAAGCGTGGAGGTTGAGGTGGAAGCACCCGAGGGCTTCACTTAAGCCCGACCCACGTGGGGGATACACGAGTACTGGTATATTATTCTCTATAATAATAAATTAAAACCTCCATACTAATAAAAAGGTCATTACAAAAACAAAAATTAACGCCAGACGGCCCTTCTCTTGGACGCGTGCCTCATGCCGGCCCTTGGCACAGCATTTTATCAGCCCTCACTTTGCCCCTCCGGCAGACACCACCAGCACACAGACGTTCGAGCCGCCCGGCTCCAGGCCACCCCCTCTAGGCCCCGCCCCGCCGCGCGGAGCACGCTGGGAGCTGCCAGCCCCGCCCCGCCCCTCAGAGCACAGTCTCTCAGAGCACCGCCCGGAGCGCGGAGCGTACTGTGGGCGGACCCACCACCTCGCCGCCCTCGCCCCTGCCCTGCCAGGCCCCGCGCGCGGAGCTTGCCGGGAGGGGGTCGTTGCCATGGCAACGGTCGGAGCGTGCTGGACCGTTACGGTCTGGTGACGCGCGCGCCCGTCTTGCCCAGGGCCCCTGAGAGCGGTGGGTGGTTGAGTTATTGCCGGGCGGCGGCCTAGGCTGAAGGGAAGGGGCGGGAAAACCACCCGGGAGGGGGGCCTAGAAAGCGCCGGGGCCTGTGGAGCGGAAGGGAAGGGTTTGGGGCCTCGGAGCTGAGACCCCCCACCGGGCGAGGGGAGAGAGTGCAGTCTCCGGCCATGTCGAGTGGAAGGAACTGTGCCGGGTCCCAGAGGGGGAGACAGGAAGATGCGAATAGAAGAGGGTGGACTCAAAAAGTGGAGCGAAAAGGGGAGGTGGAAGAAACAGAGCTGGGCAGACCTCCCAGCGAAGCTGAGTCCATGGCGTCATTCACTAGCACTAGACGCACCATCGCTGAGCAAAGCATAATAGACCCCTACCCCTACTCATTTTTGGAAGGTCAATATTTTTTACGCACAGGATAGGGGAGGGGAAGAACGGTCAGGGAAAGGGGAGCAGGCAGGGAGGAGACCTGAGTCAAGAGCCCAGTTCTGAAGCAGGAAGGGTCCTCAGAGGTTGCTTTCACGTGTAGGTGGAAGTCTGACCACAGCTCTTTCTGGCGCTTAGAGCTCTCAACCACTCTGAGTCTTCCCTCTACCTGTGGGAGACTTACCTTTGGGTTAAGGAGGGGAAAGAGGAAGGGACAGATGGACAGTAGCAGCGCAAGGACGGGATGCCAATGGGAGGAGGAGAGAGCACCATGGAGGCCACCCTGGTGAGAACTAGAGACTGGTTTTAAGAGAAGTCCCTGTCATGACACCCCAGTGCCACCCATTTCAGGGCTTCTGGGTGAGGTGGACCAAGTCTAAGACTAGGGGGTCAGGGCAAGAAGCCTCACAGTAACCCTTGTCAATAGGAGACTTCACACGGGACCTCCCCCCATATTGTTCATGCTTTGTTCATCCTTTGCCAGGGCACCTTGGGGTCCCAGGTGAGGACCTTGGTGGTCTTACTCCGATAGAAACTGCTATGGCCGTAGGTGAATGGCCCCTGCACCGTAGGACAAGTTACCGCTGATAACGCCGGGGAACATCACAGTTGGGAGGTTATTGAGCTCCCCAAAGTTTTCTGAGGCTGCCTTGTCATCTGTAAAGTAATTGCAGCTCTACCCTCTCTGGAGGTGGTTACAGAGACCTAGTGAGACGCTGAAAGTGCTTTTAAAGGGTGTGGGGCCCTGTAATGCAACGACGTGTTCCCAGAAAGCCCAGTCCACGTGGCTTGGGGAGCCACTGGGGAAGGAAGGGACTGGAGCCAACCTTACCCAACCAGGGCCTGCTGCCACCACTTGCCAGCAGGGCCAGGTTGGCTTGATGGGCTGCCAGTCTGTTTGCCCTCGTTCTCCCTGTCCGCGCTCTGGGTCCAGAGACCTGGATTTGAATCCTAGATTTGTCACTTACTAGCTGAGTGATCTTGGGCAAGTCATTTCAGCTTTCCTGCTTAAGTAGAGCTAAGGTGGCCTGTGAATGAAACCATATAAATGGAGGCATTTCTGGCTCCAGAGGAAGGCCGCTGCTGTCTGGGAGGAGCCCTTGCCAGGAATCTGTTAGAGACAGTTATTTTGTCACCAGCTGGAATGGCATGGGACAAAGCACTGCAGCTGTCTTGTCCTCACCAATTGCGTTGGCCTCATCCCTCACGTTATCCTGTCATTTTCAACACTGTCACCTCCTTCAGCCTTAGCATTGGCCTTGGCCTTAGTTTCCTCCTGTGTGACTTGGGGGTGATGATTCCTGCAGGAATCAGCTTGGAATAAGGAAGCTCTCAGGTCACATTACAGTTCACATGCATTAGGTGGGGTATTCAGTCCTGAAGAGCAGCAAAAGGGATGGCCTGGTGTAAGAACAGAGCTGTGGAGAACATCAGGGGCCCTGTTAACAGCCAATAAGAGTCTGACCCATAAGCACCAGGGCGGGGTGGGGGGGTGGGCGTTGAGTCTTGACTAAAGAGTCTGTTGGAAAAGCAGGCTGAACAGAAAAGCCGGGTCATTGTCAACACACTCAAGATGATAAGCAACCTTTTTTTATATATAAAGCGGTTATTTAGATTGAGAAATTATGAATTTTAAAAACAAGGACCGGGCTTCCCTGGTGATGCAGTGGTTGAGAGTCCGCCTGCCGATGCAGGGGACACGGGTTCGTGCCCCGGTCCAGGAAGATCCCACATGCCGCGGAGCGGCTGGGCCCGTGAGCCATGGCCGCTGAGCCTGTGCGTCTGGAGCCTGTGCTCTGCAACGGGAGAGGCCACAATGGTGAGAGGCTCGCGTACCGCAAAAAATAACTAAATAAAAAATAAAAAAGTACCACAAGCTCAAGAATATCCTGACATTCTTCTTAACTGCTGGACACACCTTCACCTTTCAAATACTCCCTCCCCCAACCCCGCCCCTGTATTTTTGGACTGCACACTCTTTGATTACCTTTCATTGTGACAATTATTTTATGTTTCCTACACAGAAGAGGTGATTCCCCCACCTCTCCTTTAGCAGTAAGTGTGTCCCAGGAAGCCGTTTATGCACCAAGATAGCAGACACAGGAGTGACTTCAAAGCCCGTGGGCATATCCCACTCAACCCACACATTAGTGATCCCCCAATTTTACCTTCCCCTTAGCCACATCCCAAATGCCCAAATGCTCACAGGAGAGGTGTGACGGAGGAAATTTGCAGTGGAAAAACACAATGGGCCTCAACCAACTTGTAAAAGTATTTTCTGCAAATTTTCCAAAAGCACCTGACAACTGAAAGCATGGCTAGGGCCCCTGAAGGGATAAGCACATGCCCTGAAGCTTCAGCTCTGTTTACTTTGGCTGTAAATCCCCCTGTGCTCTGAGAAATCACAGCTGTGCCAGGCTCAAGTTTAGTGCCACCGGAGAGTTCAAGGGAAGATAGTGTACACCTTTGACCGTTGCCAGGCACTGGTTCACTCTAATTTTGCCTCATTTTGTGTTGACACACAGGCTCCCACACCTACCCACCCTGCTCTCCTCCTACAGTGCACACAGCAGGGAGGTTCCCGGCATTTGTGCCCCCACCAACCCCCGCCAAAGCCCTCCTCTGGACGGAAGAGGGTCCTTGGCCCTGAGCAGAGTTCTCCCTGCTGGGCCCACCCCGCCCTCTCCTGCACACACACAGCTGGTCAAGCTGATCCTTGAGCCACAGGCCACTTCCTGAGCGGCCGAGGGGTGGTGGGGGCTGGCAAAGCTGATTCCCGTTCAGGTCCCAGACAGGTCTGGCAGAGCCCCAGGCCAGCTCCTCTTAACCTGCCTGTCCTCTGATAGGACAGGGGAGGGGAGACGGGAGAGGAAAAGTGTAGAAGAAGAAGAATTGGAAGAAAAGTGAGAAGGCCTCGGCTTGGGAGCGAGGGCAGTGGGGTGAGGACGGGCACCGGTCCTGCGGCTAACTTGCTGTGTGACCATGGGGGAAATCTCCTACTTTACCTCTCTGGGCCTCAGTTTCCCCTTTAAAGTAAGGCCACTAACACCTACCTCACAGTGTTGTTAGGATACCACGAGGTAATGTCTGGGGAAATTGCTTGGGAAATTAGGAAAGGCCACTCACATGGGAGCCCCTTATTATCCTTTTGGCTGAAGGGGGACAGGAGACCTGGAGGCCCTGGACACAGGCCTGGGCCTTGCCTGTTAGGGGAAGCCGCCCTGGCCTTTACTCAAAGCCGACCCTGCCTTAGGCTGAGCAGCAGGAGGTGCCCCTGAGAGCAGTGGCCTGAGGTCAGAAACTCCAAGCTCAGTAAGTGAGTGCCCCAGGCCGCTGGAAAAGCCTAGAAAACTGAGGAGGTGCTGTTCTGGTGCAGCCCCGGCTGCCTCTCCAGGGACTGCAGGGAAGACGAGCAGCAGAGGCCAGGGACTGGGGTTGACAGCCAGCACAGGCAGTGATAGGGCAGCCGTGGGGCCCGGGCCAGGCAGTGAGGAGCAAGGGGTCCAACTCAGCAGGGGGCTGCAGCTCGGCGCTGGCAGGCACTGGCGGGAATGGGGTACAGGGGCCTGATCGCTTGCCCCCTGGTTGTTTCCTCCACCTGGTACCTGGTGCCTCCATGATCTGAACACAGTCTGCCTCTGCCAATGTGTGCAGAGTGAGCCCTTTAAGAAACAAAAGAAGCTGACCTGAAGTGATAGTTTGGAGTTCATTTCCATCGAAGAACATGGGTGTTGGGTTCTGGGGACGGGCTGGCAGTGGTCAGGGCAGCGAGGCCACATGGACGAGGAGGAGGAGGAGGAGGCCAGGGAGGAGGTGGGGACGGGGCGTGGGGCTGGGAGGATAGGTCAGCAGCCTGCTGGGGGCCTGAGGCGATGGAGAGAGACTGTCCCACGCTGGGCAGCTTGCTCCCCTTCACCCCCAAAGAGAGCGAGGGTGCCGCTGGGCACCCACAGGGCAGGCTGGGCCAGATCCCGAGAGAGGCCCCAAAGGACCCGAATCAAACCTGCCCACTTTCTTTTCCCAAATTCATAGGTCAGCGATATTGCTGCTGCTTGCAGAGCGGAGTGGTGGGTGGGAAGGGGTGGGAGGGAAAGGGCCCTCAAGGCCGCCTCAACCGTTTCCCAGGGGGAGAGGTGCGGGCCCCATTCCATCCATTCCCCTTTGGGGCCCGTGGGCAGTTAAGATTCCCCCACCTCCGCAGTGGTTGAGAGTCCGCCTGCCAATGCAGGGTACACGGGTTCGGGCCCTGGTCCGGGAGGATTCCACGTGCCGCAGAGCAACTGGGCCCGTGAGCCACAACTGCTGAGCCTGCGCTCTGGAGCCTGTGAGCCACAGCGACTGAAGCCGAAGTGCCCTAGAGCCCGTGCTCTGCAACGGGAGAAGCCACGGCAATGAGAAGCCTGCGCACCACAGAAGAGTGGCCCCCGCTCGCCGCAACTAGAGAAAGCCTGCGCACAGCAATGAAGACCCAATGCAGCCAAAAATAAATAAATTTATTAAAAAAAAATTTAAAAAAAAGATTCCCCCACCTCAGCCACCTCGGGATGGGCCAGAACCAGGCGTCATTGAACTCCACGGGCACACTAGATCCCAAACCAAGAATTCTCTCCCTAACCTTTCCATCCTAAATCAGGGCCAGCCTCAAAGTCCAAATTTGGCTCAGACGTTCTGCAAAGAGATAAAATGACAAAGATACTCCAAGTCAACACAGAAATGCCCTCTCTTGTGAATTTCCTAGGGTGAAATTCAAATCAAAAAATTAAATCCCTTTGCCCTTTTAGGTTAAAGTTGAAGGAAATAAAAACTAAAAGTCTTAAGGTCCGAGGATTGAAGCCCAAAGCCTTCCCTGAGAGCCCAGCCGTTAACTCCCTCTCCAAGCATCTGTGCCAGCCCAGCCACCCACATGGCTCCTGGAATGAGGTCCTTCTCCACACCTCAGGATTTCCGCTAGCCTGTAATGTGCCCCACTTTTAAAAGATTCAGAGTTACTAGGCCCTGCCCGCCACAGGGAAATCAACCCCTAGGGCAGCCTGCAGGCTGCTGGGTGTCCTCAGAATCCAGGCAGTACTCAGCCCCATGTGGACCCCTCTTTCTGCTGGCTCAAGACCCAGGCAGGAATGGAAGGAGAGTGGACAGGAAAGAGGATGTCAGCCCCCGACCCCACCCCCTGAGGGTTGGACCTGGTGGAGGGTTAGCTTAGCCCAGTGGATGCTTTGGGCGGGGCAGGGAGCAACTTTGCGTTCCTTCTCCTCTCTGAACGCATCTGTGCCACTCCTGCCTTCTCACAAATGGCTGTGGACAGCCCAGCTGTAGGGTCTCATTTACGATACCTTCTTTCTTCCAGAATGTTCAAAACCTCGTAATTTTCGGTTTCCCTCTGGGCACCCAGGGCTGAGCTCTGCCCAGTGTCCGTGTGTCCTGCCTGGAGCAGGTTCCTGAACCAAGGGCCAGGGAGCAGCCGCTCTGCCCGGTTGATTCTCAGGACACTGTGTGTCCTCCATCTGGGATGCTCCGGCCTGACGTGGCAGCTGTTTCTGCAACCTCATTTCCGGTGCGAGGCTCTGTGCCCTGGGAGCATCCTGGCTGTGCTGCTGCCTGCGGCTCCAGGCTGAGCCCGTGCACTTGTGCTGTGTCGGCTCCTGGTGGTGGTTTCATCCCTTTTCCTGACCTCACAGAGGGCTGGCCGTTTTTGTTGGATTCCAGTGCCTTCCCTCCTTTTAATACTTTCCCGCCCACACATTTTACTTTTTCTGACATATTCCTCTAGATTTTGTCTCTTGGGGTCTCCCAGGGCAAGAGAAAGAAAAACCAGTCAACTCCGGCTTGCTCACAGCATCCACTGTTGCAATGGCCCCAGGGCTCCACCCCAGAGACGGAAGAGTGACGATCCATCGGCCACTCTCCCCGCTGCTGGCCCCTCCTGTGCCCGGCTCTGCTCGCCTCTGGTGGGGCTCAGCTGAGCCTTCCTGGGACCAAATCCCTACATTTAAAAACATGTTCCCTTAGGGCCGTGTGATCCCGGACCCTACCTCCCAGTCTTCCCGTCCCAAATGGCGTCCCCAGATCTTCTCAGTGTTTGGTGCTGATGTTCCATCCTTGCATTTGCCCGGATCCTCCACAGCCTCTGAGAACTGCTGGCTCGTGGATGGCTTCTGGGTCTCACAGAATCCATCCTGGCCCTGAGCAGAGTTCTCCCAACTCTGTGTGGAGCGGCAGCCCCTCAGGAGTGTTCTGAGTCACCTGGCTCCCTGGGTGGCCTTGCCTTGTCCCCAGCCTTGCCCCCCCCCACCCCCCAGGGAGAGTTGCTGGCCCCTGCCTGAGTTGCTCTGTTGGCCTGGCCACTCCAGGGTCCCATCAGCCCCTTCATGTCTGTCCAGGCTGTCCCCTGACACCCCATGTTCTTTTGAGGGCATTCCTCTTATTTCCGCTGCTCCTGTTCTGGGAGTCAGACTAGGGTGTGTTTTTCAAACCACTCCAGGCCCTTCTGGCTCTCCTCAGTGAACCTGAGGCCTGGGCAGACGGCTCCCACTCACGCCTTTTGCTCTGCCTTGCTAGCTTTGGGGTATGCAGTGATCTCCTTGAGTTGTTTTTCTATCTCAAGCCCTCTTCTCTGAAGGGCCCCGACTGCTGGGGATGCTGTGTCAGTTAACAACCCTGCACCTCCTGCAGGCCAGGCAGGCTCTGTCTCCCAGCTCCAGGGATGAACCTCGGATGTACTTGGAGGTGCAGGAGGACCTTGCACAGCCCCAGTTCTGGCAGCAACTCATGGGCCACCACCTCCCTGTGACTGACCCAGGAGAACACCCACCCCCACCACCGCCCAGAAGGTGGAAGCTCTCTGGAGCCCAGGCGAGACCTCCTGCGGCTCACAAACCTGCCCACAAGGACCCTGCTTACATAGCAGGTGGAGATTCTCATCAGGACCACACAGCCTAGGCATCAGCTCACAGCACCAAAACCCCGTGGGGCACTGCCAAGGCCCCCAGGCAACCTCAGACTTCACGTGGGCTACTGTGTGGGGTCACTGGTGTGGACTCAAAGCTTGACGCCAGTGTGCAACATGGTGGGTTTGTGGGGCCTGCGTATACCACTGCTTTCTTCCAATTCTGATTTCGGGGCCTCGGCCATAGCGTGGGAGTCACAGCGTGTGCCAGAAGGCAAGCAGCACACGGCAGAGCCCAGGAGGGCCTAGCCAGCAGGGCATGGGGGGCGGGGGTGGGAGGGCTACTTTAGGGATGGAAACACCTCACAGGGAAATGTGAGGCCATGAGGGGGAAGGGCCCCCCACCTCAGCAGGCCCACAGTGGCTGGAGGCTCAGGGAGCCTGGGGGTGGGCTGGAGAGCAGGCAGCCAGTGGGGCGGCCCTTGTCAGGGGCCAGAGTCGGGCAAGGTCTCAGAGGGGTGGGGGTCTGGGTAACACCTCTGCATGGTATGTGGGGATGGTCTTCCTTTCCCTTTCCTTTCATGTGTGTGTGTGTGTGTGTGTGTGTGGTCACTCGTACCGTGAAGTATAACATACAGACAGAAAAATGCATAACAGCTTAACAAGTATAATACAGACACTTGTAAGAAGAGTGAGGGGAAAATATCACTGCAGCCCCCATCCACTCCTGTGTGCCCTGCCCCAGTCAGCTCCCACCCTCCCCGCTAGCCGGCCCACTGTCTTGATGGGAGGGGAATTGTTGCCTGACTTTCATCACAGTTTTACCACCTAGGCCTGGACCTCTGAACATTGTGCTTTGGGGCTCCCTGGTTTTGAACTGTAAATATATGAAATCGATTCATCCATAGTGGTAAGTGTCCCTGTAGCTTGTTCATGGCACTGCTGTGTTGTATTCCATGCCGTGAAGAGGCCACAATTTATTTATCCATTCTGTTCTTGATGGACATTTGGGTTGTTTCCAGATGTAGGTTTCTTCAGGGTCTATACCTGGAAGTGGGATTGTGGGCGGATTAATTACAGCCAACATGATGGGTAGCAGTAGCATCTTGTGGGGCCTTTAATTGCATTTCCCTGATCTCTTCTGAGGTTGAACACCTTTTCCATTTGGATATTCTGTTCTGTGAAGAGGCTTATAAAATCCTTTGCTAATTTTTATTGGGTTGTCTATTACCAATTTGTAGCAGTTTTTAATACGATCTGGATATGAACCCTTTAGGTGTAGCATGTCTTTTGACTCTTCACGGTGTCTTACTAATATAAGGTCAAATGTGTCCATCTTTTCCTTAGTCATTTGTGCTTTGTGTACCTCATTTAAGAAGCCATTAAGATGATATTCTCTTCTATGATCTTTATGTCTTTAATTCACAGAGAACTGATTTTTGTGTGGGTATGAAATATAAGTCCAGTTTGCGCTTTCTTCCCACGTGGTGGCCAGTGGCCCTGCACAGCTAATTGAATTGTGCTTCCTGTCACACAGATTTCCAGGCTGCCCTGATCCTATATCGGGTCCATATGTGTGTGTAGATGTCTGCCCCATGCTGATTTCACTTCACCTTATTTATGTAGCTTGCTAAGAATCTTGACATTGGCAAGGAAGTCCTCCCACCTTGAAAATGTTTTGGCTCCTCTTGGCCCTTTGGAGTCTAATAAATGTTAGAATTTGGTTGTCAAATTCCACCCAAAATCTGTTGGAATTTCTATTGGGACAGTGTTGTATCAGAGGGCAGAATGGAGAGAAGGGAAGACCACACTGCCTCCAATCATGGACGTGTGTGGTCTCCCCACTTATGTGGTCCTTCATTGACCACCCCGCCCCCGGGTGTTAGTTTGCTCTGTAGAGATTGGCACCTCTTGGCTTCATTCCCTGATACAGAGCAATATACTCTCGAACTGTTCGTTTCCCTTACTCCCTGGCCAGCTTCTCTTCTCCGCACATATGAAGTCATGTTCTGTATGGTATCTGTAAAGTCATATTCTATTCTGGAAAATGTCTGTTTCTGCACCAGTCTTCACTGTATTCTAACTATTCTTTGTCTTGCTTGTCTGGTAAATATGGTATTGAAGTGACTCAACAGGGGCTTTAAATGTCAAACTTGTATGAATTTACACCCTTCGAGTCTTTCTTTGGCCTTTTTTGTCCGCCCATGATCACCAGGGTCCTTATCCTTGTCTACACTTGAAATGCCGGTAGGGGGGCTAAAAAGCCTGAACTTGCTTCTCGGCTTTGTCACTGTGTTTTGTTCTGACTGGCGGCAACTCACCAAGGAATCAGCCCTTCACCGAAGGATTCATTCCTGGAAATGGGGCTCCCTTCCTGAACCCTTCTCAGAGCACAGCTCTCCTCGTGCTTTGCTGTTGGTGGTGTGGAGGCCCTGGGCTCTTTGCTGTGAGGTGTCCCTGGTATCATATCAGTCACTCAGTCTGAACAGCTGATCAAGCTGATGGGAGGCTTCTGTCACCTCTTACCTGGCTGCTTCCCTGGGGGCAGTGTCACCTGGGCGTCACAGCCCCATGTGCTGGTGGGCAGGGTCACTCACCTTCTTCTCTGAAGCCGTGCACTCAGCTCACCGGAAGGGGCCTAGTTCGGCCCCCGCCACTCCCAGTGCTGGAGTGGAAGTTTGGGCATTCACCAGAATTTAAAGAATAGTCGAAAGGCATGAAATCCAAAGGGTCTTTTCACTTCTTTCTGAACAAGAAGGAAATGGGCTTATTTTAGAATCAATATTATCCTCTGAATTATCAGAGAGCAAAAGAGGAGACTTGCTCCCTGAAGAGTTGGGTTCTCCCTAGGGAAATACTGGAAGGTTCTGACAGAGTCCACCTGATTTCCCCACCACGTTGCCTTTTTTTTTTTTTTTGGCTGCACTGTGCGGCATGTGGGATCTTAGTTCCCCGACCAGGGATCGAACCCGTGCCCCCTGCAGTGGGAGTGCAGAGTCTTAACCACTGGACCACCAAGGAAGTCCCCACATTGCTTTTTTGACTGGCCAGTTTTATCCTCAGGAAGGTCTAGGCTTATGTGTTAAAGTTAACAGTTCAGATGGGCATCGCCCCCCATCCCCTGCAGAGCTAGTGGTGGGAGGGAAGAAGCTCCTTAGGGAGCAGGGCACTGGCACCTACAAGAGGTCCTAATTCATAAGCTAAGTTGACAGTTTTGGAATTTGGGGCAGCTCCTTTTTACTGCTAGCATCATCGATGTGGCCCGTGAGCGCTTCATCCAAGCAGTACTCGGGACATCTGAGGCCCTGGGGCCCAAACTGGGAAAACATTTGCAACTCATGGCAGAGGGTTAAATTCTCTGATATATAAAAAGCTCTAAAACAAAAAACAACCCAGTGGGAAAAATGGACTTGAGGATTTGACTTAGTTTCCAGAAAAGGAAAAGGTAATGGCTATTCACTAGAGGAAAAGACACTCCATCTCGGAAGAAGAAAAATGCAAATTAACACCTTCTGGGGAAAAGCCTTTCCCCACCAGGAAGCCCAAAATCAAAACAGGTGGGGATGCCCCTGTGCCCAGTGGGTTGGTGCCCTACACCCCCTTCTAGGAGGGACATCTGGCCTTATTAAAACAGCAACGATTTTTACTGACTAATCCTACTTCTAGGAACCTATCCTCCAAATATACCTACACACGCGTGGATGCCAACAGCGCAGAGCTAAGAGTGGAGGGATGGAAAGGGCTCGAACGCTCTCAATAGGGGCTGGCTGAGTAACCATGGCCGGTCCCAACAAGGGAATACTGGAGACTCTTCAGGTACTGAGATAGACTTTTAAGTAAAAAAAAAAAAAAAAGTGCAACCTAGTGTAGAATATGTTACCATTTGTGGGGAAAAAAAAAAAAGTTGGGGGGAGGGGAGGGGGTGTTATATGTGCATAAAATAGCTCTAGAGGGATTTGAGAGAGGGCTGCCCGGTGGAGGGAGGAGGCAGGAGGGAGCTTTCTCTTTGGGGATCCTTGGAATGCTTTGAATTTGAGCCAGGTAAATATATTACCTATTAAAATGAGAGCAGAATTAGGAAAAGAAACCAGGTGGCAGGGGGCATGGTGGCAGAGACTTCCCATTTGTAGCTTTGGGATTTGGAGCCCTGTCTGGATGTTTGGGGGGTAGACCTATGAGAATATCGAGTCCAGACCCCACTGTCCCCAGATGGGGGCTGAGGCTCCAGTAGTGAGGGCACAGAGTCAATTTCTGAAAGCTGACCATTTTTGTCTCTTTTAGGTCAGCTTCAAACACAGAAGTGAGGTGTGCTCACTTCACTAGGAGGGGAAATCTGGGCAAATGGCTGGTGGGTTTGCAGTATGGCTGCCCCCCCCCCCGCCCCCATCTTCCAAGCCCATTCTGGAATTCTCCCTGGGAGGCCTGGAGGGCTGGAACCTGGCTTTGCACGGCTGGGAAGAAGGGCTGGGTGGCAGGAGAGAGCTTTACAAAAACACAGTTTTGGGGGCCAGCACTTAGTGCAAAGGGGGGCAAAGAGTCAAGGAGGACATCAGTGGGCTAGAAACACTGGAAACTTTCTAAGCTCTGGGACTGGCTGACCTCCCCAGATAATACCAAGACCTGTGTGCAGTCACGGCCCGCTGCTCCCTGCTTCAGCTCCCCTGGCCCGCTGCTCCCTGCTTCAGCTCCCCTGGTGATCCACATTACTCGTATCAGAGGCTGAGCTGTCCCGTCAGCTCTGAGGTTTAAGGAATATGTAGGAAAGACATGTGGTGAATCTCTTCATTTCACAGATGGGGAAAACTGATGCCCAGAGGGGAGCCAAGCAGTCTCTTGACCCCAGGGTCCCTCGGATCAGGCTCCCAGGGGAAGCAAGCCCTGAGGCAGGCGTCTCAGACCAGGGGACAGGGCAGTGGGGCAAGCCTGCAGAGGACAAGGTGGGAGGCCTGAGGGGGAGCCTACGCTGCCCAGCTCTTCAGAATGGACAAGCCCCGAGTGGCCTCCGGGCCACCGGCGCAAAGATCACAGAGCCAGATGCAGCCACCCAGCGAGTGCTGGGGGACACAGGACCCAGAAGCAGCTCACAGGGCCTGGGCCGAAGCACAGGGTACTTGGCATCGTGCAGCACTGGGTGGCCTCAGGGAAGGCATCCTAGAAGGGTGCAGTGTGGGGCTCCCAGTGAGCAGGTGGGGGAAAGGCATTCGATGCAGAAGGAACAGCACCGGCAAGGGAGGTGCCAGGCTGCAAACCGGGGCTGAAGGTGCTGGTTGCCCCAGAGGCCAGGGGTCTTTGCTGGCAGGTGATGCGGTACCACTGGGGCAATGGTGGAGAGCGGGTGGCAGTCTGTGCCTCCACCCCCATCTGTCCCACATCTCAGTTCGAGCTGTTATTTGGAAATGAGTTTTTGCTGCTGTTTTGAAGGTTGACGGCACCCCTGTGGGCCTTGGGGCAGCTGGTGGCATCAGGGGAAGGGATGGATGCTTGGTGGGCAGCGGAGCCCATGCTTCGGAGGAAATGGAGCTGGCCGGGTGTGGGGCGGGGGGTGGGGGAGGACTGGGACTGGGGACAGATGTCTTGAGAGGGAGGTGCAGCAGCTGCTCTCCTCGGCATGCAGGGACGGTTATTAGCTCCAAAGAGCTTGGGAGCATGGCGGGCAGGGTTAAGAATGTGGGACCCAAAAAAAAAAAAAAGAATGTGGGACCCTGATCCACAGTTGCCCCCTTTTTCCCGTCCAAGGAGCCACTGCTGTGCGACACCCCAGCTGACCAGAGCCTCTGGCGCTCCCTGATTCATGGGGGCAGCGTGCCATGCTCTGCCCTCCAGAGCCCCTCCATCCTCCCCAACACAGCAGGTGCCCAGCCTCCTTGGCCCTCAGAGACCTCTGCAGCTGGGGAGACCCCCATGGCTCATGTGAGGCCACAAGGTGAAAGTCCTAGCTGGGGGCAATGGGAGGGAATGTGAAGTCTGACGCTGGGAGGTGGTGGCCTGGTGTCGACACACCCCAGGAACCAGGATGGTGTCCTCACCTGTGAAATGAAGGAGTCGGATAAGATGCTCACAGACACCTAGGCCCCTGCTCTCACGACCTCGTGTGGTGTGGTGAATCAAGGTGAAGGCCAAGAGCAGGGGGAAGAGGCTGTGCGCTGGGAACTTGGGGGCTGGGGGGCACAGAGCTGGGGAGCTCAGGGGATGTGACAAAGGCCAGGCCGAGGCAGGAGCCTGTCACCAGGGCAGGTGCTCATACCCAAGAGGGAGGCCCCAGGCCACGAGCCAGGCTGAGTGATGTTTGGCTGCAGCTGGAGCCATGCCACCCCCCCACCCCCTCCCCCAGCACGGAGACTGACTCCAGTCCCCTTGCTGAGGACAGAACGAGACTGAGGTGAACTGGAAGATCTCTGTGGAAGAGGAGCATCCCCTCCGAAAGATGGGCCACGCCCTCCAGACTCCCTTGAACCGATTCTCCTCCTTTCAAAGGCCACGACTGTCCCCACTGTCCTGGAAGTAAATCCTCAATACCCAGGGAGCCGACTGGGGGCTGAGGGTGGAGAGTGCCCCCTGGACCTGGACCGAAGGAGAGCAGCCCTCAGGCATCTGAATGCGCAAGCTGGCACTGGCAGTCTGCCCCAGAGTTGTGGGGTAGGGGGTGGATCCAACTGGAAAGTGCCAAGGGACTGGGCTAGGCAGCCCCGGGGCCTGGGCTGTTCTGAAGTTGCCATAATCAGAGGGCAAGTGTGGCCTGCTACAAGCCTGGGATGGGCACCCAAAGCTTCCTGCCCCTGCCTGCTGAGAGTTCACGCTGAAGCCACAGTGGGTGCCACATGGGCTGGGCCACTGGCAGCCGTCCCAAGGAAGGAGCCCGTGGCCACCCCAGGCCCCAGCACACATACAAGGTGGCCCTTGTCACTGTGTATCACTCAAAGGTGGGCCTGCTCCTCACTCCCAGCATCAGAAGGGAAGAGCTCCAGAAGCTTGGTCCAAGTAGTAATAACCCTTTTCCCCAGAGCCCCTCAGCTTCCAAAAACAAATTCACTTAAATTCTGTGGAATTTTAAAAAATCACCTCCATCTAGGATGTTCCTGACTATCTTAGGGGCTGAGAAAGAACAAAGGGTTTCAATGGCTCGGGGCCAGCAGGAATCCAGAGGTGAGGCCCCCAGGAATGGGGTTCATGTGGCCAGAGGAGCCCCTTCTCTGTGCCAGCAGCTGCAATGAACTGGACTTCTCCCCCAGGGCAGGCAGTGCAGGAAGGGTGGAGCTGGCCCTTCACACAAATTCCCAGTGCTCATGGCTGGGCCTCATTTGGAAGGAGTCGCTGCCAGGGCCCATGGAGGTGCTTACGCTGCAGGGCAGTAAAGTGTTCAGCCCAAAGGCGACTGGACCTGAGCAAGCAGCACCTCGTGGCAGCACCAGGACTGCCGGCTGCCCTATCGCTGCCCCCACGAGGGAGTGAGCCCCTGCACTTGGAGAAGGGATCCTAGGCCAGGAGACCCCAGTTACACTGGACCTTGACACTGACTTTGTTTTCACAGGGTACCCTCAGCGCCAGGACCTCCAGAGTCCTAGTGGGGTTAACTAGCCACCTGGAGGCTTTCAGAGCTGCTGCACCATAAGACCTGAATGGTACCCAAATTACAGGGGGTGTTATCTCAGGGAACTGCTGTGCCTGAGGGGAGCAGAGCCCAGGCCCAGAACTGGGGTGAACAGGGCAACATAACCAGGAATCACCTCCTGGGCACCTTCCCTCCTACCAGACCCAAAAGCTGTTGCAAAGTTCCAGAACAACGGGATTTCCCAACTCAAGACACTGAGGCAGCAGCCTATCGAAAAGTGACCCTGGATGGAGTGGGGAAGGCCTTCTTCCCCCACCCCCCCGCCCCCACTCAGATTCTGACCCCTCCCCCTTCCCCCCAGCCCTAGCCCAAAAGATAGTCGGGCCTCTGCGGGAGGTGGGGGGTGGGGGACGATCGACGACGAATTCCCGTAGGATTCCGGGGTCTGCGGCCTTGGGCAGGATGCTAACCACAGCTGGGTCCTCTGCTGGGGGCTGGGGGCGTGGAGAGGCTAGGCTGCAGATTCTGGGGGCACCCCTCCCGACCTCGGTTCCCCAGTCACTGACCCAGCCCTGCACCGATTCCTCCGCAAGGCAAGGAAGCCCGAGGCAGCCGCAGTCTCCACACCGTTTATTTCTCCGTCCCGGTAGGTGGGATCGCTGGGGCGGGGCGGGCAGAAAACCACGCGCAGGTTGCGGGACGCGGGCAGGGGAGCCCGGGGCGCGACACTCAGGCGAAGGTGGAGCCGTTCCAGCCCACGTTAGCCGCGTTCATGTCGTAGTAGTTGATGTAGATCCTGCGGGGGAGGAAGCGGGTCTAAGCCGGCTGCGAGGTGGCCGCCGTGGCCGCGCGCCCCCTGTCCCCCGACGCCCACACACCTGTCCGGGCTGATGCGCAGGCGTTCGGCCAGTAGGCCGCACAGCAGCTTGCTGTAGGAGCGGTTCTGCGCGCCGCCGATCTTGCCGATGCTGTGCAGGCTGCAGAGTGCGCACGGCTCGCTGGAGCCCCCGAAGGCCATGAGTTGGTCCGGCACCACGTGCACCGCGATGTACTGCGGGGGAGGGGCAGCGGTCAGCGGGCCTCCTGGCCTCGCCGGCCCGGACGCCCCCATCCCTTCCCCTCCCGGAGCCCCATCCCGGAGCCGCCTTCCCCGCCCAAGCCCCATCCCGGGGCCACCTCCCCCGCCCCAGCCCGGGACCGCTTGGCCGGGCCCTCCCCGCAGACCTGCGCCGGCTTGCCAGTGGCCTGCGCCAGCTGCTGGGTGAGCTCGGAGAGGAGCCCGTCCGGCACAGAGGCGCGGGGCACGTTGGTGTTCACCAGGAACATCGGCATGATGGCGAAGGACGGCGAAGACAGGGATGCAGGAACCAACCGACTCGCGCGCAAACACCGCCGGGAAACCTCGGAGCTACGTGACCGCCGCCCGGCGCCCCGCCCAGTGCGGCTGCGGCCCAGCCTCCCGTGACGCCCCAGCCGGCGGAGGCCCCGCCCCCGAGGCCGCGGCGCGCTCGCGCCTGGTGACGTCACCGCCTGCGGAGGCCCAGCCCGCCCGGCGGAACTCGGAGCCACTGCAGAGTCGGCCATTGGCCCTGAGCACTTCCTCAAAGTTCTCCACGCGGCGGCCAGAAATCTGCCTGTCCCTCGTTTGTCCTTTCATCTAGTCACAGCGACGTCTGTGTGCCGGGAGCAGGGGGGATGCGGCTTTTAGCGGGACAGATGGCCCCTGGCCCTCCAGCAGATCACAGCCGGACAAGAAGATGGAGTCGCAGCTCATTCCACTGAGCCCTTGTGTGTCCGCAGTCTCCGCGTGCGCGCGCGCGCGCGTGTGTGTGTGATGGGGAGGGGTGGTCATTGATGCAGGTGGGAGGGGGCTGCCACAAGCGAGTCACCATCCAGAGGCCTTCCCTGCACCCCTGCTCTTCACGGTGGGTAAGGATGCTGGGAGGTGCCCAGGGGAGGGGCAGGGAGTAGGAGGGGTTCCAAAGGCAGTCAGCAACTCCGTCTCAGAGCCCACGCCAAAGCCCCATCCGGTCCCCTGGACAACCCCTCTGCAGGTCTGGAAACTTGAGCTCCTCAGGGAAGCCCCACCCTAGCCAGGTCCTGTGCGGATGCCCTCTCACAGAGCCCTGGGTGCAGTCTCTCTCTTCCACTGTTGGTCAGCTCAGGGGGCACCTAGCAGGTGCCAAACATACAAGAGACATGGACTAAATACTGGCTGAATGAATGAATGAAGTTAGCCATGACACGACAGGACGAGGACAGGGCCAGGGATGAGCCTGCAGGCCCTGCCATTCCTGGGCAGGAAGGCCACCCGACTCCTGCTCTGAGGAGACCCTGGTGGGAGGGCTGTGCTGGGGAGCAGAGCTCTGCAGGCACTCGAGGGGGTTTGGCTCATGCTGGTTTGGCCAAGTCTCAGAGCTCTCGAGGGAGGTCCTGTCCTTGGTCTCTGGCAGGTGTGGTCTGGTTAAGGTGGCACAGCACACACTGGCCTGGACACTGGGCATGTGATAGAGCAAGGCCACCATGCCTGTGGGAGCAGGCAGCCTCAGGCAGGAGGTCACATGGCCCAGCTGTGCAAATACTCTGTTAAATGTGGATCCCTCCAGGTGGGCCCCAGGTCATATCCCTCCCCACTCCCACACCCCAGCAGACTTCCTGTGCCCAGGGCTCTGTTACCACTGATGCACCCCATGCATTGTCTCCAGCCCGGGGTGCTCCTCCGAGCCCCAGCAGCCAACTCCGCATGTCCTGCTACCTGTGTCCAAATCCAGGTGCATGACTATTCTCCCACCCCTGATCGCCTGCCAGTGAAATGTACCTCCATCCACTGTCCCTTTACCCTCACTTCTCCGGCCCCCACCCCGCCTTAGCCTAAGTTAGCTGGCACCACTTTTGGCCTGGCCTGGCCTGCCTGGGGGAGGGGTCTGTCTCCCCACCCACTGGCAGCAGATCTGGCCATGTGACTTGCCTTGCCCAGTGAAATGTGAACAGAACTGACCCAAGTGACTCCAGCCAGAAGATTCAGGAGCCAGCACCTGGTTGGCGGTTCTCTGATAGTGGAAGTGGGTGACACATTGAAGCCCTGCCAGCAAATAACCTGCGACACCGTGTAGGTGAGCCACTGTTTGGGGCCCGTGTTCCTGGCTTCTGGCTCCTGGCTTGGGCGTTGGTCCTGGAACGCTGTCGCTCAGTTCGTCAGGAAAGCCCCAGAGCTCCTGGCTCCGTCAGGTCCTCTACTTCAAGGCCGTCACCATATCTGTTTGCGAGTTACTGCTTCCTTTCTGGGCTGCATGAGGTGGGGGACATTGCTGTGGCCTACCTTCTGACCCATTACTAGGTAGCAGGCGGAGGGCCTCCAAAGACGACCACACCCGATTCCCTGGAACCTGTGAATATGTTACCTTACTTGGCAAAAGGCGCTTTGTAGATGTAATTAGGGCTACAGACTTCACAGTAGGGAGGTTGTCATGGATTATCTGGGTGGGGCCAACGTAATCACTTGAGCCCTTTAAAAGCAGAGAATTTTCTCCAGCTCAAGTAAGAGATGCAGCAGGAGGGGCGGTCAGAGAGCCTCGAAGCAGAAGGACTCAGATGTGCCGTTACTGGCTTTGAAGATGAAGGGGCCTCAGTTGTTCAGCTGCAAGGAACTGAATTCTGCCAGCAGCTTGAATGAGCTCAGAAGTGGGTTCCTCCCTATTTGACCTGGAGACGCCTTGACTTCGGCCGTGAGACCTGAAGAAGACGACCAGTCACTTTGTACTAGATTGTGACCCACAGAAACTGAGATAATAAACATGTGTTGTTTTAAGCTGCTCAATTTGTGGTAATTTGTTCTAGGAGCAATAGAACAGTAACACCCCGGCATCCCCAGGGGCTCTATAATCACCTGCTGAACAACAGCGCACACGCACCAGGAGCCCTTGGCCCCCAAAATCCTCTCCCCCTCCCTCCTCACTGACAGCATCCCAGTTCTGTTTCCTTGGAACCTTCACTGCCCCAGAGCCACTGGCAACTAGGCATGGCCACTGGAGGTAGCTGCGGCCCATGTGACGTGCAGGGTCCACAGGGAAGCAGCTGCCTGCAGATGGAAACTCTACCCTACGCCCTTCCTCCTAACCCCTCCTGGAACCTGGACAGGACTGCACTCCCGCCTGGAACCTGAACAGGACTGCCAGACGTGCAGCAGCTGCCAGGCAACCCTGAGCTGGAAAAACACAGGCAAAGGAGGGAGAGTGGCAACCCCGAGGAGCCTGGGGCTCTGGCGGCTCTGCCCAGCCCCTTCAGCTGCCTTTACATTACAGGAGAAAAGTAAGCCCCTCTCTGCTTGAAGCACCACTGGTCAGGGTTTCTGACGTTTGCAGCCCCAGGGCAGCTCCTGGCTGGTACAGAGGACTTCTTGAGGGCCACACCCCACAGTTGAGGGCTGCTGGGCAGAGAGGGGGTGGGAAGGAAACCTCAGGATGTAGGGAAATGCCAGCTGGATGAGGAGGAATACGGCCCATACGAGCACCCGGCAGGCCCCTAAAGCTGGCAGCCGTGCCCCCCACCCTGGTTGAACATCTCTGTGGGCAGGACGCAAGTCACCCACGCTGGAAGGGGTGCATGGGGAGGGGGAGGGCCTGCTGACTCCATGATGGAGGGCTACTGCTGTCCTCTTGCTGCCTCTCCCTGACACGGACCTGGCCATCGGTCCACGTCCGCGGACGGTCCACCTGACCACCGGCTCCCACAGCCCCTTCGCCAGCTTCATTCCCCTTGCCATCCCTCCCCCGGGCACTCGCGGTTCATCACTCACAGCAAGAGCCCAGCCAGCCTTGAGCCCCTGACTGTCCCCCACGCACCAGTCCCTGTGCCCTTGTTCGCTGAATGTGGTAAAAGTTGCAGCAAAGACAAGCAAAGGAAACGCCCTCTCCCTCCAGTCACAGCGGAAGAAGACCTGGGGGGTCACCACCCTGCTGGAGACCCCCCCCAGCTGTAGCTGAAGGCGCAGGATTTTAAGAGGGGTGTCTGCCAGGAGCGCAGCACACTGCAAAAGCAGGGCCCAGGCTTGCGGGGCGCTCGCGGCCACGGCCAGCTCCGCCACAGGACGAGACAGGGTTCAGAGAGCGCGACCTGGGCTGAGCCTCTTAAACTCTCTGAGCCTCAGCTGCAAAATTTCAAAATGGGGGAATTCTTTTTCCACAGATTTGCGTGAAGATTTAACGAGATTAAGGACAAGCGCAAAGTGCCTGCATTCAGTATGTGCTCAGTAAAAGCTACCCGATCTTGTTGCTTTGTCATCAAGTGTCCTGGAGCAGAAAACGGACTAACAGGCCTGACCCTAATGGTGGCACTGGGCAGTGTGGGCGACTGTGCTTTCCCTCCCCGGTGGCCAGGTCCTTCCCCACCCCCGCCCCTCCCCCATCCCCTCAAACCTGAGGCCAAGCTGCGTCTCCCCCACCTCTCCCGGCACAGCCTCTCCTGTCTGCGGGGCCCTGTCCCTGTTTCCTTGCCCTGCTGAGGGGTTCCCTGGGCAACAAGGACTTCCAACGCCCACCCCACACTCTCAGAGCCAATTTGGCTGGGTGGATAGCAAGTGGGACATGGCCCAAGGGCTAGGCCCAGCTGGGGGCATCTTTATGGTCCGTGCTGGGGACCAGGGCACCTAAGTGTGACCAGTGCAGTCCCAGACCTGGGACACAGCCTGACACCTGCCCTGCTCACAGCCTGTGCACCACGGGATTTCGAGGGATGGATCCCTTCTCACTAATCTTCACCAGGGGCCAGTAGCGGCCAGGGTGGCCACTGGTGCCGAGGGTGGGGGGGCAGCTGGGGAGGCAGGTCAGCAGAGGTGGAGATGGGGCAGGTGCCAGAGAGAAGCTGGGAGAACACACAGAGGGCTCCCAGAGTGCTGACTTCCAGAAAGCTCCGCATTTACCGGACCCACAGGCCTTCAGTCCCATCCTTCAACACTCCTGCCTCCAAAGGAACCCCAGCTGGGCCTGTCCTCAGGAAGTCAGCTCCAGGTGACTTCTCCATGAGACCTCTCCTGACCCCGACTCAGAGAGTTCTCGCTCCCCAGAGAACCTACTGCTTGCCGCTTCTGCTGATTTGGCGGTTACTGCTTCCTAATGAAAGCCAGACAAATTCTTTATGATACAACAATGATCAATTGTTTTTTTGACCTAAGTGCCAAGGTAGTCCAATGGGGAAAAGATGGTCTTTTCAACAAACAGTGCCAGCACCACTGGACATCCATTAAAAGTAAATGAATAAGGGAATTCCCTGCTGGTCCAGTGATTGGGACTCGGCGCTTTCACTGGGCCCGGGTTCAATCCCTGGTCAGGAAACTGAGATCCTGCAAGCCACGCAGTGCAGCTTAAAAAAAAAATGGTGGACACTAGATGACTGTGGATGTGGTGATCAGTTTTTAGATACAACACATTCCATGAAAGAATTCATAAGCTGAACTTCTTTAAAATTAAAAACATCTGGGGACTTCCCTGGTGGTCCAGTGGTTGAGACTTCGCCTTACAATGCAGGGGGTGCGGGTTCCATCTCTGGTCCAGGAACTAAGATCGCACATGCCTCCAGGCCAAGAAACCAAAACATAAAACAGAAGCAATATTGTAACAAATTCAATAAAGACTTTAAAAATGGGCTTCTCTGGTGGTGCAGTGGTTAAGAATCTGCCTGCCAATGCAGGGGACATGGGTTTGAGCCCTGGTCCAGGAGGATCCCACATGCCACGGGGCAACTAAGTCCGTGCACCACAACTACTGAGCCTGCGCTCCGCAGCAAGAGAAGCCACGGCAATGAGAGGCCAGTGCACCGCAACGAAGAGTAGCCCCCACGCACAGCAACTAGAGAAAACCCGCACACAGCAACGAAGACCCCATGCAGCCAAAAATAAATAAAATAAAACAAATTAATTTAAAAAGGAAAGACTTTAAAATATATATACAGGGACTTCCCTGGTGGCGCAGTGGTTAAGAATCCACCTGCCAATGCAGGGGACACGGGTTCGAGCCCTGGTCCAGGAGGATCCCAGATGCCATGGGGCAACTCAGCCCGCGTGCCACAACTACTGAGCCTGCGCTCTAGAGCCCGCGAGCCACAACTACTGAAGCCCGCGTGCCTAGAGCCCGTGCTCCGCAACAAAAGAAGCCACAGCAATGAGAAGCCTGTGCACCGCAACAAAGAGTAGCCCCCGCTCGCCACAACTAGAGGAAGCCTGCATGCAGCAACGAAGACCCCATGCAACCAAAAATAAATTAAATAAATAAATTTATTAAAATATATATATACATTTTATAAATAAATAATAAAAACGTGTGCTCTGTGGAAGGCACTGTCAAGAAAATGAAAAGGCAAACCACAGACTGGGAGAAAATATCTGCAAAAGATGCATCTGATCAAAGACTGTTATCCAAAATATATAAAGAACCCTTAAAACTCAACAATAAGAAAACCAACAACTTGATTTTTAAAAACAGCCAAACAGTTTTTTTTTAATTAATTAATTTATTTATTGGCTGCGTTGGGTCTTCGTTGCTGTGCACGGGCTTTCTCTATTTGCGGCAAGCGAGGGCTACTCTTTGTTGCAGTGTGCGGGCTTCTCATTGAGGTGGCTGCTCTTTGCTGCCGAGCACAGGCTCTAGGCACACAGGCTGCAGTAGTTGTGGCACGCGGGCTCAGTGGCTTGCAGATTCTAGAGCTCAGGCTCAGTAGTTGTGGCACACGGGCTTAGTTGCTCCACGGCATGTGGGATCTTCCCGGACCAGGGCTCGAACCCGTGTCCCCTGCATTGGCAGGTGGATTCTTAACCACTGCACCACCAGGGAAGTCCCAAAACACTTTTAACAGACACTCACCAAAGAAGATATATACAGATGGCAAATTAGCATACAAAAAGATGTTCCATGTTTGTCATCTGGGAAGTGCAAATTACAACAAAATACCACCACACACTTTTCAGAATGGCCAAAATCACTGACAACACCAAATGTTGGTGAGGATGTGGAGCAACAGGAACTCTCATTCAGTGCTGATGGGAATTAAAATGGTATAGCCACTTTGGAAGAGAGTTTGGCAGGTTCTTACAAAACTAAACATACTCTTACCCTACGATCCAGCAATCATGCTTCTTGTATTTA
This sequence comes from Leucopleurus acutus, assembly GCF_964270905.1. NCBI lineage: Eukaryota > Metazoa > Chordata > Mammalia > Artiodactyla > Delphinidae > Leucopleurus > Leucopleurus acutus. Next base: position 64,975,754 of record NC_139155.1, on the reverse strand, counting down.
CCCAAAGGAGGTGAAAATGTATGTCCACACAAAAACCTGCACATGGATATATATAGCAGCTTTATTCACAATTGGCAAAAGCAACCAAAATGTCCTTCAGTAGGTGAATAAACTTTGGGACATTCAGACAATGGAATTTTACTCAGTGCAAAAAGAACTATTAAGCAATGAAAAGACATGGAAGAAACTTAAATGCATATTACTAAGTGAAAGAAGCCAATCTGAAAAGGCTACATACTCTATGATTCCAACTATATGACATTCCGGAGAAAACAAAATTGTAGAGACCATAGAAAGATAAGTGGTCACCAGGCGCTGGGCAGGGGCAGGAAAGGGATGACCATGTAGAACAGAGAGGATTTTTAGGGCAGGGAAAATACTCTGCATGATACTATCATGGTGGATAATGTCATCATACATTTGTCCAAACCCACAGCATGTAAAACTACAGGAGTGCACCCTAATGTAAACCGTGGACTTTGGGTGTGATAATGACGTGTCAATGTAGGGTCGTGGATTGTAACAAACGTCCCACTCTGGTGGGGGACGTTGATAATAGGAGGCTGTGTGTGTGTGGGAGAGGGGGCATATGGCAAATCTCTGTACTTTTCTCTCAATTTTGCTGTGAAATTAAAACTACTCTAAAAATATCTTTTAAAAATAGTGGGCAAAAGACTTGAACAGAGTCTTCACAAAAGAAGATACGTGAATGGTCACATTAGCACGCGAAGAGATGCTCAGCATTATTAGCCATCAGGGAAATACCTCAACAAAACCACAAGACGCCACTACACACTCAGTGGAATGGCTAGATTAAGAAGAGTGACATTGCCAAATGCTGACGAGGATTTGGAACATCCAGAAGTCTCATCAATTGCTAGCAGGAATGTAAAACAGTATATGCACTTTGGAAAACAGTTTCCGCTACGGTTAAACATACATTCATTATTTTTTTTAACATCTTTATTGGAGTATAATTGCTTTACAATGGTGTGTTAGTTTCTGCTTTATAACAAAGTGATACGTTCATTATTAAACTCAGCAATTCATTTACCCCAAAGAAATGAAAGCATACATCTACACAACTTGTGCAGGGATGTTCATAACAGTTTTATTCATCATGGCTAACAATTAGAAACAGGGCTTCCCTGGTGGCTCAGTGGTTAAGAATCCGCCTGCCAATACAGAGGACATGGGTTCGAGCCCTGGACTGGAAAGATCCCACATGCCGCGGAACAGCTAAGCCCGCGTGCTACAACTACTGAGCCTGCGCTTTAGAGCCCGCATACCACAACTACTGCCCGCGTGCCTAGAGCCCGTGCTCCGCAACAGGAGAAGCTGCCGCAATGAGAAGTCGGCGCACCATGGCAAAAAGTAGCCCCCACTTGCTGAAACTAGAGAAAGCCTGTGCGCAGCAGTGAAGGCCCAATGCAGCCAAAAATAAATAAATAAAATAAATAAATGTATTTTTTAAAAAAACAACAACCAATTAGAAACAGCCAAATGTCCACCTGCAGGGAAATGGGTTAACAGATGATGGTATATCCATACAGTGGAATACTATTCAGCCATACAAAGGGATATATGCTAATACATGCAACAACACGCATGAACCTCAAAAACTTTATCTGGAGCAAAGCCAGACACGAATGCATACATATGGTATGAAATTATATCAAATTCTGAAAAAGAAATCTGACCTGTAGTGACAGAAGGCAGGTCCGCGGTTGCCTAGAGCCTGGGGTCGGGCAGGGTATTGATTGCAAAGGGGCACAATGGAACTTTGGAGATGATGTGACCGGTCTACCTTGATGGTGGTGGTGGTTCATGGATATGTACACCTGTCAAAACTTATCAAACGTAAACTTAATATGGATACATTTTATTGTATGTAAATTATACCTCAATAAAATTGATTTTTAGCAATCAGTTCCTCAGAAAATCCTTCCCTGACCACTCCCCTCTCAAACACCCCTTGGTATATTGTATTTTCTTCCACTTCATTTCCCCAAGTTTGTTTTGTTTTGTTTTAAGATTTTTTTGATGTAGACCTTTTTTAAAGTCTTTATTGAATTTGTTACAATAGGGCTTTCCTGGTGGTGCAGTGGTTAAGAATCTGCCTGCCAATGCAGGGGACACGGGTTTGAGCCCTGGTCCAGGAGGATCCCACATGCCGCGGAGCAGCTGAGCCCATGCGCCACAACTGAGCCTGCGCTCTAGAGCCTGTGAGCCACAACTGCTGAGCCCACGTGCCACAACTACTGAAGCCCGCACGCCTACAGCCTGTGCTCCGCAAGGAGAAGCCACCGCAATGAGAAGCCCACGCACCACAATGAAGAGTAGCCCCCGCTCACCGCAGCTAGAACCGCTAGCCTGCTCGCCACAATGAAGACCCAAAAATAAATAAATAAATAAAGCCAAAAATAAATAAAAATTTAAAAATTTGTTACAATATTTATTCTGTTTCATGTTTTGATTTTTTGGCTGCGAGGCATGTCGGATCTTAGCTCCCCATGCAGGGATCAAACATGCACCCCCTGAATTGGAAGGCGAAGTCTTAACCACTGGACTGCCAGGAAAGTCCGCCCAAGTTTGTAATTGTGTTTTTATTGGTTTCCTGTTAACTGCCTCCAGACAGGGAGCACCGAGAGGTCCCAGACCCCATCTGTCCGGCTCACCACTGATGGCTAAACACCAGGCCTGCACACAGTAGGTGCTCAACAAACACCCATTAAACAAGGGGATGCAGGGCTGGTGAATGGAGAGGGCCCGAGGGAAGAGCAGCAGCCGGCTGGGCCCCAGCCAAACCTGCTGAGCTAGAGTTCTGTGGACCGGATGACCTCCGGCCTGTCCACGCGGGGCCCTGGCTCCACCCCGGGGAAGTTGAGTCTGTGCAATTCCTCTGAGATGTCCATGAAGCTCTTCCCTCTGGTCTCAGGGAGGAAGAAGCCAGTGTAGACGGCCCCACAGACACAGACACAGAGGAAAGGAACATAGAGGAAGTGGGACAAGCCCTCCTGTGGGTTAAGAGACCCAAGCTCTGGTGTGGCCCATTCAGCCCCCACATGGAAGGCCCCACCACAGGTCCTGATGAGGGACTCGACCCTCTTGGCTCAGATAAGCCCCATCCCCTTCAGTCTCACACCTCCTGGATGGAGCCTCCCCTGGGGTTCTCATGCTGACAAGGACAAAACCTACGGCAGGGCCCCCGGGAGGGAGGGGCGGGCAGGCCTACCACGATGAAGGGGAACCCCAGCCCGACTAGGAAGAGCATGGTCCACATGAGCATCCCGCAGACCATGTAGGCAGCAGGCCGGGCCATCTGGTCAAACAGCTCTGTGGCCAGGATCCCGGTCACTCCGGCTGGAAGGAGGAGTGGGGACAGGAGGCTGCCAGCCAGGGCTCCCTGGCCGGCCTTCCCCCCACCTTGCCCCAGACAAGAAAGTGGGGCCCTTCCAGCGCTCCTCCAGCCATTCCCTCCCAGAAGCCTGTACAGTGGGGGGAGGGCACACCCAAGCATCCTTCACCCAGACATCCGTGCTCCTTCAGCCAGGCCCAAAGACAGGAGCTCTTCCCACTCACCAGGGCCAATGCCAAAGCTGAGGATGAAGGCAAAGACGCAGGACATGGCCAGGTAGGGCATCCAGGGGAGGGAGCTCTGCGGCAGAGGGGCGGGGGTGAGGTGGTGGTGAGGGGAGGTCAGGCGGGGCCCAGCCGCCCGGCCCTCATCCACGCCCTGCTACCTGCAGGCACAGGGCCGACGCCCCGCCCTCATCTACGCCCAGCTACCTGCAGGCACAGGGCCGCTGTGAAGACGCTCCCCCAGCAGGTCATCAGGCCGTACCCCACCATCAGCAGCATCCGTCGGCCCACCCTCTCGATCACCACACACTGCAAAGGAAAGGAGCCCTCACTGATTCACTGGTGTGGGCCACGGTCGCGGTCCCCTCGGTTTGCGGGCCAGCAGTGGGGAGGGGCCTCATGAGGAAGCCCGGCAAACTAGATGCTCGATAAGTGCTTGCTAACTCGCCGTATTTTAACATAGCGACCTGAAGTGGAAGTGGCTTAGCGCTGAGGCCTGCGGTCCCCGGAGGGCCAGCACCCCCAAGGGTCCGCCGCAGGGCTGGGGGATGAGGTGTCATCCCGGAGGCAGACTCACGCTGAGCAGCGTCGCCAGCAGCTCGCAGCCCCCGGTCCCGATGGCGGCGTACTGGACCTTCTCCGGGGGAATCCGCGCCTGGCTGAACACTGCCGACGCGTACGCGTACACCTGCCGCGGGGGAGGGGGGGAGGGGCGAGAGGCCGAGGCGCACCGGCCCTCCCCGCCGGCCCTTCCCCCTCCCCTCTCCCCCCAACCCCGGCCTGGCCCGGACTGCTCACCGTGTCGTTCCCGCACAGCTCCATGGCCCCGCCCAGCACCACCAGGCTCGTCACCTGCCTCCGCAGCGCGCGGTCCCGGAACAGCTCCCACGGGCGCCGCGCGCGCCGGCCCTGGCAGGCGGCGCGCTCCCGCTCCAACTCGGCCAGCTCCTCGGCCAGGTCCGCGGGGCCCCGCAGCCGCTGCAGCGCTGGGGGAGGGGGCAGGGCAGAGGACGCTGAGCTCCCCTCCCCCAGGCACTCTGTGACCCCCACAGTGAGCTGCCCACGCCCACCTCCTTTCGCCTTCCCAGCGTCCCCTTGGTCTGATGGGGATGATCAGTTCACAGCACCACGGGGCAGAAAGGGCTTTAGAAACTCGGGGTTGTGCGGGGGCATCACACAGGACACAACTGGGGCCGATCTCCACTGCAGTCTCAGTTCACCCCGCCCTGGGCCATGGGATTTGGTAGCTGCTTCCACTAAAGAGGCATGTATACACCCGCCCCTTGGTGCTGGCCTCGGCCCTGCGACTCGCTCCGGGCCCGTAGAATTAGGCTGTAGGAGGGCGTGCCGCGTGTTCCAATACAGCCTCAAGAGACCTGCTGGTTTCTATTTGGTCTTCTGTCATCATCATAAAAACTTGCGGTGGGGCTGGCCCACTGGTCCCAGGAAAAAGCAGAGATGGCCCAGCTGGGACCGTCCTAGTTCAGCCAATGCCCAGCTGACCTACACCAGTGACAGAGCCTCCAGCCAGACCTAACCTTCATCAGCCAACCCGAGAACTCAGAAGCTTGGGCTAAGTAATCGTTTCCTTGGTCTCCCGCGGAGGTGCGACTGTTAGGCAGCAAGAAAAAAACGGACTAAAAAAACCCCTGGTATGGGAGTAGGTGACGCCATAACTAGGACCTATGACATGCAGTGTTGGTTCCTAACCAGGCAGAGGACGGTGAGGAGGCTGGAAGAATGAAAGCCCGTGTAACGTGCAAGAAACAAAACAGGTCTAATGAACTTCTGGACTTGGGCAAAGAGATCTCCAAGCGTCGAAAGCATGAGCTAGCTGCCTTTACCTGAGTATTCTGAGCTGATTGTAAGGAAAATGAGCTCAAAAAGACCTTCAGAGGGAACACAATTTAATCCAATTTAACTTATTTCAGAGCTTGCTAGGTTAGTTAAATAAAAAAGAAAAAGAAATCTGTTTTTCATCTCTAGCTTCTCCATCTAGCAGAGTCCTAAGTTAAATCACAACCTGAGAGCAAAGACTAGATCCAGAGCAAGGCCAGCGAGCTCTGGGCTGAGGGTAAAGATCAAATCAAGGGTATGGCTTCCTGCAGTGCCTCATGGACCCTCCGGGCTGGAAAAACGGGCATTACAGAGGCTTAAGGGTATTGGTCCTCCGCAGCTCGACATGCCCTAGATTCCAGTAATTAGGTTGCAAGAGAGAAGCATGTCTCGACAAGAATTGTGGGTGTGGCTTTCTGGCACATAAATCAAATGCACAGAAAGTTCACATCATTTTTGGGGAAAGTTGTATTGACAGAAGCTCTGCCGGCCTGGATGAAAAGACACCAAGATGGTTTGAAATGTAAAGACTTCTGTGCCCCAGTTTTCTATAGGTACATTTTCCAGGGCCCTCTTCAGGTGTCAAGGAAGGTGATAGAAAAGGAAGGCGATAATGTCAGGAGGCTCAAAGTCTGATCTTAAATCTACCCCGAACAGCTGAAGAGTCTTGACTAAGTCCCTGTCTTCCTTTAGGCATTTCTAATCTGTACCACGAGGGTGCTGAAGAAAATGATCCCTAAGGCCCTTCTAGTCCTGACAGTCTACGATTCTCTATGTCACAGCCTGGACTCCACTGAATAACATAATCACTGTTTAACACTGAATTGTCTTGTGGGGTCATATTACAGTTAAATGACTCCAAAGTGCCACCGTGACACCCAGATTCTCAGTGGCCTGGGGAGCCCCTCCCTGGGGGCAGAGCCAGGGCTTCATGCAGGAGCACTCTCCATCCCAGAGCAGGGGAGGCTGGCAGCGTTTCCCCAGGGGCACTCAGCATTGCTGTGGATCGGCAACTGCTTTCTGCCTCCTTGCCGCCTCTTTTTTGAAAAACATTTTTTCACCAGTGTCTGCTGAGTGCGTGCGACGCGGAAGACTTCTGTTTACCTCCTGGGTCTTTGGCTCAAGAAAAGGCATATATAGACTTGACATGATCTGAAGACCCTGGACTTCAAGCCTGATGCCATGATTGGGTGAGACTTGGTGGGGGTGGGGGGTGTTTCCGGATAGCACTGAGCATGTTCCTGCTCAGGGCAGGGACATGAATAATAACTGTGGCCACCATGGCAAGCTGGGAAGAATACATTAGTGGGCCCTGGTCTTCGCCCCTTGCCACATGAGTGGAGATGCCATGGATTTTCCCATCTCTGGACTTTGGGTTCAGTGACGTGACTCTCCTTGGCTAATGAGAGGTTAGTGGGCAGGAAGGGACCAAAGGTTTGGAAAGTGCTTGTGCAGTTGGATCTGCCTTCCGGGCTAGTCTGTCAGTACCAAGAGTGCGAGGAGCAGTGTGTGCAGCAGAGCTGAACTGCTCCAGCCCAGACCAGCCTCAACTGGCCAGCCCCAGCTGACCCCGACACCATGAGCCAGCCCAACGTAAAGGATCGTGTGCTTTAAGCCAGAGATTTGGGGATTGTTCCTTCGGCATCATTATCGTGGCCATAGCTAACAGGGAAGACCATCAGCCCAGCTGGCATTGGGCCCTTGAGGTCTTACTCAGTGTTTCTTCATCTTGCATGTCAGGCAGGGGGCAGGTGGCGCTCCTTCTCTGCACCACCCTGGGGGTTCCCAGATGGCAGGTGCTGGGTCTGTTCCATCCCACTGCCTTGGCGCTTAGGACAGCCCCTTGATAAAGAGCTCTGAAGGGATGGATGGATCATGAAATTGAGGCACAAAGAGAGGGATAGCTTTTCCTGAATAAATGCGACCCAGGAAATAAGGACCCACATGCTCTGGCCAGATGTGCCCCATGGTCAAAGGTGGTCTGGGGGCCCAAGGTCAGGGACTCACCTGCCAGACAGGCCTCGGAGTCTCCACAGTCAATGAAGAGGTAGCGTGGGCTCTCGGGGAGCAGGGGCAGGGAGGCCAGCTGGAGCACCCCAGGCACCAGGCAGCTGGCCAGCAGCAGGGGCCAGGCCTGCGGGCCACCCAGGAGCTCCCTGGGGAGACAGAGGAGAGGCTGGGCCAGGTGCCTCCTTGTCAGAGCTCTGTCCCCTACCGGCCCCCCTGAGGGCAGAGGGTCTGCATTACCCTGTGCCTCTTCCCAACCAGCTCTGGGTCTGGACACCCAGGTAGGGACCCACGATAGGACAGGGTCATAGCCCCACCTCATCCCTGGCGACTCCTCTCCCCAGGGCTCTTCCCAGGGCACAGGGCTCTGCCCTCACCTCCCTTTTCTGGGATAAACAGGACACGCTCCCTTTAAAAGCCCAAGCCTGCACCCTCTCCTCTTTGCTCCCTGATCCGGAGAGGCGAGAAGAGGGTGACTCACACCAAGTGTGTCTGACTGACACCACACTGGCCAGATGCACATGGACAGGGTTTCAACGCCTTCATACAAGGAAGCAACGCCTTAATCCACTTGGGGGGGTAGGGGAGAAATTTAGGTGAAGAAGGGCTTTCCCTGGCATCCCTCCAACCTCTCAGTGCACGTGGGGTGGGGGGGCGGCACTTACCTGAGTCCAACCACCTGACCCATCACGACCCCCAGGGCGGCGAAGATGGCTGAGGTCATGGCCACAGCCCCTCGGAGCTCCTTGGGTGCGCTCTCCCCCAGGTACATGGGCTGGACGTTCATGCTCACACCTGGACATGAGCACAGCAGCCGTCAGCCACAGGCTGGACTCCCGCAACGCTTGGGCCCGCCTCTCCCCGCCACCCCCGCCCGCCCCCGCCGCGGCCTTGGCGCCACCAGCCCATCATCTACAGGCACTGAGTGCCGCTCCCTCAGCCCAAGCGCTCTGAGGGGTTCCTCCCCACCTGATATAGGGCCAGCAGGACTCCGGTCAACTCCCAGGACTTCTGAGAGAGAAGCCCTATCACCGGGAGGAGTGTGAGGGGCTCAGAGGGAGCAGATGCCCACCAGCGGCCCCGGCTCTCACCTCTCACGTCAACTACCACCGCATGTTCTCCCCCATCTTGCCTTCCCTGGGGACGCACCTCGCACCCAGGCAGCCAGTGGGAAAATGGAACTGGATGGCGCCCCCACTGCCCACCCCAGAGGGTGACAGCCGGCAGAAGCTAGGAGGCCGCAGTACTGGGGCACCATCCACCTGGGAACACGTCAGGGAATGCTGCTCCACCCCCTCCCTGACGTGGGATCAGGAAACAGCCCTCAACAAGGTCCTGCCCCCTCTCTGAGCACTGGGTGGGGGGAGCTGGGAGGAAGGGGGGTACACTGATTGCCAGAAGCTCTCCCATGGAGGTACACCCACTCTTCCTACAGACAATTAGGGAGGGATTCCTTCTGTGCCAGGTACTCAGGGCACAAAGTTTGACCTGGTCCCTCTTCCCTGAAATGCGGGCTGTTCTGAGTGACTCACTTCTAAGTAGACTGTGGCAAAACTGATGGTGTATGACTTCTGAGATTAGGCCATAAAATGCACTGGGACTGTGTCCTTGCGCACACATGTGGGCTTCCTCTCTCCCATCACTTCCTCTGGAGGAAACCAGCCGCCATGCTGTGAGAACACTCAAGCAGCCCTACAGGGAGACCCATAAGCTGAGGAGCCCGGGCCTCCTGCAAACAGCACACGAGGGCGCCACCTCAGAAGCAGGTCCTCCAGCCCCAGCCAAACCTCAGGTGACTGCAGCCCTGCCTGACAGCTTGATCACAGCCTCCTGAGAGGCCCCAAGCCAGGACCACCCAGCTAAGACACTCCTGGTTCCTAACCCAGAGAAACCATGAGTTAATAAATGTTGCTGGTGTTAAGCCACTAAATTGTGGAGTACTTTGTTTCACAGGAATAGATAACTAACTAATAAAGACATCAGCGCCTGGCTGTATAAACAGTAGGAGTCAAGGGGGATTGTTGATGGGCACCCCTAAAAGCCCAGGTGGACATGCTCAAAATTCTGCTCCCTCCCGTGACAAGCCCCAGAGCCTGAGGGGTCCCTAAAAGGCTGCTCTGCTTCTGTAGGGAAGATCAGATGCCTTTTCATCTTGACTGCCAGGAAGCTCCCAGCTTAGAGGACTTCTGTTGGTTTAAGTTTGGGGATGTTTGCCCTCCCATCCCTTACAACTTTTCCATTTTTCTAGATCCACTTTAAGTACCTGGTTATATGACCCTTTTAAGATAAATCATATCTAATCATTCTGCAAAAAAAAAAAAAAAAATAATGGTGGGCATGAAAGGAAAACAAAGCAATGAATGAAGGGAATAAAGAGGATACAGGAAAGTGTAGGAACAGAGGCAGGAGGGGATCCACACACACACACACACACACACTGTACCTGCGCTGACGCCCACGAGCAGCCGTCCCAGCATGATCATCTCAAAGGAGCCTGCTCTGCGGCTGAAGCCAAACAGGGTCGCTGCAGCCACCACGAAGATGTTATTCACCAGCAGGGACTTCTTCCTTGGGGAAGCCAAACACAGGCGAGAGAGGTGGGTTCAGTCCTGAGGACCACCCCTGGGGACCCTTCTCTGAAGCTGCAGCCAGCCCTGATCAGACCTGTGTGTGCATGAGGGGACTGAGTCAGGAGTGTAAGCTACACGAACAGAAATGACGCTGGCCGCTGTAGCTGGGGTCACTTGTGGGATGCCCCCAGGGGCCTACTCCCACCCCCGTCCTCCAATATGCCCCAAATTACTCTCCTTTCTGCCTCCGCCACGGCTTGAAGTGACAGAACTCGTATGGCTTTATCCCTACAGATTGAGCATTGCTCTCCTCAAACTCCTCTGTAAAGCGAAGGGCCTAACATCTGATTTCTCAGACTCGAGGAAACCCTGGGGAGGAAGAACAGGGGCTTCCGGAGTGAGGGAGGGGACAGCTGGGGAGCCAAGTGCATTGCAGAGTCATTGTTCAGAGCCTTCAGGACGGCTGGGTGGTCTCTGCCAGGCTGGTTCAACGGGACAGACGGCAAAACAGGAAGGGGCACTGGGCATGTCAGCAGCGCCACACGATGAGGCGTCAGCTCTGGGCTCCTGACACCGCGCTCAGAGGCGCCGTCATGCAGGTCACCCAAGAGAGGCCACAGGAGGTCATATGGCGCATGTACTGACAAGGAAATGAGCCACAGGTTTGTGCTGCTCCAAACCAACAGCACAGGGGTGAAAGATGGGTCAAAGCTCAGATCCCCTGGCCTAGAGAATGGAGAATGACCGTGGATTATAACTTGATCCTGTGGTAACTCCAGTTGTGACTTATAAGCCACATACGGCTTCCTCACTGATATAAATTAATACAGTACTTCCAAGACTTTCCTGGTGGTCCAGTGGTTAAGACTCCACGCTTCCAATGCAGGGGGCACGGGTTCAATCCCCGGTTGGGGAAGTTCTGCATGCCAATGCCGCACAGTGCAGCCAAAAACAAAAAAACACAGTACATCCATTGTAGCTATTTATCTGGCGAATGCGTTTTGCTGCATTTCAATACACAGACGACAGCAGAAACACTTTACTTCCACCCGGCAGGGAGAGTACTGCACCTTTACCGACCTCCTTAGGGACATGGCAGCTCTCCAGCTCTGGGCCACACCTGCTCCATGGGGAGCTGCCCGCCTCAGGCATCTTGCTGGCCCGCTGCTTTGATGACTTTATGCTGAAAGGACCTGGGGAAGAGGAAGCGGCAAGTGCACCCGACGTCTTGGTAACGTACAAGCATGACAGAGTGGGAGCCGCCACACCAGTGGAGTTCCTGACATCCGAGGACACATTTCCTCCAAAGTGCAGGATGGCTTGCTGCCCTTCCTCTAAGAAGGATGGACAAATCTCAGATGGCTTCTTTCTACTTTGGCGGCAGCCTGTCCCACAGTGAGTGTCGTGATCTGACACCTACACTGGATATTTGCAAATCTGGAAGCTATGAGTGGAGTATGCCCTAGTGGGTCCAAACCAGCTGCCAGAGGCTCTGCCCCTCGACCCTCTAGACCTGGGAGATTGTGGTGCTCAAAGTGCCCCCAAGGAGAATCACAGTGCAAGACCTAGGATTTTGGAGCAAAGCCACTACTTCAGTGAATTACTACCCCCTTAATCAAAAATAACTCCTGGCTGGTCACTAGGCCCTAGTGGAGAATAAACACCAGAATGGGGTGTTTGGCTATTGTTTTAGCCAGCTGAGTCCTGGTTTTCTGTTACTTGCCGTTGATACTTCTGCTAAATACACAAACATGTTATCTGTGCAATTTTGCTTCCAACAAAGGAGGTTACATCAGTGGAAGCGGAAGGATGGGTGCCCATGGAACTCAGTATCGCGTTAGGAACCCCGTCATTCAGAAGTAGATGACCTCAGAGGGTAAGAACCTGCCGAAGGACCCACACCATCAGGACTGCCCTGCTCACTCAAGCATGAAGATTGGGGTCACGCCGATGGGCAAACAGCCTCAGGCCAGTGGAAGTGCTGACCCAAGACAGGAGCAGAAAACCTGAGGATGGACGTTCCCGAGGCAGGTTTTGGAGTGACCAGCTCCAAAACCCAGGAGCAGACCCTCTACCTATGTTTCCAGGTTCTGGATCATACGCTTTAAACTAAATTCATCCACTAGTTTCCTGTTCTTTGACTAGTTTCCCCTACACTTTCTTCTTTCTTCTTCCCATGAGGTGTCTTGAGGACAGTTAAGTTTACCATTAAGTGTGTAGTGTGCAGAATATCAACACGTTAACGGCAGGGCTGGCAGATTGGTCGTCACGTGGAAACTCTGCACTCAGGGAGGACACCTCCGTTGTGTCGTCCCTGGTGGCTGTGACGAGGCAGTGCCCTGGGTGGTCTCAGGAAGGACTGAACCAACTAACGTGAGGAGGGGCACATGGGGAGCTGAATATATGGGTGAAAGGTGCCGACACGTGCTGGGTGGCCAGCCAAGGGGGGGACCATGAGAGCCGCTTGTTTTCCCGCCCGGCCTTGCTTCTCTCCTGCTGTCTCACGGGTGTAGGCGTGTGACCCAAGGTGGGCCAGGAACAACCCGTCTCCCTTGATTCTGAGAGTGAGTGAAGATGCTGGAGGTGGAACAAGGCTGGAGCTGATGCGCTGAAGGCATCTCCCAGGAGGAAAGCCCAGGCTAGGGTGGTCTTGCATCCTGCCCTCCCCAGGCCTGGCTTTTGACCACTTCCTTTTGTCCTATGAGCTGCCCCAGTATCCTTTGCGTTATCACAGTTTTCCATTCAGTCTGTCAGAGTCTGTCTCTCTTGTTTGCGACCCAAGATCTGCATCAGTTGGATACAAAGGGGGGCACTGGGGAGAAAACACCTGTTCACAGTCAGACAACATGTGTTGTATTGGCAGCCATGGGTCCTCCCTCCCTCCCGGCATGGGACTCTTCCCTCTGCCACATCTGCTGGGAAACGTGAGTCACCCGGTGAAACTGCAGGCAGAGCGGGAGGCTGGTGAGGAGTTGACTCAGGCCTGGGCCTGCCGGGCATCCTGCCCACACCCGGGGTGCCCCTCATTGAAGGGCATTTGGGGGTCCACGGGAAGCACTTACCTCCCCAGTGTGATGGCCAAGGGGCCAGCAAGCAGCGCTCCCAGAAGGCCCCCCACGGGGTACAGAGACACGATGAGGGACCACACAAGCAGGACCAGATGGTCGGGCAGCGGCCGGTCAGTTCGCATCCGCCACGTCTCATTGGTGAATTCTTGAATGTACTGTGGACAGAGATGCCAGTCAGCCCCCCTGGGGGCGGGGGCTCCCTCCCCACAACAGGCCTTCTCCCCACAGGCCCTGCCTCTGCAGAGCAGGCAAGTCTCCCCAGCAATCCTAGTCCCTTCAGGGCAGGACCGAACTCACCCAACTGCAGGGCACTGTGCCGTCTCTTTCAAACACAGTGTCTCCTGGAGCTCAGAGCTGGCCAGTCTCTATGTGCCCCTCTGAGTCCACTATCAGCACCCCTCCCCCACTTTTGGCCTGTGAAGCCACCTGCATGGGCCACATCAGCAGGCTCCCTTGATGACCAGCTTTCTGATGGACTTGGCCATCAGTGAGCATCAGCAGAGCAACAGAGGAGGCAGGAGGGGTGTTTGTCCCCAGGGCTCCGTCACTGGGGGCACCTCAGGATCGCTGCAACGCCTGACCAAAAGACCCAGATACCCTCCTCTTGGTCAGAGATGAATGTCAGCGTCTGGCTGGTCTTAGTCCTCCCAACAGGACGTGAGGGAGGACGTGAGGATGACCAGGGGGTGTAGGTGAGCAGGCCAGCTCAGGGTAATGGCTGTTAGCCTGGTGCCTGCCAGGTCCCTCTGGGGGAAGGACCTGTCTGGGGGAGCTGGGACCAGGGCCAGCCTCCCCTCACCTTGGCTTGAAATCCTCAAGGGTGACCATTCAAGGGGGTAGGGGAAGCCTCAGAAGCCAAGGAAGTCTCATTTGCAGGACCCAGTGATGGCCCATGGGAAGCAAGGCCTGAGAGTGTCCTGCTGTGGGCAGATCCCTCTCCAGCGTGCAGGTTTGCACTGAAGTGGACACTCGCATGCTTTTTGAATAAACAAATAAAAAAGCGAATGGAGCTCAGACCCCCCTTTCTAAACCCTTCATTTCATCCTCTTTTAAGGGACTGGGCAGCTATAGTTGTTTCTGCCCAGAATGTACTCCCGTCCCCAACTTCTAAGCACCAACACGCTTTGAGGGAAATTCTTTCCCCTTGACAATTACACCCCCCTACACAGTTGGTCACCTGACCCAGGCCTGGCCAATCAAAGTGCTCCACCCTCCTGACCACATGATTGGTCTAGTGGGCATATGATCCAAACCAGCCAATCAGAGGGCACGTGATCCAAACCAGCCAATCAAACTCTTCCCCAGCCTTTCTGCTGGAACTAACAGGGAGGACTTCTGTTTGGGGGTTCCCAGTCCAGGACAGGAAGTGAGTCTGGTGACAGCTGCTCTCTTGCACTGGGTGGAGGATGATGCCCTGCAGGGATAGGAGAGCCCCAGTTCCATCCTGGGACCTGTTTCCTGCAGCCCCACCTCCTTCACAGCTATGTGACAGGACACTTGCCCTTCTCACTTAGGTGGGATAGAGGTGGCTTCTATCAATGGGGCCGAGAGATTCATCCTTTCCACAGGCATTTACTGAACGTCGGCACAGACCAGGACAGAGTCAGGTGCTGGGGACTCAAAGATGACTTGGACACTGAGAGGAGACCAGCAGGAGGCTGAGACCAAGGGCTGGGGAGGGAGGGTGACTCCAGCTGTGGGGGCTGCTAAAGGACGGCTTCAGGGAGGTGATGGCATTTGGGTGGCTCTTGAAGGGCTTCTTGCAGGTGGGGCAGAGAGGGCTTCCCATCAGAAGGAGTCTTCAAGGAAGGGCTGGGTGCATTTGGGGAACTGCGTTTAACCTGCTTTGATAGCAGAGTTGGGGGAACGAAGGTGGAAGACAGGTGGACAGGTTCTAATCCCAGGAGGCCTTGGACTTCAGATGGATGAGTCTGTCCTTATTCCTGTAGGCACTGGGGAGCCACAGAATGTTTCTGGGCAGGGGAGTGGTTTGATCAAACTTGAGAGGATCTAGAAGGGGGAGGTCAAAGGCAGGGAGGCCAGTGATACAGGCAGGAGAGACGGGGTCTGAACTGGGATTGTGGAAGAGACCCGAGAAGAAATGGCTGGAAGCCAGAGGCAGTTAGGAAGGACTTGGTGTCCAAGAGGGAGGGAAGAGTCAGGGCGGACCCCAGTCACTGGGTGGATGGTGGAGTCATCTACTGATATCAGGGACTCAGGAGAACTTGCCAGTTTCAGGGGAGGATGCAGAGCTGGGTTTGAAATCGCAGGGCCTGTGGAGCATCGCAGTGGAGGTGGACGTGTGGGAGAAAGCGCCACCAAGTGGCTGCTGGCCTGAAGATCCACTGCAGGCAGCGGCTGGCCCTGGCCCAGCACCCACTGGGATGGTGACGGAGCGCATGGAGGGTACATACCGAAGTCGGGGCATTGATGATGGAGAGGTTGTAGCCAAATTGAAAAGTCCCACCAATGCCAGCCGCACAGATGGTCAGCAGCAGGACCCTGCCCTGGAACTGAGGAGAGAGGAGAGGACACAGAGTGCCTGACTACAGCCTCCACCAATCCCAGCACTGCAATCTATCTGAACCAGGCAATGATGGCTCCACTTTGCAGATGAAGACGCTGAGGCAGAGACGAGTTGCCTAGTTAATATGGCTGGCAGGTAGCAGAGGCACCCCTAGCCTTCTGCTCTGAGTCCAGGATCTCACTGCCCCTTCACCCCTGACAGCATTTTCCTGAGATGGACAGCCATTCCCGGCCCTCCTTGCCGGGCTGCCCCTGGGCATGCCTGCTGTGGCTCAGGGGACAATGCCTTGAGCTGGGGCCCCACAGGCGTGAAGCTCTGCCTCTGGCAGGACAGGAGTCCCCGAGCTACAGCGACTCACCCCAGTGAAACTCTCTCAATAGAGTGGCTGGGCCTCCCTCTCTTCCCTCCCAGCCTGTTCTGCCAGGAGGCTAAGAGGAGGGGCCACACGGACCTACATGTGTGGGGGCCTGGGGGGGGCACATGGAGCAGCAGAGAGCAGCCCGGGTCGCAGTGCCAGCTCTGCCCTTCCTCCCTCATCTTCTCTAAGGGGCTTCCTCGCTGGCCCTGGTGACGATAATGGCTACCTTCAGGCTGGGGGACAGCCAATGCGCATGTGCACTACACACACCTGGTACAACAAAGGGCAGCTTTTCATCCTCATGCAGCACCCTTAGAGATGGAGGGAGAACTCCCCAAGGCACCCAGCTCAGCGCCCTGATGCCCCATCATTAGATTGGTATCTTCTTCGGGGGATTCAGTCTTGTTTATAATTTTCCTCTTATAATTTTTAATTACAAAATAACCTGCTCGTTAAATTTTTTGAAAATCCAGTGTACGCTAACAGTTCTCCACTCTCCCAAAGAGCAGTGAACTGCTTCCCTCAGATATTTTCTGAGACATTCACAAAGTGGTTAACTATACAAAAATCAAATTGTTGATCTTTTCCTAGTAACTCTATACTACCTTTCTTGCTCGGGCAAATTGTCCCTCAAATATAAAGCACTGTGTCATATTTATTACTTTTTTAATACTTAAATACAAGTTTCAAGTCAGAAGGATGTTTGGCTAAGGGCTTCCTGAAGAATCTCCGGAACCTGAAGACTACTTATTCATCGGTCAAATACCAAGTGCCTGTCCCAGCCAGGAACTGAGCTGGGAGGCACATACAGTGCGGCGGGGGTGTGGGGTGGGGTACGACAGACCTGCTTTCACCGTATTGTGAGAACATGGCCTGGGGGTGGGGAGGTAGAGGAAGAGGCTCTGAGGGCAGGTTCCTGCCAGAGATCTTGCCACAGGTCTGCAGGCAGGTCTATGACAGGCACCCTGGCTGCCTGCAAGTTCCTACAAGGTCTAAGTAACTTCCTCCCAAGCCTGAAGCCATAGGGGGAAGCCAGGTGAGAACCCAGGAGTCCCGTCTCAGTCTCACTGGAGTCACTGGAAGCACCCTGCTGGGCTGCCCGGAGGTGAGAGTTCCACTAAGAGAGCAGATCTGCAGGAAGCAGCAAGTCACGCACCGCCTGATGAGAACTGAGCCCATGTGGCAGGGGTGCCGGCAGGTCTCCAAGACTTCATTCCATGAGATCGTGCATGGAGATTGCCTAGTCCTCTGACTGGTCATGGAAAGCATTCAGACATTAGCTATGGTGGTGATTATTAAGTCAGTGAATAAAGATTTCTTGCCTCCCTACTGTGGGCAATAAATCTACTGTTCTAGGTGCTGGGGATATAGTAGTGAACAAAAGAGACGAAATCCGTGACTATTCCAGCGGGGGAAGACAGGCAGTAACAAATAAACAAGGAAAATACATAGTAAGTCAGCTGTGCGACGTAGACAGAAAGCAGGCGAAGGGGAGAGGGGCGTGTCTGGGAAAGGTGGTCAGGGAATACGCCATGAGAAGGGGGCCTCCGCACAAAGACTTGAAGGAGGTGAGGGGAAGCGCCATGCAGGTCAGCGCCGGTTGGCGGGGTAAACCCTGAGGCGGGGTGGTGAGCGTTATAGGCTTGCTCTTCCCGCTGCCCCGCCCCCTCGGTGCAGCAGGACGGGAGGACGGAGTTTAGAACCAGCGTGGAGGAGATGAAGGTTGGGGAGAGAAGTGAAGGTGGGAAACAGGCCCAGGACGGGATGAGGCGGCCAGGACTGCAGTGCCCAGGGGCTGCTGCTGCTGGGGGCGTGTCCGGCCCATACGAGGACCAGAGGGATGCTAGCCTGGGACGCGGCCGGTGCGCAGGTCCCGTGCGCAGTGCGCACACTGCGCCCCAGCCCAACACTGCGCGTGAACACCTGCTCTTGTTCGTCTGGGCCGAGCACCTAGCTCCACTGTGCACACTCAGATACTTCTGTACACTGGACGCGTTCGTTGAGCCTTCCCAAGTGCACGCCAGTCCGCAATCCCTCATCCGATAAGCCTGGGCCGGCAGGTCTCGGAATTCAGACGTTTGCGAAAAGCGGATCGGAGTGGAAGAGGGAGGCGCATGCGTAGTGGGCACTTGCGAAGACTCGCTCAAAGCTTACCTTAGCCAGAGCGCGCGGCCAAGACACGTGCGCAGGCGCACAGGGCGTTAAGGGTGTGGGGGGCTGGGGTCCCGCGAGCGGGTCACCTGAGTCCGAGGCTGTAACGGCGGCTCGTGTTCATCCTCCATCCCTCCCTTTCTGCAGCTCTGAAGGTGAAAAGCCACTGACTCCTTACTCGGCCGAGCCTGTGGCCCATCTCCGCAGACCGGAAGGGGGCTCAGGTCCGAAGTCACCACGGCCAGCCCCTGCATCCGCCTTCGCCTGTCGTGGCCGGTGGCTCTGATCAGCGCGCTCCAAACTCGCACGAAATCCCGGCCCTGGCCCCTAGTCCCCTCGTCTCCTCCCCCGCTGCCGCCTCCTGAGTGACTCTCAGCCCGTCACTGCTGCGCTCCCCTTTGGACCTCCGCCGCCGTCCCTTCCGACCCCTCTGCCCGGCCTCCTCTCACCCCAATCAGGCGCCCCTGCCCGCCTGCGGGAGGCCCCTGTCCCCAGGCACTATGAGGGCCGAGCCCTTGATTCCGCACAGGCATCCCCACTCTCCTCCAGTACAGGTGTCCCCGCCCTTTCCCCCCAGGGGAGGGACAGGATTAGGAGGGCCAAAAGGCAGACCCACAAATCTGGAGAGCTCTCATCCGTCCGTCCTGGCAGAGCCAGTGACTTGGAAGGCGGGTGGGAGACCCAGTCTCGGGCTGCAGCCCAGGGATCCATTCCGTGAGAGGCCAGCCCGGCCTATGCGACAAGATTAGTCCGGCCCAGTGGACCTTGTGAGATGAGGAACCACCGGGTCCACTGGGCAGGATTAATCTTTTATTTCTCAGGGCTTCTCAGGTCCTTCATGAATCCAGGAGTTGGATTAAGGCCAAATCGAAACCAGTTGCCAAAGATGCTATTTTTGGTCATAGAAACATAGACCTGAAAGTGACCCTAGGAAGCCATCTGAGCAAAGACTGTGATAGGACATACACCAGAAGGGATACTGTTTTATTTTTGCTGCCCTGAACTTGTAAAAGTTTCTAAAAAACATCATGCATTTTTTAAGGAAAAATATCAATACAATAAATAAAATATTAGCAGTTGCTAAGTGCATGCCTTTCTGCATCTCTGCATCAATTGAGATGATCCACTGCTGTGATAATACCCTCTTCGCTCCCTCCCCGCCGCCCCCCCTCCATGGACACCTCGCTGGAGTCAGCCCCCCAATGCGTGGGCTCCCCAGCCACTAATTATTATCCTTAAGCAAGGGAGCTTGAGGTTTCTCTTTGGCAAACATTAATCAGGAGTTTAACCTTGAGTGTGTGACAGTCAAGGTTGTGAGTGTTTGTGGCTGCCCAGTGCTGATGGCTAATCCTCTCAACGTCCCTGAGGCTCCACAAGGAGTCTGTGTCCGCAGCACCACTGCAGCCCTGCTGGAAGTCGGGGCTGGGCTTTCAGATCTCCAAGTCCAGCGCAGACCCTACGGGATGGGGCTGTCAAACCACGCCTGAGTCAGGGGAGCATGGAAAGACAACCCCCACGCGTGCCGACTCCTCCTCCGGGGAGCTTCCCGCGTGGATTCCCACCCAGTCTCGGATTCCCACCCAGTCTTGGTTTCCCTGGTGAGAAGGCAGAGGTGGGGGTGTTACCAAATCTTGGCTCCCTGTCCACTGATGCCGAATAGAAATAAGGAGACAGAGTTTGGAGGAAATAGAACAGAGTAGCTTTATTCCTTTTGCCAGGCAAGAGGGGAAGACAGTAGGCTAGTGCCTCAAGAACTGTGTCCCCCTCCTTGGGGAATCGGAGAAGATTTTATATGTGGGGCTCGCAGTCCCGGGTATATGATAAGGATCAAAAGTAGTGAAGGTCTTGCATTTCTTTTCTTCTGCAAATTCATGGCCAAAGCTGGCATCAGGCGGCTCAGCAACCAGGTCTGGTGTCCCTGAAGTTATCGGCTGGTGACCTTCTTTCTGAAATGAAGAGTGCTACAAGGGAGTGTAGGGGGAGAAGAAAGGCCAGGTGCAAAGGGTAATTTGTACGGAGTCAGAGAGTAATCAGCTTTGTGAAGGACAAGTCTAGCTACAAGTGTTTGTTAGTAGTAATAGCTAAAGAATAACCAGGATTACTTAACTCTTTCAGGCCTGTTTATATTGTTTCCCCTGCCTGTTCATTGTTTCCTTATTTTCCTTGTTTATCAGAAAATTCTCATGTCTATTTTTCCTGCAACAGGGTCAAGGGAGGAGGGGTGGCCTGCTTTCAGTCACCAGTGCTCAGGAGCTCCGGGAGGGAGGCCAACGTGAGTGGTGACGCCCCTCCCCCGCCATGGGAGCCACGACCCACGCTCCCTCCTACACTCCGGAGCCTGTCACTCTGCAGATGGGGAAACTGAGGCCCAGAGCTGGCGGCTAGGGGGGAGTAGGGGGATCCACCCCGGCACTCAGCGGGAGGCAGGGAACACAGCGGCTCGCACCGAAGGTAATCGATACCGCAAAGCTGGCTGGAGGGCTCCACCGGGTCTGCGCTCCACCGAGCCCCCGGCTGCTCCTACCCCCGCAGAAGCGGCGAGGCCGCCTCGTCGACCCAAGCCCGCTCCAGAAGGTGCCTCCACTGTTACCCGGGCCCGGGGACTCCGCCGACCCCCGGATTAGGCCTCCCGGATTACGCCTCCAGACCCCATTTAGCCCTCCCAAGCCGCCCCCGCCAGTTGCCGGGATCCGTCCCCGCTGCCGAGACCGGCTCCGGCCGCGAGGGGGCGACAAAGCCCGCGCTTCGGGAGTTGGCGCGGCGGGTCGTCAGACCTCTCGGGGCTCCGCGGTGGCAGGGAAACGAAGAGGCCTGAGCCAGGGCCCCGCCAGGTGCGGGGAACTCCGGGGGGAGCTGCCCCCACGGTCCCTGGGCGCCGAGTCCTGGCCGATCCCGGGCGTCCCCTGTTCCACGAGCCCCAGGTGATTTCGTTTCCTTAGTCCTGCGCACCCAGACCGCGCCCCGCCGGGGGCCGAGTGGGGGGGGTAGGGCCTTGGTCGGGAGTTCGGCGGTCTGACACCCAGCCCACCCTGCCTCTACCTCGCTGTGTGCCTCCCCTCTCTGCTCCATGAAGGGTGGGACAGGAGTCTGGATGGTGGCCTAACCCCTGGAGCCTGGGCTCAGGCTGGCCCCGATGGTCCCTGGTCTCTCCTTCAGCCCATCAGCTGGGCATCCATCACCGGGTGGGTGGTGGGTGGACTGACCTGCTTTGACCCGACTGCCTCCCCTCTGACCTCAGCGTCCTCATCTGTCAGCTGTGCTTTCCAGGAAGGGCTGGGGAGTGGTTCAAGGCCTTCCCTGTTCCTCCCACTTGGACTGGCAACTCTACTCTACACCAGGAGCCTCCCAAGGAGGCACTGGCTGGAGTTCAGAGGCCAGCTGACCTTGGGCACCAGGCTGTCAGGGTGGGCAGTGAGCCATCACCAAGCACGGCAGGCCGGCCACAGGCCTGGCTGCAGCTGATACCAATGGGGTACCTGCAGTCCCAACATGTACTTCCTCTCTCCAGGCTCCATTTGCTCACCTGTAAAATGGGGACATCATGACGACTGACCTGCCCCCTGCACAGGCGCTGCACCCTCAGGCCCCAGGTGTGTCTGTTGACTGCCCGCACTGAGCATCCTAAGGGCAGGTACCGTGCCCTCTCTTGATCTCCAGACAGACCCTGCCTGTGGGTAGGTGAACATGAGGGGCTGCAGCCTGACTGAGTGTGGAGGGCAAGGCCTAGGGGCAGCCCCTGCAGGCTCTACCCCAAATCCAGCTTCTCCCTCCTCCTCAGAGCTGGCATCCACTCCAGTTCTGGGTCACATTTCCAACTTAACGATTCAAAACTAAGAAAGAAAGAAGAAACCCCAAGCAACAACCAGCCGAGCAGCCCCTCCTGGCCACCCTTTGATATCTGAGGACTGAACGGTGGAGCTGATTGCGGATAGGAGGTTTAAAGCCATCTTAATTAGAAGCAAAGAATGTCCTCGGGGTTGGCTGTTCTAAAAATACAGCTGTGCCCACATCTGGAGGGGAAGGGTGGGAGGCGGGGGGTGGGGATGGCGGTTAGACAGAGTCTGAAGTGCTGACGCCTGCATTCCCTGGTGGGGGAGGCCCCCTCCCAGCAGGGCCCATGGTGGGGGAAGAGGGGAGGACACCAAAGTGGTGGCCAGTCCCCTGTGGCTGGGCCACCTGGTGCAGGTTTGGGATGGAGCTGAACAGGCAGCCCACCCCTTCCTGGGCCCACCCTCACCCCTTCCCCATGCCCTCCCCACACCCCAGCCTCAGTTTCCCCAGGGGCCTGGTTAACGCCCGCTGCTTCTTTCACCAGCCCCCGCCTGACACAGGCACAGCTTCTGACCGGGGAGGGGATTTTTCCTGGGTTTGATATTGAGTGCTACTTGTTACCTTTTGTGAACTTGTCGCTTGTTTTGTTCGTGTCCTCATTCTAAACAAATGAGGTACTTTTGTACCTAATCTTGGACTTGTAATTTTGCATTTGTTTTCTTAAAGAGGCCCTAATACCTCACACAAGTGAAGGGCATGCGAGGCTGGGAGAACATCTTGAGTGAAATGTGGAGGCGGGGCTTGTGGTGGTATCTGGGGCGGGGGGTGGGGTGGAGGGGTACAAGGACGCAGGGTTCCTGTCCCAGGGTCAGAGCGAGCACCTGGCCTGGGGCTCACCCTCCCCGGTATGTGAGCAGGGCCTGGGCTGCTTGGCAGGGGTGTCGGGGGTATAAGCCAGGTGGGAGATGGGGGAGCCCAGGGCCCTTCTGAGCTTCTCCATCCACCTGCTCTGAGCACTCAGTCACTTTCTGGGCAGGGCTCCCAGAGTGGTGGCCCCTGTCCTTCCAGGTC
Organism: Leucopleurus acutus; assembly: GCF_964270905.1. Lineage (NCBI taxonomy): Eukaryota > Metazoa > Chordata > Mammalia > Artiodactyla > Delphinidae > Leucopleurus > Leucopleurus acutus. Next base: position 64,952,813 of record NC_139155.1, on the reverse strand, counting down.
CTTGCCAGACCACAGATGGGAACTGCCTGATGATCTGGCAGGCAGGCTATGGGTAGGAAGACCGTGGGACAGTGTGGCCTCAGGTTCCACATGGACCGGATCCCACGTGCATCCCCGGGTGTGCAGGTGGGCAGCAGACCTGTGTGGGACCACACAGTCTTTTCACTGTATCTCCATGAACTCGCATCCCCGGCCCTGCCATTTGGCTGATTCAGCCAAGCAGATAATTTTCTTCCAAAACACAACCCCACAGCCACACTGAGCTCGAAAATAGCTGAGGTGGAGGGGGCGGGGTGGGGGGGCACCGCCAGCTGCTCTGGAGCTCTGGCTGGAGGCGGCTTTGATGGTCAGGTAGTGGCCACAGCAGCGAGTGGAATGAGGGGCAACTGAGGAGGGTCATGACAGCCGGGCATTGAAGGTCAGGCTGGCCTGGCAGCTGGGGCTGGGGAGGGACCATCTCATCCAGCCACTGAGGGTCAGAGATAGAGAAACCGGGGTCCAGGCGGGGAGTCCCACACCCCAGCTACTCAGCAGGGGAGCATCCAAGGAGCAGAGTCGCCTGTCAGAGACATGGCAGGAGCCCAGAGGTGGCAGAGAGGTTTTTGTCTCTGAACCACAGCTGGAGAAGGGTGAAGGAAAGGAGCTGGGAGGGCAGGGCTGGGGAGGCCAGGGAGGGCTTCCCTGAGCAGTCCTGTCCCCCCGGGACCCCTAACTCGGCCTGTCCCAAACCAACAGGGGCTCTCCCTCCCAAACCTGGCCCTCCCCTACGTCTCAGCCCCCTTGCCAAGCACTCACTAAGGTCTATGCCTTCCGCCTCCTTGACCCTGTCACCCTCGCTGTCACGTGCCCACCACTGCAGGCCGCAGCCATCTTCCCCTCTGACCCCTGCTTTCTCCAAAGAGCTGCCATCTGATCCTAACCTCACCTGGGGCTCTTCACTGCCCTTGGGACAGAGACCATCACCTACAGGGCCTGTCAGCCAGTCTCTCATCATATGCAGCTCCTTCCCTGCCTCTGTCCCTCCATGCCATCTCAAGACCTTTGCACAAGCTGCTCTCCTGTCGGGCCTGGCTAATGCTTACTCTTCCTCTATGCTGACTGCCTCCTCCCTCCCCAGCCCACCCAGAGACCCTCAAATTCCTGGAAAGTCGATTCTGCTACCAGGCTCAGAAGGCCAGGCCCAGGTCGCCCCCTCTGCCGGGCAGGCCTGACACAGCCCACCTGGACGGTTTGTTGTTCTTATGCTCCGGTCACGAGCAGCTGCTGCCGAGTGAGTTCCGGACTCAGTGCTAAAAATATCCCATGACCCAGACAGGAAGGGCCACCGGGGACACAGCTGCTCCTGGGGGCACTGGCTGGAGCTGCGGTGAGACCCACCCACAGCAGTTGGGGGCGTAGTCCATATGCTGGGAGGGGGTGGGCACTGAGCTCGCAGCCCCTGAGGAAAGGCCCTGCGAGGGGTGCCACATGTTATCCACAGGAAGACACAGTGCCTCCAGCACTCACCTTGTTTCTACTTCTTGCCAGCTGTTACCACGGGCACGTGCTGCCTTCGGAATAAAATACATCTAAAATTTGAGTGTGTGGGGCCCTAACAGAAGGTAGGTGAGCTCTGGTCCCTTCAGGGAGGGCTTCCTGGAGTAGGGGGCATTTCTATCACCCTCTCTCCCTCTCCTTTTAACAGAACATCTAGGCTGGTAGGGAGGGAAATGAGTGACTGAATAAGTCAGATCTGGGCTGTCCCAGGAGAGGGATGCTGAATAAGAGGTGGGGAAAGGACTGGAGGGTTCCCTGTGGGGCCGGGGAGTGGGAGTCAGGGTTGGCTCCAGGTTTTGGGGTTGTCATTGGGGTCTCATGAGGGTCTCTCCTGGTGTACGAGCCCTGTGAGGAAGAAGGCCAGCTTGATGGGCACGCAGCAGGTGCTGTCCTGCCTGTAGGCACTGGACAATGGACAGAGAAATCAGGGGTCTTCGGGTGTCCCCAGACCTGGGCTCCTTGCTCGGTAGCAGGCAGGGTCCTGAGGCCAGCGAGGTGGCTTGGAGCCCATCTTCACCTCGCCACAGGCCCGCCTCCTGCCATAGTCCTCTGCCCAGGAAAGAGGAGGCGGCCCCTCGGGCAGGCCTGCTGCCCTGCTGCTCAGGACAGACAGATGGCCACACAGCCAGTAGCATCCAGCACCCCGCCTGCCTGGCTCACCCAGGCCTTCTCTCTGTAATTAACTGTCTGGAGGTGCCAGGGGTCGGAGCAGCGGGTCCGGTGCCTCTCGAGTGGCCTGTCCTGGGCCTGACACTGGATGTGAAAGCCTGGACTGGTGGTGACAGTCTGCCCCAGGCCCTGCTCTGCCTCCTAGGGGCCTCAATCCCCACCTGAGGGTACCCTGGGCCTGAGAAGGGAAGATGTGCAGTAGAACCCCACGGCTGCTCCCAGCATGTCCCGCCCCCACCCTGGGCTCCGTCTCCCAGGAATGTGCTTCTCCAGCCCCAAACCCGGCTCCTGCCTTATCAGCCCCATCGAAGGGGAGAGACAGACACCCCTATCACATGACGGCCCCTCCGTTAGTCCCAGCCTGACCCTGAGCGGAGGGCCAGCCAGTGCCTGCTTGCTGAGGGCCCGGAGGCAGGAATGCCTCCCCTTCCCCGTGCAGACAGGAAACCCGACACCCTCGCTGGCTCCTTCAAGCCTGGCAGGCGCCCGCCCTGATGTCTGAGGCCCTGGATCCCAGCCCTGCAGCCGCGCCTCCACCTGGGTGGGATCCCACCTGGGTGGGATCTGCTCCAACGGTGTCACCTCGAACGTGACCTAGATCTGCTTTGCTGGAAAATGGAGGCTGTCTGAGGGGGCCTTATCAGCTTGCTCCCACCAGCCTCTCAGCCCTTGGTCCAACTCCTGCTGTATCAGACTGACCTCTCCTCACTCCTGAACCCAATGCACACCTCCTTCGTGCTCCCAGCCTCTCCCTCCCCGCCCCTCCCAAGTGGGCCTCTAGGGGCCACTCCCCAGGGGACCCCTCTTAGCCCTCCTAGGATCCACCTGAAATGGAGTTTCTCTTTTCCACCAAAATAACAAGGTATCTCGGCTGGTTCTCCCCACTCCAGTCTCCCTGGGGGACTCAGGGTCCAGCGCAGGGCTTCCCTCACCTGCCACACTCGAGTCCAAAGTTGAGCTCCCGGTAAAGGTCCGGGCACCTTCCTCTCCCTCATGGCCACCATTATCCAGGGACCTTAGCGTGGCTTCCCAGGCCACGACTCCCAGGGCTTCTCACTACCTTGTCCCTGCAGCCTTTTCCTGGTTCTGCTGCAGCCTCCCTGGTCTCCCTGCTTCCCTGGCTGTCTGCCTTCTCTCTCTAACTAATGAAGGTCGAGCTGCCCATGCCTGGCCTCGCCCCTTGGGCATCTCACGCAGGCCCAAGGCTACAAATGTCATTGGGCTAATGAAGGCTGCTACCCACACTTGGACAGCCTGCCTGACATCTCCTCCAACACCACACTTGGGTTTTTCCACACGGATGTCATACAGATGCCCCAAACTCAGTGAGGCCAGAACAGGACTCTCCATCTGCCTGCCTTTCTCCCAAGCATTCTCCAGCTCAGTAAAGGCCACCGCCTTCCATCCACCCTGCAGCTCAGGCCTCAAAGTCACCCTTGACTCCTCTCTCACAGCTCTGTCTAGTCTGCTGGCAAACCACATCCCGCCCCTCCTGGCCTTCCAGGCTCCACCCTGCCCAAGCCACCAGCGTCCCTTGCATCATCCCTTGCTCACCGATTCCTCTGGCAGTCTACTGTGCTCACAGCAGTGACAATCAAACATCACCTCTTCACAGAGGATTCCCAGATCACCCCACCTGGCATGGGGCGCACTACCCAACCCTCCAGTCTCCACTTGGCTGATATTTCCGTTAGCGCGCTGTCCTGCAAACACTATCTCTCATCTTAGCACAAGACTATGACGGCCTGTCTCCTTGGCTACACCAGGAGGGCAGGAGGGAATGGCATCTTTTGTTGGCCTTTGTGTCTTCAGCATCCAGAACAGTGCCTGGCACATGGTCGGTGCTCAATAAATGATTGACTTTGTTCATTAGAATGAATAAATGGAGTTTCCCTTTTCCATCAAAATAACAAGGTCCTCTCCAGCCCGTCCACTTGCTCCAGCCTGCCTCGTCACCGGGGCTGCAAGTCCCCAGCCTGGCCCCTCCTCCGGCGGCCTTCGTGGGGCTTCCCAAGGAGCCGGCAGTTTCAGCAGGGCCTGGACGTGCGGGGGGATTTGGACTCGCGGCTGAGCGCCTCCTTCGCTGCTCTTGTTCCCGAGGGAAGAAGGACGGCCCGGGTCGCCGGCCAAGCCAGGTGGATCGACATATCAGGGCGGCCGAGCTCCGGGTTCCGCCCCGCCCACGCCCCGCGTGGCCCCGCCCCTTTAGTCTCCCGGGGCCTCCTCGAGCAAGCACTCCTAGCCTCGCCCCCAGGGTGGCTCGTGGGTCCTCGCTATTGGACCTCCCCTAGTTTGCCGCGAAGTGCCCAGTTCCTCATTGGCCACATATTCTCCCGCGCCGCAGCCGCAGTCACCACAACAAGCGCCACGTGCTCAACCGTGGGGCTTGCTCATTGGCCACGAGTCCCGACCCGCCCACGCCCCCATCCTGCCCCAGGCTTCCTGCTTCCTCCTCCTATTGGTTACCTGTCCCAACACCCCTCCCTCTAGCCCGGGCGCGCTGCACCTCAGATGAGGATTGGTCGAAGACAGGAAGGCGGGGTTTGGAGGCAGGTTAAGAGCGCTCGGCGGTGGGGCCACGCGTTCCTGAGAAGGTTCAATGGCGTGGCAGGGGATGGCGACCGAGTTCCTGCAGGTGCCGGCGGTGACGCGGACCTACACCGCAGCCTGCGTCCTCACCACCGCCGCCGTGGTGAGCCGGGCGGGCGGGTGGGTATCGCCATGGTTACAGCCCTGGGGTTGCCATGGTTACGGTTGGACCACCCCCCCACCCCCACCCCCACCCGCCGGGGGGCAGTTCCTGACGCCCCCTGGTTCCGCAGCAGCTGGAACTCCTCAGCCCTTTCCAGCTCTACTTTAATCCGCACCTCGTGTTCCGGAAGTTCCAGGTGAGGCCGCCCCGCCCCTTGCACCTGCTAGCCCAGCCCCGCCCGCCCCGCGCCTGACCGCCCGCCCCCTTGCAGGTCTGGAGGCTCGTCACCAACTTCCTCTTCTTCGGGCCCCTGGGATTCAGCTTCTTCTTCAACATGCTCTTCGTGTATCCTCCCCGGGCCTGGGAGGCGGGGGTGGGGGTGGGGCAGCGGGAGCGGGGAAACTGAGCTCCGCTGGGAGGCACTTCCTATACGGACGCCGCAGGTTTCGCTACTGCCGTCTGCTGGAGGAGGGTTCCTTCCGCGGCCGCACGGCCGACTTCGTCTTCATGTTTCTCTTCGGGGGTGTCCTTATGATCGTATCCTTCCGGGCTCTGGAACCTCTGGGCCCAGCCTGTGCTGGCCCTGGGGCCCGGCTTGAGCGCCGGCTGGAGAGGGACAGAGTCGCTTCCTCCAGTTTAGGCTGTATTGAGCGTGCATCGCGTGCTCAGCTCCAGGTGCCAGGGCTAGGTCCAGTGCTGTACCCAAAATGCCACACGGTGGGGTACCCGGGGCTCTGAGCCCTGAATGCCAGTATCCAGGAGGAACTGGGGCCAGGATGACCAGTGGTGGAGCCTGGGGTGAGGTGGAGAGGCAGTGCAGATCAGGTGGCCCCTGGAGGCCACAATGTGGCCTTAGATTGGGAAGGGAAACCAGCCAGCAGGAGGGTTCCAGGGGTTTAGGAAGTCAGAGGGGCCCTGGGCAGGGCATGAGGCCTTGACTCTGGCCCAGCTGCTGGGGCTCCTGGGCAGCCTCTTCTTCCTGGGCCAGGCCCTCACAGCCATGCTGGTATACGTATGGAGCCGCCGCAGCCCCCGGGTGAGGGTCAACTTCTTCGGCCTCCTCACCTTCCAGGCGCCATTCCTGCCCTGGGCTCTCATGGGCTTCTCAATGCTGCTGGGCAACTCAATCCTCGTGGACCTCCTGGGTGAGCCTGCTGTCCATCCAGCCTTCCCCAAGCAGGCTGTCAGGGACCTGAGGGTCTGCTTGGCCAGAGCCCCCCGTCCACCTGCACTGGACCTCTCATCTGTCCCCACTGCCTCTTCCTGCCCTCACGGCTACCCTGTTCTTCCAGCCCCTCAAACAAGCCAGCCTATCGGTTTTACTTCTTCAGGCCTCACCTGCTTGCTGATGCTTGTGTAGGTTCTGACCCAGGTGGGGATGGGTGGGTCAGGGTTCCTGCTTCATGGCTCCCATTCCTCCCATGTTCTCAGGCCTGACCCCCTCCCAGGACCTGCCCTCTTCTGGGCCAATCCTGGCCCCACCCTGGGCTGGCAGTCTGTGTAGGACATTGGTCACCCGTGCTCTGGGGCCTTCAGGGCTGCATTGGCCGTGGGCTCTGGGCTGTGGAGGGTGGCTTCAGCAGTTGGTGGCTCTTCCACAGGGATCGTTGTGGGCCACATCTACTATTTCCTGGAGGATGTCTTCCCCAACCAGCCTGGCGGCAAGAGGCTGCTGCTGACCCCTGGCTTCCTGTGAGTGCTAAGATGACAGCCCTCCCTACTCCCCCCCAGATGGTTCCCTACCCCATGGGGGAACCCCTGTTGGCTGAAGCTCAGTGTGGGCCCCTCCCCACAGGAAGCTGTTACTGGATGGCCCAGAGGAGGACCCCAATTACCTGCCCCTCCCTGAGGAGCAGCCAGGACCCCTGCAGCAGTGACCCCACCCAAGGCCAGGGCCAGTCCCAGGGGCCCATCTTCCTGGCCTCTGGCAGGACTGCATTCCCCCCACAACCCTGGCTTGTAGCACAGCTACCTGTCCTGGAGGCTGGGCCATGCCCAGGGCCCACCCGAATAAACAATGACCTGCATCCTCTTCACACACAGCACTGGCCCTCCTGCCTCGGCCGGCCACACCTTTCCATGCAGGGTAGGTGCTGCTGGCCTTGACCAAGGGCCACCAAGCCTGACCTGCTCTCTCAGACCAAGAGCAGGTGGTAGGATGGGAGGCCCAGAGAGGGTCCAGAACCTACCCACAATTGCCCAGCAGAACTTTGAGCTCTCATCCCCACCCTGACTGTGCCTCAATCAGCCTTCAGTGAGGGGTGTCAGATCTTGGTGGCGGGGCCAGGACTGGGCTAGCTGGTCATGCTGAGCCCATTCTGTGGTGGCTGCTGCCCGAGGGGCCCTCAAGCTGATGCCTCCCTAGGCCCCTCCTGTCCCTCACCAGCAACCCACAAGGGGAGCTTTGCCTCATTTTCCAGCTAAGCAGCTAAAGGACTGGCTAAGTACCCACGGGGCCAGATGCAGAAAGGGGGCAGGCCCTTTCTGTGACCCCAAAGCCTTAAGTGTCACCTTAGCAGAGTTCAGCAGCTGAGGCAGAGACCTCTGGGAAGCTCTGCCCCTGCCATTTTCAACTGAGGACGCGGAAGCCTCCTCTGGCCCACAGCTCACTTGCATCAGATGACCAGTCCCCATGGTTTATTCCTGGATCGTCACCAGCACGAGGGCTCCTCCAGCCACCAGCTCTCACGTTCACAAATGACAGAAGTATTCGCCATGGAATTGGACCTTGACATTGTAGTGAAACCTTTGGAGCAGCAGTGGGCTCAGCAGTGGGCAGGTGGCATGTGAAGGCCCCTCCCCGGGCCTCTCCCAGGCAGGTGGCCAGCCTGGCCAGTGGGCTGAGGCAGGCAGGGTGTGTCCCACCCACCAGCTGGGGGCTTGGGCCACCTCCTGTTGGCCTGAACACACACCTCAGCAGTGGAGCCCACTTGTCTCCAAAGCCAGCTGGGCCTGGAGCCTTCCTCTTTGTTCAGGGCCTTCCAGTGAAGCCCAGCTGTCTCCTTGCTTGGGGTCCAGCAAGTTCCACTCCTGGATGAAGGGCAGTGGCTGGAGTACAAATTCTTAGGACGTGCTCACGAGGCCCACCACCACCCCCGCCCCAGCCCAGACGCCAGGCCCATCTCACCCCACATCTCACAGCGAGAACCTTCAGAGCTCTGCCCCTGCCCAGCATGGGGCTTGGGCTGGGTACCGGGTGCCATGGGGCCCCAGCCATGCTCCGGGGAGCAGAGCAGTCCTGACCCTCAGCCCTGCCAGCAACTGAAGGTGCGGGGTCTGGGTCCATGGTCTTCAGTTAGACTGTAGCTGTGCCTGGGTCACCCTGTGGTGCCTGGCCCAGTGAGGAGGCCCCCATGTGCCATCCTCCTGGGTCCCACATCCCAGGCAGAGTGGGGACCCTTCCACATTACAGAAGAGGATGCAGAGCTGCATCACTCTTCGAGTTGGTGCCAGGTTGGGTGTACTGCTCCACACTCTTCTATTACTCCTCACAACCTGCGGGGAGGGAGGGGCTGGCCTGGCCACAGCATCAGCTGGGGGTGGAGATGGGCCCCAGTCCCCCTGTTATGTGTGAGGTGCTAGGAGGTGTGGCGAGAGCAGTGCACACCTGCTGGAGCTGAACAGCTGGGCACGGGCACCCGGGCTGGCAACACGCCCTCAACGACCACACAAGACGGGGCCTCTCCAAGGACCAGAGAAGCACGCTCCTGGCTGGGGGCGGGGCTGTGGCTGACGGGGCAAGCAGCCCTGCCTGCTGAGCCTCACCACCTTCTCATCCCTCTGGGACTGCAAGGACTTGCCGAGCACAGGTGGGTGGGATGCCGGGGCCAAGGGGAATCAAAACTGCTCTGAGTCAGGGCCTTGCAGGGCTGAGAATAGAGCCACGGTCCTGCTAAGGCTTAGCTGGGGACATGAGGCAGAGGAGGGTGAGGGTCCTGCCCGCAGCCTCGACCACATGTCCTGACCACATGTGCTCTCCCCCATTCTTGTTTTTATGCCACCACTTTAAAGAAACGAAACAGGACCTGTCACCTTTTATTTAAAAAATGTTGCTTGCCCTGCCTGGGGCTCCTATACAAAAACAAAACACAACCCAAAACGAGGCTTCTTCCTGACCAGAGACGGGCGGTAGGGACTGGAGCTCAGCAAAAGGAATGTGTACCCTGGGGTGGATGACCAGGAGGCCCCTGCCCCATGCTCCTCAGGATGGCCGGGCTGCCCCCTCCTTGCCAGAAGATGGAGGGGAGACGGTCCAATCTTCCAGATGCTCCGTGGGAGCCAAGCACCACTGGGTGGTTACCAGGCCGGGGCAGTGTTGGCCAGACGCCTCATCCGCCTGCAGGAGGGGAGAGGGCGGTGACCCTGGGCAGCTGCCCCTCCACCAGGGATCTCTAGGGCAGCCAGGGGAAGGGGCAGAGACAGGATGTGGTAGGTGGGATCCCCAGCCCCTCCCTCAGCCTTGGCCTGCTACTTGGGGCCCTGAAGCTGCCCTCTGTCCCACCCACCTCTCCAGGGGTCCCGAAACCTGGTCTAGGCTGTGGTCAGACCGACCCAAGGGCTACTCTTGTCCCCTGCAGGACTAGACTGGGACTCATCATCCAGGGGCCTGCTGGGTCTCGGGAAAGGCGACGGTCCTGTCCTGCCTGAAAATGGGGCTGGGGAGGCACCTTGTGTTCCTGTCCTGGTCGCGGATCTTCTTCTCCATCTCGGCATCTGTTAGGGTCTCCAGCAGCGGGCACCACTGATCAGCGTCGCCTGTGTTCCGGATGGCAATCTCCACCGTGGGCAGGGGGTTCTCACTGTGGAAGACAGGAGGAAGTAGACAGTTCACAGAGCAGCAGCCGGAGAGGCTCCAGAAAGCACTGTCCACGGCCCACGGGCAGCTGGAACGCTGGAGCCTGGTGTCTGTGCCTGGCCCCCAACAGGGCGGTGGGGGTGCTGCGGCCCAGTGGACACCACGACAGCGACTCCAGGTCTGCATGCTGGGAAAGGGTCCATAGGACAGCGTTGCAGGGCCAGCTGTTCCCACTGCACCTGTGGGGAGGGGGAGGGCCGTCCGCCTCGCTCAGTGTCCACGAAAAAGGAAACCAAAGGAGTCCACCCAGGAGTCCAGATGCCGCTCACTGAAGGCCACTGCCCCTGATGGTCCCACACACAGCTCCTCAGCCCGTCATGGGGCCCAGAACCCATGACCCCTGACTTCTCCACCTTGGGGTCCCTCAGAAACGTCTCCGACTCCAGCTGAGGGCCATCTGCACACCCTCTGGCTAAGTGGACTCAGCGGTTGGGGGGGGTCAGCCTCAGCGAGGCCACCAAGGCTGGGGGTGCCTGACCGAGCTGCCGCCTTTGCCAGGAGGGCCAAGCCCAGGCTGCCCGGTGAGCCTCAGCACAGCCCGAGCCCTGCCCCCATCTATCCAGAGCCCTGTAGAGTCAGCTCTGGAGGAGGGAGAGCAGGGGAGCCCCAGGGAGGTGCCCGGTGGATGATGGCACAGAAGAAAACAGGCCCCTGGCCTTGGTCTAAACACCTCATCTCGAAAGTGGGGACAATGTCCTTGCTGTGAGGGCTTTTAGAGGATCACTATTACTAAACATCCAAAGTACGTCCACTATGTGAGGGCCGGGTGCCGCTCCCACAGCCCCCGCCCACCCCCCTCATGCTGCCCCTCGGCCTGGAGTCTCAGGGACCGCAGGCGCACGGGGCACAGCCCAGGGCTGCCCTGCTCCCCTGCAGAAGTGGGGCTCGCCTCTTGCTGCCACAGCTTGGCCCGTGGGGTCCATGCCCATGAGGCCCGGAGCTGGAGCTGGTGCTGGTGACTCAGAGGCCTGTGGCTGGGCCGCCCCTCCTCGGCTGCTCCTGACAGCTGCTCCCCAGCCGGGTGGCGGTTTGGCAATCCCAAAACCATCCGGCCAAAGACCCAAACATCATTCATCACCTCGAGGGCTCCCAGCCGCCTTCCTCAGGAAGGGGAAACATGAAAGTCGCCAAGCCCACGCAGAGGGGAGCCAAACATGTTTTCCTCTTAAACAAGAGCTGGAGCGTGGGTCCTGGAGGCCCCTGTGTTTACCTCCCCGTGGCTCTGGGAAGATTCCACCCCAGTGGGTTTGTTCTAAAGTAAGAACTGCTTGAACCAGGCACAGAAGGATGGACCTGGAGCCAGCAGGCCCCATAGGTGTTACAGGAGGCATGCGAGCAGAGCCGCCCTGACGCCCTCAGAATCCCCTCTGAGGGGATTGTGCTTCCCGGGCCTCAAGGCCACCTGGGGCCCTGATGTTCCCACGACCTGCGGTGTCCAGGCAGGGAGGCCATGGCTGAGGAGGCAGAGGACCTGGACGTTCATCTTCGATGTGACCTCACTTTTATGACCTCACGAGGTACAAGAGGCCAGCTGAGAAGCATGACTGTGCCCACTTGGTAGAGGAGAACAAGGCTGCGATGGTGAGCAACCTGCCCACAGCTCCTCAGCTGGGAGGAGGGGGCAAAACTCGACGTTGCCCTCCTGTTTATGATCAACTAACTTTGGATAAGGGGCCAAACCCACTCAATGGGGACAGAGCAGTCTTTCCAACAAGTGGTGCTGGGACAGGAGCCTGGATCAGGCCACTGTTTCTTAGGTACGACACCAAAAGCACAAGCAACAAAAGAAAAAATAGATAAACTGGACATCATCAAAATTTAAAACTTTTGTGGGACTTCCCTTAACCCTTCCAGTGGTTAAGACTTCGCCTTCCAATGCAGTGGGTGCAGGTTCAATCCCTGGTCGGGGAGCTAAAATCCCACATGCCTCTCGCCAAAAAACCAAAACAAAACAGAAGCAATATTGTAATGAATTCAATAAAGACGTTAAAACAATGGTCCACATCAAAAAAAAAAGAATTTTAACTTTTGTGCCTGAAATGACACTGTCACGAAAGTGAAACATAAACCCACAAAAAGGGAGAGAATATTGCAAATCATGTATGTGATAAGGGACCTGTAGCTAGGATATATAATGAACTCTTACAACTAAATAATAAAACCAAATAACCCAATTAAAACACAAAAGACTTGAATAACCTTTCGTCTAAAGAAGATATACACACGTCCAACAGCACATGAAAATATGCTCAACACCATCAGCCATTGGGAAATGCAAATCAAACCACACGGAGATGCCACTAGGGTGGCTAGGATCAAAGTCAGATAACAAAGGCTGGCGAGGATGTGGAGAAACTGGAGCCCTTGGTCTGCTGGAGAGAATGTAAAACCGCGCAGCTGCTTTGAAAACAAGTCTAGTGGTTCCTCCAAACGCTAAACAGAGCTACCACGTGACTCAGTAATTCCACCCCTAGGTACATACCCAAGAGAACTGAAAATAGGTGTTCAAACAAAACCTTGTGCACAAATGTTCACAGTAGCATTACTCTTTAACAGCCAAAAGTTAACAAAACCCAAATGACCATCAACTGATGACTGGATAAATAAAGTATGGTCTGTCTATATGATGGAATATTATTCAGCCACAAAAAGGAATGAAGTTCTGATACAGGCTCCACATGGACGAACCCTGAAAACATTATGCTAAGAAGCTGGCCACAAAAAACCATATGTTATATGATTCTATTTACGTTAAGTATTCAGAACAGACATATCTACAGACGGGAAGTAGATCAGCGGTTGCCCAGGACTGCAGAACTGTGCAAACACACAAAAACTCACTGAGTCGACACTCTAGGTGGTGAACGAAAACAAGCCGGCCAGCCCGGCCATGGGGCCAGCGCAGGGGCTGGAGCCCCAGGACTAACCTCTTCTGGTGGCTCTGGTCAGCCAGTCCACAACGACCCTGGTGCCTCCCAACCCTGAGGCTGTTCCAGTGACAATGCCTCTGTCCCCCACCGGGCACAGCTGCCAGGCTCTCTGACCCTTTGCCTGTCCCCAGCTTCCTCCAGCCGCTCCTGCCCTGGCCACCCGCTGCCTCCTCCCTGGCCCACACCCTCTGGCCTCAGTGGCCAGGCACTCGCACCTCCTCTGCTGGACAGCGCACTGGTTCTCCCCTGTGTCCCCAGCCAGGGCGGAGGGCTGGCCTGGAGGAGGTAGAGGAACTCTGCAGGATGCCACCCCCCTCATAGTCTCGGTGACCGTCTGACACCCTCACACCCTCTGCCCAGCCCTCCCCTGGGGAGCCCTGCCCCCTCGTCACTGACTCTTGTCTCTGTTCCGCTGGCTCCAGGACATCTGTATGTCCTTCTGGTTCAGCTCTATCCTCTAGCAGCCACACGCCCGCGTCCCCCTCATGCTCACTGCCTGCCTCTGCCCACATCAGGCTTGCCCGGTCCGCTGCCTGTTCTCCGCACTGGTGCCCCAGCTCACTAGCCTGGGACTAGCCTGCTCCACTGTCGCAGAGGAGGGCACCGCGGCCAGACACCAGGCTGGGCTCAGTCTGGCGGAGACAGCCAGCACTGGCTCACAGGAATCCAGAGAGCTTCCAACAGGGGTGATGGGGCCCAGAGCTTAAAGTCCCCTTGAGGAGTCATGCGACTCAGCAGCTGCCAGGCTTCGCGTAGCAGAAACCAGGCTGGGGCTCTCCGTCCAGCTCTCTGTGGGCCAGGCAGGCCCTGGCCCCGGAGATGCGGCGAGCCCCTCTCCTTTCCCCAGGCAGAGGCTGGACAGCAGGGAAAGGCTGCTGCTGGTCTCCCGGGGAGCTCCCGAGGTGTGGGGAGCGCAAGGGCAGAACGCGGGGTGGGGTCAGGAGACAAAGTTCCAGGCCCCCTGCTAGCCGCAGTCCTGCCCCTGGATGATAAAGCCTGACCCCGCGCTCCCCTTCCTGTCCTGCCAGCTCTCCGAGCACCCCACTGCCCAGCCCAGACCCAGCACACGCGAGCCCACGAAGCCTGGTTGGCTGGGGAAGTGCAGCAGCCCTCCTGATGCCAAAGGAGGCCTGTGGCCGCCTCCAGACCACCAGGCAGGCCGCACCCACCCAGCTGGCTGGGCCGGGCTGCTGTGGAGGGGGCGTGCTTACCACAGTCCCCAGTGGGGCGGCCCTGCCTTTGATCCTGAGGATTTGAAAGCTGCATCCTCAGTACCAGAGTCATTCCCACCCACACAACGGAACGTGTTAACTAGCTGCTGAAATGGGAGCACTCCATTCCAGTCCTGACCTGCACCCCCCGGGGCCCCCGGGGGCCTGCTCTGGAGCTGCAGGTCGCACTGCCGACAGCCCGGAGCTCCGGCAATCAGAGCAGGAGGGATGCGGCCTCGTGTGTGGACACCCTCCAAGTCCCCCTGCTGCACACCAGTGAGATGTGGGCTCTGACTCAGCATTTGGGGATGAGGGACTCCCAGGACCTCAGGGTCGACTCTAGGAAGCAAGGCCACCCCAGACTGGCCCCAGGCCGGTCGGCCTCAGCTTGCATGCCATCAGTGGACACACACCGCGACACCGTGAGCAGACCTCCCGTGGGATGTGGAGTGTGGGCCTGTACCCACATCTGTGGAGCAGGATCCCCAGTTAGCGGGGCTGCTGGAGGTCATGGGAGGCCACGCATGTTATGTCAGCCGGGACGCCCAGGGCCTGAGGCCCTGCGGGTGTTGGTCATTCCTTCTCTCTTGCTCAGAGCTACAGGAAAACTGAGAAGGCTACCTCGTGGGATTTCTGGGGGAACCAGCTGATACAAACAGACTCATGCGCTCCCTTAGCTGTTCCGTCTCTGCAAGGCTCTTCATCTTTGCTCCTCTGCACCACCTTAAGGGGTGGTCCCTCAGTAATGGCCTCCAAATGTGGACGGTGACAGCTTGATGAGCAGAATAAATCCTAACATCCTATTTTGATGCAGAGATACTCAGCGCCGCCCCCGCTGGCACCCCATCCCGCAGAGGAAGAGGAGCTCAGGGGACAGGGCTGGATGTGACGAACAGTCCTGTTGGTAGGTGAGCTCTGCTATGTGGTTAACGCTCGCCGACTCCTGCCCCGGCCAGGCCCGCACGGCAGGGCCACCAGGAACAGGAAGGCCACATCTGTGTCATGAGAAGCCCCGTCCCCCGGTCCACCCCCACCAGCACCCATGACACTGGACCAAATGCTATATTTACACTCCCTACCGCCCCTCCCCCGTCCCCAGCAGCCTGAACACTACTCCCTCTTCCACACCGGCACCCAGTACGGGTCCAGCCGGCAGGGACGCCCACCACCTGCTCTCTGACTGAACAAGCAGCCTCTTGACTCCCCTCCAGGGAAGGCAGCATGGAGTAGGCCTTGTTTGAGATTCAGTGCCAGTCCATCAGACGACCCCGACCAAGGAAGGGTCTGGGTGAGTGCAGGGAGGAGGTGGCATGTGAGGGCGGCAGGGGCTGTTGGCGGCAGAGTGGGTGAGGACAGAGGGGCAGACCCGCCGCCTCCTTAGATCCTCCTCTGTGATGGGGGATGGGAGGAGCCAACAGAGGCCGTTGAGCCCGCAAAGCTGCTCTCGGCCAGACGGCATCATGAGGCTCCAGAAAGTCCCAAAGGCATCACCACACACAGGGGTAAGCCTTGTCCCCAGAATGGTCTGCAGAAGGAGGAGGAGGCACCTGTCCAAGACCTACCTGAAGGCGTAGGTCTTCTGATGCCAGCTCAGCTGTCCCCGGATGCTGTACGCGATGGTGGTGACGAACTCCCCGCCCAGCCCCAGCTCGGAGCACAGCTTCAGGGCAAACTTCTCCGGCGAGTTCTCCTTCTCTGACATGTCCCACTCGAACTGGTCCACCAGGGAGATGTTTCCCACGTGGATGTTCAGCTGGGCCAGAACCAGGAACACGAGTCAGAGCAGGCAGAACTGCATCCCCCCTCCAGGCCCATAAGGAAGTGGGACGGCTGCCCTTATCCCTCTGGCTGCAACTCCCCATCCGCAAACGGGGCTGACCCCACAGACCTCCTGGGCGGCCAGAGAGACTGTGGTTCAGGGCCCGGCACTGTCACCCTCTAGGGAGGGCCCCGGGCACCTGAGTCCCGCCTTGCCCCTGTTCCCACCCCCTCCCCTCGCTCCCTGCACTGGCCGGTACCCTCTTCTCTGCCCTTCTACCGCACTGCTCTGGACCTTTACAACGTGATAAACACTGGTCACTCATCAGATACTATCCCCGAGCCCTCACCTGAGCCAGCGCCCACCCCCCTACTCTGTCTCTTCACGGAACATGCCCCGCTCTGAAATCATCTGCTATGTGCGCTCACAGATGCACAGCCCGCATGGCACAGGCAGGGCCTGGGCGTGTGGGGGTGGGGGGCGGCGGGAGCGGAGGCCATGCTGGTTCCTGCGCCTCTCTCCCCAGAGGCATCTGTGAGACGTGCCACCTGCAGCCACAGCCTGTGCCCCAGGAGCTCCCCACCCTGACTTTTCAC
The DNA here is from genome assembly GCF_964270905.1 of Leucopleurus acutus. Taxonomy (NCBI): domain Eukaryota; kingdom Metazoa; phylum Chordata; class Mammalia; order Artiodactyla; family Delphinidae; genus Leucopleurus; species Leucopleurus acutus. The sequence goes on along the minus strand of NC_139155.1, from coordinate 64,936,565 downwards.
CCCACAGATGACCTGGGCCTGCTCTGAAACTGGGCATCAGAGACTCACAGGAAGGACAACTCGGGGTCTGGCGGCATTCACTGGGCATCGTGTGGAGACCCCTGCCCCTGCTGTCCAGCCCTCTACCAGCCAAGCAGGCCACGGTGCACCTGCCCCTTCATGCTACTGTCCCCAGGCGCTCAGCTGGGCTTTTAAGATTCGGCTCGGGACTCGTCCATGCCTTCAGAGAAATGTGAGGCCCTACCACCTGACCTGTGCATGAAGTCCTGCACGTCTGGGCCCCCTGCACGGCACTCCACTCTGCAGCCGAGGCCCCGCCACTCCCACCTCCAAGCCGCACCCTTGCTGGGCGACCAAGCAGGTCTGCGGGTGAGAATCGGAAGAGCCGGCCCTTCCCAGCAGGAACCACGTGTCTGGTGAGCCACGTCGGCACAGCAGGACTGGAAAGCGAAGCAGCAGCAGGCAGCCCGTGGACACATCACACGGGACCAAACCGCCCTGCGCACCACTCGGCCTGGCCACGAGGGGTGCCACGCAGACCGGTGCCTGTCTGTGCACTGCGCCGACTGCTCATCAACGCTATCGTTTATTAAGAAATACATACTCCTGCCGACCCAGGAGGCGCACAGGGGACACACAGTGGGAAAAACAGACACAGAGTCATCTTCATGGGTTGACATCCAGTGCGGGGTTAAATACGTGAATGAGGGGACATCAGAGGTGTAGGTGCTGAGGGGAAGAGGGGGAGGGGCAGAAAGTGCAGTCAGCGGTTAGCCAGGAGCCCCAGGAAGGCCGCCCGGTGCAGGGGGCATTTTAGGAAGAACTGGACAAGCTGAGAGAGAGCAGGGTGGGGCTCCCAGGGGAGGGTCTGGGCAGAGCAGGGCCTGAGGCCTCCACAGAGGATGCAGGAAACTCACAGAATGGGGACTGGGAGCCGTCAGGGGGGTGGGGGGTGGTGAGGGGCGGCTGGACTGTGGGGCCAGGCCCCCCGAGCAGGCTCCCCAGCTTCAACCTGTATCACCCACATGCCATTCCCTCCCCCAGAAAGGGCCCACCAGCCCCCCAGAGTCTGACAGCTCCACCCTCAGCTGCACTGAGCCCCACGGCCCTGGAGGGCCAGGTGTCCTGGTCGCGGTGCCAGCCTAGGCTTTTGTTCCACCACTCCGGGAGCACCTGTGAGCGGCCGCCCTGAGCTAAGGCGCTGCTCTGTGAGGAGACATTGGTCAGATGTCATCCTTCACTGTGTCCCAGAAGCACCCGGCTCCTCTGGAGTCTGTGACACATGGGAAACCCTGGATGTGGCCATCAGCGTGCTCACCTACCAGGTGGCACGCTCCCCCAAGGTCACAGTGCCCACGAGGCTCTGCCTCCCCGGCAGCAGGCCTTCCCTGACCAGCTGTGTCCGGCCCCAATGCTGGCAGGCCCTCACGACCCCAACCAGGCAGGACCCCGACCTGGGGATGGTCTCCCAGCAGCCTACCAGCCGACACCATCCCATGGGTGGGGATTATAGGTGGGTGTGAGGGCCTGAACGGACCCCACGGCTGAGAGCTGTTTAGTCACCAAGAAAGCCTCTCATCAGGGAGCAGGTGACGGTCCCAGGTGGATTTTCAACTGCCTGACAACTTTCTGTATGGCTGCCCACAAGCCCCATCAGGATAATAAAAAGATGACACTCAGTTACAAGAGAATGTCAGAGAAGCCAGCTGTCGGACTCACAAGGACCCTCCCTGTGGCTGATCCCGCCTATTTGGAACCATGCAGTTGGGTGTAGCCAACTCTGCAAGTCCACGTCCCCATCATGGTTACAGGACAAAGATGCAGCACAGAGCGGACTAGGGACCACCCTCCAGGGGCCACAGGCTGCGCACAGGAACACAGGTGTTGGTCCCACAGCTGCACCCCACACATCCCCACTGCTTCTCTCCCAGGACATCCCCCTTCTTTCTCACCCGTGCCCTTTTTCTGATAGTTGGCCATAATGAGAAACTGAAGCAGGTTAAGAAAAATAAATTCATATTTCTTTTAAAAGAAATTAACTAGCAAGGAGGTTGAATCAGTAATTAAAAACCTCCCTACAAAGAAAAGCCCTGGACCGGATGGCTTTACTGGTGAATCCTACCAAACGTTTAAAGAAGAACTAATACCAATCCTTATCAAATCCTGCCAAAAACAGGATGGACTTGAGGGGGAAGGGTAAGCTGGGACGAAGTGAGAGAGTGGCACGGACTTATAAATACTACCACATGTAAAACAGATCGATAGTGGGAAGCAGCCGCATAGCACAGGGAGATCAGCTCGTTGCTTTGTAACCATCCAGAGGGGTGGCAAGGAGATGCAAGAGGGAGGAGATATGGGGATATATGTATATGTATAGCTTATTCACTTCGTTATAAAGCAGAAACTAACACACCATTGTAAAGCAATTGTGCTCCAATAAAGATGTTAAAAAAAAAAATCCTGCCAAAAAACTGAAGAGCAAGGAACACTTCATAACTCATTGCCTTGATACCAAAGCCAGGCAAAGATACTACAAGAAAGGAAAACTATAGACCAATACTTCTTACGAACATTGATATGAAAATCCTCAACAGACTTCCCTGGTGGCGCAGTGGTTAAGAATCCACCTGCCAATGCAAGAGACATGGGTTCGAGCCCAGGTCCGGGAAGATCCCACATGCCGCAGAGCAACTAAGCCCATGCGCCACAACTACTGAGCCTGTGCTCTAGAGCCCAAGAGCCACAACTACTGAAGCCCGTGAACCCAGAGCCTATGCTCTGCAACAAAGAGAAGCCACCACAATGAGAAGCCCGCACACCGCAATGAAAAGTAGCCCCCACTCGCTGCTACTAGAGAAAGCCCACACGCAGCAAGGAAGACCCAATGCAGCCATAAATAAATTTAAAAAAATAAATTCAACAAAATACTAGCAAAACCGAATTCAACAGCACATTAGAAGAATTACACATCATTATAAATGATACAACAACATAAATCAATTATAAAAAGTGGAATCTATTATGGCAATGCAGGGATGGCTCAATAAGAAAACCGATCAATGCAATAAACCACTTGAACAGAATGAAGGACAAAAACCATATGATCGGGGCTTCCCTGGTGGCGCAGTGGTTGGGAGTCCACCTGCCGATTCAGGGGACATGGATTCATGCCCCAGTCCAGGAAGATCCCACATGCCACAGAGCGGCTGGGCCCGTGAGCCATGGCCACTGGGCTTGGGCGTCCAGAACCTGTGCTCCGAAACGGGAGAGGCCACAACAGTGAGAGGCCCACGTACCACAAAAAACAAACAAACAAAAAAAACCCATATCATGTCAACAGATGCAGAAAAAAGCATTTGACAAAATTGAACACGCTTTCGTGGTAAAAGCACTCAATAAACTAAGAATAAGTGGAAACTACGTCAACATAAAATTAATACACAAAAAAATCAATGTAAATATCATACTCAATGGTGAAAGAATGGTAACTTTTCCTCTAAGATCAGGAACTAGCCAAGGATACCCACTCTTGCCACTTTTATTCAACATAGCATTGGAATTTCTAGCCAGAGCAATTAGGCAAAAAAAAGAAATAGAAGATATCCATTTGGAAAGGAAGAAGTAAAGTTATCTCTGTTCCCAGGTAATATGATCTTATTTGTAGAACACCTTAAAGATTCTACCAAAACACTATTAGAATAAATGAATTCAGCAAAGTAGGAGGATACAAAGTCAACACACAAAAATCGGTTGCATTTCTACACACTAACAATGAACAATCTGAAATTAAGAAAAAAATTCCAATTACAATAGCATCAAAAAGACTAAAATATTTAGAAATTAACTTAGCTAAGGAGATGAAAGACTTCCACAATGAAAACTATAAAACACACTGAAGGGACTTCCCTGGTGGCGTAGTGGTTAAGAATCCACCTGCCAATGCAGGGGACATGGGTTCGAGCCCTGGTCTGGGAAGATCCCACATGCCATGGAGCAACTAAGCCCATGTGCCACAACTACTGAGCCTGCACTCTAGAGCCCGTGGGACACAACTACTGAAGCCCATGCACCTAGAGCCTGTGCTCCACAACAAAGAGAAGCCACCACAATGAGAAGCCCGCGCACCACAACGAAGAGTAGCCCCCATTCTCACAACTGGAGAAAGCCTGTGTACAGCAGCAAAGGCCCAAGGCAGCCAAAAATAAATAAATAAATTTAAATTTTAAATTAATTAATTAATTTAAATACATGCTGGGGCAACCAGTGGTTGAAAGTCCATCTGCCGATGCAGGGGACGCGGGTTCGTGCCCCGGTCCAGGAAGATCCCACATGCCACGGAGAGGCTAGGCCTGTGAGCCATGGCTGCTGAGCCTGCACGTCTGGACCCTGTGCTCCGCAACAGGAGAGGCCACCACAGTGAGAGGCCCGCATACCACAAAAAAAAAAAAAAAAAAACACAAAAATCATGCTGAAGTAAATTAAACACATAAATAAATGGAAAAACATCCCACGTTCATGGATTGGGAGACAATATTATAAAGATGTGAAGATTGCCCAAAGCAGTCTACAAATACAATGTAATATCTATCAAAATCCCAACAATAAAGGGCTTCCCTGGTGGTGCAGTGGTTGAGAGTCCACCTGCCGATGCAGGGGACACGGGTTTGTGCCCTGGTCCGGGAGGATCCCGTGTGCCATGGAGTGGCTAGGACCATGAGCCATGGCCGCTGAGCTTGTGCGTCTGGAGCCTGTGCTCCGCAACAGGAGAGGCCACAATAGTGGGAGGCCCATGAACTGCCAAAAAAAAAAAAAAAAAAATCCCAACAATATTTTTGCAGAAATAGAATAAAATCTATTTTAAAATTCATATGGAGGGACTTCCCTGGCAGATCAGTGGTTAACACTCTGTGCTTCCACTGCAGGGGGCCTGGGTTCAATCTCTGGCTGGGGAACTAAGATCCCACATGCACAGGGTTCGGCCAAGAAAAAAAAAATTCATATGGAATCTAAGGACAAAGGACGTCCAGCCAAAACAATGATGAAAAAGAACAAAACTGGAAGACTCACACTTCCTAATTTCTAAACTTACTGCAAAGCTACAATAATCAAAACAGTGTTGTACCAACATAAAAACAGACAATAGACCAGTGGGACAGCCCATAAATAAACCCTCAAATATGTGGTCAAATGATTTTCAACAAAATTGACAAGACCATTCAATGAGGAAAAGATAGTCTTTTCAACAAATGGTTTTGGGAAAACAGGATATACATATGCAAAAAAAACGAAGCTGGACCCTTACCTAACACCATATGCAAAGATTAACTCAAAATGGATGGAACATATAAGTGTAAGAGCTAAATCTATAAAACTCTTAGAAGAACACAGAGTGAAAGCTTTATGACATTGGATTTGGCAATGATTTCTCGGATATGCCACCAACGGCATACACAATAAATGAAAAAATAGACAAACTGGACTTTACCAAAATAAAAAAATTCTATGCATCAAAGGGCACTATCAACAACATAAGAAGGCAACCCACAGAATAGAAGAAAATATTTGCAAATCACTTTATCTGAAAAGGGACTGCTATCTAGAAGACCCAGGGAACCGCTAAAGCTTAACAACAAAAACCTGATTCAAAAACACAAAGGACTTAAGCAGCCTTAGAGGATAAACAAATGGCCAATAAACACATGCAAAGATATTCAAGGTCACTGATCAACAGGGAAATGGGCTTCCCTGGTGGCGCAGTGGTTGAGAGTCCGCCTGCGGATGCAGGGAACAGGGGTTTGTGCCCCGGTCCGGGAAGATCCCACATCCCACATGCCGCGGAGCGGCTGGGCCCGTGAGCCATGGCCACTGAGCCTGCGCGTCCGGAGCCTGTGCTCCGCAACGGGAGAGGCTGCAACAGTGAAAGGCCCACGTACCGTAAAAAAAAACAAACAAACAGGGAAATGCAAATCAAAACCACAATGAGATATTGCTTCATACCAAGCAGGCTCTGCAGCAGGCAGGCCTGGGCCCAAACCCCAGCTCTACCACTTCTCAGCAGGGCAGTTGGGGGTAGGTGGCCCCACCTCTTCACTTGTAACACAGCATCTTCCCCCAGGATGGTGGAGGTTACTGAGACAGTATGGGGTGTGCTTGGCGCAGCCTGCCCACAGGAAGAGTGTGGCAGTGTGCTCATCTTACTGTAGCCTTCCCTGCTCTACCTGTCAGCTGGCACAACCTCCTTTGTACCACCCAGGCTCTGCTCCACACCTGGCAAGGCCACAGCAGCACTCCAAATGCGCCCAGAATGTGATACCTTACTCAGAAGTCAGCCCACACCTTTCCTGGGATAAGCTGCCTGAAGGACAGCTTTCCAGAAGCCCTGTCCCTCAGCATGAATCCCAGACAGGCTTCTGTTGAAGCCTCCACGTAGCTTCAGCACCCCATGACCCCCACCAGTACAAGGAAGGCCCTGGTGCAGGGCAGGGAGCTGCCTACCTTGATAATGACACGCTGGTCTGACTGGTCCTCCAGGATGCTGTCTGTGGGGTAGGACTCGATCTGCTGTCTGATGGCGGAGGCGATGGCTGGTACGAACGTCAGTGGGTTCAAATCCAGGTCATCACAGAGAATTTCTGAAAACATCTCAGGGGTCATCAGCTTCTCTGAAATGAGGTGAGAGGTATGGATTGCTGGTGGACTGCAGGGCCTAATGTCACCGTGCTCAGCCCTGACCTCCCCCAGCCTGTCCTCCTCTGCCAACCCACCTGGATGAAGATGAGCATAAAGATGAGGACGATGGATCCTCCCAGACACGGTAAGGAGAGGAAGCACAAGACGAACACCCCGCTTCTGGCCCTCAATCCATACACACCACCCCCCCTACACCTCTGGAGGTGGTCAAGACCCTATGTGCTCCCCAACCCCAGGCTCCCCGCTCCCGGGCTTAGGACTGCACGGCTCTGTTAGTTCTAACCAGTGAGCTGTCTGGGAAGGGGGGAAGCAAAGGCACTTCAGAGCTGACGTGCCACTTCCTCCCCTCTTCCAACCCAGGCAACCAGGGAAGCCCACGTGGAGACACAGGGCGAAGATGGCCTCAAAGGAAACCAACGTTGCCAACACCCTGACTCAAGAACTGGGAGGAGATAAAACCTGCTGTTATGCCCCCCAGGCTGTGGGACTTTGTCACCGCGGCCTGAGCTAACACAGGTTCCTTCTGGACAAGCCACTTGGAAGCCAGCATCCACTGGAAGATGGAGCAGGTGCATGTCTATCCACCACTTCCTCCACAGTGGAAATCCCTCAGAGATCACCTGGGGCTGCGTGTGGCTTTTTACAACCCCCCACTGAGTTTCTGACTCTGTGGGCAGCACATGCACTCAACCAGGCGACAGCGTGGGGGTGGGTACGGATCCTGGATCCTGGAGATCCAGGCCTCAGGGGTGAGCTTCATGGGGACTGTCCACTACTGGCCGGACTACAGCAAGGTCCTGTGCAATCAACTGTTTTCCCCAGACCTGCCCTTTCTCATAACCCAAACTTCAATGACCACGTGCCAAACTGGGATGAGCCACAGAGAAGGGAAAAAAAAGAGTGAATTCCCGGGTTTCCCTGGTGGCGCAGTGGTTTAAGAATCCGCCTGCCAATGCAGGGGACACAGGTTCAAGCCCTGGTCCGGGAGGATCCCACGTGCCGTGGAGCAACTAAGCCTTGCGCCACAACTACTGAGCCTGCGCTCTAGAGCCCGCAAGCCACAACTACTGAGCCTGCACGCTACAACTACTGAGGCCCACACGCCTAGAGCCCATGCTCCGCAACAAGATAAGCCACTGCAATGAGAAGCCTGTGCACTGCAGCGAAGAGTAGACCCCGCTCTCTGCAACTAGAGAAAGCCCGCACGCAACAATGAAGACCCAATGCAGCCAAAAGTAAAAATAAGTAAAATAAATAAATTTATATATATATAAAAAAAGAATGAATTCCCTCACAAGCACTCGGCATGATTCCATCTTCAAGAACGGGGTCTGCTGGGACTTCCCTGATGGTGCAGTGGCTAAGAATCTGCCTGCCAATGCAGAGGACACAGGTTTGAGCCCTGGTCCGGGAAGATCCCACCTGTGGCAGAGCAACTAAGCCCATGCGCCACAACTACTGAGCCTAAGCTCTAGAGCCCATGAGCCAAAACTACTGAGCCTGTGTGCCACAACTACTGAAGCCCACATGCCTAGAGCCCGTGCTCTGCAATGAGAAGCCACCACAATGAGAAGCCCACACACTGCAATGAAGAATAGCCCCTGCTCACTGCAACTAGAGAAAGCCCGCACGCAACAAAGAAGGAAGGGAGGAAGGGAGGGAGGGAGGAAGAAAAGAAAGAAATAACTAAATAAATAAATAGAATGAGGTCTGTTAACAGACAACTGACCCCACTGTTTCACTAGCCCAGAAGAAGAGCTAGAGACCAACCCTCCTCACAGCACCATTGTGCCAGACCTGAACGCTCAGCCAGCCTACTATTGATAACGCATACATCCAGTTTTGGAGAAGCAGCAGGGAGCTAAGGTGCTCAGGCCAAGCATCCTATGAGTATATTGTACAGAGGATTTTAAAAGTTAATTTTTTTAGTCTATGATCGTTGTAGATTCAGATGCTGCCTTGATTACTGCAGCTCCACACCAAGTCTTGGGATTAGGAAGACTCATTCCTCCTACTTTCTTCTTTTCCAAAATTGCTTTAGCTACTCTAGTTCCTTTGCCTTTCCATTGAAATTTTAGAACAATTTTGTCTAAATCTACAAAATGTCTTGCTGGGATTTTCAAAGAAATTGCTTATAAACTTGCATATTAAAAGGGAAGAGATATGGAGATATATGTATATGTATAACTGACTCACTTTGTTATAAAGCAGAAACTAACACACCATTGTAAAGCAATTATACTCCAATAAAAATGAAAAAAAAAATAAACTTGCATATTATTTTAGGGAGAATTAACATCTTGAATCTTCTGATCCATGAACATAGTTGTCTGTCCATTTATTCAGATCTCCTTTAATTACTTCCATCAGTGCTTTATAGTTTTCAGCATACAAAATGTTTCCTGAAACAAACTATATGTTTGTAAGATTTACACCTTTTTTCTTAACTGAGTAACTCTAAATAATAACATATTTTTATACTGGACATTTGAGTGTCCACGTGTTCACTGACAGTATATAATGTATAGAAATACAATTGACTTTTGCATGTCTATTTTGGGTCTTGTGACCTTGCTAAGACTCGGTTATTAGTTCTAGCAGGTTTTTTTGGTAAGTCTCTTGAGATTTTCTATGTAGATAATCATGCCATCTACAAATAAAGACAGTTTTATTTCTCCCTTTCTGAAGCGTATGTTTTTTATATCATTTTCCTGTCTTATTACTCTGACTAGTACTGCCAGCACTATGTTGTCTATTCCCAATTTCCTGAGTTTTTATCAAGAACGAGTGCTGGATTTTGTTAAATGCTTTTTTTGTATCAATTGATATAATCAAGGGATTTATTTATCTTTTCTAGTCTGTTAATATGATGGATCACACTGACTGATTTTCAAACAATGAACCAGGTTTGCATTCCAGGATTTGAACCCAAAGCCCACACCGTCCAAATCTACTCCACAGTGCTCTGAATGTCACAATCAGAGTCCAGGGTCCCCCTGATGGGCAGCAGGCAGGAAACAAGACTGTGTGCAAGATGGTGGGTTGGCCACCACATACCGTTCATGTTCCAGGTAAAGGCGTCCCGCAGCTTCTGCCCGTCTATCTCCATGTCCAGTCGGATGGGAACCAGCACCTCGGGCTGGGACGCGTTCTCATGGATCACAGCTGGGTCGTGGTCGTCAAAGCTGGAAGGGAGGCAGCAGCATGCTCAGCAAGGGGGGCTGAGATCCCTGCACCCAAGGCCTCCCTCTCTGCACCACTGGTCACTGTGACCTAACCAGAGGGGAAACCCTGCTTCTTACAGGGACTTGTCCACTATGGGCTGAGTTGGCAGAGACAGTGCCAGCAGGGGTCCACGGACACGTGGGATGGGAGGGGAGATGCTGACTTGGGCAGCAGGACAAGACGGAGATGTCCGAAGTAAGGGAGATTTAAGCCCCAAAGCAGGAAGGACTTTCCCAGGAAACTGTAGGAAAGGAAGGGTACTCCCAAAAGTGGAAGCCCTTGAGCAAAGGCCGAGGGGCAGGAGAGTCAAGAGCTGCTGAGGGAAGGAGGGGTGCAGATGGGGCGGGGGAGCAGTGGCAGGATGCTGGGAAGCCACAGGGGTCCAAGTGCCCACAGTTCTCCATCTCCAGCCTCGACCCCGAGGGAGCCCCCGGAAGACTGAGAGCAAGGCAGTTCTGTGCTCACACCTGTATTTTAGGAAGACGGAGCGGGAAGATATGGGGTGAGGGTGGGCACAGGAAACCCAAGGGTGGAAGACCGAGGGTTGAGAACTGTTCTCAGAGAGCTGGGGGCACAGATGACAAATAAACAAACAAATGAGGAAAACACCCCCCTCTCCCCGCCCAGACACGAATGCTCTAGGACAGAGTGGCCATTCTAAAAGGGGAGGACCACTCTGAGAAGTGACATTCAAACAGGGATGGGGAGGAAGAAAAAGGAAGGGGGAGGAGGGAAGGAGGAGGGAGAAAGGGATGAGCCTGCAGATGCTGGCAGGAAGTGAGGGAATAGCGAGGGCAGGAGTGCCTGGGCAGCTGAAGAGCGCTGAGGAGGCCACTGTGCCTGAGGTGAAGGGAGGCAGGAGCCGGGGCCAGAGAGCGGCAGCCACCACCAGGACTCTGTCACGTGGATGCTGGTGTGACAGGGCATCTAGAGGACCTGCCCTGAGTGAAGGGGCACACGCCCAGTGGGGAGCTGGCCAAGGGTGGTTGGATTCTGGACACTTGGAGAGCTGAGCAAGTAGAATTTGTGGAGACTGGCTCTATGCTGTGAGAAGGAGGAAGGGTTCCAGGATTGTGGCCCAGGCACAGGAAGGACGGGATTGCTGTGTCCTGGGCTAGAGAAGCCTGCAGGCAGCCTGTGCTGGAGGTGCCTGGGGCGGCATTCAGAGGACAGCTTAGTGGGCAGGAGCTTGAAAAATGGCCCCCCAGAGACATCTATGTCCTAAGTCTTGGAACCTGTGACTGTCACCTTACAGAGCAAAAAAGGAGAGGGAGCCTTGTCCAAGTGGGCCCTAAATTACATCACAAGTGTCCTCACAAGAAAGAGAGGGAGAGGGAGTTCCCTGGTGGCCTAGCGGTTAGGATTCCAGGTTTTCACTGCGGTGGCCCAGGTTCAGTCCCTGGTCAGGGAACTGAGATCCTGCAAGCCACGCGGCACGGCCAGAAAAAAAAAAGAGAGAGTGACAGAGAAAGAGAGGGAGATTTCACACACACAGAGGAGGCCATGTGACCAGGGAGGAAGAGACTGGAGTGATGCTGCCACGAGCCAAGGAACGTGGCAGCTGCCAGCAGCTGGAAGGGACCCTGGAGGGAGCAGGGCCTGGCAACACCTTGATTCCGGCCCAGTGAAACTCCCGGCCTCTGGAACTGTGTGAGAATAAACTTGTGTTGCTTCAAGCCACCCAGTTTGTGGCGTTCTGTTCGGGCACCACGGGCAACTAAGCATCGAGTCATGTGGATGGCAGAGAAAAGGTCCAGGGACTGCACCCAGGAACGTTACCTGAGGAGCCGGGGGTGAGCGCAGGCAGAGCCAGGCTGGACCACGCAGAGGCCAGTCATGCTGGACGCTGAGGGAGACCAGCCCCAAGGAGGAGCAGTGCAGAGTTTCTGGGACAGGAGGTCAAAGCAGAGCGTTTTTCTGGGGAGGAGGAAACTAAAACATGCTGGAGGACCTCGGTGGAGTCAGAGAGCGAGGCCCACTCACCACAGCGGGAACGTCCTCTTCTTGTCCCGGCCCATGCGGTTCCTGTTGATGGTGGTGGAGCAGGGCACGGCGTCCAGGTGGTGGGAGCTGTTGGGCAGGGTGGGCACCCACTGGCTGTTCCTCTTAGCCTTCTGTTCCCTGGGAGACATGGAAATACCTCCGCTCAGTCTACGAGCCGAAACTGCCCACCAGGCATCAGGTCGTGGTCAATGCCCACTGTGCCCTTGCTGGGCCCCAGGTCCCAGTGGGGACCTCTGTGCACCCCAGACTCCGCGGGTGTCTATTCCCTAGGCTCCCACCAGCACTGCTCCTGGGTTAGGGGAGGTGCAGAGGGGCCCCAGCCCAGTGCCTCAGCCATGACCCAACGTGCTACATGCTGACCCAACGTGCTACAGCCGCACGGAAGCACAGTCCCTCCTGCCAGGAGGAGACTGTACAAGAAGGCTGCCCAGTAGAGCAGCCCTGGAGCAAAGGCTTAAATGCTGAGTCACGGTTCATGGGTGGAGGAGAGGAGAGCATTTCAGGAAGAACACAGAGGGCAGCAGGGCTGGAGACACAGAGAGGGTCCTGATTACAGGGGCTGGCGTGCTCTGCAGGAAACGGATGCACTCAGCAGGTGGCTGTGAGTCGCTGGAGGTCTGAAGCAGCCAGAGACTCAGACTGTTATTTTAGACATGCAGTCCAGGCTGAGACAGACTAGGCAACGGCTCTGGCCTCTGGGCCTTCAGACCAGTAGAAGTGAGAAGACACATTGGTAAATACTCTCTAGAAAATGATGCTCAAAGTAATCCAAGGAACCCATGTCCCAAAAGAGCTCACTCTTCTCTCCAAATTACAAGTTGCTTTTACTACTAGGAAAGTACCAAAAGCTGACCGACAGGAGTGGGTGGGCTCCCACATTGCTCTGCGAGCCCCTTCATCACCCTCGGGCCGTGTCCCTAGTAACCTGGGAGCAACGTGAGGGCAGCAACTGTACGTAACTCACCTTTCCATCCCCAACCTCTGTACCATGTCACCTTCATGATTTTCCGTAACCGCATCACTTGAAACAATAGCCTGCCCCCCGCCTTAGTGCTCCCGCCATCTCATGCACCTAAACGCATGTTTTCTTGAAAGCTGAAAGCGTCACGCAGGTATTCTGCACGTCTCGCTCATGTGAGCCAGGTTTCGGGTTGCTGCAGGGTCTACTTACCCACAACACATCGTGTAACCCCAGACTATTTGGGTGTCTGCATCTTCGCTCACACAGCCTTTCCCTGAGGCAGGACACTCAAGGGGCTCCCTAGTTCCCTTTATAATTCACATGCCACCAATAGCATCTCTGTACTTATAATGGTTTTTGTTTACGGTATAAATTATTTCCCTGGGACAAATTCCCAGGGGTGGAATTAATAGATCAGAGACCAACAAAAAACTTTGGGGCCGCAATGCCTGAGGCAGAGCCGCCACGGTGGGCGTGAGTGTGCCCACTCCATGACGCCCTCCCCGGTTCTTTATGTTGCTAGTTATTTTTTTATTCTGCATTTTTAAAATCACACCCAAGAACAAACATCATTCCCTGTGTTTGTTTACTCCTGTGCTTCAGTGTGGATCACACTTTACCTATTTGTCTACATAAAATAGAGGAAATACTTGGGGTATCCAAGTTTTTCTTATAAATCTAAATGAACAAACTCTACAAGGTAGCAACTTCCCAATTTCTCCTGTTTAACTGTTAGTGTAAATGCTCTTTCAAAGGATCTAGGTTGATATGTTCAAATCTATTGTTTGTTTTTTTTGTGAGTTGATCTGGGCCGCTAATTGTTCTGACAGATTAGTGAATCCCACTTTCAAAGCATTTCTTAATGACTCTCCAGAACCCAAGACTTGACTTATGTTTCTTAGAAATTCCAAAGTCAGAAAAAACTTCGAAGCCTGGCTAAGACGATCTGTAAACACAGTGGGTAAATTGCTGAAAAGTATTTTGGCTCCAGGGCATGAGAAAAATACCCGTGGGTGTCCCGAGAGCGAGCCGAGCCCGGGGGTGCAGTACCTGAGGTAGGTGGGGGGTTCCGTGCTGATGGATACAGCCTTGTACTTCTCATCGTTGCCATCCAGAATCTCTTCCACCTCGGAGGCTTTTAACAGAGTTACGCTGGTGGCCAGGGTCGTGTATCCATGATCTGCAACCAGAGATGCGGCTGCGGTCACCCTGCGGGAGGGCAGTGAGTAGCAGCAGCCAGGAGATGCAGTGCACTGAGGTCCTCACATGCAGGAGGTGGGAAAGCGGGCGTCAACCTCACTACTGCCCAATGCTGGCCTCTTCCAAAGGGGCGGTCTGGACCCTGGCTTTCTCTAGAGGCCCTCCCGGGTCAGCACTCCCTGGATGGACGGGGACTAACGTGTCCCGGGAGGAGCACTGGCTCCAGGCACAGGGGACGCCCATGGGCAGCTCAGCCCACGGGGCCTCTCGGGGAAAGGAAGGCTCCAGAGTGACACCGCCAGTGGGAAGAGGTCTGACACCGCTGCAGTCCACGACACGAAGCAAGGTGGAGATGAAATGAGGGATGAGAAACACTTTTCTTTTAAAACAAGAGCCCAGAGAGTTGGAAAGAGCTGCTGTACACCAAACAGGAATTCCTGGCCCAGCGCCAGTGGATGCGAGCTGCCCGGGAGCGGGGAGTTCTAGGCAGTTCGACCACAGCTCACCTAGGAAGCCTGGTGGAGAGACAGATGGTTACAGGAAAGAGTCTCCCGAGCGCGAGGCCAAAGAGTCGCCAAGGCTTCCAAGGGGCAAGCGCAGCTGGGGACGCACTGGTTAGTGACTGGCGCTCCACTGGGGCGGAGGGAGGACCAGGGAGGCTTTGGAAAGCGCGGGAGGGAGTGAAAAGTTACAGCAGCGCATAGAAAAGCAGCTCCGGCTCCTGCATTAAAAGAACATGGTAGACGAGACCAACGCAGGGCCTACAGACATACCGGCACGGGACAGACTGTAAAGCGCACATGCACACACGCAGGGACGCAGGCACACGCACGCAAACGGGCACACGCACGCAAACGGGCACACGCACGCAAACGGGCACACGCACGCAAACGGGCGACGCGCACGCACGCAGGCACACGCACACGAGGCCCGGGCCAGCTCCGCCAGGCAACCCTGCCAAAGGGAAGGCAGCTTCGACCAAGCCCAGAGGCACAGGGCCTCTCCCCAGCTCAGAGGTGAGGAGCACCCTCTGCCCGCCCTCCCGGGTCGGGTGGCAGCGCCCCACAGCCCCAAGCGGGACATGCACACGAGCACCAGCGGACCGACTGCCAGAACCAAGTGCCACACGATGGATGTGCGCTGGGAAGCGAAGCGGTGAAAGCCCGAGGGGAGAGGGGGCTGGGGCGGCCCCCCGCCGCCCGGGCGCATGGAGGGTGACGATGGCAACACGCCCGCGGCATATGGTAGAGCATCACAGCATTCCTAAAACGTTTTCAGACCAGTGGTCTTCACAACACCCTCTCCGCCCTGGCCCCGCCCCCTCCACCTACTGCCCGCTGCCAACACCTGACCCTGACCAACCCTGACGGAGGACCACCCGCTCCAGGGGGCCCCCAGGACACTCCGCCACCCTAAGGTCAGGGCTGCCGTGAAGACGCTCCGGAGTGAAAACGTTTTATCTTCATGACATAAGCGAGTGGTTTTGAAACAGGTTTACAAACCCTCGTGAAGACGCACCCTTAGTGTTAGGTTTTGTTTTTTTACCATGTGACGATGCAACTATTTTCTTCCTCTCTTCCACAGTGGCTAGTCGCCTCCAGAGCGAGGGGTATCTCTTGTACAGAGAACCTCGGAACATACGGAGGTAGTTTCCCACCTATGAGTAAAGCGAGAAGGCTCATTATGAGGGTCGCAGCTCCTCGAGGAAGGGGAGGGCCCTGGCTCAGAGGCTCTGCTGGATGAGTGACAGACAAACACACCTCGACTTGGCCCCCAGGCCTCCAGGCGCCAGGCTTCCAGCAGCAGTAAAAATACATTCTGCTGACATCAGGGGTTCAACAGCAGTTCGTATCTGGCCTACATCTGTTCCTCTGGCAGGGGTAATAACATCTGCATCCTGACGACAGGACCAAATTCAGAAAGGCCTGACCAGACACTGGGGAGGCAGGCCCCCCGAGCTCACTAAGCAGCTCGATGTGATTCTGATTTTGGACTAAGGATCTCTGGCACTTTCCAGAAATGCAAGGCCTCTCTGACTTTCTTTTATCTTAAGACTTTGATATTTTTACGATGTAATAAAGACCAAAAAGGTCTTTTAATTTTAGACAGATGCAGGATAATTTCCCCCATGGCCTTTGTTGCTTTGTTTAGTAACAAAACTCAAACCAGAAATACCAAAGGAATTTTCCAAAGAGTTTAAAATGCACTTATCAGCAGTCCTTAGATTGCTATATAAATCATTACTGCCCCAAACAATAGCTTCAGTTTGCCTGTACCAAATACTCGAAGTACGACTTACTTGATGAAAAGAAATCTAGTCCTAAAGTTTTTATAAAGAAACTCCATTGTTTCACTGACTTTTCAAAAACGAACACTTGAGTCACATGGCCAGGGACAGCAGGTGGACTGGGTGCTGGCTCCACCTGTGACCAGGCATCACTTCCCTTTTCTGGGTCTCCCTGCTTCTCTGTCAGATGTTCATCAGCTGTGAGGTTCACCCACGAAGGACCACTTCTACTACTTTCCCACTTACCTACCCCATTATAGTATATTTATTTTTAAAAAGTTTCTCCATTTTTCATGAATCAAAGATTTACATGATGCCCAACCAGGGCTGCCGAACAGTGCAAGAGAAAGTGGCCACAGGGTCACTGGTGCTCCCCACTGCAGGCACAGACCCATGCGAGTTATTTGGCTTGAGTGTGGTTACCGTCCAAGGGTAAACACATAGTTTCCATTAGGTTTTTGAAAAGACACTGACTATAATGCCCCCACTACTACTTTGCAGGTACTGCAGACCTCCCACACTCCTAGGCCCTTCCCAAGGTCCCTTCAGAACTTAGGAGACCAGGCCTGCCTTCCTGGGTTTTCCCTGAACCAGCCTTTGCCACCTCTGGACCCGGGTTTCCCAAATGGAAAACCAAGGTGTGGTTATGGGGATTTCCTAGGATCCTCTCAGCAGTGACTCTGGCATGGTGACAACGGCTGCCTGCAGATGGCAGGAGAAGGGTGACACGCTCACTGCACCTATGGATGCTCTCCCAAGGCTGCTACACCCAAGTGTGTGGGGACGCTGAGGGTGTTGCTCTGGCGGGTCCACCTCTCTGAATATGGTGCCTGTTTGCCAAGGGCAAGGGGCCTGGGGGTCATCCACCCAATGCTGTCAGAGGAGCTGCTGCTTATCAGTAGACAGCACTCTGACCCTGAACCCTTCCCAGGCCTCCCAAGGCCTGATGATTGTTAAGCCAGGCCCCAGAAAGCAAACTGCCTCTCCCTTCTCCCATGTGGTCTCTATATACTGTATCTCAGGACAAACGTTCTCACTCAACAGGGCTGAAAGAGAAGACTGCAGTTAGCTGTCTAGAATCTAAAATGTGCTAAGGGGAAGATCTTAGAGACCATCTAGTCTAAGCATCTCATTACATACATGAGAAAAGTGACACACAGGCAGAGCTGGAACCAGGCCTCCTGATGTTCTGCCCACCTGGCTGTGGGCTCCACCTAATAAACGCAAGCTTGATTTTCAAAAGTACCACCGACTCAGGGTCAATGCTAAACTGACTGCTCTTCCTGCCCGTTAGATCAGGTAAAGGTTTCTTTCTTTCTTTTTTTTTCTTAAATTAACTACTAATTTATTTTTGGCTGCACTGGGTCTTCGCTGCTACGTGCAGGCTTTCTCTAGTGGCAGTGAGCAGGGCCTACTCTTCGTTGTGGTGCATGGACTTCTCATTGCGGTGGCTTCTCTTGTTGCAGAGCACAGGCTCTAGGCGCGCGGGCTTCAGTATTTGCAGCACACGAGCTCAGTAATTGTGGCTCGCAGGCTCTAGATCGCAGGCTCAGTAGTTGTGGCTCATGGGCTTAGTTGCTCCACAGCATGTGGGATATTCCTGGACCAGGGCTCAAACCCATGTCCCCTGCACTGGCAGGCGGATTCTTAACCACAGCACCACCAGGGAAGTCCCAGGTAAAGGTTTCTTTAAACAACCTGTCCATCATCACAAACTGAAACTCCTCCACTGCCTTTGTGCCCACCAGCCAATGAGGACCATTCTGAGCTATGGCAGATGGCAGGCACTGGCTCCTCTCCTCAGCACAGCTAGCTTTGAAGAGTATTTTTGTGATGACATGAAAAATGTGTTGCATCCTGCCCCTTGTGTTTTACAAAAACTGGTGAAAAAAGGAAACACTAAGGTTCTGATGCTACTGAAAACACTGGTCTCATAACTCAATACAACTCAGACAAGTCAGGAATCACAGGGAGTCCTGGAAGCCTCAGTGTGACCATCATGAGGCTTAATTCATTCACACTATGTTCAATTGTGATGGAAAAAAAAACATTGTGGGGGAAAAAAAGAAAAAAAAAAGGAATGAAATGTCTAATACTGAAAACTGCTACAAGGAGAAGCAACCGCTGGCATTTGTAACTGCTTTAACTCTCCAAGATCTGCACTTAGCTCATTACATGAGGAAGACACTACTGCTTGGTGTTTGCACATCGAAATTGCATATCCATAATTGAAAAATATATGTGTATGTGCATGTACACACACAGACCTGGGACTGCCAAAAAGCCTAGTTTGAGGCAATCTGGAAAAACTTAATATACTTGGTATAAACTACCAGTGAAGAACCAGTTGTAGGGTTTTCCTAAAGTCAGTCATCCACATGATTCAACAAAGTGCTGAAAAGTCACTTTTAGTTAAGGATTAAAGCATAAGGCTCTTTCCCCTGTACTAACTCAGAGTTAGTTCAAGATATCCGAAGTGTTAAGCGCTTCCGAATTGCTGATAGATCTAACTCGGGGGCTGCGGCCTTAGCCATCCAAAAGCAAGTATCCTCCTCCCAACCTGTTTCCTCACCGGTAATCAAAGGTCAGAACAACTCCCCGCCCACCTCAAAGTTCACGAACACGAAGGGAGTGAGCCCTCACTAAGCCCCGTGTTTCGAACATACGATTTCAGGATCCCAGCTCCAGCAGTGTGGGACAGGTGCGCGTGAGGGGTACAACATCTCCCCCCACGTGTCGCAAGAGATAACACCCCGTTTCTATGTGTCCGGCTGGAGCAGTGAAACAGCGTGGCCCCGTGGCCCCAGGACGCCGCAGCCCTGGCAGCCGGGGGAGTCCGCGACTCCGCAACACCGGTGGGTGAACCGAGCGCGGGGCTGGGGCCTGCTCAACCACGCCCCGGTCAGACCACGCCCCACTGGCCGGCCGCGCACGCGCGCGCCCGCCCGTCCGCCGCGATGAATGGAGACGCGCGTTCCCGGCGCGCAGACCCGCCCCGAGGCTCCCGCGGGGACCAGGCCGGCCCGGGGCCCGAAGAGAGAGGTCGCGCCGCGGGCTACCTCAGAGCCGATCATGTAGAACTCGCCGTCGTCTTCCAGCTGGAACTTGACAGGCTTCTGCCCGAAGGTCTTGCTCAGCGCCATCATCATCATTGCGGCGGCAGAGTCGGGCGGCCACGATCGGGCTGCGAGGGTCAGGAGGGCTGAGGCGGGGCCGGGGCGCGCCGAGCCCAGGGAAGCCGAAGCCGGAGGTGAAGGGCTGGCCGAGCCGGGCCAGGTGCTTGCGCCGCCGCCGGGCTCCTCCACCGCCGCAGCAGACGACGACCAGGCCGCACTCAGTGCGCAGGCGCGGGCGTTGACGCTGACGCGCGCGCCGCTGCCGCCCAAACAAAAGGCCGAGCGCGCCCCCGCGTGCCCCTTAAAGGAGTCTCGACACGTTTCTCTTCCTCCCACGCCGCCTCCGAAGTGGAGGTACCACGGAAAATTTCTCACGGACAGAAATAGCAACCGCGGCCCTGACTCAGGCGGTGGTCTTCCCAGTCTTACAGCTGGGACTGTAACTCAGCCCAGTGAGGAGGAACGAGGCGAGGCCTGAAGGCCTGGAGGAGGCCAGAAGCACATATGCCTCAGTTTCCTCGGCCCAAGAACTCAGTGCAGCTGAGCGGATAGGAGGGCTCAGGGACCGCTCCGGGCCCACACTGTTCCTGTGGCTTTGGGGATGGGGTTGGCAGGATTTCAAGGCCCAGGTGGTGTTTGGTTTGGCTGGTGCATCCTCTTGAGTACTGGGGTTGGCGGGGGCGGGGGAACCGTCTCCATTCCCTCCTTAACTCTGCGCTTTATGCTTACCACAAGCCGGGTGCACTGAAGCCAGACAGCCCTGCCCTGGGGCGCTTACAGCTGGAGCGGGGCCTGACACACTGGAAAGCATCAAAGCATCCGTGTATCCGGTTGAACAATTGCAGTAGGTCAAAAACGGCCCACTGCTGACAATTTCCTATGGTTCCATCTGATAAATGGCAGCCGTGGTAGGTGCCACTCCGAAGAACATTCGCGTGGGGCTGGGTGGCAGGCGAGGAGACCCTGGAGAGTTAGGAATGGTTGGCGGTGGTAACCATGAGTTTTGTTCTGTGTCTTGACAGCGGCAGGATAGGGGCTGGAACGTGGCATGATCAAAAAGAGTGACCACCACTTGGTGGACGAGGGTATGAGGGGCCATTGGGGAGGCAGGGAACAGATTATAAAGCCACTCCAGGCATCCAGCAAGATGAGGAGGAGCCCTAAGCAGGGCACCTGGCCCCGAGGACCAGGGGCTTGGGGGTGGGGTGGGCTGCAACCCTGGCTCCCAGGGCAGAGCAGGTTCCCAGCCAGTCCTCCCACCTCCCTGGCCCAGCTCTCCCCCCATCCTGGCCTTGCAGTCACAGAGACACCCCAGGCAGGCAGGTAGAAAATGACCATGTTTAATGACAGTCCTCAGTAAAAAAAAAAAGAAAAGCCTTTATACACACTGTACACATTTACATGGCTTTGGAGGGCTTGGTGTGGGGTGAGGGCTGGAGAGGATCCGACCCGTGATAGGATTGAGGTATGTTGGGGCCTCCAGGTCCCAGGGTCTCTGGCAGGAAGCACCCCCCTCCCCAGCTGCCTGGCCCTTGTACCCTGGATCCTGGGGAACAGGTCTCCAGAACCACCAACTGGAAGGCAGCCAGTTCCAAGCACCTACCAGAGCTGACTTCTCAGGAAAAGACAGAAGGCACAGTGCCCTGGGACCCACATGCCAGCACCCTGTGTTACCCCACAGCCAGGACAGTGAGGGCTCCAACTCCCCCAGCCCTGCTGAGGTGCTACTCTGAAGGATGGGGACAGAGACCCAAGGCAGCTGGGTTTGACTGTGACCAGCACAGGTTGGGTGGAGCTGGCCAGAGGCCACCCTCACCCTTAATGCCGGAGCCTCCCTGCCCAGTCTGAGGCAGTCACTGGCAGTGGCCACGACCCGCGTGGCCCTTCCTGCAGTCCTGATGGCAGTGCCCGCCTCCCCCCCCACCCCCGAGTAGGCACGGCTCCGTGCCGCACCCAGTGCCCACAGCCACAAAGATGGCCATGGTCTCCAGCCGATGTCAGTGTCCTGGCAGGGGTTAGGGGCCCTGAGGACATCCAAGCCATGGTTAGCGGAAAGTATTGGCAGGCTCGGTACACCCAAAGAAGTCGGGGCCCACGAGGCGGGGGAAGCCCTCCAGGGCCTTCACCTTCACAGGGTCAAACTTCCAGTAGAGGCGGCCACGCAGGAAGTAGGCATAGCCTGAGGAGACAGGAGGGTCAGGCGGGGCGGGTGGACACAGGGGCAAGTCCCAGTGGGCAGACCTTGGCCACTGCTGAGTTCCTTGAAACCTGTAGACCCCAGGGTGTCCCTTCCAAAACCTCCCTTTGGGCAAGCCCTTCTGCCTGCCCCAGGGTCTGATCTGAGCTACCACCCAGACTGACAGAGGCCAGAGCCTCAGAGGCCCAACTCCTGCCCCTCAGGAAAGCAAATCCCGCCCCTCTCACCACCTCTCCTGTGCCTTGAGTCAGATGGGGGACACTGGCAACCTGGAGCCCAGGAGCCCGAGACCACTACAGGACAGCTCTCCCGGCAGGTCCCGATGTGGGGGAGCACAGAAGCAAAGGGGGGACACGGGAGAGAGCGCTGGACTGTGAGTCCCAGATCTAGTGCTTCAAGATCACAGGAGGCAGGTGGCTCTTGGCTAGAAGCAGGGACTGCCTGGGTGGAGGTCCTGGTTCTGTCCACCTTGGTGGACCCGGTTAGGTACCTCACCACCTGAATCTCTGTTTGCTCTTCTGGAAACTGGGTTCATAACAGATGCTACATCGGGAAATCGCATGAGACGTGTACAGAGCTCAGCACTGTGCCCAGAGCCTCATTGGCCCTCAGCAAGCAGCAGTTATTACTTCACCAGGCACGACCAAGGGACCTCGGCAAGTCCTTGCACCTCTCTGGCCCTCAGTCTCCTCATCTGCAGCACAGGGGTCTAGCACTGCCCTGGCACGAGGAGGGGGTGGAGAAGGAGTTCGCCAGGCAGAGGACCCGCAATGAGAGCTAATGCCCAGCCACCACCGATGGGAGATGCAGCCACCACCCCGCTTCCCCCAGCCACCCCACCCCCAGCGCACCGTCAGCATCCTGGAAGGCAGCGTCGATCTCAGAGGGCACCCCTCGCCAGTCGGTGGCCCGGCGGGGCACAGGGCTGTCCACACGGCCGGTGCTGGGGTGGAAGCGCCAGTAGTCTCCGCCTCGGAAGAAGTAGATCTTGTTCTTCTCGGGGCCCCAGACCAGGGCGGCGTGGACCAGGGACCCCAGTAGGCCCAGCTCAGAGAGGGGCGCGGGGCCCAGGACTGGCTTCTCACCATCGTATACCCAGTATTGAGCTCCTGTTAGAGAGTGGAGGCTGCAACAAGCTGCCCAACTGCCACATCCAGCCACTGTGGACCCGCCCAGCCACCACCATGGCCACAGACTTTCCCAGCCTCAGTTTCCTTGTCCATAAAACATGAAGGCCAGCAATGCCTGCTTGGCACCCCCCACCCCCAAGTAGGACATTGGGCAATGCAGGCACTGGGAGGTACACGTGGGGAAGTTTACTCTAAGCAGCAGAGAGGCCGCCTGGGCTCCTGCTCCTTCCCTGCACTTGGCTGCCCTGGACAGGCACCTGCTGCCCATCCCTGGGCCCAGCCCTGCCGCAGCAGGCCCTAGCTGGGCCTTTGTGAAGTCCCTGCTGCCCGCAATGCTCCAGGCTCTCGTCTCTGCCAGACCCAGATCACATCCCTCTCTGCCTTTTCCAAGCTGTGCCCTCATGCAGGTCACTTCACCACCTCTGAGCCCCGGAGCCTCATCTCTAGACCAGGGGTAAAGATCACACATGCTCCATGGGGTGTGATACCTTCAATTCTACTCCAACCTCGAGAGCCGCTTCCTCTAGGAAGCCTCCCAGCTGTGCCCAGAGGAGTGAGCCATACTCTTCCTTGGCCCCAAGAGTTCGAGGCACACTCCATCTGTTCATCATGTCTGCCATCTGTCCCTACCCTTGACCATGATATTCCTGAAGTGTGACCTCCAGCCCCCACTCACCTTGGAAGAACCAGATGTGGCCCTGGGCATCCTCGAAGGCTGCATCCACGGAGGTGGGCAGCCCCTGCCAGTGGCGCGAGGCCAGCGCAGGGTAGCCGGGCTGCAGCTGGCCCCCACGCAGCCGCCATACAAAGCCTGCCTTGAAGAAGAAGAGTTCGCCGCGGATGGTGGCGACCGCATCAAAGGAGACCTGGCAGGCATCTGGTGGGGCATCTGGCTGGGGTAGGAGAGAAGGGTCAAAAAGAGCCTGCACTGGAGCCACAGAGGCCAGCAGTGGGGGTCGGGGCTGGAAGCAGGGCCTCACCTCCTGCCTCCCCACCCTCCTGGGCCTCACCTCCAGTGGTGCAATCTCGTTGGTGTCCACCCCGGCCCCGGGGCCCAGGTCTGGGGGCCTAGAGGTGGGGGCTAGTCGAGGCCGGCCGTAGAGGTGCTGGATGCCCCTGCGGTCATCCGGGCTGAGGCTCAGCGGGTATCGGAAGGTGTAGAAAGGGGACATGAGGGCCTTAGCAGCTGTCGTGTGCTGCAGCCCGAGCACATGGCCAAATTCATGGGCTGCCACCTGCAGGAGGTCTGTGCCTGGAAAAGGGAGATAGCCCAGCAATCCCCGAGCTCCTGCAGCAAGACACTGAGCTGCGGGCCCAGCTCAGGGACCTCGGCAAGTCCCCATTCTCTATGATGTTCAGTAGCCCCATCTGGAAAGTGGGTCCCCAGCCCATACCCTGGTTGTCCCTGATTGTCCAGGTCTCGTCATAGTCGAAGTGGACATCCCCTTCTCGGTGGGTCTTGGGGAAGAAGGCGTGGGCCAGGATGCCCCCAGGTCCATCAAATGGCAGGTTGTCCCCATGCCAGTACCTGCAGGGGAGTGGGGGCAGAGTCAGTGGCTGCTGATGGGTGGGGCTCATTCCTAGAGGGGTCCCCGGCCACTGGCTCACCTGGTGAAGTCGATCATGATGTCAGCGTGGCCCTCGTGCACCTCGGTAAAGGTGAGTGGCGTCACATCACTCCATACCTGTAGGGCCTCTGCAACCGTCTGCCGCACCTGTTCCCGCACCAGCTGCCATGGGAACCGGAGGATCCTGGGGGAGGAGCAGGGGCCTGGACCTGGCTCATGGGGCAGCATCAGCCCCTGATGGCTGTTGGGCCAGGAGTTGCCCCTGGATGCTGCTCAGTGGGGGAGCAGGCATGCACGACACAGGCCAGGTGTGCCCTGGGCCTCAGGTGTGGCACACCAGTCCCTCTGCCACATGGGCACATCTTTGTGCGGGTTTGTGTCCTCAGGTGCCCATGAATATCTGCATTGGGTGGAAAGAACACAGGACCAGGAGCCCCGAGGCCCACCTTCTAGACCTGACTATACCGCTCACTGTGGGGAGACCTTGGGCCCTAGACCTGCCCCCTCCTGGTTCCCAGCTCCCCACCCAGGACATTTTCGGAGCCCCCAGCAGTCTCGGCTCCAATGCCTCGGGGCACCACACCAGTATTCACACCTTCTCTCCCAGGATGAGCCCCGCTGCATCACCCTGAGGGGCCTCAGGTCACCTGAGCTATTACCTGTCCTACCACTGCTGCTCCCTACCTGCTCGGATCCCAAGTTGCAGCGATAGATATGAACCCGGTGTGGATAACACCTAGCTCGCTGAGAGGAGGGGCCGTGTCTGCCTCATTCACCACAGAATCCCAGGACCTGGCCTTTAGTTCATCCCCACAGAGGCTGCCTGGCTGACTGAAGGCTGTGTCCCCACATGTCTACGGTGTGACCAGGCATGTGCTGAGACTCCTCTGCTGAGGGAGGGCATGGGTACAGGGGGTACCATCTGTGTGGGCATCTAAGTGTGGGTTTGGGGTGTTGACCCAGGGGGCTCAGAGGCCAGTGGATACACCAGCCTGTTACCATGGGGATCTGGCACAAGTGTGTCTCAAGAAGCAGGGTGAGGGCGGTAGGTGGAGGGCGAGAGCCTGCTCGCAGCCCCTGGCCCTACCTGTAGGTGAGGTCCGTCTTTTCCCAGCGCCCGCCCGACAGCACGAACCGCTTTTGTCGGTTGTGGGCACTCGGCCCATCCAGCGGGTCAGGCACGCCGCAGCGGGGAGGTCTGGGGCCGGCGGCAGGCTGAGGGGCCTCCTGAGCAGTCGGGGCAGATGCCGGGCTGCTGGGAGGAGCTTCACGCCAAGGCTGTGGACCCCTTCTCACTGGGTGGCGGCGGTGGGCATCCTGTGCAGGAGAGAGGATGCAGGGACCTGCTCAAGCCTTGGGTCCTGGTGGCCTATGGTCAGAGGTGTGGACGGTCAGCGCACCCTCACTTGACCCCAGCCGGCCGTGTCGATGGCCAAGCTGAGGCCGTCACGCAGCAGGGCCCTTTGGCACAGGCTGACTGGCGTCCAGATGCTGATTCCAAGGCCTCCTACCGCCTCCTGCCCCCTTGTGGAGGGCCTGGGCTGCCAGGCACCTACTCCCGCCATTTGGGCTGGTGAGGACTGGGTCGGGGTGCAGCCCTGACTGTACTCTTCACACACACCCAGGAAGGGACCCCACAAAGCTTCCAAGGAAAGGCCAGGCCCTTGTGCCCTCCACCCCCCCAGCAGATACCTTTCCACCTACCTTTCTTCCTGGGTGCCCCCGGCCCCCACTCTGCCCTCTCCAGTTACGTGAGCTGGCTCCTGCCCAGGACAGCCACTGCAGCCACTCCCCAGCATGGAGGGGCTGCAGTCCTGCCTCAATCTGCTCACCTGATGAATGGGGACGATACTTCCCCAGAGCGTGGATCTGAGGATGAACCAGGCAGTGCACACAAAGTGCGAAGGGCACCGGGAACTGAGGTCTGATTGCTGGGGGCAGTCTTGCTCACGCCCTGCCAGGGCTGGGTACACGGTGGGGCTAGATGTGCTCTGTTTGCCCCCTCCACGGGGGTATGTGGGGCAGACAGTTACCAGACACCCAGCCCCACCGTGCCAGAGCCCATAGACCACAAACAGTGATTCTGACCTGGAGCTCCCACCCTCCGAGAGTCCCAGGATGGAGGTCGCAGTTCTCATGCATGGAAAAAACAGAACCTCAGAGAGGTAGAGAGACCCAGCGGGGTCACCCAGCAAGGGCATGGCCGGGCCAGGTGAGGACTCTAGCATCCCAAGCAGGGGGCAAAGGCCCGGCTTGGGACACAGTAAAGCTGGGGGAGAGGCACAGAGCAGTGCCGTCTGCTGAGAGACTCAGCGCCTGTCTAGTCTGGGCCTGTCTGGTCAGGGCCGCTGTGGCCTCCCCACAGCCATATTTGGGGCGGGAGCTGGGCCACCCAGGCCCCACCCTCGGCCTCAGCCTCTGGCGGCTCTCCCAGGCCCTGGGTGCCCCAGAGCATCCTAACCCCCCCCAGCTCCCGATTCCAGAGCCACCAAGAACTCAACAGCCTGGAGCCACTCAACCCCCAAGGACTCCCCATGATGTAGGGGTCCTCTAGACACCTGGAGCTTCTGGGGTGTGAGGCCCTGGGCCAGTTTTCCCCATTTCAGAGTTGCTTCTTGAATGGCTGATCACCTGACAGAGCCCAGCCATACTGAGTGTGCCAGTACTAAGTACTGATGGCTGTTGCAGCTCACCCATATCTAGGCTAGGACGCTGCCAACTGCTCCACGGACACGCTCTCAGCCCCTGATGGGACCTCCCACCATCTCTGCAGTCATCATCCCCATTTCTCAGGTGAGGACCCGGAGCCCAGAGAAGTTAAACAACTTGTGGGGGACACAGCGGGCAGGTGGCGGGCTGTCTGCACTCACAGCCCACCCGCTACTTGCTACTCTGCTCTGCTCTTCAGGCTGGGGTCACCCTACCCCTGGAGGAGGGACACATGCTGGCCTCACCTTGGTGACAGAAGAGAAGGAAGGGGAAATGATTAAGTACCTGCCACTTCCCAGGCACTCTGGAGGCAGGTTCACTGAACCTCCCCCACCCCCATCCCCGGCATAAGTTGGGGAGGATACGCATGCCAGGTCTCACATCAAGGATGTGGACCCCAGACTTATGTGACGAGCCATGACGGCCTGCACCTTCCCCTCCCCAGGAAGGTCTAGCCCATAGACCTCCAGGATAAATAGATTCCTTCCCCCCAACCCTGGCCAGGATCTGAGGACCCTCCCCAGAAAGGCCAGGGCTGCGTCGTTCCTGGGAGCCCCAAACAGCCCAGAGCCCAGTCTGAAAGCTCTGTTTATGCCCGCGAGCAGAAATTGCTCCTCTCCTCTGCCCCACCAGTGAGGCCGAGCAGCCAGCCACAGAGGGAGGGTGGGTGTGCCTTCCTTTCCTGCTCCCACGAGGCACCAACTCCTCATGGATCCCCCATGAGGACCCCTGGATCATGGGACTGTCAGTGCAGCAGAAAGAGCCACGGGCTGAGATTCAGAAGGCCCAGTTCTGTGCTGTGGAGACCCTGGATGGAGTGACCCTGGGCAAGTCACTGTCCTCTCTTAGCCTCGACTCTCCTATCTGTCAAATGGGAATGGTGCCATGGCAAAGGGCTAAATGACCTCCATCTGTAATGCCCGCTGCAGCATCTGGTGCAGAGAAGAGCCTCTTCCTGGTCTGGCTTCTTGCCCCGTGGGCCCTCCCCTCCCACACCTGGGAATCTGCTCCACCCAATTCCCTACAGCTCCCCTGAAGTTTCCAGACTTTAAATCGTAACAAAGGAGTTGCAGCTAGAAGGGAGCTCTCAGGCCCAGAGAGGAAAAGTGACTCGTGCTGGGTCCACCCACGAGCCAGGGGCCTCTTGCTCCTCGCCCACATCACGTTCATTGGTACTGGAGAGCGAATGAGCAGGAGGCACTAGGATCAAGGCCCTTGGGCAGTGGGGTCTTTTTCTTGGAGCCCACCATTTAAGGGCTCTTGGCCTCAGTTTCCCATTGCTGGGATAGGACACATGCTCCCTGCCCTGCTGACATCCCGCACTCTCTTCCCCAGTCCTTTCCGGCCTGGGGCCAGGGGCCCTCCCTAGCTGCAAGGCCTGGCACGCAGCAACCTGATTCCTCAAATGGGTGTGCCAGTCCCCCCAGGGCAGCTGGGAGGTAGTGAGGTGGGGGGTGGGCATAGACCACGCCTGGCCTCATCTACAGCCCTGGGGGATTGGGGAGCAGGTATCACCCCATTTCCCAGGGGAAGAAACAGAGCCCAGAGAGGTCAAGGTCTTGGCTCAGGGTCACACAGCAAGTCAGCCAAGAGCTGGGCCTAGACCTGGGGTTCATGCCTCCCCACCCATAGCCCCCCTTCCCCCCAGCTCTGGCCTGTCTCCAAAATCCACATTCCTGAGAAATGCACCTCTTTGGAGAAGGTCTGCCTCCCTCTGCCTCCTCGGCCAGCTGCCTCCCTCAGCCTGCCCTGGGGAGGGTGCTCAGCTCCTTCACCCCACCCTTCTCTGGCGGGCACCAAACCACAGCCTCAAACATACTCGAGGAATTTCTTGGGGAACTCAGCCTCCTGGCTGAGCTAGAGGCTTGGGGTCAGCCCCTGGGTCAACCTCCAATTAGGAAAATGGGAGGTACCTAGCAGAGGGGAAGTGAGGGAAGACCCCAGACTGGAAAGTGCTGGGTCTGTTTGCTGTTGGTCCAGCGGGACAGTTACTCATAGCTACTCTCTCTACTGTGGGCAGGAGGTGACCCTGAGGGGAGGGCATTTGGTTAGACTGTGAGGAAGGCAGGGAGCATCACCACGCCATTCTACGCCCCTCTGAGGCTCAGAGAGATCAAGCAACCTGCCCAAGTCACACCGCTAGTGGGGAGGCAGGTCCATCTCCCCCCACCTCCCCCGCTGGCTCCAGAAGGGAAGGCAGCGTCCACCCCACTGGGCGGCGGGACTTTCATCAACCCTGAAGGCTGTGAACTGGGATGGATAAATATTTACAGAGCTTTTCTGGCCCTGCCAACAGCAGTCCGGGGATAAACACATCGGAGGCGACCCCAAATGCTCCCTGCATATCTGCAGCGTGACAGACAACGGCCCAGCTCAGACCCAGACCCAACTGACACCGCACGAGCGGCAAAGTAGCAGCTGCAGGTGACGTCTCCAGTGTGCCTGGCTGAGCCCTCTCCTGGCCTCACCTCATATACTCTTCAGCCCAGCAGCGGGCACTCTTGCCTCCCACCCACCCAGACAAGACTGGGGTCGGGGGTGCTGAGGCTCCAGAGGGCTCACCTAGGGTCACGTGGTTCAAACCCAGGTCTCTCCTATACCCGAACCCCATGGATTCAACAGCTACCCAGGGTGATTTCTGACTCTGCCCCAAGGTCTAGGGGACCAGGAGGGGCTGGGAAAGAGGCAGGGTTCCTGGACTGAGGTGCCCACCACCCCTTCTGTCCTCTCCTGCTCCTATAGCCAGGGCAGGGGAGGGCAGAGCTGGCGTGGCTGGACAGAGGGGCCCAGACTGGCCAGACCTCCCTCCTCACTGGACTCTACCTGCCACCTCCCTAATGCTCCCATCCCTGCCTGGGCTGGCTGGATGCTCAGCTGGGCGTCTGAGTGGGCTGGGTACCCAGCGGGCTCTGGGCCTGCAGTTGCCCAGGCTGTGACCCCAGGCCCACCTGGCCGCCCCTGGGACTGGTCCCCCCAAGCGCCAGCCGGAGGGGAGGGTGCAGTTTTCCCAGGCACACACAGGCTGTCACACATGCCGGGACCTCCTTCCTCTCCAGATCACACCTTCCTCTCCCTTCCCTGTCTGACCCTACGCCCTGCTCTCTGAGGGTCTCGACTCCCTGCTCTCGGCCCCTTCTTTCTCACCCAACTCATATAACACACACTAGCTCTCACACTCATGCTGCCTCCTGGCTCCACGCTCCCCAATATCACCACTCTCAGGTGCCAGGCGGTGGCGCCTCCTCCAGGCTCAGACCCCATTTCCCCGGCAAAGGCTGCCCTCCCCAGCGCTTCCTTAACCCTCCAGCCTGGAGGTGTGCTCACGGAGGCCACACATCTGGAGGCTGACGCCAGTCTGAGACCTGCTGGGCTTTGTCCCTGCAGTGAATAGGGGGCCCTGTAGCCACTCCCGCTGTACCTCCCCCAACACACACCGCAGTATCTCGGCCGGGCCGCCGAGGAGCAGGTCCCAGAGCGGGGAGGGGGGTGCGGAGTCCCGCTCACCAGCCTGAGCGATCCCGGCGCAGGCTCCACTTGCACACCTCCAGGGACGGGAAACTCACTATCTATCACGCCCCCAGGGACCCAGACAACTTTTCGGGTAACGGGCCGCGCCGGGCCACCCCGGGCATCCCGGTGGGTCCAGCTCGGCCACCGGGCCCAGCCCGCGTGCCCGGCGCCCCTCGGTGGGGGGTGGCCAGCCGGCGGCGGGCACTCACCGGCGACCGCGGGGCCCGGGCCAGCAGCGGCGGCGGCGGGAGCAGCAGCAGCAGCAGCAGCGGGAGCAGGAGGGCGCGCGGGGCCGCGCCGCGGAGCCGGGCGGCCCAAGCCATCCGCCCCGGGGCTGCTGGGCCTGCTGGGCCGCGCCGGCCGCCGCCCCTTATAGCCTCCGCCCCGCCCCCGCCCGCCCGGCCCCGCCCCCGCGTCTTTTGTTCTGCACTCGCCCCGTGCTGGCGGCCAGGGTGGGGGAGGTGGGCGGGGGAGGGCTGGCCAGGCGGGGGCCGGCCCGCGGACCCAGTCCTCCCCGGGCGGGCCGGCCCTGCGGTCTCAGGGGCCTGGTGCTGGGGGACCCTGGCCAGCCTGTGCTGCTCCGGGCCTCAGTTTCCCCGATGCGGTGGAGAGTCTGAGAGGCGCCGCGTTTCACTCCTCCCCCTCCTGACCAGGCCACCTTTGGAAGGCGCATCCCTAGCTGGTCTCCCTGGGGGCCTGACCTCTGACCTCCTGTTAGCCTGTGACAGGTGGCGGTACCCACGGGCAAGTTCTGCCACTCCTCAGAGCCTCAGCTGATCCATCTGGAAGATGGCACTATAGCCCCTGTGAGGAAAGGGATATTAAAGTGTGCCCCAGAGGAAACTGAGGCATATGGAGGCGGCTGGCCAGGACCCCAGCTTGGCGCAGAACCATAGACAATTATAGATGGGGAAACTGAAGCCCTAAGAGGGAGGGACGAGATCAGGCTTTTCCAAACCAGCAGGCAGGCAGAGGGGTCAGAAGGCCCTCTAGCTGGTCAGCTGGAGGGAGGGTACGGTCAGAAAGCCATGGGGGGCAGTGTCTGAGTGGGGCACTGGGGGCCCAGGCTGCCCCTTGGTCAGGGACTAACAGGCTCCTCTGGCCCCCTCCGGCCCAGCCTCCTGAGACCGAGGATAAGTAGGTGAGAATCAGAGGAGGGGGTGATGACCACACTCTGGAAGGGATCCTCCCGGCTCATATACTCTCTGTGATGACCAGGGACCTCACCAGCTTGCCAGGCAATCCGCTCCATCATGGGCAATGCTGGGGAGCCAGGACACAGGCGGTGGCTCCCGTCCTGGCGGGCGGGGTGCTGAGCTGCCTCAGTGTGAGGCTGTGGGCACCCGTCCTGGGCCTAAGAAGGGGGGAGGCGGTGTGGGGAGGGGGAGGAGAGGGACACTGGCTGACTCAATCCTCCCTCCGGGTTCCAGTCCGGGAAGCCTTCACAGCCTCTCCAGGGAGGCTCTACAGAGACCCCTAGAGGGCAAGGAGAGGAAAGACAGCAGTGATTTTTACTACCTGGGCTGTTTGCCATCTTTTTCTTTAAAGTGATTTACTTTTAAAAATTGAAATGCCTACTTCAGCCTCATTTTAGCCACATTGGTCAAGAAGTCATAGATTTAACGCAGAGCGGTTTGGTGGTTAGTCGGAGGAGCTTCTTCCATTAGTTCGGAGACTGCGGCTCTTCATTGGGCAGCAGGAGCGGTGCGGCTGTTGGAGAAGCGGCGTAGAACTTAGGCATTGGGTGAAAGAAATTGGCCCGAACCAAGCAGACTGCTCGTAAGTCCACGGGTGGCAAAGCGCCCCGCAAACAGCTGGCCACTAAAGCGGCCAGGAAAAGCGCCTCCTCTACCGGCGGGGTGAAAAAACCTCATCGCTACAGGCCCGGGACTCTTGCGCTTCGAGAAATCCATTGTTACCAGAAATCCACCGAGCTTGTGATCCGGAAGCTGCCTTTCCAGAGGTTGGTGAGGGAGATCGCCCAGGATTTCAAAACCAACTTGAGGTTCCTGAGTGTCGCCATTGGTGCGCTTCAGGAGGCTAGTGAAGCGTACCTGGTGGGTTTATTTGAAGATACTAATTTGTGTGCCATCCACGCTAAGAGAGTCACCATCATGCCCAAAGACATCCAGTTGGCTCGCCGGATACGGGGAGAGAGAGCTTAAGTGAAGGCAGTTTTTATGGTGTTTTGTAGTAAATTCTGTAAAATACTTTGTTTAATTTGTGACTTTTTTTGTAAAAATTGTTTATAATATGTTGCATTTGTACTTAACTCATTCCGTCTTTCACTCAGGATGAATGCAAAAAGTGACTGTTCACAGACCTCAGTGATGTGAGCACTGTTGCTCAGGAGTGACAAGTTGCTAATATGTAGAAGGGATGGGTGGTATTTCTTGCTTCTCATGATGCATGTTTCTGTATGTTAATGACTTGTTGGGTAGCTATTAAGGTACTAGAATTGGTAAATGTGTACAGGGTCCTTTTGCAATAAAACTGGTTATGACTTGAAAAAAAATCATAGATTTGATGAGCTAATTGTATGTTTTTTTCCGATACACATGAAAATATAGAGAGTAAAAATATTTGTGTAAAAAAAAATATATATATATATATATATTTGTGTAACTACCTTAAGGGGTCTTGAGTGCCTCCAGGGGAGCATGGCCTTGCTTTGCGGAACCACAGTCCACCTGTCATGGGAGCTCAAGTAACAACCTCCCACGTTGTAGGCCGCAGTGGAGAGCCATGGTTACAGCAAGCTGGGCTGGTCACAGAGGGCTTCCTGCAGGAGGAGGACCCTGATCAGCCTAGGAGGGCCAGTTTGGCAATAAGAACAAGTGGTCAGTGGCTGCATGAGCAAAGGGGTGGAGGCTGGACCAGGCCTGGCATGTCTATGAGGAGAGAGTAGCCACCCTTCACATGCTTCCCTCACCTCGAGGCCAATGGTCACCCCCACTGCAGAGAGGAGAAAATTTTGGCCCAGGCCCAGATGAGGGTCAGGGGAGGGCCCTGCTTCCCAGGCTGGCTGACAGGACTGTGTAGTTGGGACACAGTAGAGACATGCTGAGCCTGCCAGGCACTGCCCATGTCCCCTGCGTCCCTTCTGCCCCTTCCTCACAGAGGGGCCTCCTCTCCCCACCTGGGACCCCTCCCCCATGATTTTGCTGTGGGCGATTTCATCCTCCCCACAGTCCTGGTGCTGGGAGGACTCCCTCGGGCATAGGGGACAGTGTTGAGGGGGTGGTAAAGAGGTCAGGACCTCTCCCCGCTAAGGGTAGCAATAAAAGACTATGAAAACCTCCAGTTCCCGAAGGGCTGGGAAGCGTCTTAAATTCGGCATTGCCCTGCCCTGGGCCTGGAACCAAGGTGGTAAAATTCGAGGCCACAGGATTCAAACCCGCACAAACACCTCTAGGTTACGGCCTTTGGGAGGGACACGCTGCATAAACGCTGTAGGGGTCTGGCGCTGCATCCGTGGGGCAGGGGGTCGGGTTGGGTGGAGGGCCACGCAGGGGACCTCGTCGCACCCCGCCCAGCGGGGGCTGCCCGCGCCCCGCAGCGATTTTACCGGGAAGGAGTCCGAGAGCGGTCCGGACGCCCCCTGGCGGGAGCTCTGGGGACCATCGCGGAGGGTGGGTGCTTCTTCCCCTACCCAGTCCACCCGCG
This sequence comes from Leucopleurus acutus, assembly GCF_964270905.1. Taxonomy (NCBI): domain Eukaryota; kingdom Metazoa; phylum Chordata; class Mammalia; order Artiodactyla; family Delphinidae; genus Leucopleurus; species Leucopleurus acutus. The sequence continues at coordinate 64,902,302 of NC_139155.1, read as the reverse complement.
ACCCTGAGGCCACGCCGGAGCCAGCGAGCCCGGTCCGATAGGAGGGGGAGGAGCAGGGACCGGCCTCCCGGTGCCCCACTTTCCGAGCGCGGGACAGCCCCTAGCTCCACTCCCAGAGCTCCGCGGTGGTCTTTGAAGGGCCAGGCTTCGCTCCTAAGTACGCCCTCGGCGCCCTGCGACAGCGGCCCGTGTCCCCAGGGCGCACATAGCTCGGGCCAGGAGCTGGAAGGGAGCAGGGTCACCGGCAACGGGTGCTGCCTGATGGAGAGGCCGGGTGACCCGCGAGAGTGCAGCCTGGCCCCGTGTCCGGAGCCTCCGGCCGGGGGCGTGTCCCCGCGGCCCCGCCCCGGCCCCGCCCAGCAGCGCCGGCCGTGACAGGCGCCGCCGCCTTCGTCCCCGAACCGGAGCAGCAGTCACCGTTGCTGTCTCCGACTCGGTTCAGCCGGTCCCACCGCCGCCACCATGCCCCGGGGGAGCCGCAGCATGGGCGCCCGGCCAGCCAGGTGGGAGCGGGACGAGGGCCCGCAGGGTGGGGTCTGGGGAAGCGCGGCCCCCAAGGACGTGACAGCGTGACCTTGGCGGCTGCTGCGCCATCTTGGCGGGGGAGGGGCGGGGGTACCGCAATCAGGCGTCTAAGACGGTGGTCGTCCACCCTCCGGGAGGAGGAGAGGGTGCCTCTCCGGAGCTGCGGGCCCCTGGGGCCGCCGGCCTGGAGTCCGGCCGGGATTAACCCAGCTTCTTCCCATCCCGCAGCCGCAGCGCCGCGCCCCCTGCCCACCCGCCCGCGCACCCGCCGCCCTCGGCCGTGGCCCCGGCCCCCGCCCCGTCGGGCCAGCCCGGCCTGATGGCGCAGATGGCGACCACGGCCGCCGGAGTGGCCGTGGGCTCGGCTGTGGGACACGTCGTGGGCAGCGCCCTGACCGGAGCCTTGAGCGGGGGGAGCTCAGAGCCCGCCCAGGCTGCTGCCCAACAGGTGAGCAAGGGCTCAGGGGAAACTGGCCGCCTTCTCTCAAGGCCACTGAGCGGGGAGCTGCTGGAACGCCCAGCGAGGAGTGTCCGGGTGTCCAGAGCTGCCTCGGCCAGGGACTGTGCCCAAGAAGAGTCCTATTAGTCGCTGTGCTGTTGGTCTCTGGTCACAGGACGGCTCTCCCTGCCCCTCCCCTGACGCCAAGGTCCCTAGACCCCGTGGACAGACACCAACCAGCCCTTTAAAGATGGGGAAACTGAGGCCTTTAGGGTCTCAGAGACTGGCCCAAGGTCACCTAAACCTAGTAGAAGGGAGGGATGTTGAAGTTCCTGAGTCCGTGCTCTCTCTCCCAGGTAGCCCCTTCCTGTAGCCCCTGCACCCAAGGGTGAAGGGTAGCCAGTGACTCTGGGTCTGTTCCCTGCTGGCCTGTCCCCCACTGGGCACCCCACCAGTCCTGAACCAAATTCTGGCTTAGTGGTGGGGTCGGGGGTAATGAGGATCAGTGTTGCTGAGCAGGAAGGTGCTAGAACTTGTGGGGGTGGGGCTCATACTCTAGCAGAGCACTGGGCTTTTCTAGAACCTTCTCTCACCTCCCACCCCCACCTGCCAGCATACCTGTTATGAGGCAGCTGGGAATGCTGTCTGTACCAGCACCAACAGGGTGGCTTTGAGAGGGCTGTGGGCTCACCCTGTTTCAGGGATGGAGCAGCTGAGGCTACACAGGGCAGGCTGGGCCTGGCAGGTCTGGGGGCGTTAGGAGGGGCAGCTGGCACCCCCAGCTCTGGAGTCCTCTTCTGGGTGCCAACCCCAAGCTGACCTTGCTGCTTCCTGTGCTGTAACTTCAGGCCCCGGCCCGCGCTGCCCCGCAGCCCCAGCAGATGGGGCCCTGCGCCTATGAGATCAGGCAGTTCCTGGACTGCTCCACCACTCAGAGCGACCTGACCCTGTGCGAGGGCTTCAGCGAGGCCCTGAAGCAGTGCAAGTACAACCACGGTGAGCTGGGAGACCCTGACCCCTGCTGGGGCGGGAGCGGTGGTCTCTCCTCCTGTACCTTCGGCCTGACCTCCACCTGTGCTGGCCCTCCCTCTGCAGGTCTGATCTCCCTGCCCTGAAGAGACCGGTGCAGATTCAGGGGCCAGCCCTGCAGCCACTTTCACACCTTCACCGACAGCAAGACCATGACATCAGATTGTACCCACATAGCTGAGACTGGGAGTGAGGAGAGGGTTTCTCACCCCACAGATGATCCAAGACGAAAATGTGCAATTAATAGTTTATGTTAGATCCGAGCCTGCTGTGTCCACTCTCATTGGACTTTCTGCGGGTGGGGGAGGGTGAATGGATGTCCCACTGTGGAGTGGGATGCTTCACCTTCAGCTGGTGTCCTGGGTGGGGAGGGTGACCTTGTAATCCTGTGTAATCTGACAGCCTCGGGCAGTCCAGACTGGGTGGTGAGGCATTAGCAGGTGACCATAAGCCTCAAGGGCGTCTGACTCCTGGGGCTGGAATCCCTGGAGGAGCGTGCTGTCTCCTCTCAGGGACCCCTGCCCCTCCACCCTTCTCATCTCTGCCTCTGGATCCCTTTCTCCGCACCCACACCTTAGGGGCCCCGCGGCGGCCTCACGTTCTGTCAGTGACCTTGCAATTTCCCAGAAATTCCAGATTCTGCAAGAGGAATACTGCTGGGCCTTTGCACCTGATCACACCAGGCAGAGGTCACGGCCAACCCCCTTGGATCTGAGTCCAGCTCGGCCACTTGGCCGTGATGTGCCAGGTCACGGGGCCTGCCGGAACAGAGGTGCTGGCCCTTCAGACGCCATCACACACTCTGTGCTGCTGCCTTCACTGAGTTCATTCAGCAGCTCTGCACTGAGCACCTACGGTGTGCCAGGCCCTATTCCACATCTCCCCGCCCTTGTGCAGGCATTTAGCCTCCAGCGGGATGGTGGGGACCTGTCGCTGGATATAGTGTCTTCCATCGTGTGGGTGTATGTGTGTCTGAGGGGGTTGGCATTGGGGTCCACCTCTCAGCACACACATCTGTCCCCTGGGAAGGGGTCCCATATCTGGGTATGAGCATCCCCCCAGGGATCCATGTTTCCTACTTACCTGGCTCTCGGCCCCAGCTAGTGGGTCCCAGGCAGCAGGAAGCCCACCCTTCGGGGCCGTGAAGGAGGGCCTTGCTCCTGATGGCCACGCAGAGTGCCGCCACGCCTTCTCCAGCCATCGCCCGGGGGAGGGGAAGGCCCGACAGCCAGCGCAGCTCCTCTGGAAGGCCCCAGAAGCCCTGCCTGTGGGGGACTGGTGGGAAGGCACATCCTCCCCCTGGGGCTCTCCTGTGACACTCACCTGCCAGCTCTGGACACCGCTCATCCAGGTTCTCCAGGAGGGACTCAGCAGGTGGGGGCCCCGCCCTCACCCTCTGCGGAGGGAAGAAGGCTGATTCCTGGCTGGCCTGGTGGTCCACACCCCCACCTGTCACTCTGGACCTGTTTGCTGGCCCACAGTGGGGTCAGGACAGGGCATTGGATGGGAAGTTCAGGGCTAGGTCCTGGCCAAAGCAGGGGCTCGGCAGGGCTTGGGTGGTCTGTGGCTGCTCTTCCCCATCTTATATTCCAGCATAGCTGCACAGGGGGAATCTGGGGCCCCACTTACTGATGATCTGCACTAGGACATAGATCCCACGCTCCTGCAGCAGGGAGCTGCCCATGGAGGGCGCCAGGGAAGGCCCCTCCTCCAGTCCCTCAGCCAGGTTCCAGGTGCCCATCCTCAGCTAGGAGGGCTATGGTCACTGGGGGAGCAGAGAGGGAGGCAGGGCAGGGCTGGAATCCCTACCTGGGGGCCCTCAGAGGTTCTCCCAGCACCGCTCCCTGCCCCCTCACCATCTGGGGCCACCTGCCCCCTCTGCCTCAGGTGGGTGATGAGGAGCACCAGGCTGCACCAGGGGTTCACCAGCTCCCAGCAGCCAGCTGTGGGGGAGGAGCAGAGGTGAACAAATGGCACCCTCTACTCCCCCCAAACAGGGACCCTCTGCCTCCCTGCCGTCTCTTCCCTACAGAGCAGGGAATGGGGCTATGAGATTAGGAACGTACCCCCTTCCATCTCCCAAGATGTCGGTGACCGGGGTGCACAACTTCTGTCTTTCTCACGCGACCCTCCCCTCCCACTTCAGCCCCACCTCCGGCACCTGACAGCCCCTTACCCCCTACCCCGCACCAGCCCCGCCTCCACCAGAAGGTCAGGAATCTGCAGCTGGGGCTAGAGCTTTAGGTGCCTCATGCCCCCTGAAGCTGGAGGACCACTGACCAGCTAAGGGATGGAGCAGTTTGAGCATTTGCTCCACGGCAGCGGCTTGGTGGCTGCGTGGCCCGTGCGCTCCTAGAGGAGCCCACGTGCATTTCCCAGGACCCAGCCGGGGTTTCCCCTCAAGGGACTCTCCGCGGACGCTCCCATCCCTTCCCATGTGTACCCCTTCCCCACGCCGCCTCCCCACTCTCCCTCAAGGCAGAGGGAATGTACCCCCACCAGTCTTCCGGGACAGGGGACCCCCCTTACCTCCAGACATCACCGTGATAAACATGGCTGCAGGGGGGAGGAGACAGATGTGGGGGCTTTGATCCCCCAACCCCCAACTTCCTGACTAAGGAAGGAGCTGGGGCTGAGATCTACCCCATGTGGCGCCCTGCGGGAGATGTGTGTGTCGGGGATGGGGGAGTGATGGGTGGGTGGGTGGGTCCAAGTCCAGCTCCCCGCTCAGCCGCCCTTGGGGCTGGGCTCCACCAGCCCAGGGGGTCCTTGCAGCTAGTCCAGGAGCCGTGGCCTCCTCTTCCTCCCGCTAGCTAGATCAGAGTACAGAGAAGACTCAGGACCTCCCAGCTTCCAAGCTGGTCTCCATGGGAGTGGGAGCTGCCAAGAGGTCTAGGCAGGAAATGCCTTCCCCCCAGTATCCCGGTAACGGGCTCTGGGGAGGGTCCGGACATTCCCTGACGCAGGGCTCTAGTGGGGGCTGGAGCCTCAGCGCCCAGGGATGTCCAGAGACCACATCCCCTCACCAGTAGAGACAGAGCTTCCAGGCTGAAAGCAGGGGAGATTCCTGGGGGTGGGGTGCTGGCGTGGCTGTAGCAGAAGCGGGATCCTCACCAACCTCACAGGCTCCCTATCAACTCAAGGCCCCCTGCCCTGGGCTCACTCCCAGCCTCCCTCTCTTCTGTCCTTGTTTCTTTCCTTTCTTAGTCAAGTTTATTGAGTTATGGTTTACAGACAGTAAAATTCACTTTTGAGTGAACAAAACACTTTTGAGTGTTTTCCAGTTGTGACAAGTCTCACAGAACCACCACCAGTCTGGATACACAACATTTCCATCACTCTCCCAAATTCCTTCATGCCCCTTTGTGGTCACCCCAGCCCCTGGGAAGCGCTGCAGTGTTCCCTGCCCCCACCTCTTCCAGACTGTCGCGTCCCAGAGAGGGAAGCAGCAGACAGTGCGGAGCCTTTCAGGTGCCGCTGCTTTCACCTAGCTCCATGCGTGCAGGATTCACGGGGTAGTCAACCGGTGTCAATGGGTCCTTCCTTTCATCACCCGGGAGGGTCCCACTGCCTGGAGGTGCCACGGTCTGTGGATCCACTCACCTGCTGCTGTTTGGATTGTTTCCCGTTTTGGGTGATTATGAGTAAAGCCAGTACAGACACTCACCAGCAGGTCTCTGGGTGAAGAGACGTTTCCATTTCTCTACTGTAAACCTCAGCAAGAGGGATTGCTGGGTCCTCTGGGGAGAGTATGTTTAACTTTGTAAGAAACTGCCATTGTTTTCCAGCGTGGGCAGCGTTTGCATTGCCCCTCTTTCCGTCTGGTTGTGGTTGGGCCTCTGGACTCATGGCGGGTCAGGATACCTCCTTCTTAGCTGCCCTGCCACTGCTCCCCGGTGATTACACTGTTCATCCACCCTCTGCAGGCAGAGCTCAAGGCAGGAGGCAGGAGGAGGCCCAGATCCTCCCCACAGCTCATCAGCATCACTCTGCCTCTGGACAGGACTTGCCTCAGTGCTCACACCTGTAAAGCAGTGAGAGGCACCGCTCACGGCACCACTCGCACCGCTCACAGCACCACGGGCAAGTTAGCGTGAGGACGGAACGCAATTAACCCTTTTGAGTGCTACCTAGGTGCTCAGCCTGCAGCAGGCGCTCAGAGGCAGCACTGGGGAAAGCCCTGGGGCAGCGTTTCCCAAACTTACAGGCAGGGCACTTTCTTCCAAAATCTGGGGACCCGTGTCCTGCAGAACACAGCCCAGGAGTGGCTGCAGCCAGATTCTAGAAGGAATGGAACTCCCGGCCTGGACCCTCAGCTCCAATGACCACCCCTCTGTTTTCCGAGGGGTTTGTCTTTAGTGCTACTGAGGAGGGATCTTTTGTCTTGCGTGTCATGGAGGTGCTCTAAGGAGGTGTTAGGACTGGAGTGGGACCCACAGTGGGAGCTTTGTAACCTTCCCCAAGCGAGCTCTCAAGGCTACAAAGTAACGAGAGCACACTGCTTTAACTTGTTTTATTATTTTTTAGGTATTTGGTAAGGCCAGCAGATCAGGAGATGATTGCCATTGAGAAGCTGGTTTGTTACAGTTCCCAAGTGGAGGAGGCATGACACCCCATGGTGCGGGAGGCCACATGGGAAAGCACCAGGGCTGGTCAGGAGGCAGAGAGAGAGGGGGAACTCTGGGCGGGAGCCTCTATTGTGGTTTCTGAGGGAAGGAACAGTGAGGTGGGGTGAGCAGGCTCAGTGTTGGCTGTTTGGAATAACTTCATGCTCTGGGGCACAGGAACCGTCCCTGGTTGCCTGGTACTTGCCCTGGGTGACAGGGCAGGAGGGCAGTGGCCCAATGAGAGAGCCCCGTAGGGGAGGTGGTCAGGGGAGTGTGGACTCAGGAATGGTTGGTTTGCATTTGAAAAGTGTTACTGTCTCTAGGAACTGGCTGACCCTGGGAGGGCCTGTCCCTCCAAGGTCAGCAAGGCCCCAGATGTCAAAGCATCAGGATAGAGAATATAAAAGGCATGATTAATACACACAAAGTCCTATCTATGTTTTTGTTTTTGTTTTTCTTTTTTTTTTTTTGGCTGCAACATGCAGCTTGTGGGATCTCAGTTCCCTTACCAGGGGTTGAACCCAGGCCACGCAATGAAAGCCCAGAATCCTAACCACTAGGCAACCAAGGAACTCCCACAAAGTCCTATCTTTGCATCTTCACAACACTTGGGCTGGCACAATGCTTGTCTTTTGTTTCCAGATGAGGAAACTGAGGCACAGAGAGGGGAACTTGGCTGAAGTTGTGCAGTCAAGAGGAGGAGGATCTGGGATTCAGGTTTGAATCCCAATGCGGGTTGAATCCCAACCAAAGTCAGCTCCCCTCGGTTTGGCAAACTCTCTTGACCACAACAGGAGTGCAGATAGGCACAACCATGTCGGGAACCCTGGCGGTATCTACTAAAACTAAACAGAAAGGGGACTTCCCTGGTGGTCCAGTGGTTAGGACTCTGCACTTCCACTGCAGGGGGCACGGGTTCGATCCCTGGTTGGGGAACTAAGATCCCACATGCTGCGTGGTGCGATGCGGCCAAAAAAACACAACACTAAACGGAAACGTTCCCTGTCCTGGGTGTCTGCCCAGCAGAAACCAGAGCTCAGGTACACCAACGACACAGGCAGGAATGCTCGCAGCAGTTCTCCTTGAAATAGCCAAAGATGAAAGCACCCGAATGGCTAGTAACAGGAGATGGATAAACTAACTGTGGCTATCCACACAGTGGCTTACCCACAGCTGTGACAACGAATTAAACATTGCTGCACACACGGATGACTCATAACGTTTAACAAAAGAAGCAGAAACAAAAGAGGACACACTATCACTCCATTTATAGCTGACGTTCTACAGCAAAACTGATTAACCACAGAGTCCCACTTGGTTACTGTTGGGGGCTAAGAGGGCGTTACTGGCAGGGGAGGCGAATGAGGGAGCCTTCTGGGGTGATGGAAATGTTCTAAATCTTGGTCTGGGTAGAGGCTGCAGGGATATATATATAAAATCATTGAGCCATACATGTAAGATTTGTGCACTTGACCGTATGAGTTATACCTCAGTGAAGAGCAGCCACCTGCTCTAACTGCACATGTGGATTTCCGGGCTTCTGTTCTCAAGAAGGCCCTGTGCGGCTGGGATGCTGACGTTTGGGAAGATAAGGTCTGGCTGCTGGGCCCCAGCACCACCCTCCCACCGTGTCAGTGGGCTGATTTGCATGCCCTGTCGTGGTCCAGCAGCCTCCCCAGTGTGCCCTGAAGCACCTGAAGCACGCCCAGCGCAAGCCCAACAAGCGACTCCCACCTGCCTCCCTGCCTCTGGCCATGGCCTGTCAGCATTTGGCCCTCCTTCTGACTGGGGTCCTCCTAGCAGGTGAGCCCTCCCTGGGCCTTGCTCACCCAGGGGTGGAGTGGGAGACAGCACACTGGCTCTGGAAGCCCCCTGTAAGGAAGCAAATCCATGTGGTCAGTGGGGAAGGTTTTGGAAGGGTCCTTGAGGTGGAGAGGAGAACCGGCCACAGGTGGCCCTGCCCCAGACTTGAGGCAAGTCACTTCTCTGTGTGGGCCTCGGTTTCCCCATTTGTGAATGACCAGATTGCTAGGGTCCCTTTGGACTCTGACTCTTGGGGGTCTCAGAGACTCATCACCTTTTGAGTTTTTCAGAGGGGAAGCTGGTGTGGGCTGGTTCCTACCCCACAGGGCCTCAGGGACAAGCTAATCCTGAGAAGGTTCTTCAGCAGCCAGTGGCCGGAGGCTGAGCCAATTGGTAGTAACACCCCAGGAGGCTTCTTGGGGGGGTCATCAGTCTGTAGCCAGGGTTTGGACAAGCCAGTGTGACCAAAGTGATAGGGGTCTGAAGGGCAAGGGATGAGGGTGGGCAGCCCAGAGACCACCAGCACACCCTCTGAACTCTAGATCCTTAGCTGAACATGGCTCCTTGGGAACATGACACTAATGGGGGCTTGGGGTCGCCAGCTCTGTGCCCCACCTAGTGACGATCCCATGGCACCGGGCTGTGAGCTTTTGGGAGAGGATTCTCCTGGGAGTCTGACCAAGACTTTGCGGGGCAGGGGCAGGAAGGAAGGGGCCCAGGCAAGACCTGAGTGTGTCTGTCTCTCTCAGCCTCCCAGCCAACCCTCACCCAGCCGGACACACTGCTGGTCTTCCCAGGCCAAGTGGCCCAACTCTCCTGCATGCTCAGCCCCCGCTATGCCACGGTCGGGGACTACGGCGTGTCTTGGTATCAGCAGCGGGCAGGCAGTGCCCCCCGCTTGCTCCTCCACTACCGCTCAGAGGAGGACAACCACCGCCCCCCTGACATCCCTGACCGCTTCTCGGCAGCCACGGATGCAGCCCATAATGCCTGCATCCTGACCATCAGCCCCGTGCAGCCTGAAGACGCTGCGGATTATTACTGCTCCGTGGGCTACATACCCTAGGGGTGGGGTGTGGGATGAGTGCCTTCTGTCTGCCTCCCACTTACGCTCCTGACCTTGGGACCCTCCCTTTCTCTGAGCCTTGATTTTCCTCCTTTGTAAAATGGGTTAATAATCAACATGTCAACAATAACTATTCTGAGGGCCATGAGATCCTGGCTGAAAAAGTGACTGTGAGATGCAAGAGGGAAGAGATATGGGAACATATGTATATGTATAACTGATTCACTTCGTTATAAAGCAGAAACTAACACACCATTGTAAAGCAATTATACCCCAATAAAGATGTTAAAAAAAAAAGCTCAATAAAAAAATTAAAAAAAGAAAAAGAAAAAGTGACTATGGTTGGTCTGGGAGTGTGGGGGTAGGGATTCTGGGGATTTTTGCATAAGGGGAAGCACCTGAGACCCTTGGGTGGGGCCCCACCTCCCTACCAGCCCCCAGGGGGCTCAGAATGGTGGCTCTTGCCTTCCTGTGACTGGAGGAGCTGGAGTGAGAGAAAAAATAACCAGCCCTTGCTGGTCCCAGCTCTGCATGGCTGGTTGTGGTCCAACACACACGGGGTCAGTGGACTGGGTCCCTAGGAGCCCCTGCCTACTCCTGGATGGGGCTAGGAGGCACCTGAGGGCCAGGACGGAAGGTGCTGAAGACAGGTGGGCAGATGGCAGGGGGAGAATGGGCAGCAGCCATCCTTGGGTAGAGGGGCAAGTCTTGCCACCAGAAGCAGAAGTGAGCTCTGGGAGGGGGGTCGGGGGCTGAAGAACACACCCCGCTTCCCTCCCGGTTCCCCTAACAGGCGCCACCTGAACGGAGGCCATCCCTCAGATGCAGAGGTGGGGTCCACAGAGGGTCCCGCCTAGGCTCCCAGCCATCTCCTGGGCCCTCTCCGGGCTCTCCTCATTTGTCTCTGCGGGGACGAGGTGAGCAAGCAGGACCAGAGCTCACCAGGAAGGGAGGGGGAATCGCAGCAGGACCCCGGGCCTGCGCGGGGTAACGGGCTCCGCAGCCCTGAGCGCACCTGCCCTTCTCCCGGGGACACAGCCGCCTCAAGGCCTCTGGCCGGCCCCACCCCCAGGACAGGTGCCCAGGAGCCGGCCGCCCCTCCCGGCCTCAGTTTCCTCCTCTGCGCTCCCACCAACGCCCGCCCAGCCGGGACGCGCTCGGGGACGGCCCGGAGCCCTGAGTCGACTGGACGGCCCCTCCCGACCCCAGTCCTGCGACCCGGATCCCGGCGTCCAGGCGAAGACGCGTACTGCGCGGCGGGACCAGCGAGACACTGGCCTCCGCGCGGCCTAGAGCGGTCCCGGAAGTGCCGGGGAGGGGGCGGGGCTCGGGCTCTCGGGCCGCCGCGGGCTCCGCGTCAGCAGCCGCAGCCGAGCGAGGCCACGGCCGCGGGCAGGAGCAGCTCAGGTGCGGCCCCGCCCTGCTCGCCCGCGGCCCCGCCCCCGCTCAGGTGAGCGGCCCCGCCCCGGCCTAGGTGAGTGGCTCCGCGGCAGCCAGTGTGGCCACCTCTCTCTCCGGTGGCGTAGGTGTGGGCGGCCCCCGTCCGTGGAAGCAGGTGCGGGTCTGCGGCCGCTCGCTGGCCTCCAGCCAGGAGGCCCTGACTGGCCCGAGGGTCGGCCGGGTGCCCAGGCCCTGGGGGTTCCAGGAGGATGGAGTGACGGAGGCAGGAGGAGCCGGGGAAGACCAGAGAGAGGTGGGAAGTGTGGGGTTCCAGACATTTGGATTTTCGGTCCCAAAATATTTAAAACATCGTTGGTCACAGATAACGTATCGCTAACTTTTTCAACACAGTGGAGACTTCAGCGTGTAGCTGGTACATAGTGGGAATGGAAAACCCCCGAGGAGGGAACCTCGGAAACACCAGGATTTAGCAGGTGGGTGGAGGCACAATATCCAGATACAGAGAAAGAGGGGTCAGAGGGCATGAAAATTGGGGGGGGAAAGAAACCAAGGGGATGAAGTGGGGCGTGGGAGTGGGGTAGGTTGGCCAGCAAGGTGGGTTAGTGAAGGGTGGGCTCGTATTGTCACATCGTCCAGTTTTTCATGAGAAAACCTACTGAGTTTTAAATATTGGCTGCTAAGTCAAACAAAAAGGAAAAGCCTGACTCTTTGAGAGTCAAACACAACGTGTCTGTGGCAGGATCCCCAGAGTGCCAATTTGCAGTCTCTGAAATGAAGGGTTTTGAGAGGGATGTCTTGGGGAGGCCTTCCAGAGGGGGGAGGAAGTGAGGACCCAGAAGAGAGGGCTTGGCTGTAAGGAGGTCATTAGATGCTGGAGCTGAAGTCCCAGCTGAAATTGGAAACTTGAAGTTTGTCTCCGTGCCAGACACAGTCGTATGATTTTCCTTGGCAACATTCAGCATCTTAGGAGGAGCTGGCAGAGGAGGTGGGTAGTTAGTGGCAGGGCAGGGAGGTGAGGAATGTGATGCTGGTCAGCGAGCTGGTTGAAGTGATGCCCATAGTTAGACCCACTGTAGTCTAAGCTAGATGGGGAAGGGGTGGACCAGGGTGAAAATGGGACGTGAGGTTTGAGGAGGTCGGGTGAGACGGGGGGGGAGTGGAGACCGTGGTTGTGAAGAGGAGTGGGAGTGATCACAGGCTTTTTTTAAAAAAAAATAAATTTATTTATTTATTTATTTATGGCTGCATTGGGTCTTTGTTGCTGTGCACGGACTTTCTCTAGTTGCCGCGAGTGGGGGCTACTCTTCTTTGAGGTGCACTGACCTCTCATTGCGGTGGCTTCTTTTGTTGCGGAGCACGGGCTCTAGGCACGCACGCTTCAGTAGTTGTGGCGTGGGGGCTTCAGTAGTTGTGGCACACGGGCTTAGTTGCTCCGCGGCATGTGGGATCTTCCCAGACCAGGGCTTGAACCTACGACCCCTGCATTGGCAGGTGGATTCTCAACCACTGCACCACCAGGGCAGTCTAACACAGGCTTCTTGAAGATATTGCAGTTCTGTGCTTTTTTTCACACCTGGCCTTTCTACTGGCTGAAAATTCATTAAAAAAAAAATTCCAAATAGGAATGATTTCCATCATGACTATTCTGATTAATTTAGTATGTCTTTTTGAGGCAGTTCCTCTCTGACTTCAGTGTAAGGATGATAGTACCTTTGTATGGAGTCCTGAGGAGTACATGAGATATGCTTGTAAAAGGTTTAGCTGTGCCTTGCACACAGTAGTTGCTCAATAAACTCGAGTTGTCATCATTATGGTACCTGAAGAGTTTCCCTGGAGGTTGCATAGCAGTTTGTGGATGGGGTCCTGCGGGGCTCCCTCTGGGCCCCCACAGTGGGTTGGGGGGCTGAGTGGGGTGTTCTAGCCTCCTTCCTTGTCCCTCTGAAAATACCCCCTTCGACCGGAGCAGCTCTGGTTTTGTATGTTTCATTTATTCATATCTCCCAGGTAATTGACTTATTTGAATAAAGAGTACTTTTGGCAAAATAAAATAAAAGTGTGGTAAGCAGTTCTAACACAAACAAATAACTTTTCCTCCATTCAATCATTTATTTATTCAGTAAATGTGTGTGTAATGATTGAGTGGCTGTGCTGGGAGCTGGGGATTCCAATATGGCGGAGCCCCGGATTTGCCCTTGGGGAGCTCGCAGGCGGTGGTGGGGAAAGTCCTGCCATGACATTTGCCTTCCAGGTGGTGAGTGCTGTGATGGACATATGCCCCGTGCTCCACGGTCACCAAGGCCACGTGCCCAAGATTGTCAGAGTCTGAGGGTGCAGGGAAGAGGGGACATTTGAACTGAGTCTGGAAGGATGAGCAAGTGGCCATGTGAGAAGAGTGGGGACCAGTCAGGAGGAGGAAACAGCAGCATGTGTGAGTGGTGGAGCTGGAAGTTTGGGGATGTGTGGAAGGAGAAGCAGGCGACAGGGCCACATGGCCGGGTGTGGAGGACTTGGGCTGCTGCAGCTCCTGAGAAGGGGGATGCCATGATCAGGACTGTGTTTTGGGCGTTTGACCTTGGCATCCACGTAGAGAACGGGCTGGGGGGAGGGGGGAAGCTGGAGGTAGGCAGCCAGTGGGGAGGCGAGTCACACGGAGGCCTGAGCTGCCCAGTGGCAGCGAGGAGAGAGGGAGAGACCCCTTCAGTAAAAACGGGAAGTGGACAGGACGGGGTGTGCCGGCGGGAATGAGAAGGGCTGACTCCCAGGGCTCCGGCTGGGGCTCTGGGCTGGAGGCCTGCAGCCGACCGACCGTAGGAGTGTGCTCTCTCTTTCCCAACAAGACCCCAGCCCCAACCTCCTCTGGTAGCTGGAGTCTTGCCCCTTTTTCAGAATGTCTCCACTTCCTGTCCTTGCCCACCTTTCTGGACACCCTGAGCCTTTAGAGTCTGGACACCACAGTGTGTCATTGTCTGTCTGTCTGTCTTCCTTGCAGTTGTTTCTGGTAAGTCAGACTTGTCTCTTAACTCAGTAAGGACCATCTCAAGGGCAAGATTGTGTCTTTGGTTATATCTGCCTTAGACTCTGGCACCTACGAGGTGCTTGACTTGCTGACTTGACAGTGTCTCTTGTTTTCTTTTCAGAATCTGAGAGCAGTAAGTGTGTCCCAAAGAGAAACAGTCACTAGGGGTGAGCCCGGACCCACAATGGATATTCCCCCGGCAGCCAAGCTGGGTGAGGCCTTCGTGTTTGAGGATGGGTTGGAGATGCAGACAAACCTTTTCCCGGAGGAGGACCCAGGGGACCCTTTTCTTCAGGAAAGGGGTTTAGCACAGATGGCTGTCATCTACAAGGAGATCCCTCTGGGGGAGCAGGACGATTATGAGGGGAATATCAGTCTGTGCTCAAGCCCCATCCAGCATCAGAGCATCCCCCCAGGAGACAGACCCCAGGACGATGAGCCGTCCAGCCCAACCTTCCTCCAGAAATCAGACCTGAATATGTGCCAGATAACCCACAGCGAGGAAGCGTCTGGTAAGCCCGATGGGGAGACGGCGGGCAGGGGGGACTCGGGACCCGAGGGGCCTCACAGGACTGCACAGCCAGCCAAGCCCTACGCGTGTCGCGAGTGCGGCAAGGCCTTCAGCCAGAGCTCACATCTGCTCAGGCACCTGGTGATCCACACGGGGGAGAAGCCCTACGAGTGCTGTGAGTGCGGCAAGGCCTTCAGCCAGAGCTCACACCTGCTGCGGCACCAGGCCATCCACACGGGGGAGAAGCCCTACGAGTGCAGGGAGTGCGGCAAGGCCTTCCGCCAGAGCTCTGCACTCGCGCAACACCAGAAGACCCACACCGGGAAGAGGCCGTACGCGTGCAGGGAGTGCGGCAAGGACTTCAGTCGGAGCTCGAGCCTCCGGAAGCATGAGCGCATCCACACCGGGGAGAAGCCCTATCAATGTAAGGAGTGCGGGAAATCCTTCAACCAGAGTTCGGGCCTGAGCCAGCACCGGAAGATCCACACGCTGAAGAAACCGCACGAGTGCGAGCTCTGTGGGAAGGCCTTCTGCCACCGGTCCCACCTCATCCGGCACCAGAGGATCCACACAGGCAAGAAGCCGTATGCATGCGAGGAGTGCGGGAAGGCCTTCAGCCAGAGCTCCAACCTCATCGAGCACCGCAAGACGCACACGGGCGAGAAGCCTTACAAGTGCCACAAGTGCGGCAAGGCCTTCAGCCAGAGCTCCTCGCTCATCGAGCACCAGCGCATCCACACCGGCGAAAAGCCCTACGAGTGTGGCCAGTGCGGCAAGGCCTTCTGCCATAGCTCGGCCCTCATCCAGCACCAGCGCATCCACACGGGCCGGAAGCCCTACGTGTGTAATGAGTGCGGCAAGGCCTTCCGGCACCGCTCGGCCCTCATCGAGCACTACAAGACCCACACGCGGGAGAGGCCCTACGAGTGCAACCGCTGCGGCAAGGCCTTCCGGGGCAGCTCGCACCTCATCCGCCACCAGAAGGTCCATGCGGGGGACAAGCTCTAGAGGAGGGGCTGGCGCCGCGGCCCGCGCCTCTGCCAGCTGGAGCCTGGCCCCCCGCTCATCTGTGAGGCCTGCCCGCCTCCCCAGACCAGTGCCTCCTGGAAATGCCCGCCCACCCTGGTGGCAGGGCCCGGCCCCCCGTCTGCGGCCCTGGCCTAGCAGGGGGACTGGGTAGGGTGGGGAGGGAGGCCAAGGGCCGGGGCGCCAGGGCACAGCTGGCTCTCAGTTGTCTCGTGCTCACCTGTGACCCAATGGGGTTTAGTTTTGCCCTCTATTCGCTTTTTCCAGAATCCAGAAGAAGAATAAACGTCAGAGGGAGAAAGTGGAGTTAAACCCATGAAAATGTCAGATGAGCTCTAACATCAGGCACTTTTAGAAGAAGTAACCGTGTTCGCGGTCCAATCAACTGAAGGAAAATGGATCCAAAGTAGACGCGTCAGCAGCCCACCTCGGGCACTGGTGGGGACGGCCAGCTCAGGTGACAGAGCAGAGGGAGGGTCTGGAGGACTCATCCTGGGTGTGGGGGTGAGGCCCCCTTGTGCTCTCTCAGCCCTTGACGTGGGTTAGCTGAGGGCGGTTCTGGCCGGCAGCTCTTCCAGGAGGTGGAGGCGTGGTCCTGGAGGCCGGCGGAAGGTGCAGCCTGGCTCTGGCTCAACCCCGGGCAAAGGCTCACTGCCCACCTGGGGGTAACCCTCCACCAGACCTAGGGCCCCAACCACAGTGTGCCTTGGACATCATCGGGGCCCGTCTCTGGTCGGTGCTTTGCAGCCTCCCCTCCACCCTCCAGTGCAAGGGGATGGAAGGTGATTCGGTCAGGTCTGGGTTCAAGTTCCAGTTCTGGCCCCTCCCTCACCTTGGTGACCCCTTCCGTGAGGTGGGCATATTGGGACTGGCCACATTCCCCTAAGGGCTGGCGCAAGGCTCCTGTTCAGAGTGGGACCACACATGAACGTGCTTTGTCGGCTGGCGATTGAGGATGGAGACCCACAGTGACCGCTGCCCCACCTGCAGGGGAGGTGCATCCCTGTCTGGTTCCCGACATGGCAGGGCCCCCCCCTTCAGCCAGGCTTTCCCTCCCTCCGTCCCTCCAGCTTGTGTCCTGGGTGCGGCGACCTGGGCAGGACACTTCTTGCACGCCATCCCCGCAGCGGCAGTGTGTCTGCGTCCTGTCCTTCTCTCTGTCCTCCCCACTGGGGGTTGTTTAATGGGGACCATTGTCTGCATCCTGCCCTGACCAGTTCAGTTGGGCATCCCCAGAGGTGGGGCTCCGACAGTGGCATGTTTTTAAAGCTCCCCAGGTGATTAGAAGGTTCCCCTGCATAGCAGGCTGTGAGCCCATGCTGGCTCCCAGGCAGCCCCAGCATCTCCCAGATGGCATCGTCCAGAGCAGAGCTTGAAGGTGGCCATCCTGTCTCAGACCTCTGCCCACCACCCCAGGGATGGGCTCAGGCAGTGCCGTGTCTGGCTGGTTGGTAAGCGTTTGTCCCAGGCCTTTGTGTGTCCATGAGAATCTTTAGTTCTGGCTCCCCGGGCTCCTCAGAGTTAGTATGGGGGGTTCGCAGTCAGAGCTATTTTGAAGCTTTCTGAGTCTCTGGCTGAAATCCCACGAACCCATCATGGTCACACTAGTTATTTCAGCTTATGAGAAGCTCAGCTGGGCAGCTGTGTATAGTTTAGATGAATGAAAATGGGAAAGCCATAGTGGTTACTTCTTAAGTGGAACTTGGTAGGCCAGAGATGGTAAAACGACAGGCCTGTTGGGCTGGGAAGATCGGCTCTGTCCAGCTCCTCTCTGCTGTGTGAGTCTGTGGAGCATTGAACCAGCTCTCCAGGCCCCAGCAGAGCCTCTGCATGAGCAGGTGGACCAGCCCGACCGGGCAGTGCCAGGCACTGTCTGCAGGCAGCCTGCACGGATGGTCTTCGGTCACCAGTGAGAGTACTGACACCCCTGCTCAGTGCAGGTGGGACATTATCCCCCCAAGATCTACCTCCTCACCCCCTGCTGTCCCTGCATTTGGCCTCAGCCTTGCCAGTTGTCTGCTTCCTACCTTTGATGTCTGTCCCTGCACACTGTGCACCAGCCAAATTTTTTTTTTTTCAGGCATCACTTTGCACATGTCACCACTCTCCTTAAAACCAACCTTCAGGGGTCTTCTGCACGTAAACCCCCATTTTAGCCAGCCTGGGTTACCCGCGCGAGCATCTCGGTGTTCCCACCATGCCCAGATGCACCCCACTCACGCCCAGCTTCTCAGCTCATTTATGCTGTTCTCACATTTTTGAATATGCACTTTTTCTCTTCCTCCCCCACATTCCCCTTTCTTCCTTTTGACTATGTAACATGGAGATTAAGACCGCCTTTCTGAAGGGTTGACAGACTCTCACAAAACCATGGTCAGACCAGGCAGGTACTTTCTTTGTAGGAAGTGTGAGCAGAACCTTGTTCTTTCAGTTCAAATTCTTTCACTGATTTCTTATGTATTTTTATTTTTTAATTTTTTTAATTTTTATTTTTTGCGGTACACGGGCCTCTCACTGTTGTGGCCTCTCCCGTTGCGGAGCACAGGCTCCGGACACTCAGGCTCAGCGGCCATGGTTCACGGGCCCAGCCGCTCCGCGGCATGTGGGATCTTCCTGGACCGGGGCACGAACCTGCGTCCCCTGCATCGGCAGGCAGACACTTAACCATTGCGCCACCAGGGAAGCCCTGTAATTTTAAATCTTTTCATTTATTTAGGTTCTCAAACAGTGTGATGTTATAAGAGATCATCTTGGTAATATTTTAATCATCCTTGAGTTTAGTTGTTTGTTTTTGTTTTATTGTCTTACATTTTTTCCTTCTTTTAGTTGTTGAGTGTTGCAAAGGTCCAGTTCTTGGTTCTGTTTACTAATTGAATTGTTTGTCAAAGTACATGTATTCTGCTCTTTTCTTTCTTTTTTTTTTTTGACTTAATACTTTACATTTCTTAAGATTATTTAGATACAGTTAATCATTTTTAACATTTCTAGTAAATGGGGGTACTTTAGCCTATGATTTTTTTCTTACAGTTAGAGCTTTTTCTGCACTCCGTAATGTTGACATGTGTTGTCTTTTGCTGTTGTCCTTAGGACTTTCCCTTTGGCCCAACTATTGTTATTGTTATTATTAATTTAATATTTTCCAGTGATGACTGCTGAGGTTATGGCTTTTACTTCTTATGGTACGTAGTGGTGTCAGCATTTCTAAGTATCCATAGAACTTCTCTGGGCCTGAATATATTATCAGTTTTTATAAGACATTTGTGTACTCTCAAGAAACGTGTTTTTACTCCATCAGTTCTATTTGTTAAATCAGTTTTTATGTTACTTTATTCAAATGCATACTCTCTCTAACTTTACTTCAGAGTTCTTAACCTGGGGTCCAAGGACTGCCTGGGAGTCCATGAGCATGCAGGGGTTTCAGAGGTCATGGATGCCGGGCATTGAACAAAGCTGTGTGGATATGTGCGTGCATAAATTATTCTGGGAGGGGGGTCTGTAGCACTCACTACATTTTGGAAGGGCTCTGTGACCCCAAAGTAGGTAAGAACACTCATTTACCTAGTCAAATTACAGTCTGATTTTGTGTGTTTTTTTCTTTACGTATTTCTATTTTGCTTTAATTTCTGTTTCTTTTTATGTATGTTGTTGCTTTGTGAGTTGTGCAGTTATCTTCTTAAGAAATAGGCAGGGTACAAATGATCAAGTAATTACCATGTTTGGGGCATATGTGTTTATAGTGACATATCGAAAAACTGTGCCTTTTGGTGCCCTCTTTGCCTCATTTAATGCTTCTAGCTTCAGCTTCTCTTTTCCAAATATCATAACGGAAGCCCCTTGCTTTTTTTGAATTTGCATTTGCATGAGAGTTTATTTAGCTCGGCATTTTATTTTTAAAATTTGTGTACATATTTTGCTATATATCTGTAACTTATAAACAGCAAATTGTTGGATTTTGTTTTCTGATTCTTTCTGTAATTCTTCTCATATAAGTTCTATTATTAACATTATTGTTTAGAGTAAGGCATAAATTATCTTCATCTTAATATTTTAATATATATTAACTCATTTAACCCAAAAAGGTCATGCTCATCTCCCCCCCCCACCGCCGTCTCTATGAGTTATTATCCATGTGTAGAGCATCACTTCTGGGTAGATTAGAGGTCTGCCATTGGGCACACCTGCTCCTCCTGGTCTTCATCAGTGCCAGGCTCTGTCCTGAGCCCCTCTTGCAGCCACATCCTCTCGCTTCAATGTCCTTGGCTGTGATGTGGAGGAATGATGTTACCTCACAGCCCCGTGGGGCTTGGAAGACTAAGGGGTGCAAACCTGTGTGGAAAACTGAAGGTGTAGGTGATTATTACGCTCTCAGTATTGTGAAATATTCCTTTGATTTTCTGTTCTTCTTAATCCCAAAGTTTGTTCAACATAACTTAGAACACTACATTGTGCTTTACTTTTTAGAAATAATAGGCGATGCAGCAGCAAAGAGCTAGACATCAGGCCCACCCTCCCTGAGGGAACCCACACAGTCATGTGAAAGAGAGGTGGGGACCCTGATCTTGTGCCCCTCTCCCCATCACCTGTCTGTCCCAGGATGGTCCCCTCAACTTTCCCCTTTCTCCCCTGACTCCTCCCGTGGTAGAGGCAGAGGCTCCAGAAGATGGTCACTCTGGCCACTCCTGTTGCAGGTGGGAACCCAAGGCCAGTGGTTTACCACAGGTGCAGTGGTTTAGTGTCAGATCTGCCGGCAGCCATGGGGAGGAACAGTTCAGATGTGATGCTGGAGCCCCAGCCTGCTGCTGCCGGGACTTCTTAGAGGCCACAGTGGGTTCAGTCACCACAGGCCGAGGTGGAAACCAAATGGCCTCTCTGCTCAGAGTCGCTCTGCTCTTGGGGCCAAGCGGATGCTCGCCAGCATCACACATGTCTGGATGTATTTGCCATCGACTGACACCCACCTTACAGGGGGTGGGGAAAGGCAACCCCCTTCTTTTGGGGGAACCCACTCTTCAGTATCTGATAACTGGGAAACCCAGTCAGGAGGTGGCCTGGGGAGTGTGGAGTGGGGTGTCTTGAGATGGACCATCCCTCCTGCACCACAGGCCAGACGCTCTCCCAGTGGCCAGGATGCCGGTGGAGCCGTGTGCTGGAGACCCTCCCATGTCCCACCCCCCGCCCCCATCTGCCCTGGTGGGCATCTTCCTCTGTCACTCACCTTCCTCGGCTCCTGCTCGCTGGGAGGTCTCTGCCCTCTGGGGTCCAGAGCACCATCTTGAAAGGCTCTCCCCACACCTTTCAATCCCTGCTCCCTGTGCTGCCACCCTCAGCCAGGCCAGCTCTTCTCACAGAGATGACAGGAGCACCTCTGTCCTCCCCAGCCCTCACTTGGGTCTTCCAGCTCCTGGACCCCAGAACTGAGAGGGGGTCATGAGCCACAAACGAATGCGCTCCCTACATAATCCTCACGTGGCCTCATCTGGAAGAGGGAGCAGCAGCACTGCATGGCTCTGGACTGGTCTTCTCCCGGGACCACAGGCACCCCCAGAGCGAAGAGCTGTCCTGGGCACGAGGTCGGAGGTGGTGAGGGGGCCAGTTCCCCTCCTGGAGGCTGGTGGGGCCTCATGGGGTTTTATGAACTGGAGCCTCTACCTCCTGCCGGCGGCCCATCCGCATTCCCAATGTGGGCCTCGCTCCCGCCATCCTCCCTTCTACCCGCTGTGCCCTGGAGGGGAGTGGCCTGCAGGTGTCATGGGCAGCTGCGTCCCCCGCTCCACCAGCACTGCCTCGTGAGCTGGCAGCTTCTTCCTGAGTGTCAGCCGCGCTCTTCAGCCTCTTGCTGTCGCCCGTTGTTTCCTCTGGTCTCGCTGATCACAACCAGGGTCTGGAGACCCCTCTTTCTCTACCTTCTCATCCACCTATCCCCCCAAGTCCTGCCCACAATGTCCCCAATGCCACCCCCTCCTCTCATCTCACTGCATGGCCCCCTCCCTGGCCACCCACCCCCGGCCTTTCTCTCCACCTCAGCCAGAGTGATCCTTCTGCCCTGCAGCCTGATGGGGTCAGCCTCTTCCACAAACACCCACCCTGGTTTCCATGGAAACCGGTGTCAAGATGCTTCCCGATGATCGGACACCTCCTCCCCACCAGGAGCTCCTGTGTTCCGAGCAGGCCTTCATCCTCAGGGGACCCTTTCCCATCTGTAGAAAGAGCCTGGGCCAAAGACGGTGGGGTTCTCGCCCAGGGTCAGCAATTCTGAGAGGGCCAGGCCCCCTGATCCAACCTGCCCCAGCCCTGTGCTGCGTCCTGGGTGTCAGATGCAGTAGAGCTGGGGAAGGAGGCTGAGTTTAGGGTCAGGGCCAGCACTTCAGTTAGTGGAGACTGAGAAGAGAGAAAGGGTCCAGGAGAGGGTCACCCTCTTTTTTTTTTTAATCAACATATAGTTGATTTATAATGTTGTGTTCGTTTCAGGTGTACAGCAAAGTGATTCAGATAGATAGGTATAGATAGATTCTCATTCAGATTCTTTTCCATTATAGATTATTACAAGATACTGAATTTAGTTCCCTGTGCTCTACAGTAGGTCCTTGTTGTTTATCTATTTTATATATAATAGTGTGTACCTCTTAATCCCAAATTCCCAACTTATCCCTCCCCGCCTTTCCCCTTTGGTAACTATAAGTTTGTTTTCTATGTCTGTGAGTTTATTTCTGTTTTGTAAATAAGTTCATTTGTATCATTTTCTTGATTCCGCATATAAGTGATATCATATGGTATTTGTCTTTCTCATTTTGAATTACTTCACTTAGCATGATCATCTCTAGGTCTGTCCACGTTGCTGCAAATGGCATTATTTCATTCTTTTTATGGCTAATATTCCATTATGTATATACACCACATCTTCTTTATCCATTCAGTTATCTTCAACCATTGCCTTCCAGCAGGGGGGCATCCAGTGGGGTTGATCTAATTGAAGGTTTCCTACCACTCCAGCCCTTTGCTGGGTGTCAGGCCAAATGACCTGAGTTTGTGACCAACAGTTGAGAAGCCTATTGTCCTGTGGCCACTCAGAAGCTGTGACCCACACTCCTGGGCTGCATCCTGTGCCCCACTGAGCTTAATTAGCTAAACTGGGACTCCTGTTCCTTATCTTACATGTGGAAAATCACCTCGAAAAAGCCAAATCCAACCTCCTTGGTAATAGTTTGTCTGGGAATGTTGGTTTTAACTACTGCAGGCCACACCTCCACTGCCACCTCACCTCCCATGAGATTTCTCCTATGAAAAGCCCTCAAACAGACTGAGGGGTGGTCATTTTTGAAAAACATGACATTGGGGTCACCCTTGGGAGGCCACCCCGAAGCAGTAGTTCTGCCCTTTAAGCTGTCGTGAGGCGGGTGGGGAGAGGACAGGATTTCATCCCCTCCTGACACTTGGAAGCAGGAAATGTTTGGGGGGACAGAGAGTTGAGTGTCCAGCCTCACTCTCACCAGATGTGGGCTCTGGGAGAGGTGAGGGTAAAGGAAAACTGGTTCCCTCCTTGCTGACGTGTAACACAGCCTGTACATGCCTGCGGTGTTTGCAAGAGTGTTTGTATTTAGTCCTAAGCGGTCACAGCTTCTGGGTCCTTCGGAAATTGATTTCTTTTATACATCCCTGGACAGGCTTCTCTAGCTTCACTGTCCTGGGAGCAAATCTCACTAATCCTGGGAGACCTTGCCCTGCAGGTTGCTGGTTGGAGGGGAGAACTTCTGCATCCTTCTGTGTCACCTCTCCCCAGCAGCCATCCCAAAGGAGCTGCCTGTGTTCTCACTGCTGATCCACCCCTCTGGTTTCACCCCAGTGTGGATGGGGCCGACCTGTTGGGTCCCCACCTCCTCCTGCTGTTCCCTGTGGCTGCTGGCTGTTAGCATGTGCAGGACCGGGACCTGGAGCATCACCCATCAGAGCCCAGAGGACGGGGAGTGGAGACTAGGAGTGAGCCCAGGAGTTTCGAGGGACCAGAGGCAGAATACTGGACTGTGTTCTCCAGGGAAGGCAGTTTTCTCAAAAAATCGTCAATAAGGCCACCGCAAACCATCAGCCTTATCTGTTGCGGAGGAGTGGATTTCTCCCTTTGGCTAATGGCGGTTGATTTCTACCTGGACCAGGGTGTTTATGTTTGAATTACAATCTTACCCCCCTTTGCGCCTCCAGGGATCTGGAAAACAGAGGCCTGGGCTAGACAGAAGCTTTCTAGAAGATTCACTATTGAAGGGATTCAAAGAAAAACCTTTGGTGGTCAGCGATCTGTGGGGTATTGGGGGGGGGGGGTCAAGTGCTAAGTGTAATGGCTTAGCTATTTTTACGGGACCAGATTCTTTGTGTCCATAGCGCAGCTGGCCAAAAGGCTTAAACAACCAGAGGTTTGCAGCAAAGAGAGGGTTTATCCGCAAGGCAGCCAATGAGGAGATCAGAGAACACTCTCAAATCTGCCTCCCTGAAAACAAGGGGCTGGGTGTTTACGGGATGGAGAATCAAGCTGCAGGGCGGTCTGAGGTGTGGGGAGCGCGGGGGAAAATGATTAGAAAAAGGAGCAGGGACTGTGGTTCTGCGCAGGTGTAACCAACTCCCGGCCTCTGCACGCTCACAGCACGATCTGGGGGCGGACTTTTCACGGAGCGGACCCTCGCGCACGCCCAGTGGGAGGGTCAGGGGTCCCATCCAGTCTTAGGCAGTTCAGCTCCAACTAGATGCAGCTGACGACTCTTGAGTTTCTAGAAAACAACCCGGAAGATATTTTATCATTTGGGCTACGTGCTTGGAGTACATGCAGGTCTTAAAACGGCCTTGATTAGTGACGGCAGGTGGAATGGATTTGACTAATCATGACCCACAGTTTCGCTATCTCAGGGGCTGCCCTCATCCCCCACCTATCCTACCATAGGTGGGGGCATAGGACGCTGAGATCTGGGACATATTTACGCCAAACAGTCAGTCAGGGTTGCTGAGCAGACCCGGGGCCATCCTCACGCCAATCATTGGCTCCTGTGCCCAATAAAAGGGAAAGAATGCGGGAAAACAGGGAGGCGGTTTCTGGGCCTTGAGCTTTCCTCCAGCACCCTCTTCTGGCAGAGCCAGGCATTGCACGCGCTGGCCAAACCTCGGTGTCCGGCTCGGAGGCCCCATCCTTGTCCCAGAGATCTCACCCTCTCACCAAAATGAGGGACACCTGCTCCCAAGAGTCGTATCCACAGCCAACTGTGTTAATTCCTCCTGAAATTCAGTCACAGTTCCACTGAATATTCTGCTAACCTCCAACAACTCCTACATAAAGTAACGCTGAGAAGAAAAGAGAACGTGGTTGATAAATACACAATAAGGAGCAAAGAAAAAAGACGCAAAGTCACCGCCGTTCTCCTTTTTCATCGCTTATGAATAGGGTTGCCATATAAAATACAGGATGCCCGGACAGTGAATAATTTTTTAGTATAAGTATGTCCCCAATATTACAGGGGACGTACTTAAACTACTACTTGTTGTTTTTCTGAAATTCAAACCTAATCTAACTTTTTCACAAGTTTTGTGGGGCAGTCCGCAGCCTGGATGGGATCGGGCGGTCTCTGGCGCCCTCTAGCGTTGAAAGGTCTCAGCCTGGTGTTTTGGGGTAGCTGGCATTTGAGATGATGTGACCAGGTGAATATGATCGTCCTTTATGAGGAAGCACGTTTGGAGCTTGTTAGCTGAGGGACCAGAGCAATCAGCCTGCACCCGTGCCCCCAGCCATCCATTTCTCCTTGGAAAATAGGAAGATGTCACGTAGACCTGGAGCTGGGTGGAGAGGGTGCCCTGTGTTCTTGCTGCACCTACTTGGAGTGGAGGTGCCATCAAGTTGTGCTGGGCGGGTGGGGGAAGGGAGGAAACAGGTCATTTCATGGGTGAAATGTTACAGACTCTCACTGCTCTTGCCAAGTTTTGGTAGACTTCCTTGAATAAATATTTCATTTTTTGTATGCCCTTAGGTCCATTTCCAGAGACTTTAAAGATATAGAGGTTTAAAGATATTTAAAGACTTTAAATATTTATATACAAAGATAATATTATTTCTTAAAATTTATACATAAATTTAAAATTAATATATAAAACATATGCATATATAATTATAAATACATAATTATAAATATATAACTATATTTATATATTATTATAAATTCATAATAGAAAACAAACATAAATATATAATTATAAACATAAATAAATATATTATTATAAGTATATAATTATAAACACAAACATTTGTATATTATAAATATATGATTATAAACATATATTTAAATATTATTATAAATATGTAAATTAAAAAATAATTTTCACCACTTTTGCTAGAGGCGGGTCTGTGGAACTCTTTGTGTTGCTGTTCCAGAAGTGGAACTCTCCCTCTCCAAACTGGCTTTTGAAATGACCAGGAAAGAAGTGAAATGTATAAGAATTGGGAAGATAGCAGCAAAATTGTCATTCTTCACAGATGATATGTTTAAGTATGTAGCAAGTCCCACAGAATGCAGATAAATTAACAGAATCTATAAAAAAGTGTAGCAAATTTCAAATGCAAAAACTTACTGTATATTAACAACAAATGGAGAATAACATTTAAGGATACATTTTACAATTCATTAAAAATATCAGTTTCCTAGGGATGAATCTAAAGAGATGCCCAAGTCATTTGTTTATGGGGAAAACTCTACATACAACTTTATTGAGAATATTAAAACCTATTAATGGGAGGGAGAGAGAGAAAGGATATCCATGGATTGAAAGTTCAATGTGGTAAAGATGCCAGTTTCCCCCAAATTGATTGCTAAATTCCCCCAGAACTGGTTCAAGGTGCAGAATTCCTGTACCTTTTTTAGGGAGCAGAAGCCAAAGAGCCGATTCTAATTAAGAGCCGCTCAGATCCTCTTGACAGAGAGGAGCGCTCTCCTTCCTCCTGGCCACCTGGGCAGTTTCAGGGTCATGGCCAGAAGGACTTGGTTCGCTGCGTCGCCCACTCAGATTTCTCCCTTTCTGTCTGAAGAGGCGACCTTGGTGGGGGGGGGGTCCCCCCCATGGGCACACCCGTCCCCATGTATGGGTATGGGTAAATACACTGTGTAATCCAGTCAATGGAATATTATTCAGCAATAAAAATAAATGAGCTTAAGTCATAAAAAGATATAGAGGAACATGTAATGTGTATTAATAAATGAAAGAAGCCAATCTGAAAATGCTACCAACTGTCTGATTCCAACTATATGACATTCTGAAAAAGGCAAAATTATGGAGACAATAAAAAGGTCATTGGTTGCCGGGGTTTGGGGGTAAGGAGGGAAATACTCTGTATGATACTCAAGGATAAATACATGTCATTATACATTTGTCCAAACCCATAGAATGTAAACTATGAATTCTGGATGATTATGATGTGTCAATGTAGGTCCATCAGTTGTAATAAATGCAGGAGAGATTGATAATAAAGGAGGTTATGCACGTGTGGGGGCAGGGCACGTGTGGGGGCAGTATGTGGGAAATCTCCATGTCTTCTGCTCAATTTTGCTGTGAACCTAAAACTGCTCTAAAAAATAGTGGTTTTTAAAAAATCAATTGACCATGGATGTATGTTTTTATTTCTCACTCTCAGTGCTGTTGCATTGATCCATATGTTTATCCTTATTCCAATACCACACTGTTTTGGTTACTGTTGCTCTTGGTAAATTGGGAACTGTGCTTCTTATAATTAGGATCTACCCACCCACCCAACTATTCAACCATCCATTCACCCATCCAACTACTAACCTACCCTCAAACACACCAATCCACCTACTCAAATACCCATCGATCAATCAACCACCCATCTCTCCATCCATTTACCCACCCACCCAACTATCCATCTATACATCCATCCATCCATCCATCTCTTCCTTCCTTCCTTCATTCAAACTGTTTACTGAGAACCTTGAAGTTACCACGCACTACACTGGGGATGAGATTCAGAGCCTGCAGACCCAGAAGAGGCCACATCCCTTGGGAGCAGCAGCTTTTCCTTTGTCAATGAGGGTCCTGGAAGGGGGAGGTGAGATCCCATGGGGTCGGGCCCTCCAGGATTCCAGGACCCCGGATGGAGCTTGGGGAGGATGTGGGGAGGCAGCCATGGGGCAGCATCAAGCCCAGGTGGGGCTGGGAAGGGGAGAGGGCTGGGAGGGGTGGGGGCCTCTGCTACCCGCTCCTGCGAGCTACACAAACATCCGACTACAGCCCTGAAACTGCCCTGTCCCATCGTCCTGGGCCACACCTGGCCCTGTTTGTCACCAGTCCCACGCCCCATTGACCATGGGCTAAGCTTCTCTTCCCCTTACTTCTCCCCTTTTGTCACCCTGAGTTCTGTTTAGGTCAAAGTTAGGGTTAGCTTTGCCTGGGGATTTCCAGGGTTGACCAGCAGGGCCACCAGAGCTGGGGAGGTGACCCACTCCATCCCCTTTCTACCTCGGGCCTCACTGCCCCCAGGCCTGGGGCCTCCCTGCTCAGCCCCTTCATCCAGGAATCCGACAGTTTTCTTATAGTTTCTGGCCCGCGGGGCCCCTTACCCAGCACTCCCTGAGCAGAGGGAAAGGCTGGGGCCCAGAGAGGGGAATCATCTTGCCCAAGGTCACACAGCATGTCAGAGGCAGGCCCCAGGCAAGATCCCAGGAGGTGACAGCAGTGGCTGGGGTGGGTGAGGGTCACCATGGTCCAGGCACCTCACAGGCATCGTCTCCTTTAATCCCCAGGCCCACCCTTTGGGGGAGAGACTTGTTATCACTTCTTGTACAGATGGGATGAGGAAACAGCCCACAGAAGGAAGCAAATGGCCCAAGGTCAAAGGCTGAGAAGGGCTGCAGGTGAGGGGGACCCTCCTTGTCCACCCTGGGGTCTGGGCTCCCCCAGGCCCTTTGCCACCAGCCCTCCCTCCTTCCAGCCATGGGGTGGGGGTGGCCACTGGGTCCACTCTCGGGCCTCCTTTCTGTTCCCCTGACTCGGGTCGGGGCTGGGGGGTGATGGGGGGAAGTTGCCCACGGGAGGGGTCTGGGGCCCGGCAGAGGGCAGCTCTCCATCCGGGTGCCCCTGTGTGGCCTATTTCCTGTCCCTCAGAGGGGAGGCCCAAGGTTGGGAGGGGGAACACCGGGGGCTGGCTCTGTCTCACTCTCTGGGATGTTAATCATTTTGGGCCTCGGTTTTCCTACCTGTGAGATGGGACGGTGATGTTGGCTGAGCCCCATGGAATCTGGAAGTGGCTCAGCTGGGTAACTCGTGTTGCATGTTTCGTAAATGGTTCGGGACAGTAGGCCCTCAGTAGCCTCAGGGCGCAGCTGCCTTTTGGAATCTCAGATCTGGTCAGGACTGAGGCCTTCAGGGCCTCTGCCCCCTGCCTCACCTCTTCTGAGCCCCGTCCCTATCCCTCTGCTGGGCTCCGGGGCTCGGGACACTCTGGCCAACCAGCCGGCCTCACTGTGTGCGGCACAGAGAACCGTCCCCCCTGGAGAACTCCCGGCCCACCACCCCCTGGTCCCTCCCTGGGCCTGCTCCCCGCACCCTCTGCTCGTCCCTTTCTGCCCAGCGTCCAGTCTGTGTCTGATTCTTCTTCCTCCCCAGGGCAGGGCCCTGCTGTGTGACACCGAACGCAAGGGCTTGCTGGGCGGTGAGCAGGGTGGTGGGCCAGGCGGTGCGGGAGACAGGAGTCTGGAGTCTCCGAGGTGGAGGGGTCAGGGTGCTTCACTGGGGACCTGTGTGCGCCAGCCGCGGGCTGCTGCGGCCCCCCCACTCTGTGCCTTTGCTCATGCTGACCCCCCGGGAGGCCCTTCCTCCCTCTGCCCCTCAGCGCTGGGGGTCCAGCTCCCAGACCCTGTTCTGAGGTGGCTGAAGCTGCTGCTGCTCCCCTTGGCTGAACCCCCAGGACCCCCGGATCTGCCGTCCTTGTCTCCCTGCTAATGTGTGCTGGTGGGGGAGGATCTCTCGGCGCCATGGGCTCTGGGCTGGGCAGGGGCGAGTTTCCCTGTCTTAGCTTCACCTCCAGGACGCTACCTGGGCCCACAGGGGTGGTGAGGGGCGATGGGAGTGAACACTGGCTGATGAGCTGACTGATCAGTGCTGGGGTGAGGGCCATACTCCCCCAGGCTCTCGGGTGGGGGCATTCGCCCCCCGGGTACTGCACGGCTCATGTGTCAGGTGATGCGATGTTATGGCTGTGGCCTGTGGCCTGGCTCCCAGCGTCCCTGGGCTGGGGGACCTACTGGCAGTGTCCCCTGAGAACGAGCTGGTGGAGTCAACCCTGTGGAAGTGATTTGCTGTCTTTGGGGGTGAACTCAGGAAACTGGCTGGGTGCTTGTCCCCCATCTCCCCTCCCATCAGGACCTTGGAGCCCTGGAATGTCCTGGGAAACTCTCTGATTGGAGAAGGACAGGGGAGGAGAGGAGAGAATGGGAGGGTCAGCCTGGAGGGTGGATCGGGGAGGCCTGTAACTGTGGGTGGGGGTGAGGTGGGGAGTCAGGTCACCCACAGGGCAGGAGGCAGCTGGCCTCACCACGCTGGCCCATTTGTCACACCTCTTGCCCTCTCTTTGACCTCAGCATATCGACCAAGCACAGGGCAGACTGGGCAGGGAACAGGGCACCCAGTGTCCAAAGGCCCCTCCTTCCATGGTGAAGCAGGCACGTTCCAGGTCTGACTTTGGCCTTGACTGGGCCAGTCCTGCCTTGCCTGGGACATGAGTAGCTGAGAGCCCCACACAGGCCAGGCCCCCAGGAGGCCCGAGGGAGGCTTTTTGGATGGATGGATTGATGGATGTTGGGTAGATGGATGGATGGGTGGATGGCTGGGTGGACAGACAGATGGACAGATAGATGGACAGACAGATGGATGAGTGACTGACCAATCTGAGGTCCTGTCCATTGGGGAAGGACCGCATGAGGCCTCTTGGGGGACATCTGTGCTCTGGGCTCCTCATTATTACCCCACACCCAGGGATCCCAGTGCAGTGATTGTGAGGGTCCCCATTTCTCCCCCTTCCCCGTCCTTGGCCCAGTCCCTCCCCCAGAAGAGTCCCAGGGGTGGGGACAGCAGGGAAGGTGTGACTGCAGTGCCCCATGTCCAGCCCTGGCCAGCCCTGCCCCCCGGGCTCCTCTGAGCCCCGAGTGTCTGGCTGTGTCCCACGTCAGCCGCAGCTGCACGCCCGGCGTTTAGAGAGGTCCCTGGGGACCCTGAGGAGGGGGTATGACCTGCACAGACACAGATTCTGGAACAGAAGATGCCCCTTCTGATGGTTGATTGACGTAATCTCTGCCCGGCTCAGGCCTGGGCGCAGGGGCTTGGGCAGCCTGGGTGCTGTGACGCAGGTCCCTTCTCCAAGGGAGTTGGTGGAAGCTTCCAGAACTGGAGCCACTCCTCCCCCCAGCCTGGGGAGAGGGAGGCACCTGCTTCCCCGGGCTGGGCCGGTCGGCGTTTCCTGGCTATTTCGGTGTCAGGGCCTCTTGGTTTCACCAGGCCAGCTGCACGGGGGTGAGGGTGGGGCCCATGGGGAGCCCAGGGGTGCTGGCCTGAGACCGGCTGGGCCCGAACAGGCCGATGCTAATGGCAGCAACAGTCAACCTCAGAGACCAGCAAACATCCATTTTCCATCTGACCATCCCTCCTGGACCCCAGGGAGCGAGTTTCCACTATCACCAGCCCGGCTGCATGGAGGGGACACAGGCCCCAAGCCGCCAACCCAGAGTCAGGGCTGTCCTGCCCCCTGGCCACCTCCAGGCTCGGCGGTGGCCCCTTGTGAGGCCCAGTCGGGCACCCTCAGCCCTCACCCTGGTTGGTTTCTCCAGGGCACGAGCCTGCCCTGCACGACACCACTCCCTCTCTACGGGCTGCTTCCCTGTGCCCACAGGAGGCCCAGCAGAGCTGCGTTGCCACCGCCGAGGTCCCCACACATCGTAGGTGCTCAGAAAAGGGCTGCTGAGTGGTGGCTTTGCCCCGGGCAGTGACCACAGCGGGCCTCATCCACGAAGGGCCTTGGTCCACACTAGCGCTGAGCTGGAGGCCCTGTGTGACCAGAGACCCTGCGGGTGGGCTCACCAGGCTGCTTTGGGGTCCCACCTTCCCTTGGAGAGCCGCTCTCGGCCGGCCCATAGCAGCCTTTCCGTCCTCCTTAGGGAGCCTGTTTGGGGTCTGGCTGAGGCTTCCTCCTTCCTTCCGGCACAATCTGGAGGCCCCAGCATGTCCCCAGGAGGCCGGGCCCTGGGCGGGCAGGGATTGTCCATCCTGGTGAGGACCGGGAGGGGATCCAGACTCTGGTGCCCAGCACAGCCCGGGCACAGAGAATGCTCAGTGGATGCCAGCCCTGACGTGACATGTCCCCAGGCCGGGTGTGAGGAGCAGAAGGGACCTGGGGGGTTGAGTGGCCACAGGAAGAGAGTGTCATCCTGACCTGTGTGGAAACACACGCATTGCGGTGCCCTGGTGAGTTGTGCTGACCATTAACTACTCTGTCCCCGGAGTGGACAGAGGGTGTCTGATGACCCAGCCCCTCCCCTGGCCTCTGTCCTGGTTGCCCCAGACAGTCTCCCTGATTCTTGCCTGTCACCTCCTCTCCCCTCCCCCAGGGCCCCAGCAGTCACCTTCCCTCCCCTCCCCCAGGGCTATTCCTGGCTCTGCTGTGAAGGAACCACAACCCCCCTCCCCCATCAGTCACCTCCTCCAGCCTTGGCCTCCCACAAGGAAGCCCCTGATGGAGAGCGCTGCCCAGGGTCGCACAGCAGGCAGGGCAGGGCCAGGACAAGCCCCCTCCCCTGACCTGACACTCTTTTCTATTAGACCAGGGGTCCGCCCAACATGCCCCCGTCCCCCTGCCACCCAGTGCCCTGGGGCCACCAGTCCGCAGGGGCTGTCCCAGCTCTGAGCTGAGCGGGGCAGGCCCGGTGCATCCCTCATGGTCAGTGTCGCCTCTGTGAAGTGGGCAATAGCAGCCCTGATGGGGACTTCAAGGCTCCCTGAGGGGCTCTGATGAGCCTCGAGACGTGCTCAGTGCCGGCTGCTGGGGGATCCGCCTTGTGGGGCGGGGCAGTGGATGAAATCTTATCCCAGGTGTGCGGGGAGATGCTCCCCGGGCGGGGAGCTGACCTGGGTGATTGAGGACACGGTGGGGTCAGCGGTGGGCTCTACGGGTGTCCCCCCAGTGCATGAGCTGTTCCAGGGCAGGGGGTCCTGTCTCCTTGCTCCCAGCACCAGCCCACAGCAGTGCTCACTGACGGTTTGCTGAATGAATGAGTGAGTGAATGGATGAATGACATGTCTCGCAGGGCTGAGGAGCTGTGGAAAGAGCTGGGGGTGGTGGGGGCAGGTCAGCCAGCAGCTCACCCTGTAACCCCGGGCAGGTCCCCCAACCCCCATCCCGCTGACAGAGCCTCAGTTCTCTCCTCTGTGAATTGGGCCCACAATACCCACACTGCTTTGCTGTATGGACTCAGAGGGTCCATGAACCCCCTCCTCCCTGCCCCTACCTGCACTGAGTCAGTATAGATTAAGGAGCCAGGGTTCCCCCACCCCACAGAGCCTTAGGATGCCTCTGATGTCCAGAGGCTGCGGGGTCGTGTGCTCAGCACATCTCCTGGCCGGCACAGCACAGCCTCCTTGGGAAGGGGGGGTGACCTCATGAGGGGGGGCCCGGGT
This sequence comes from Leucopleurus acutus, assembly GCF_964270905.1. NCBI lineage: Eukaryota > Metazoa > Chordata > Mammalia > Artiodactyla > Delphinidae > Leucopleurus > Leucopleurus acutus. The sequence goes on along the minus strand of NC_139155.1, from coordinate 64,869,179 downwards.
GCACACCGTGTGTGTGGCCCTGAGTGCCTGCGGGACCTGGGCAGCTGCCTCAGCTCTGGGAACCTCTGTCTCCTCATCCATGAGGTGAGGGGGTGGTTAGCACCCACCTCCTGGGGAGGTCTGGGGGTCACAGGAGGTAGGCAGCACCCAGCTGGGGCTCCAGCCTCGTGGCAAAGAGATGACACCTGCAGCAGAGCTGGGGACGGTCAGTCCCACGACCGGGCAGAGTTGGGGTACGGAGGAGGGTGAAGCCGGGTCCCCATGGACACCCTATTGCCAGCAAGCCTGTTACCAGCTGCGCTGAGCAGGTCTGTGGCTGGCAGCTCTGTCCTAGGCGCCCAGGCACAGGTCTCATTCCTTACCCTGATGGGAGGTGTGAGAAGCTGCTTCCTGCTGCCCCTGGGGGTCGGGAGTGGGTGGGAGATGCCTAGCGTCAGCTCCTCTCAACCCCCACGTGCTCAGCCCAGACTGGCTGAGGTTCAAGCATTGTCCATGTGAAGGTCACGAGTGGAGAGCTGAGTGCGGGTTATCAGGGAGTGGCAGGCCTCTGTCAGGTGGATGGGGACAGGGACTGTCATGCCAGCAAAGGGAGCAGCGGGAGCAAACTGCAGAGGCGTGAAGCAGTGTGGCCTTTGGTGACAGAAGCCCTTGGGCTTAGAGTAGGTGTTGGTGGGACACAGAGGCAGCAGAAAACGAGTCTGGGAGTGTGGGAGGAGCAGATGCCAAAGGGACCTGTACTGGGGGCTTGGTGTTTGAACTTTACCCTCAAGATGCTGCTACTGGGCCAGTCTGGCCCTGGGCCAGACTGACCCTTCCGGTGGCAGGGCACAGTGAGCCCTCACCTCCAGGAACTAGGACCGAGGCGGGGCCTCCAAGGAGACAACACCCTTTTCGGCCCCTCCCCCAGTGCCCTGACCCAGATTTCTGACCCAGAGGAGGGGAAGGGCATGAGGAAGCCAGCCCCTCCAACCCAAGACCCCTGTCCCCCATGGTCCCTCTTTGGCCCTAACAACTCTGTCGCCTTAGGCCATGGGTCCCAGGGCCAGGGACCTGGGTCCAGGTGGGCTCAGAACTCTCCAGGTGGTTTGATGCCTGGCTGGTAAGGCCTGGAGAACATTTAACCGGGGCGGGAGGGAAGCAGTGCCCCAGAGCAGAAGCTAAGATCAAAGTCCCCTCCCCATGAGCCCAGGAGGAGAAGGGGCCGCAGGAGGCCAGGGAGGAAGGAGGCGGAGCCTGGGCTAGGAGGCCCCCAGGAGTGGCCCAGCCCAGGGACCAGGCAGGACACGGAGGGAGAGGAACGTGGGCGAAGGTTCCCGAGTCAGTTATGCTAACAGCCATACTGGAAAGAAAGGACAAGCCGGGGGCAGGGAGGTGTGGAGGGTCCCCACCAGGGCAGGGAGGGAGGGCTCATCTGGAGGTCACCAGCCATGGGCAGCTCCGGCCAGGAAGGTGGCAGGGGGTGGGCACGGCCTTGTGCTGGAGGAGGAGTGGGAAGAAGGAGAGGGCGGATGGGTGATGTGTCCTGGCTGGTTGCCTGGGAGATGCCCCCACCCAGGAGACTGTGAGCCTCTCCCTTCAGTTACTTTCTCACTGGCGCCTAGGATTCCCCACCCCACCCCCAGAATTCTGGAGAGGGTGCAAATTAAACACGAGACAAAAAAAGAAATGAGCAGAGGGCTTCCCTGGTGGCGCAGTGGTTGAGAGTCCGCCTGCCGATGCAGAGGACACGGGTTCGTGCCCCATTCCGGGAGGATCCCACATGCCGCGGAGCGGCTGGGCCCGTGAGCCATGGCCGCTGAGCCTGCGCATCCGGAGCCTGTGCTCCGCAACGGGAGAGGCCACAACAGTGAGAGGCCCGCGTACCGCAAAAAAAAAAAAAAAGAAAGAAAGAAATGAGCAGAGATTTCTGAATAATGATGAAAACATTCTATTGAGAGTTGATTGGGTGCAGGAGGAAGGGCTGGGGGGACCAGGATGGGAGGGGAGACCCCCCCAGGGGACCCGTGGTTCCAGGCCCCGGAGGGTGGGGGGACCAGGGACCTAAGGGCACCCTGAGGACGCCACTGTCTTCTCCAGGGTGCTCCCCTCATGCGTGACCTGGCAGCTGACCCTGTCATAAGATCTCCACTCGCTGGCCGTCAGGGCCAGGTAGCTGCTGGCCGCGTACTTGCTGTTGCTCTGTTTCGAGGGCTGGCTGGTCTCCACGCCCCTGGTGATGGTGGTGCTGCCTGCCTTCCAGGCCACCGTCACGCTGCCCGGGTAGAAGCCGTTGATGAGACACACCAGGGTGGCCTTGTTGGCCTTCAGCTCCTCAGTGGAGGGCGCGAACAGAGTGACCGAGGGTGCAGACTTGGGCTGACCTGTGTGACAGAGGAGGGGGTGTGAGATGCAGGGGCGGGTCTGGGGTTGCCCACCCCCATCATGGCCTCTGTGAGTGTCCCCATGGTGGCCCTGCTTGCCTTCTCTGTCCCCCCTCCCACTCAGCCCCTGGATAGCAGACAGCCCCCAAGAAGCTGTTCCACATCACTCTTCCGGGTGACCCGGCCAAGCTGTCCCATGTGCAGCCTCAGTGTCCCCGTGTGTAACCAAAGCAGCTCTCCTCCCTCCTTACGATCCCTGTCGGACTCTGGAGATGGCTGCTCCTGCTGTTGGGGGTCCTTCCTGCCGGTTACCCCAAGACCAATCTGCCTCCCCAGGCCCCAAGGAGAAAGGTGGGGGTCGGTCCTTAAGCTGGGAGGGCAGAGGGGAAGCAGCCCCCAGAGAGAAAAAACTGACTTTCCCAAGACAGCCGAGGGTGGGACAGGCTGGGAAAGCTGTGAGAGCCACTTACCTAGGACGGTGAGCTGGGTCCCGCCGCCAAAGACGTACCACGGTGACTGAGACTCGGACCAAAACCCGCCGGGCCAGCACCTGGGGCCTGTCCCCCGGGGGCCAGGATGGAGCAGGGAACTGCTGGGCATGACAGGAACAGGGCTGTAGCAGGCAGGGCTGTGTCCTCAGGTTGGGGGGGGTGGGCAGCCAGCCCCCCCCCCCGAGGCTGGGGCACTCCTGGGTGTCCCCATGCCCAGCCCCCTGTCTGAGGAAGGAGCCACTCTCACCTTGTCACCCAGTGTGTCCCCCTAACTCTGAGGCTGTCCTGTGACCACTGAATCCTCAGTGCTGATGGTGCTGCTGAGTGCCGAGTCCCCTCGGGTGGCCATGTGGTGTGGCAGAGTGAGTCCTGAGCTGGCTTGGACCTGCCTGACCTCTTCTGGCCTCATTTTAGGGCTTCTGGGTGTTCCTTCCCCCATAATTTCCCACAGTCCAGCCAGGCAGCTTTCTTCCTGGACCTGTGGACACCAGGTCATCTGGGGGCCCCCTGCCCTGTTGTCTCCACTCACTGAGATGCAGTTCAGTTCCTCCTCTTTCATGAAGCCTTCTTGGATCTTTCAGATCATTGTCTTTCTGTCCATCTGTTTTTCCATCCATCATCCATCCATCCATCCATCCATCATCCATCCATCCATCCATCATCTATCATCCATCCATCCGTCCATCATCCATCCATCTATCAACCATCCGTCCAACATCCATCCATCCATCATCCATCCATCATCCATCCATCCATCCATCATCCATCCATCCATTCATCCATCCATTATCCATCCATCATCCATCCATCCATCATCCATCCATCCGTCCATCATCCATCCATCCATTCATCCATCCATTCATCCATCTATCATCCATCCATCCATCCATTATCCATCCATCATCCATCCATCCATTCATCCACCCATCCATCCATCCATCCATCCATCCAACCAACAATGGCTCCCAAACACTTGCCTGACAAGCAGTGTTTTACATTCTGGGACATGCCAGGGCCCTTCTGGCTCTCACCCCATCTCTCCCTGAAATCTCTCAGGTGATGGACAACAGGGCCCTCATCTGGGTCAAGTCTAAGGTCCCTGTCCAGTTCCTGTTGTACCTAATGTCTCTGCAGGATGTAACATAGGGTTGGCCCCTCTTTCCAGTGACTTGGTTCTCCTTGATGTCTGTGACCCCCACTTTCTTCCTTCTTTGTTTTCCCTTTCCCCTGACCCATGCATGGCTACTGATCCCCAGACTGCCTCCCTGGGTCCTCCTTCTTTGCCATCTTCCCACAATGTGCCCACATGATGAGGCTCGAGTCTATTCCAGCTCCAAACCCTTTCCTCATCTCCACTTAAGTTGCCTACTGATCATCTCCAGCTGGATGCCCAACAGGAAACTCTAACTCACCACTTCCACATGAGACTGACCACTTTTCTCCTATTCCAGTTCTTTTTCTGTCTTTACCTTGTCACAGGTGACCATGAGTGCTCTCACCCCCAGGCCAGAAAACTTTGTCCTTAGATTCTGCGTCTGAATACTCCTTCTTAAATTTAAAACAAGGCCCAAAATAATTAAGAAACAACAGAACCACCCTCAGAGACTCCAAAGCCACAAGAAGTTCCAGGTTTTGCCTTTGCTGATTTAAATCCCCAACTCATACAAAGATGCAGCATTGAGTTGGGGCTCGTTGGATGCAAGAATCTCTGCCAGAGGATCAGACCAGTGTGCTTTCCACCTGCTAAGCTGGCCCTGTTAGCTGTGGTTGGTTTTGTGACGCAAATATAAGATCTTTTGCTTTACATTTTTAATTGTTTTAAAATTATAAGAATATTAGATATATAACACAAGTAAGCAATCTAGAAGTGCATTTAAAAAGTGCAGTGAGGGCTTCCCTGGTGGCACAGTGGTTGAGAGTCCGCCTGCCGATACAGGGGACACGGGTTCGTGCCCCGGTCCGGGAAGATCCCACGTGCCGCGGAGCAGCTAGGCCTGTGAGCCATGGCCGCTGAGCCTGCGCGTCCGGAGCCTGTGCTCTGCAACGGGAGAGGCCACAGCAGTGAGAGGCCCGCGTACCACAAAAAAAAAAAAAAAAAAAAAGTGCAATGAAAGGATACTGGGGACTTCCCTGGTGGTCCAGTGGGTAAGACTCCGCACTCCCAATGTAAGGGGTCCGGGTTCATTTCCTGGTCAGGGAACTAGATCCCACATGCATGCCGCAACTAAGAGCCCTCATGCTGCAACTAAGAAGTCTGTGTGCCGCTACTAAAGATCCTGCTTGCCACAACGAAGATCCCACGTGCCAAAACTAAGACCCGGTGCAGCCAAAATTAATTAATTAATTAAAAAAGAAAGGATACTAGACAGTAACTCAAAGTCTCTATTCACAGATGACATGATCTTATATACAGAGCAAATAAATTCCGCAGGTGCATGGTCAACACACTAGCAGTGAACAATTCAAAAAGCGAAATTAAGAAAACAATTCCATTTGCAATGGTATCGATTAAGAATAAATTTAACCAATGAGGTGAAAGACTGTCCACTGAAAGCTGCAAAATGTTGTTCAAAGAAGTTAGAGAAGACCTAAATAAATGAAAAGATGTCCTGCGTTCATGGATTGGAAGAGTTAATATTTGAAAGAGGACAATACTAACCAAAGTGATCCACAGATCCAATGCAGTCCCCATCAAAATCTCAGTGGGTAATCACTGTTACAGAGATGGAAAAGCTGATCCTAAAATGCACATGGAATTACAAAGGACTCCCATAGGCAAAACAGTCTTGAAAAAGAACAGGGAATTCCCTGGCGGTCCAGTGGTTAGGGTTCCATGCCTCCACTGCAGGGGATACCCTGTTCAGGGAACTAAGATCCTGCAAGCCCTGCGGTGCGGGAAAGAAAGAAAGAAAGAGAGAGAGAGAGAGAGGAAGAGAGAGGAAGGAAGGAAGGAAGGAAGGAAGGAAGGAAGGAAGGAAGGAAGGAAGGAAGGAAGGAAGGAAGGAAGAAAGGAAGAATCTCCTCAGCAAATGGGTTGGGACAACTGGACACCCACATGCAAAAGAATGAAGTTGGACCCCTACCTCATACCATACACAAAAATTCAAAATTGATTGAAGACCTAAGTGTAAAAGCTAAAACTATCTCTTAGAATAAAGCATAGGTATAGATCTTCATGACCTTGGATTAGGCAGCAGATTCTTAGATATGACACTAAAAGTACAAGCAATAAATGAAAGAATTGATAAGTTGGACTTCATCAAAATTCAAAACTTTTGTGCCTCCAGGTACATTATCAAGAAAGTGAAAAGACAACTCACAGAATGGAAGAAATAATTTGAAAATCATGTATCTGATAAGGGTCTAGTATCCAGAATATATAAAGAAATCTTATGACTCAACAAAGCAACAAAAAGACAACTGATTTAAAAGCTGGGCAAAGGACTTGAGACATTTCCCTAAAGAAGATATAAAAATGACGGACAAGCACTTGAAAAGACCCTTAACATCATTAATAATTATAGAAGTGCAAATTAAAACCACAATGAGATACCATTTCACAGCCAGTGGGATGGATATAAAAATAACAATAATAAAAAAAGGAAATAACAAGTGTTGGTGAGGATATGGAGAACTGTAACCCTTGTGCATTGCTGGTAGGATTGTAAAATGGTGCAGCCACTGTGGAAAACAGTTTGGCCAATCTCAAAAGTTAAACGTAAAGCTACCATGTGACCCAGCAATTCCACTATTAGGCATTTACCCAAAAGAATTGAAGACAGATACTCAGAAAAACACTTGACATGAATGTACATAACAGCACTATTTACAATAACCCAAAGGTGGAAATAACACATTAACTAATGAACAGATAAACAAAATGTGGTATATCCATAAAGTGGAATATTGGGGCTTCCCTGGTGGCGCAGTGGTTAAGAATCCGCCTGTCAATGCAGGGGACACGGATTCAAGCCCTGGTCCGGGAAGATCCCACAAGCCTCGGAGCAACTAAGCCCGTGCGCCACAACTACTGAGCCCGCGCTCTAGAGCCCGTGCTCTGCAACAAGAGAAGCCACCGCAATGAGAAGCCCGCACAACCCAACGAAGAGTAGCCCCCACTAGCTGCAACTAAAGAAAGCCAGCACACAGCAACAAAGACCCAACGCAGCCAAAAATAAATACATAAATAAATTAAAAAACAAAAAGAGGAATATTATTTGGCCTTAAAAAGAATGACGTACTGACTCCTGCTACAACATGGATGAACCTTGAAAACATGATGCTAGGTGAAATAAGCCAGACACTAGGGTCTTATATTGTATGATTTCATTTATATGAAATACCCAGAATAGGCAGATTCATAGAGACAGAAAGCAGGTTACTGGTTGCCAGGGGCTGGGGAATTGGGGGAATGCAGAGGGACTGCTTTGGGGTTTCCTTTGGGGTGATTAGTAGACTCAGGAAAAAGATAGTGGTGATGGTCGCAAAACATAGTGAACGCACTAAATGTCACCGAATTGTGTATTTTAAAATAGTTAAAATAGTGAATTTTGGGAATTCCCTGGTGGTCCACTCGTTAGGACTTGGTGCTTTCACTGCTGGGGGCCGGGTTTGATCCCTGGTCAGGGAACTAAGGTCCCACACGCTACTCGGCCAAAAAAAAAAAGTGAATTTTATTTTAAAAGAATTTTATCTCAATTTCTTAAAACACTGACAGTACCGAGTGCTGGGGAGAATACAGAGCAACTGTAACTCGTACACATTGCTTGTGGGAATGTAAAAAGTTTTAGCCACTCTGGAAAGCTGTTTGGTAGTTTTATATAAACATACACTTACCCTCTGATCAATCAAATCCTACTGCTAGGTATTTAACCAAGGAATGAAAACTCATGTTCAAACAAAGACTTGTATGCAAATGTATATACTGTCTTTATTTATCATTGCCAAAAGCTGGAAACAACCCAAATGTTCCTCTATTGGTGAATAGTTAATAAACTCTGATACGTTCATAGATGGAATCCTACTTAGCAATAGAAAGGAACAAACTCTAGATAAAGGGGATAATTGGATAATTGCAAAGGTGTCATACTGAACTAAAGAAGCCAGACTCATATGGTTACGTACTTGGAATATATTGAGCAATAAAAAGGAGCGAAGTGTGTACAACCAACAGTCTGGATGAACAGCCAGGAAACTATGCTGAGTAAAGAAAGGCGCTTCCAGGGCATATATGCAGAGAAAACCATAATTCGAAAAGACACATGCACCCCCATGTTCATTGCAGCACTATTTACAGTAGCCAGGACATGGAAGCAACCTAAATGTCCATCACAGAGGAATGCATAAAGAAGATGTGGCACATACATACAATGGAACATTACTCAGCCATAAAAAAGAATGAAATAATGCCATCTGCAGCAACAGGGATGGACCTAGAGATTGTCATACTGAGTGAAATAAGTCAGAGAAAGACAAATACCATATGATATCGCTTATATGTGGAATCTAAAAAAATGGTACAAATGAACCTATTTACAAAATAGAAATAGAGTCACAGATGTAGAGAACAAACATGGTTATCAGGGGGCAAAGGGGGGGAGAGATAAACTGGGAGATTGGGATTGACATATACACACTACTAAATATAAAATAAATAACTAATAATAACCTACTGTATAGCACAGGGAACTCTACTCAATACTCTGTAATGGTCTATGAGGGAAAAGAATCTAAAAAAGGGTGGACCTATGTATATCTATAACTGATTCACTTTGCTGTCCACCTGAAATTAACAACACTGTAAATCAATTATACTCCAATAAAAATTTTTTAAAAAAAGAAAAAGAAAGAAAGTCGGTCCCAAACGGGTACATGCAGTATGATTCCATTTATAGAACAATCTTGAAAGGACAAAATTAGAAAAGAAGACCAAATTAGTAGTTGCCAGAGTTAGCAGGGGCTTGGGAGGGAGAGAAGTGGGTGTGGCTAGAAAGGAATCTTTGTGGCCATGGAAATGTTCTGTACCTTAACTGTGTCCATGTCAATATCCTGGTTGTGATTTTTTATTTTACAAGACATTACCGTTGGGAGAAACTAGGTGAAGGGTAGATGGGATCCCTCTGTATTATTTCTTACAGCTGCATGTGAACCTACAATTATCCCAAAATAAAAAGTTTAATTTAAAAAAAGATTACATACTGCATGATGCCGTTTATATCTCGAAAAGGCAAAACTATAGGATCAGAAAGAGATCAGTGGTTTCCATGGTTGGGGCAGAAAAAGGGATTGACTACACAGAGGGCGCAGGGAAATTTTGGTGGGGGGTGGAAATGTTCTGTATCTTGATTGTTGTGAGGGTCACACAACTCTACAGTTTTATTAAAATTTATACAACTGCTAATACCAAAAAGGATGAATTTTACTCTGTAAATCGAAATAAAACAAAAGCAGTGTGCTAGTATGACATATTGCAACCTGTTTATAAAAATCTTTATTATGTCATTACAGTTGTCAAAAAAACCGTATCAAATGACTGTGTAATACTCCCTACCATGAATGTACCATAGTTTATTTTACCTTCCCTTATCATTGGACATTTAGGTTTCCACTTCTTCCCCAGGAACACACTTATAGTATTTAGCTGAAGTTCTGATTATATCATCAAGATAAATTTCTAGAGGTGGAATTGCTTGATTAAAAGGAATGTATGGGGCTTCCCTGGTGGCACAGTGGTTGGGAGTCCGCCTGCTGATGCGGGGGGCGTGGGTTCATGCCCTGGTCCGGGAGGATCCTGCGTGCCGCAGGGCAGCTGGACCCGTGGGCCGTGGCCGCTGGGCCTGCGCATCTGGAGCTTGTGCTCCGCGACAGGAGAGGCCGCGGCAGTGAGAGGCCCACGTACAGCAAAAATAATAATAATAATAAAAAGGAATGTATGTTTTTATGAGTCTTGGTATGTTATTCCAGAAATTGTTTGTTCCAGAAAATCAGCCTCCCGCTGACAGTCCATGACTGTGCCCGTTCCTCCCCATCAGCACTCTGATAACGTCACTTTAAATTCACTTGGCAATTTCATAGGAGATCTTGGTACCTGGTTACCGTGGACCTCCTCCCCATCCCCAAGGCACAGGCTTTGGCCAAAGCCCCTTCTCCACGTCTCTTCTCCATCCTCTAATCTGCCCTCACAGTGGTCTCTGATCTGGAGCCATTTTTCCAAAACACAAACCTGACTCTGACAGCTCCCCACTTAAATCCCTCAATGACTCCTCATGGACCCCAGTATAAAGGGCTGGGTTACAAGACCCCCATGGTCTGCACCCCGCTCTCCCTGGCTCTGGATGCTCCCTGCGGGTCTGTGCACCTCAACTCTCCTCCTCAGCACCCCTTGCTCCCTTTGCCTGGAGCCCCCACATCATGGGTCAGCGCCCTGGATCTGTAAGACCAGCTCGGGCATCCCCCCCAACATCTTACTTCTCCTAAAATGGTCCATGGGTCTGCCCTATGCCTGGACATGACCCCCTTGGTTCGGGCCCACCCTGAGGACCCTGAGTGGCCTGTCGGGTGAGTGGATGTCCTCGGGGGAGACCAACTTCTTGCAGACCATCCCTTCTCTTGGACCATTTTTTTTTTTAAATACAGGACACAGCATTCTCTTAACTGTGCAGCAAAAAAGCCAAGGGGGCATCCTGGCTCCTCCCTCTCCTGGTCCTCTCACCTCCTGTCTCTGTCCAGCTCTCTGTCCACTCTGCCCATGACAACACCCACCTCCCTGAGGCCTCTCTAGTTCTGATTTCCCGCCCCTTCCCACCCACCCAACTCCAGTCACATTTCCTTGCAAACATTCCCCAGGACCCCCCAGATGAAGTCTATCCTCCAGGGACAGGTCCTCCACGTCTGGGCCTGGCCGCCCCTCTAGCCTCTTCTCAGACCCACGTGCCGCAGCCCTGCGGACCCCCGGGCGCTTCCTGAGGGTTCTGTGCCTGTGCTGCCTTGCCCAGGTGGACCCCTTGACCTGAACTCCAACCCCCGTGGGGCCTCCTCTGTCCTGCAGGCAGCGCGCTGCATGTGGCGCTTGTCGCCGGGCCCCTCTTCCCTGGACCTTGAGCTGGGGCCTGACCTGATGGAGGTCCGTCTCTCCTCGTGTTCTCCTGGATCCTGCCCTGGCTGTGCAGTCCCTACCGGACGCTGCGGTGCCGGCCCTGACCTGACACTCACAGACACCCACCCACCTCCATGGCTGTGCTGCTGGTGCCGCAGACTCCACTCCTCCTGTCCCAGACCTTCACCACCACGGCCCCAGCATCCCTGGGGCAGGCGTCAGGCTGCAAGGCCCTCATCCAACTAGGACCCCTCACTTTGCAGAGGGGGAAACTGAGGCTCAGAGAGGCGGACTTGTCAGCCGGGTCTGTTTAGGGGATAGGGATGGGGACAGCTGGAGGCTTGGGCGTTCGAGTCAGAACCAGCTGTGTGACCTTGGGCAGTTGCCTCACCTCTCTGGGCCTCTATCCTTGTAAACTGGGGGTGACAGAGGGACCTGCCTTGTGGGGCCACTGAGAGGGAGGTTCTGCCCCTAAATGGTCAGTGCCCACGATGAATGTGCTGCTGTGTCACTGATCATCACAAATGGTCCCAGATGCTCAGCAGTTTGTCCAGGGACCTCCCACCACAAGCAGAGAGGAGGGGGCTGGGGTCACACAGCAGCAGCAGGGGCAGACTGCGGCCCCCACGGACCCTCGCCCAGGCCTCTCTCACGGAGGTGCCTGCACCCTGGTGGGCTTGGGCTCCCAGAGACCAGTCGCAGGAGGTGGTCCTTGGCTGGGGGACCCGGGGACACCAGGGAAGGTCCCCTCACCACACAGCCTCAGCCAGAGCTTGCGCCCTGGTGCTCCAGGGACCAGAGCCTGCCCAGCCAGGGGAAGGGTGAGGAGGTGGCTCACCAGCTAAGAGGAGCCCCAGGGATCCCAGGATGACAGCAGCCACTGCCCCCTCCTGCCCCTGCCTCCCTGTTCCTGCTCTACCCCGAGGACCAGAGCGAGGTGGGCGAGGCACTAGTCTTGGGTACAAAATGTAAGGGGCACCAAAAAACTCAGTAATTCAGATAAATATTTTAATACAATATAAAAAAATAAAAATTAACGCAAACAAATGCACACTGGACAAAATGTCAACCCTTCAAATAAAGCCACCGTCTGCCCAGGCCCCTCCTCTCCAGCTGATGCTCCCTTCTCGCCCCTCTCCCCTCACCCGCTCTCTGTCCCCACTCCCAGTTCTGCCTGCAGGGACCCTCATGTCCCCCCATGATTCCCTCGGCCCCTTACCTGTGCCACAGGCTCCAAGGGCTGCTTCCTGCCGGGGTTTCCTTGCGGGGGGCCGTGCTCTGCGGTGCTGGCGTCGGGGGCAGCAGGCCATGGGCGCCCACGGCCAGGCCCAGCACTATTAGAGGCCAGTTGTGCCTGGGGACACAGCTCTGACCCCTGCGGGCCTCACAGCCCAACTGGCCTGTCCTGGGCCTCATGTGCCCTCAGGTCAAAGGCACCTCTGGCCGATCTGCTGGCGTGGGCTCCCTGGAGGGGTGTCGGCAGGTGCCCCCGGCTCCCCTCTCTGGCGGTAGCCGTCCCGGTGCGTCCTGGCCCACATGGCCCTGGCCTCTGCTTGGGCCTTCTCTGTCCCTGCCCCCAGCACCCAGCCCCCTCCAGGGCCCATGGCCGTTACTCCTGGGGGCCTCTCCCAAGAGGGGCACCGGCCAACTGCTCTGCTGTGGTCGGAATCCAGGGCTCAACCGCCTCACGCTGCAGCCTGTGCCGGCCCCACCCCTGGGACCCTGGATGGGACACATCTGCTCCTGCCCTAGTTCCCAAGGGCGCCTGTGTAGCATCTCCCTGGGGCCTGGAGAGGCCGAGGAAGGCGGCCGAGTGCCAGCGGAAGAGGAGCGGCCGAGGCCTGAGTTCAGCAGGGTGAGGCTGGGGCTTCTCTTCCGACCAGCCTTGGGCGGGGGTGGTGAGAGGGGAGGAAACAGGTGCAGGTTTAGCAAGAAGCCGGTTTCAAGTCAGGGAATCGTGATTTCATTATAAAATGGTGTGTTTAATGAACTGTGTACAGCACCTCATGGTCTCACTCCCCCCGCCCCGTCGTGTCTCACACACACACACACACACACACACACACACACACACACACACACGCTCATAGATTTTATCCAGAGGTCACCACCACGAGCAGAGTGTCTGGTGCGCAGTGGGGACTTCTGCGAGGCTCCCCTTTCCCTCTCCCGTCCAGGGGAGCCTGCCTGCCTCCCCAACATCTGGATGCATCATCGCCCAGGGACCCTGTGCTTTGGGGTGGGGTGGGCAGTGGGCAGAAAAGAGGCACTGAGCCCACCTTGGGTAGCAAGGGCCTGGCTCTATGCTGGTGCTGCCAGCAGTGATGCCTCAGGAATGTTATACATAACATAAAATTTACCATTTTAGCCACTGTTAAGTGTACAATTCAGTGGCATTAAGTCCCTTCTCATGGTTGTGCAACCACCATCCACATCCAGAACTTTCACACCTTCCCAAACTGACACTCTGTCCCCATTAAACACGATCTTCCCATCCGCCTCCCCAGCCCCTGGGAATCACCCTTCTGCTTTTTTTTTTTTTTTTTTTTGCCATCCTGCACAGCCTGCGAGATCTTAGTTCCCCGACTGGGGATCGAACCTGAACTCCCTGCAGTGCAAGCAGACTCTTAACCACTGGACCACCAGGGAATTCCCCACCACCATTCTGCTTTCTGTCTCTATGATTTTGACCCCTCTAGGGACTAAGTGGAATCAGACGGGATTTGTACTTTCAAAGTGCTTTATAAACTGGGAAGTGCTCCACGCACAACACAGATGGAGGATGACTATAATTATATTTCTTATTATCATCATGGGGAGCTGGCCCATCTGGTGTGGCTTGGGAAAACCATCAGCCGTCAAAAAACAAACGAATCCCTGATGCTATCCAACTGCCACTTTTCAAATTTTGTGTTGCAACTCCCAGAGGTTGTGGAACCAATTCAGTCAGGTGCAGCCAGAGTCCTGCAACAGTGAGGTCATCCAGAGCAGACGGAGAACAGAGGGCATCCGCGTGAGGGGAGGGCAGCTGGTTAGTGGGGTCCTGCCTCAGTTATCCGAAAACATAGATACACACTGGATAGTGATGGGAAATGCATTTCTTACTGGGGCTTTTGATAGAAAAACCTTTGGAAAACGCAGTCCTGGTCCAGTTGTGTGTAGGAGATGGAGCTCCTTGTCAAATCTGCCCTTGCACATCAAGTTTGTGTTTGAACTTGAGTTCAAGTTCAAACTGGATGGAGTTCATGTTTGAAACCACTCTTTGCTTCAGGTCCTGATGGTTTGTCCATCTCTGTGAGGTTCTCCCCAGGGGCCCCCAGAGTGAATTTCATGGATGCCACATGCCCTAGTGGAGTTGGGCCATTCCAGACATCCTGTTGGCATCTCTCCTACAGTGGTCATGGGATGTGTAGCAGACAGACTGATTTCCCCATATCACAGGGAGTTCAAGAAGGCCACCATGAGGTCAGACTCCGTGGACCGATGTGACTTTGCTTAGATCCTCATGTCCCACACACACTGACCGGGCATCCCCGAGGCCAGGTACTGCATCCCAAGACCTCACGGTCCTTGGGAAGATGGGCCAGCACTGAACGGTAACTGGGTGCGGGTGCCCTGACACGTGACATGGGGTATAGGGAGCCCCTGGGAGGCCCTGATCCAGTCCAGCTTCTCCCCATTGTGGTGCTTGGCCCACTCCAGCCTCATACCTGGGTTCCGTGTACCTTGGGGCCTGGGGTGGGGTTCCTGCCAGGGTCCAGGCTGAAGCTGCTCCCTCCCCGCACCCCTGTGTGGGTGTGACACTCACCCACTGCCCGGGGCCCAGAAGCTGCGGTTCCCCCGAGGACAGCCCCAGGTCTCGGGGAGAAGAAGGGGCTGTCCCTGAATTCAGTGACCCCAGCTACTCCCCATAACCTGCCCTGCACCTGCTGTTGCTACAAACCACATCCTCCTGTGGTGGCCATGGTTGGAAATCTGGGTCTGGCTGGTCCCTGGAGACCCTAGGGGGATGGGCAGGGCCTTCCCAGCTGGTGCAGCTGCAGCTCTGGTCTCCTGGGCCTGTCCCCACCCCGTCCCTGGACCGAGAATGGCCGAGGGCTGGATTCAGGCCGAGCCAGAGAGGTCTGGGTCCAGCTGTCCTGCTCAGCAGATCCCCTGCTCAGGGTCCCTGGCTCCTCTGTGCCCTGACCCCACCCATCTCCCCTGGAGCAGAGGAGTGTGTCATGTCCAGTCACTTCTGCCCTGCTCCCGTGTCAGGGGCGCCCCCTGCCTCCTCCTGGTCAGCCCCCTGCCCATTCTCCATCCCACAGGCCCCAGAGACTCCTCCTGTGGCCACCAGGACTCCTCTCTCCCAAGTCGTCTCCAGAGCAGACACGCGGGTCCATCTTCTCCAAGTCCCAGGTGTGAACGTTCTAGAAAATTCCAGGTTCTTGGGATCACTAGATCTGCTGTATGACTCCCAAGCCCTTCTCTGGGGGTGGTCTCCGCTACTGTGGAAGGTTGAAAGCATTCTCCAAAGCCCAGAGGCCTGGAGGTTTCATGCGACGCGAGAGCGACGCTGTAGTCGCCCTTGCTTATTTAAGGCCAGTGTGAGAGTTAATTTTATGTGTCAACTTGGCTGGGCCACAGCGCCCAGATATTTGGTCAAGCATTATTCTGGATGTTTCTGTGAGGGTTTATTTGGATGAGATTGACACTGAAATCAGCGGATTAACATGAAATTGATGCTTTGAGTAAAGCAGATTACCTCCCTAATATGGGTGGGCCTCACCCAATCATCTGAAGGCCTGAGGAGAACAAAGACTGACCTCCCCAGAGCTAGAAGGAATTTTGCAGCAGATGGATTCACTGCCCCTTTTCCCTGGGTCTCCAGCCTGCCGGTCCATCCTGCAGATTTTGGACTCACATCTCCACAACCATGTAAGCAATTCCTTAAAATAAATCTCTATTTATAGACACACACATCCTGCTGGTTCTGTTTCTCTAGAGAACCCTGGCTCACACAGCTCACCCCATGGATGGTCATTATGATTCCTGTTTCCCAGACGAGGACACTGAAAGTTAGGGCCTCATTTAGGTGCAGTGACGTGACTTTGGGTGGAGAAGGAGTAGAACCTTCTTGGTCCAGGGTGGAGGTGGCAGGGGAGGAGTGGGCGTGGACTGTGAGCACGAAGCTGGGGTGGCTGGGGGGGGCAGTTTCGTGCCTTGAGTCCCCGTCTGTCACGTCACCATGAGTCACGGCTCCCACTGCCATGGTAGCTGGCACTGTAATAGCCTCGGCCTCGGCCCAGTCCCCACTGATGATCAGGATGGCTGTGTTCCCTGAATGGAGCCAGAGAATTGGTCAGGGATCCCTGAGGGCCGGTTGCTATTGTCATAGACGAACAACACAGGGGCCTGGGCCGGCTTCTGCTGGTACCAAGATGCATGTTTATGCATGATGTTACCTCCTGAGCAGGTGATCCTGACCTTGTTCCGGGGGCTATTGACACTGAGGGCGGCTGGGTCAGTTCATAGGAGGCCGTGGAGCCTGTAAGAGAGGAGGAGAGGGGACTTCCCTGGTGGTCTAGTGGCTAAGACTCTGCGCTCCCCATGCAGGGGGCCAGAGTTTGATCCCTGGTCAGGGAACTAGATTTCACATGCCGCAACTAAGGAGCCCACATGCTGCAACTAAGACCCAGTGCATCTTAGTTAAATAAATAAATATTTTTTAAAATGAGAGAGAGAGAGGAGGGGAGAGGGGACTTGAAGATGAAGGCCCATTCCCAGGGGCTCCCACCCTCAGGCTGATCCTGTAGCAGCTGCGGGGGGGGGGGGGGGCGGTGCACAGCACCTGTGCAGAGAGTGAGGAGGGGAGCAGGAGAGGGGTCCAGTCCATGGTGGAGATGCCCCGAGCTCTGTCTTCTGCACCTGGAGCTGGGCAGGACCTCCCAGACCCTCTCATTGTGGCTCATGCAAACCTGACCCCTCCTGTCTTTGCTGTGGCTCCCTGTGCATCTGAGGCGCTGGTCCCAGTTAGGGGCGCGGCCATCTCGCTGGGCTCCCCACACCCCGCAGGGGTTCTCCCTCTGCCCTCCTGCCTCAGGGAAGGCTGGCTCTGCCTTTGGGTCTGAGATGTGGTAAGGGCCCCAGACCTGGCCCCATACGTGCCTCCCGCCGTGGGCGCCCCCTTCAGGCGGCTCAGAGCAGAAACAGGAGCAGAGCCCCCTCCTTCCTGTTGCTCTCCGATGCCTGCAGCACTGCCGCCTGGCCCTGGTCACACCTCCCAGGGAACATTCATCCCTTTTATGGAGGGTCGTTTGCATTTCAGGCATCTCTCAGGCCTGGGTCTACACAGATTCACAAGAAACAAATCAGTAGTCCCACTCGTCCAGTAGTCCTTGCGGCAGGCGGTTTTGACGGAGAGAGAGGTGCTGCTGGCAGCGCCATATCCCTGTCTGTTTCCCTGGGCGGCAAAGCTCAGAGTGAGGGGTGGTCCGTGGGACTGAGGAAACCAAGGCCGCAGCAATAGCCCTTCCAGGGAGAGGGCTCCAGTTTCCGTCGGGAGAGGGCTGAGAAAGTGGAGCGTGAGGGGTGTGGTGCAGAGGCTCATCCCAGGAGGGGAAAGTGGACGCGGGGGGTGGGGCGCGGGACTGCCAGGAGGGCAGCTGCAATCCGGGAGTCAGGGCTGCGAAGCGACAGCTGGAGGGTGGTCGAAATGCCCAAACATCCGGGTCTGAGTGGGAGGGAAGGACCTGCGCTTCTGAGCCAGAAGGAGCCAGAGGTCAACCGTGGGAGGTGAGCGTGCTCTGTGCGTACAGGCACACCTGTTACGTTGCTTCTGGTTTCCAGGTGCTCCTGAGAAGCATCTCCAGAGCATCACCTGCTTGCCCACATGGGTGGTTTGAGTGAGAGTGCCTTAGTGAGGTTGAACCAGATGACAAGGGCGCAGGAAGTGCTCTGAGACTTTCACGTGCGTGGAACCACCAGGGATCTTGTGAAAATGCGAGTTCAGACTCAGCAGGTCTGGGGTGACCAGGACACATGGCATTTTTTACAAGCTCCCAGGTGATGCTGCCGCTGCCAGCCTGTGGACCCACATGGCGTAACGGGGTGTAAAGGGCACTCTGCACTGCCCCCTGGCGGCCTTGGTCGCGGTGTCTGCACTTGTACAGTGGGTGATGGAGGCCGTCGGTGGTCACCGCGGCCGGAGGAGCGATTCCCAGGGACAGCTCTGACGTCCGCTGAACTGAAGCTGAGGTTGAACTGGATTGTCGGAGGGTAGAACCCCGGGAAGCCGCGTTTCTGGGTCAAGGACGTACTGATGAGATGCAGGAAATGAGAGAAGGGTTCGGGTTTGAGGGACTTTTGCAGACTCCCCAGGTGGACGGCAGTCACTGGAAGTGGAGGGAGGGAAAGGAGCGGTCGTGGTCGGCCTGTGAGGACGACCACCCTCCCAGCACCACCTCCCTCAGCTGCAGTCCAAATAGTCCTGCGGAGGAGAACCCTGCTCCCAACTCCCGGCCTCCGGCACCATTATGCCTTGAGGGCATGAAACAGAGCTTTAACTTTATTTATTTTTTATTTTTATTTCTTTAATTTTGAGAGAGTGGTGTAAGGTGGGTACTGTTATCCTGAACTTATCCTTAATTTTTCTTCTTTTGGGTGAGTAAACTATTTGGGATCCTGGCTTAGTAACTACCAGTATCACATGGAGGATTTCAAAATTTTCACATTCTTGTGCTCTTTCTCCATTTAGGGTGTAATAATAATTGTCCTTTTAAGGAAGATGTGATGTGTGTGTGTATATATATACATATACACACAAGAGAATATTACTCAGCCATAAAAAGGAATGAAATAATGCCATTTACAGCAACATGGATGGACCTAGAGAATATCATACTAAGTGAAGTCAGACAGAGAAAGATAAATATCATATGGTATCACTTACATGTGGAATCTAAAAAAAACCAACACAGGTGGGCTTGTATACAAAACAGAAACAGACTCAGGAGCAGAAACATCGAGAGCAGACTTAACGTTTATCAAGGGAGAAACGTTGGGGGGAGTGATAAATTGAGAGTTTGGTATTGACGTATACACACTGCTGTTTGTAGAATAGATGATCCATGTGGACCTACTGTATAGCACAGGGAAATCTACTCAGTATTCTGCAATAACCTAAATGGGAAAAGAATCTGAAAAAGAATGGATATATGTATATGTATAACTGAATCATTTGGCTGTACACCTGAAGCTGACACAACACTGTGAATCAATTATACTCCAATATAAAATAAAAATTAAATTAATAAAAAATGAATGGGAAAAATTTTTTAAAAGAAAACAACAACAATAATAAAGATCCACACGCCAAAAAAAAAAAATCATCATCCTTTAGAGAATTAGCTGGAGTGAAGGTACCTTGGCACAAATTTTTTAAAGACAAATGTAAATGGACTGTTTTTGACACATTGTCATGTTCCTGGTTAGACATCAATTTGAATGGGCTTGTGCTGCCCAAAGACAGAACAACTTACCATAATTGCAATGGATTTAAACACCTCAAATATCTTGTGCCCACGAACCTGGAAGATGCTGGCACACTGACTTGTGATTTCTATGACTGGTAAATAAAGGGAAAAAAGACCAAACATTTATCCTGCCTTTACTATGTGAACAGTCCCTTGGGTGCCTAAATCATTGAGGAGGGGACGTTTTCTTCATAGTTTTGCTAGAATGAAAATATCCTCGTTTTACAGCCCGTCGTGAATGAATGGATTTGGTCATTGGGCGTGTATCACAAAATTTTTGTGGGGCCTCCCTGGAACAAATTCAGACCACCAGCAAAACAAATTCCCAAGACACAAGCAGATTTAATTCCCAAATCCAGCCTCCAAAGGGGTTTCCAGGAGCTTCTCCTCACCTGGGGCAGCCCAAGACCCCACCCTCCTCACCAAGACCCCACCTCTCCTCGGGGAGGCGTGCCCTTCTGCCTTTGGTTCAAGGTAAGCGTGTCCTATGGTGCCTGGGAGGCTGGAGCAGCAGGCTCCCTTTCCTCCCTCCTCTCTCTCTGCATCTCCGGCCCCTGCTCCATGTCCCCGGCCCCCACGGCGCAGAAATACACAGCCTCATCCTCCGGCTGAAGATCAGAGATGCTCAGATACCCTGTGTTCTTAGCCAGGTCTTTGGAGCCAGAGAAGCGAGGGGGGACCTTGGGGCCCTGGTTCTTGTCCGAGTGGGAGAAATATCTCAGCAGGAACCTTGGGGGGTGGCCGGCCCTCTGCTGGTACCAGTAGATGCTGTGAACACCGACATCATGGTCACTGCTCAGCGTGCAGGCCAGGCGGATCGTGGTTCCAAGGGACGAGGACACAGATGGCGGCTGATTCAGCACCGGCTGAGGGCCACAAGCTGGGGACACAGAAGCATGTGGGCATCCAGGGCAAAGCAGGGCAAGGGAAGGGGCCAGGGGCCTTGAGCTCTGGGGGTTCTCACCTGTGCAGTGGGCCAGGAGCGCCAGCAGGACAGGGGTCCAGGACATGGTGCAGCCGAGCAGAGCTCTGTCTCCAGTGTGCACTGGGGCTCCGGGCCCTCGCAGGGCTGCTACAGCACCCTCCTCCGCCCTCCCAGGGGTGGGGCCGTTGCACGCCCAGTTCCCAGTGGCCGTCCCAGACTTCTTGGGTTTGCATTGTTGGTTAGGGGGACGGCCCCGTGGTGGCCTTTGCAGCTCCTGCCTTGGCCCCATGGAAGCGTTTAGGGAGGAAGCACCTGCTTGGAGCTCGCGGACCAGTGCCCAGGAGGCCAGGCTTGAGTCCCTGAGGGGGTAACTTCAACATCCCCCTGAAGAAGATGAGCCCCACAGAATAAGATTCTTGTGCACATTTATGTGCCTGGTGAACCGGGAAGAGAGGAGAGGTACTCAGGGTGGAAAATACCTGCTTAGTGCTGCAGAAAGTGTAAGGGGCCCTGGGGGTGAGGGGGCCACTCTGTCCACTCCCATGTCCCTAGCACGCCCTCCACCCAAACCCAGCCCCTTTCCTCCTGGAGTAAAGCTGGAGTGACTAACAGCTTCCTAGAAGGGAGCATCTTGGCGGGGGGGCCCAGGGCAGGTGGAAATGGAGGTAGAGTACCCTTACCCACTTCAGCCCTGCCCTGGCCCTCTGCCCCCTCCTCCTCATGATGATCTCCCCAGGGATCGGGGGAGGAGGCGTAAGTGAGCTCAGTGGTCCTGGGGGCCCACTCCTTGGCCAGACCTGCACCTGCATCCTCAGGTCCATAAATAAGACACTGTGTGGGGAACGAGGGGTTGTACAGAAAAGAACTGGCTGCTCTTTGTCCCTGGCACTTGGAAGGGAGTCTCTCTAAATCCTTGGAATTTCCCGAGTGATAGGAGTGTCTTAGTTATTCATGGGGGACCCTGAGTTTATGCTAATGGGTGATTCAGGATGGGGGCTGGCCATGAAGAAAGCCCCACCGTGTGATTCAAAGCTTAGGGCTTTAGGCCATGAGATACCAGCACAATCCCCAGGGCGGGGAGGGGGGCCCGAGGCTGAGTCCAAGCACAGAGCCAGTGGTCCCAGCAATTGTCCTGAGTAATGAAACCCCAGTGGAAACTGTGGACACAGAGGTTCTGAGGAACCTCCCAGGCTGGTGCACTGTGGGCGTGCAGGAGGGCAATGCATGCTGAGGACACAGCAGCCCCGCATCTGGGACCCCGTTGCCCCTCATGCATCTCTTCATTTGACTGCTTCTGGTTTGTAGCCTTTGCAACAAAACTGGAATCGTAAGGATGGAACTTTCTTGAGTTCTGTATTTCTGCTAAGTCATGCAGCCTGAGGGGGCTTGGGGACCCCCCAAATCTTTGGCCAATTGGTCAGAAATACAGGTGGCCTGGGACTATCTGAGCTTGCAATCTGAAATGAGCAGTGTTATTTTTGGGGGGGAGGGGGCTGTGCCCTTAACTTGTGACAGTTTACCTAACTCCATGTAGCTGATGTCAGAATTGCATTGCAAAGGGCACTCAGCACTGTCTGCTCCCCATTCTCCAGCTCACTAAGCAGGCACTTTGGCTCAGTTATGGACTGGATTGTGTTCCCCCAAATCCATATGTTGAAGCCCTAACCCCCAATGTGACTCTATTTGAAGGTAGAGCCTTTAAGGGAGTAATTAAGATTAAATGAAGTCATAAGGGTTGGGCCCTAATCCTATATGACTGGTGTCCTTATAAGAAGAGAAAGAGACACCAGAGCTCACTTTGTCTGTCTGTCTGTCTGTTTACCTATTATCTAGCTACCTAACTATCCATCTATCATCTATTAATCTATCTGTATCTCTTATCTAATTTTTATTTTTTAATTTTACTTTATTTTTTAAAATATTTATTTGGCTGCCCCGGTCTTAGTTGCTGCATGTGGGATCTAGTTCCCTGATCAGGGATCAAACCAGGGCCCCCTTCATTGGGAACGTGGAGTCCTAACCACTAGACCACCAGGGACTTCCCATATCTATCTATCTATCTATCTCTGCACATACATGAAAAGGCCATGTATGTGAGGACACAGCAAGAAAGCAGTCATCTACAAGCCAGGAAGAGTGGGCTCACCAGAAACCCACCCTAAAGACACCTTGATCTTGGACCTCTCGCCTCCAGACTGTGAGAAATGAATTTCTGTTGTGTTAAGCCCCCCAGTCGGTGCGACTTCGTTACGGAAGCCCCAACAGGCTAACACAGGCCCAACATTCTTTCCTATAACTCCACTCCTATATTTCTCCAGAGGCACTTAGGAGGCATCCATACGGACCCGGAAACAGAGGAAGCGCACAAACAGAAACCAAGCCACTGAGGGAAACAAAGTTTTCTCCGCATAAAGGGGCGTGAGCCCAAAATCCTGGGGGAAATCATTGTTTCCCCATCTGTTCAACACATAACCACCCTGCTCCTGCTCTGCCAGGCACTGCAGATGCCACGGCAGATGTGAGGGCAAGATCCTTGTCCTCACAGGGCCTATACTCTCTTGGAGAGTCAGGCTGGTGGACCTGTTGGAGAGGCAACGGCCCTGAAAGTGGCACTGTACTGCAGTCCCCGAGCCTGGGCCCGCGATGTCCCCCGTCATCCTGTCCTTCTCCGGCCGCCATCTTGGCAGACTGCTGACAGATGCTCCACGTCCCCCAGAATCCTAACCATTGAGGGAAAAGGAGTTGATTTCTAGTGTTCCCCAGAGATAAGGATTGAAAGGAAATGTTAGCTGGGCTCAAGGAAGAGGTGAGACTGCATCTTACTTCTCATCAGCCAGCGGATCAGTCAGCATCTTGCAGGAAACAGGACACAGCCATTGGAGGGTGTTAAGGGTTGAATTGTGTTCCCCCAAAATTCATGTAGAAGTTCTAACCCTCCCCCCAGTACCCCAGAGTGTGACCTTCCTGTGAGATAGGATCTTCACTGAGGTAATTAAGTTAAAGTGAAGTCGTTAGGGTGGGCCCTAATGCAAAAAGACTGGAGTCCTTACAAGAAGGGGAAATTTATGACTTCCCCGGCAGTCCAGTGGTTGGGACTCCACTCTTTCACTGCTTAGGGTATGGGGGTTTTTTTGTTTTGTTTGGTTTGGTTTTGGTTTTTATTTCACTTATTTATTTTTGGCTGCGTTGGGTCCTCGCCACTGTGCCTGGGCTCTCTCTAGTTGTGGCGAGCAGGGGCCACTCTTAGTTGCGGTGCGTGGGCTACTCATTGTGGTGTCTTCTCTTGTTGTGGAGCACAGGGTCTAGTCATGCGGGCTTCAGTAGCTGTGGCACGTGGGCTCAGTAGTTGTGGCACACGGGCCTAGTTGCTCCGAGGCACATGGGATCTTTCTGGACCAGGGCTCGAACCTGTGTCCCCTGCATTGGCAGGCGGATTCTTAACCACTGTGCAATCAGGGAAGGCCAAGGGCCTGGGTTTGATCCCTGGTCGGGCAACTGAGATCCCACAAGTCATACGGCTCGGCCAAAAACATAAATAAATAAAAAGAAGGGGAAATGTGGGCAGAGACAGACACTCAGAGAGGGAGACCGTCTGAAGTGACAGAGAGAGAAGACAGAGATCCCTTGAATAGATCCGTCCCTCACAGCTCTCAGAAGGAACCAACCCTGCCCACACCTTGATCCTGGACTTCCAGCCTCCAGAGCTTTGAGGCAATAAATTTCTGTTGTTTAAGCCACCCCGTCTGTGACAACTTGTTGCTGCAGCCCTAGCAAACGAATCCAGAGACCGTTCCAAGATGGCCCCACAAGGCCCCTTGTCATACGGGCTTGTCCTCTCACCAGAAGCTGGAGTCTATGTTTCCTCCCCTTGGCTCTGCACAGGTCTGTGACTATGGCTGAAGTGACCCGTGCGAACTGGTTGGCCCTGAGCAGCTGGGTGCGCACTGGGGCTCTTGTCTCACAAACACAGAATGGAGCAAACATGCCTCTGGCTCCCATGAACCCCTGCGTGGCCTCAAGCTGCTCTACGTCCAATCTCCTGGTCCTCTCAGAACTAGCCTCCTTCCTTTGGTGCTAATTTCAATGTCACCTCCTCTGTAGTCTTACCTGACTGCCCCAGGTAAGCAGGCTCACCCCATCTTGCTCTACTACTTTCATTTTTGACATGAAAGTATACACTACTTTCATTTTTGTCAAAGCGTTTATCCAGGTTTATCCGTGTGCATCTGTGCGAGGACCACAATCTGTGCGAGGACAAGGACCGTTTCTCTGTATTCATCACTGAATGTACAACCCTTAGGTAATACAGTTCCCCTATAGAGTCACTATTGTGTAACAACGTGAATGAATGAATGAATGAATGGTGCTTCTCTCATGGGGGTGACGGCCCGCACAGCAGCTGGTGGGCACACAGGGTGTGGGCAGCAAGTGGCACCCATGAGCAGCTCATGCTCTTCAGCCTCTCGCTCTGGGTGACCAGCTGGAAATTCTAACACAGCCAATTGTGTTCCTGAGCCCCACTGAATGCATGTCACCCACATTGAGGCCCCAGTCCATTGAGAGGGGACCAGACTCATGACAGCTGCCCTGTCTCTAACTAGAACCACTAAAAATCTACCTTCTGCCCCTGCTGAAATCACACAGGGCTATACTATCAACCAAACATCATCAAACATCTTCCTAAGAGTAGAAGTGACCCACAGCTGAGCCCCAAGAGTCTCAGGGTGGAGGAAGTGGGGTTAGAAGGGCAGAGGGGTCCCCCCTCCCGTCTGACATGTGGGGGCAGGGAAGGGACGGGAGGAATGTTCTCTTAGTGTAAAATCATGGTGGGGGCATGCTTTGTTTCACTTTTTTTTTGGAAAAAGTACCAACTACCGTGCAAAGACCAGGTCGAGAGGAAAGAGCAGGGGAAGGATTTTACAATAAATGGATCGACATTTGTAAGCAGTCATTTTCCATCATAAAATAAGTAAAATGAGGTAGTTTCTCATTTCAAATCAGTGAACAATGAATTATCAAAGTAAAAATAGGTCAGTGCTTCCTTTTTAAGATTTTTCCACTTTGCCTTTTAAACAAGCATCATCAGAGATATTTTTGTTTGTTGTATGTCCACACTGTAGATGAATAAACAAATTTCAGTAAGTTTCTGGTGGTTAGTTTAGTTTTGGGACTTTTTTGGTGTTTTGTTTCTGCATTGAGCCATATTTGGTCATTTACAGCTTCCCCTAACCTGTGTGGGCATTTGGGTGTGTGACTCTCAGCACAGGGTGACCTTATTTGCTTTTTAACATGGTCATTCCGATATTTTGATGGTACCAAGAAGAAACACTTTTGAGTGTTTATCTTTTTTAAAACAATTACTTTTCTTCTTGAATGAATGAAATAATCAATCCCTCAAACATTTGAACTAAGCCCCCAAATCCAATCAAGCTTAGCTCTGTGCAAAGAATATGAAAGTGCTGAAACTTTCTCTTCTTTTTAACAATTTACTTAATCAGATTAATCTAATTAGGGCATTTAACAGAGCTCTGGAAGGGAGAGATTCTCTCACTCCCTTGGGAGGGATGGAGGTCCAGACACACCAGAACTCCAAGCTTGTGTGATGCCTGACCAGCTGAAGGTGGGATACCCCAAGTTTACTTAACGTTCTGTTTTCCGTAAGGAATTGAGTTGGCCAAATTCCTGTGCCCAAGATGCCATTTTCCCAGTGTTTAGTTACCAACGGGGATTCCCTTGGAATCTCCCTCTCTCTGAAGTCATTACTAAGAGTCAGATCAACTCTTTCTGTCTACTGACAATTGAGGGAGCAGAATTCTGAGCTGAGGACCAAATCTCAGAGGCTGGAGACTGAAGGAGACTGTGGCCATCCTGAGGCCCTGGCTCGACCCCCACCCCCACCCCCATTCATCCAGATATTTGCCAAGCATCGGGTCCTGGAAGCTGAGGGATGGGTGAGGGAGATTGGTAGAGACTGGGGGATTTCTCTAACTCCTTTATAACATAGGATTTACAAACTCAGATGACACTTAGAGCATTCAGGTGAGTCTGGGGCAGAAATTCTGCTCTGCACACTGATGTGGTTGGACCCCTGGGGCTCCACAGCCTGGGGAAGGATCCATATTGTTGGCCCCCCTATCCTGGGAAGCCCAGGGCACAGTTACAGGGTGCAATGCCCCAGGGGCCAGAGGAGCGGGAGATAACAGGATCACTTGGTTGTACAGAGCGAGTGGGGAGCAGGTTTCTGCCCCACTTGCCCGTGGCCCTGGAGCTCTGGTGGTGCGCTGAGGCTGTGGTCACGTGTGCCACAGTAATAAGTAGCTTCGTCCTCGGGCTGGAGACTGGAGATGGTCAAGGAGGCCACGCTATTGGACCTAGAGACTTAGAAGCGGGGAGGGACCCCCTGCGGGCCAACTGCTATCTGCAAAGACCACCAGCGTGGGGTCCCCGCCCAGCACCCGCTGGAGCCACCTGGCATAGCTCCTGCCAAGGTTGTTGTTGCCCCCAGAGCACTGGATGATGACTGTCTGTCGCAGAGTCCCCGAAACCGAGGCCGGCTGGGTCAGCACTGACTGCGACCAGGACCATGGAAGGAGAGAGACAGAAAGCAGTCACCCTGAGCTGAGAGCCGGCACTGAACCCAGGAGGAAGGCAGGAGAGGAGCCCACGCGCCCTGCCTGGCTGTGTCCTGAGACCGCATCAGCCGGTCACCTGGGAAAAGGGTGAGGAGGGTGAGGGGGAGCAGAGTGGTCCAGGCCATGGTGGAGGGGCCCACAGAGCTCCAGTCCTGAGACCACAGCGGAGGCTGGGTTCCCGGGTCCCTCTAATACCTGCTGACACCTTCGTGGGGGCAGAGATGCAGGAGGATGCTGCTTCCTGATTGGCCCCTGCCGGCCCAGGGCCCTGCTTTGGGCATTGACTGCATGGGGTTGGGGAGTGCTGGCCTCCTGCAGCCGCCTCTCTGGGGCGGAGGGGCGCCTGGTCCCATCGGGACCCCGCGGGTCCTGGCAGAGCACGGCTGCAGTCAGTCACACCCGGGTGAAGGCCCTGTTGGCGCAACTACCTTAGAGTCCCCTTGGGGGTTCCCCGTTGGGAGGTCGCCACCAGCTGTCCCTTTCGGACAGCTCCACGGCGCCCCCTGCCGGCTGCAGATGCGCGAGCCCCAGCACAGGGATGAACTTGGGGGTGATAAAATATATATCGTTATTACAGCTGACCTCTACAATTCATCATTTCCTTCATTTGTGCATACAGGCAAAAAACCTCCACAGTACTGGCCATACCTGTTTGTCACCAACAGAAATAGCAGCTCTTTTCAGATCACCAACCTCCAAATACAGTTTACACTTATCACTGCATCCAAATTCTGGTAGCTATTAGATCACACCTGCTGCTACATTATCACAGATTTGTTAATTCTACCATCGTGATAAGTGTGCTTCAGGACAACTGGATTTGTTTGTAATCCTGTGCATTTGTCAGTGTTCTCCAGACAAAGACATCCAGGACACACCTGCAGGCAAGCGAAGCTGGGTTTCTGGATTCACTGCACTGTGGGAGCCGTGGGGTGTCTCTGTAGGAGGGTGTTAGGAAAGAATTATTAGGGGATTTGGACTTGTGTTAGGGAATTTCGGGGAAGGTACAAGGAAGCGAGGCTTTGCTGGTGGTTGGATGCTGTCAGGCAGCCGGGTGATCCTATCACTGGGTACTGTCCTCATTCTAACCCCAGAGGAGGGAGCCCAGAGGAGGAAGCCCAGAGGGGGGCCGAAGCTGTAGCTGGGAGAAAAGTAGCACTCACTCACAGAGCCAGCATGGGGGGATGTTTGGTCATTTTGTGGTTTGAAGAATGCTCACGTTTTCCTGTGTTCATATATGACTGTGGAGTGGTCTTATTTTGTCTTGATCCAGCAGGGTCCCAGACTGGCCTTGTCTGAGGCTGGCTTTCTGTGAAATTATGCATGTTCAGAGGAGCTGTAGGCACCAGGCCAGCTCCCGGCAACCCAAGACCTGGCTGCTCGGACCAGCAGGCTCCCAGCTGTCAAATGCCATCTTCCCTCTCTCACATACATATCTTAAGAAAATGATAGTGGTTTTATGAGTATTTTTTTTTAACATGCGTCAGTCTAATTGTTCTGCAGTGCCCAAACGATTCCTCACTTTCTTTTGCTTTATAACATGTGTGGAGATCTCTGTGTTTACAGCTGCATATTACTCCATCACCTGCATGGCACATTTTGCTTATTAATTCCTGACTGTATTGGTTTCCAAACTTGGTTGCACATTAGAATCACCTGGATGCCTGGGTCTCACCCATACCTATGAAACCATAACATCGGGGGCAGGGCGTCAGAGCCAGGAATCAGTGCTTTTTTAAAGATTCCAGGTGGTTCCAATATGCTGCCAAGTTTGGAACCCCTGCTCTTTGCAATAGTTCTGGAAATCTTGCTGCTCGTTAGAATCACCTGTGGGGTTCTTTCTGTTGTCCAAGAAGTGGAACATTGTTTTGTGTTCTATTTCTTTATCTGGGTGTTAGTCACTCAAGAGTGTCTGCCTTGTGAAAACTCATCAAGCTGTATGCTTGTGGTTTGTGCACTTCTCTGTACAGTAAACCTTCTCTGTCCCCTCTGAAGATGTCAGCACAACACATGTTACACCTGAAGACTTTTTTTTTGAATTCTATTTTATTTATTTTTTTATACAGCAGGTTCTTATTAGTTACCCATTTTATACGTATTAGCGTATATATGTCAATCCATATCTCCCAACTCATCACACCACCACCACCACCCCACCACTTTCCCCCCTTGGTGTCCATACATTTGTTCTCTACATCTGTGTCTCTATTTCTGCCCTGCAAACCCCTTCATCTGCACCATTTTTCTTGGTTCCACATATATACACCTAAAGACTTCTGACACTGGATTTTCTTCAGTGTAGGGGACGGGATTGGAGTTCTGGGCAAGAGCCATGGTCAGAGGAGGGTGCAGTTAGCCTCATGCTACAAATTCGGAGGTCACCACAGGCTGCTTCCTGCAGTCCATGGAAGTTTCATCTCTTCTGCAGAGAGTAGGAGGATGGTACTCAGAAAAGGTCCCTCTGTATCTTCACCCAAGATGTTTCTTGCACCTTAAAGTCTAAACATTTACTATTTCTGTGGCCTGACATGCTACAGTTGGCGCTCTGTTGAGCTCAGTGGGAAAAGGGATGTTAACTCTGAAACAGAGTGATTCAGGATCTCTGAGGCCAGCAAGAAACCAAAATGAAACCCAGAGTTGCCTGGGCACATATCTGCAGAAGATAAAAACTCTAATTTCAAGAGCTACATGCAACCCAATGTTCATAGTAGCAGTACTTACAATATCCAAGACATGGAAGCAACCTAAATGTTCATCGACAGATGAAGGGATAAATAAGATGTGATACACACACACACACAAATATTACTCAGTCATAAAAAAGAATGAAATAGAGGCACAAGAGAGAGGGGTCCCTGCCACAGCTGCCAGTGCAGGAGTGGGGGCCCTGGTCCTGAGACCCAGATCCGATGAGTAGCCTGATCCTAGACCCTGAGAGGAGGGAGGAACATTCCTGAGACCTCACAGATGTGTGAATGGGGTGGCGGTACCCCACTGCCTTTCCACCCTTGCTCAGGATAGGGGAGGGGTTTTCATGTCAATTGGTTCCCTGATCCTTGACTGCAGTCCTGCCTCAGGCCCAGGCCTTGGAACCCTGGAACCCAAGGCCCACAGCCACCTTCGTGCCTGCGCTGCGAAGGCCACCTCGGGTGGAGAGTGGATAAAGGGAAAACACCCGCCCACGTTCCCGTGGCGAGGCGCGCCCCGCCCTGCCGCCCACGTGATCTCCCCTGAGAGCAGCAGGCCCCGCCCATCTGCCGCGTGGGAGGCGAGAGGCTTCTCTCATCCACGTCAATCGCTGAGCTCTTCGCGCCCGGCCTGGTACGCGAAGCACGGGGAGTCGTGCAGTCGCGCGGGCCTCGGGAGGCCTTGGGCTGCTCAGGTCAGGGCCTCTCCTCCTTCCCCGAGGTTTCTTCCCTCAGCTGCCCCGCGGGGTTTGGGGACGTTCAGGCCTAAGGGCTGGCGCGGCCGAGGCCTCAGAGCGTGGCCCCGGCTTCCCGTGCTCCCGGTCGGCCCTGACTGGGGCCCAGAGAGGTTCTGAAAGGAAAGGGCGTGGGGGAGTGAGGACTCCGGGGGGCGAGACCTCGTTGAGCTCAGGCACGGGCCGTCGTTAGGCCCTCAGGCCGCGGACGGTCCTGGGGACGCCGTCTGCTGGGCTGAAGCGAAGGCTCGAGGAGACGCAGGCAGGCTCTCCGGGGCAGCCGGGGAGCGCGGGCCGGGGCCGGACCCCCGAGCAGTAGGTCCGAAGGCGGTGGACTCCCCCCGCCCGGGCCCCAAATAATCTGAAATCCGCGTTCTCCGTTGGGCTCTGAGGCCCCACTCAGAGCTGGACGCCCTTCCTTGAACGACCTGCCGAGGCTGCTCGCCTTCCTCGCGCTCCCGCAGTTGCCCTCCAGGCCTCTGAGTGGCTCATCCCGGCAGCGCTGGCAGCGCGCGGTGGCTGTGCTCAGGCTGGGGGGGGGGGGGGAGGCACCGCGCCCCGAAGGTGCTGCCGGGCCTGGCCAGGGGGTGCCCGTCGGGGGATGTGGGGGGCTGCGGTATGAGGGTGCTCCGTGAAGGGGCCCAGACATTGAGATTGGGGGGTGGATTTGCTGATTCGTGGGCATCCTTCAGAGGTAGAACGTTTAGCATCCTGTCAGGGACCTAAACAAGTATAAATGAACTTGCTACAAGGATGGCTTCTGGGAGTGTGCAAAGAGCAACAGCCAGTGCTAAGTGAGGTGGAAACTCTAGGATTGTTGGGACAGGTGGCAGCGGAAGGGGAAGGGGCTCAGGGAAGGTGGCAGGCTGGCATAGACGCACTTTCTGCGTAGCATCAGAAAAACCAACCAAATGGTTACGCTGCACGGGAAGCCCCAGCAAACGCACCAGTTACCAAGGCCCTCGGAATATGCCGATGACAGGGCCAGCAGCCTCACTTGACAGCTCGGTGGCGGTGCTCCTCTGTAGGCCAGGGCTGACAGACGCAAAGAGCGGCTGTTACAGGTTTAGACTCACTAATAAAAATGGGGATGATAGGACCCTGAAGCAGTTGGGGTCAGGTGACGGCATTTCACATCAGAAGCTGGGTGGACTCAATTACTGTAATGAGCCGTATGGTTGGAGTGGCAGCCAAGGCACCTGACCCACAAAGAGTTATGGACGTGGTTTAAAGAACACAGCGTCCTGTGCATCAGAAAGAAGAGTAGGCCCTGCTCACAGCAACTAGCGAAAGCCCACGCGCAGCAACAAAGACCCAACGCAGCCGAAAAAAAAAAAAAGAACAGTGTCCTTAAGTGCAAGATATCAATAGAAGGGCCACCGCCAAGGGTAATACTCTTACTATCAAAAGAAATCAAGGATGAATGATCGGGAGGCTGAGGGCAGTCAGCCCCACAAAAAGGCATACTCCCCTACCAAGTTTCTAGATCTGAGTCAGTTTTCAGGCCTGAAACCCTTTGGTTGAAGAAAGGGACTGTCATAATTTCCTCAGAGGGATCTACATACATTTATTCAGCATATTAGTTACCTGTTTCTGTACAACAAATTACCCCAAAACTCGGCAGTGTAATTTGCTATTATCTCGTACGGTTTCCAAAAGTCAAGAACTTGTTTGCAGCTTAGCTCGATGGTGCTGGCTCACAGTCTCTCATAAGGATGAAGTCAAGATGTCGTCTGGGGCTGGAGTGTACGCTTCCAAGGTAGCTACCCTCATGCCTGGCAAGTTTTTGACAGGAAGCCTCAGTTGTTTGCCACATGGACCTTTCCATAGGGCCGCTTGAGTGTCTCCATGACACCAAAGGAAATGATCCAAGAGAGAACAAAGTGGAAGTCACAGTATCTTTTATGACCTAACTTTGGAAGTCATACCCTGTAACTTCCACCATATCCTATTGGTTAGTACAGACCTGGCTTATTCAGTGTGGCAGGGGACTTCACAAGAGCATGAATACCAGGAGGAAGAATCATTGCAGCCATTCTGGAGGCTGGCTACTACACTCGGGTAAGTGTAAATAAGGGGAATTGGAATATACAAGCAATTTGAGGATTGGACCAGGGAAAGGGGAATATACAAACAATTTGAATATTGCTGGACGTAGTGTCAGAGTTGACGTTGATATCTGGAGATCCAAAACATCATTGTGGCCCACTGTTAGAATGGAGGGCCAAGTAATAAATAGAATCCTGGCCGAGATCAGCTCACAATGGGTATACTGTGTCGTTTCCCAGTTTGCAAATGTGTAATTGGAATAGAACATTTGGAAGTTGATGCTATACTCACATTGGGTCTTTCTTCTGTGGGATAAGAACTATTGTGATGGGGAAGGCCAAGTGGAGGCCTCTGTAATTGTTCCCACTCCTGGTCAAGATAGTAAATAAAAAGCAGTACCACATCCTAAGAGGAATGATGGAAAAAAATTGTAAAGGACTCATGGGTGGTGGTCCTTGTCATAGTTCCATATAATTCACCAATCTGTCCCTGCAGAAACCAGATTCATCCTGAAGGTTGGCTGAGACTTCTATAAACTTACCCAACTAGAAGCCCCAGTTGGGCTGCTGTGCCAGATGTGCTCCCTTTCCTTGAGCCGATTAGTGGCGCCTTAGGTATATGGGATACAAACATTCATTGGTGATGTGTTCTGTTCTATCCCTATCAGATACCATTTGCATTCACATGGAACAGACGACAGTATGCATTTAATTTTGCCCCAGGATTATACCCGTCCACCCTCTGTCATAGTCCAAAGACAGCTGGACCATCTGTCATCTGGGCATCCACAGAATGTGGCACTGATTCACTTTGATGACATGCTAATCGAGTTAGATTAGCAAGAAATGGCTGGCGTGTTGGACGTCTTGGTAAGAAACATGCACTGCAGCGTAGGAGCTGATCCACATGAGGAGTCAAGCACCTGCCATATGAGAACAATTTTGAATGCCCCCAGGTGTCGAGGGCATGCTAGGTCATATCATCCAAAATGAAAGATGAATGATCACATCTTGCACCTCCTGCGGCAAAGAAGGAAGCATGATGCCTGATAGAACACTACAGGCTTTGGAGACTGCATGTTCCACGTCTGAGAACACTTCTCTGGCCAATATATGGGGTGACACAAAAGACCACCACCTTTGAGTGCAACCCGGAGTAGGAAAGTTCTCTGCAGAGTAGCAGAGTCCAGACTGCCGTGAATGCAGCCCTGTGCTTGAGCCATGAGACTCAGCAGAACATAGGAGATTGGAGGTATCAGTGGTAGGAAAATGTGCCATGTAGAATTTGTGGCAAGCTCCAGCAGGAGAGTCACAGTGCCGGCTTCCAGGGGTCTGGGGCAAGGCTTTGCGGTCTGCAGTGGTGAATTATATGTGTTTTGTAAAACAACTCCTGCAGCGCTGCTGGGCCCTGGCGGAGGACCATGGGACATGGGGTGACCGCATGTCCAGAACTGCCTGTCATGAGGTAAGCTTTGTCAAACCCACCAAGTCATAAAGTTGGTTAGACCCAGCAACAGAAGAGTGCCAGCTGAGTGCTTTATCCTCTTTGTGTCAGGCACCCGTTGACAAGGAAAGGAGCCCCGCATCATGAGGAGATAGGGCTGCTTTTAAACAAGGGGGTGGAAAGGAATATGTTTGACTCCCAAGTGATCCTTTTGGTCCCTCTATCAAGGTACCAGTATTCCCTTGCCCAGTTGTGACAGTCAAAAGACAAGTGCAGCCAGAGAAGGCATAGTGAAGAGGGGCTCAGACCCCTCAGACCACCTGGCAAGCTACCAAGGACAACAGAGGTGGCAGCCCATTGTGAGGAGAAACAAGACCAGCTGCAGTGGCCAAGACTTTGGTTGATCTCACTAGCTTTCCTCCTCTGTCTCCTCCAGGATTAGAGGCCACTGGAATCCCAGGAGAACCCCTTTCCAAACAGATGACGTGCATTCAGCCGTGTACCTGGTGGGAGTAGGCCAGCTGTAAATCCTGGTTTTCATGGACAAGAAAAGGAGCATCTGAGGTCATTGGCTGCTCACAGGAACCAGAGGCCTCAGCTCCTTACATCCTGCTGGATGGAGATTCACGGTCCTTGGGCTGAAAATCCCAGTGGGGAGGAGAAGCTGCCTTGGAATCTAGCAGGAGGCCCTGAGGAAATCTGGGTGACAGGTGAAACATGGGCTACTTACAACACCCACCTCAACTAGAGAGGGATAGTGAGGATGCCTCAGGTGCTGAGCAGGGAGATGCTTCAGGCTTCAGTCGGAGAAGCTGGAGGTGTGAATGGCTCCTCATAAGAAAGGCATCTGGGGGGAAGGAGCCTGTCCAGGCCAAAAGGCTTCGGGAGGGGAGGGGGAAGGAGGTTGTCTCACGGGGAGTGTGCTGAGCGCTTACTGTACTGTGTCCTGGGAACCTCTTCTCTGGTCCCTATGATACTTCATGGAGAGTTTGGTAGTTGAGTGATGGAGGCATGGAGCTCTGCCCTCAGAGGAGGGGCAAGGGCAGAGATGCCCCTGAGGGTCCCAGGCATGTGGCTTCCTGTGGGCTATTCCTTCAGAGAAATGGGACGTTTCAGAAGAAGCGCAGAGAGGAGGATTCAAACTTGTCATAGCCACCTCTTTGGCAAGGCCTCTAGCTGCTTCAGAGGATCTCTGCCTTCAGAACAATTGGTGGATTGTGACAGGGGCCTGGTGCTTCCCTCTCCTGCCCTGCTTGCTGCACAGGCTGCCCCTAGGCCTGAGCCTCCCTCAGCAGGTGCCCCTTCTCAGGCATACAGACGTGGGAAATGCTCCAACAGAGAAGGTTCCATCAGCTCAGAACCTAGTGTTTTGGTTGTTAAAATGATCATTTGCCAAGCCTGCCCTAGTGCACCCCCTGTGTCCCCCACGGAAGAGCAGCCTGCTATGGGGTGAGAGCTGAGGGCTGCTCCAGGGAGCAGCAGAGCAGAGTCAAGGTAGGAAGTGGAGGAAGGTTGGGCCCACGGTGTGACTTGCTGGCCGGGCTGGTGGCAGAAGTAAATGCATGCACTGTAGAGACTCCCCGAGTGCCCCATTGCTGGCCAGGTCTCTGGTTCCTGCCCAGGGCTGTACTTAGGTGTCTCACACTTGAGGCCTTTGCAGGTCCTGACTTCGCCACTCCCCTGGGCTTAGGTTTTGGCTTCTGTGGTCTGCGTACTAGTTCCTTTAATTCACCTTTTTCCAGAATCCAAAACTGCTTTTTCTGGAGGAGTGGGGATATCTAATTCATCCTCTGTTGGCTTCCTGGTTTTAGATCTTCCTTTACTTTGTTTGGGTTTCCAGGTGGCAGCTCAGAGTACGGATGCTCACTTGTCCAGTGTAATCAGAAGTTCCCTGACAGGTGCTCTAACATGCACTCTCCTTTCATTCCTGGAAGAAACCCTTTGTGATCCTGCTTCTTTAAAAAACACTGTTCCACTTGGTAATATTTTACTCGAGACTTTTAAGAATCTATACTTATGTATGGGATTGTACTATAATTTTCCTTTTTCTTTTTCTGACATTTTGTGTCAAAATTTTAATAGCTCCGTAAGAAGAGTTTTATATCTTGTTGATGTTTTTGAAAGTTTTCTCATCTCTGAACTGCACTGAAGCCTGGTGGAATGTGAGTTAGCAATTCACTCCATAGAATGGGACAGAGGAGAGGTGAGAACATGTGGAAAGCTGTGGTCACTATTTTAGAAGCCCTGCTTGCCAGAGAAGGCAGACAAAACTTCAGGATCTGACCTCTTACCACTGGCCTATGGTAAGAGACTGGGTGTTCAGTCGTGTTCCTTAAAATCACCTTGGAGGTGGTGGTGATCCTGGGGAAAGCTCAAGAAATTAAGTTTGGCAACTTATACTCTCTGAAGCCCAATGAGGGACAGAGATAAAACCCTGATTATTCTCATTTCAGCCAGCTGCTGTCAGGGCCAGGGAACCCTGGGCTGACACCAGCAGAGAAAGGGCTGGAGGTTTATGACTGGAAATTGCAGGATGGAAGGAGGGGTCTGGGACAACCTGGGGTTCCTGCTGTTGTGGGTGATTGAGGCCTGGGTTGTTCTGGCCCGAAAGAAGGAGGCTCAGTGCTGTGAAAACCCATTCAGGGCCTTCCCTTCCCTGCTTCAGGTCCGTGGAGATGAGCAGACAGGACCCTCTCAGCCTCTTGGCTCTTGCAGCACAGAGCCTGCTGAGTGACAAAGACTCAGCCATATGCGCCCTGGAGGAGCTTCCTGTGGGCCTCTTCCCAATACTATCCACTGCAGCCTTTGATGGGGGCCACACGAAGACTGTGACAGCAATGGTGCAGGCCTGGCCCTTCCCCTGCCTCCGTCTGGGATCGCTAAGGGATCAGTCAGTAACTCGGGACCTGTTGGAAGCTGTCCTAGATGGACTGGAACTGGGTCCTGCCAACATTGCTTGCCCCAGGTGACTGCACAGGTCGGTTTGCTGGTAAGGGCACCATGAGTTGAGGAAGGGGGAGCTGGGTCCAGTGATGTGGGGTCCAAGGATGTGCCAGAATCTCCTGCTGGTGCAGCATCAGTCACTGGGAGTCCTTGAGGCCATCATTCAGAGTACCTGGCGTGTTTCAGAGCTGATCATGCTGTGAGGTGGTTGAGAGTGTGGTTAGGTTCCTGGGTGTCTAAGAGGCGGGGACTGAGCAGGATCTGAGGGTGGATGAGGA